>NC_073269.2:54632000-55297500 GCF_029289425.2 Pan paniscus
CTTAAACAACAATGATTTATTATTTTTCATGATACCATGTGTTGACTGGGCTCTGCAAGGCAGTTCTTCTGTTCATCTCATTTCTCTTGGAGTCTCTGGTCAAATTGGAGTCAGGTAGTGGCACGGACTGGAACTTTTTTTTTTTTGAGGCGGAGTCTCACTCTGTCACCCAGGCTGGAGTGCGGTGGCACGATCTTGGCTCACTGCAACCTCCACTTCCTGGGTCCAAGCGATTCTTCTGCCTCAGCCTCCCAAGTAGCTGGGACTACAGGCATGCACAACTGTGCCGAGCTAATTTTTGTATATTTTTTTTAGAGATGGGGGTATCACCATGTTGGTCAGGCTGGTCTCAAACTCCTGACCTCCTGATCTGCCCACCTTGGCCTCCCAAAGTGCTGGGATTACAGGCGTGAGCCACCGTGCCCGGCCCCCAGGGAATGGAACTTCCCAGATGGTTTTATTTGTACATCTGGTGTTGTGGTGGGGTAGCTGGGAGGGTTGCAATGATCTTTCTCCATGTAGTCTCTTCACATGGCTGCTTGGACCCCAAAAGGGAGTGTTTCAAGAGGACAAGCCCAAACATACAAGTACTTTACCAAACTTCTGCTTGCATCATGTTTGATAATGTTGTACTGGCCAAGCCCAATATCCCATGGAGGGGACTCCACAGGGTGCAAACATCTGGAGGTGTGGTTCACTGAGACCCTTCAGGGTCCATGGTGCAAGAACAGGTTGAAGACCCCCCTTGAATTTCCACCTGTTGTATGAGTCCCTTTCACCCATCCTGAGCAGCCACCACATCCCACTGAGTCTACGTAGCTCCTCAACCTAGGTAATGCCTGGTGCTCAGTGTGGGTCCTAGTGCAGCTGCTGCAGGCTCTCTGCCCTGGTGACAGGCTGGCTTCCCTCCATCAAGATTTGGAAGGGAGGGCTCTACCTGGTGACTTTTCTCTTGTCCAAGGGGGTCTCTCCAGATCTGGGCTCCTTGCCCCAGCACCACCAGTCCCACTTTTTTTTTTTTTTTTGAGACAGAGTCTCACTCTGTCGCCCAGGCTAGAGTGCAGTGGCGCGATCTCGGCTTACTGCAAGCTCCGCCTCCCAGGTTCACACCATTCTCCTGCCTCAGCCTCCCAAGTAGCTGGGACTACAGGCACCTGCAACCACGCCCAGCTAATTTTTTGTATTTTTAGTAGAGATCGGGTTCCACTGTGTTAGCCAGGGTGGTCTCGATCTCTTGACTTCATGATCCACCTGCCTCAGCCTCCCAAAGTGCTGGGATTACAGGCGTGAGCCACCACGCCTGGCCTACCAGTCCCACATTTCTAATGTCCTATCAGCTCCTCCAGTCTCCCTGGAATCTCTTCCTCTAAATCTATTGTCTCTGCCCTGCCCAGGGCTTTTGAAATTCGAAAGCCAAAAATGGCCTTCTTTGTCGTCTGCATTCTGCCTTTTCCTGTGATATAGCCTCAGAAAGCTACAGCTGTTGCCTGAACGAATGGGTGAACAACAGTAAACATTTGTGTATTCAGTTACCTATTGCTGCATTAAAAAATCATCTCCAAGCCGGGTGCGGTGGCTCACGCCTGTAATCCCAGCACTTTGGAAGGCCGAGGTGGGCGGATCACATGAGGTCGGGAGTTTGAGACCAGCCTGACCAACATGGAGAAACCGTCTCTACTAAAAATACAAAAAATTAGCCAGCTGTGGTGGCAGGTGCCTGTAATCCCAGCTACTAGGGAGGCTGAGGCAGGAGAATCACTTGAACCCGGGGGGTGGAGGTTGCAGTGAGCCGAGATCGCGCCATTGCACTCCAGCCTGGGCAACAAGAGCGAAACTTCATCGCAAAAAATAAATAATAAATAAATCAATCATCTCCAAACTCAAAACAATCATTGTTTATTATCTCATGATTTCTGTGAGTCCAGAGTTTGGTGTTTCATGTGGTTACAGTCAGATATCAACTAGGGCTGTGGTCATCTGAAAGCTTGACTGAGGCTGGATGATTTGCCACCTGGGCTTGTTCACATGGCTGGCATGTTGGAGCTGGCAAGATGGTTCCTCTCCACAGAGCTGCTTGAGTGTCCTCACAACATGGCAGCCAGCTTCCCCCAAAGCAAGTTATCTATGGTGGAAGTTGCAATGCCTTTTGTGACCTAGTCTCAGATTTCTTTTACTGTCACTTCTGTTACATTCCTTTGATCCCATAAGCCAAACCTGATTCCATAGGGAGGAGACTACACAAAGATGTGACCACTGGGTGGCGGGAATCATTAGGCGCCATCTTGGAATCTGTCTGCTGCCATCTGGGGCTGATATCACATGCAGTTAAAATAACTGAAACTTGGCCGGGCACGGTGGCTCACGCCTGTAATCCCAGCACTTTGGGAGGCCAAGGCAGGCAGATCATGAGGTCAGGAGTTCGAGACCAGCCTGACAGACATGGTGAAACTGCATTTCTACTAAAACCATAAAAGTTAGCCGGGCATGGTGGTGCGCTCCTGTAATCCCAGCTACTCAGGCTGAGGCAGGAGAATTGCTTGAACCCAGGAGGCAGAGCTTGTAGCGAGCCAAGCTCGCACCACTGCACTCTAGCCTGGGTGACAGAGTGAGACTCCCTCTCAAAAAATAAATTAAATAAATAAATAAATAAATAAATAAAACTCATCCATCTCCAATTGTCTAGGACACTCTGATCTTTCCTTCCTTCCTTCCTTCTTTCTTTTTTTTTGACACAGTTTCGCTCCTGTTGCCCAGGCTAGAGTACAGTGGCACGATCTCGGCTCACCACAACCTCTGCCTCCCCGGTTCAAGCAATTCTCCGGCCTCAGCCTCCCGAGTAGCTGGGATTACAGGCATGCACCACCACGCTGGGCTAATTTTTGTATTTTTAGTAGAGACAGGGTTTTTCCGTGTTGGTCAGGCTGGTCTCGAACTCCTGACCTCAGGTGATCCACCCACCTCAGCCTCCCAAAGTGCTGGGATTACAGGCGGGAACCATCGTGCCCGGCCGATTTATCTTTCAAAGCCGTGGCTGAAACGTTCCCCACTGACCAATGACACTGCTGCCAGCCCCTGGGGGGACCACGTTGCTCTGTTCCCGGTGACGTAGCTGCCTTGATGCGTCCAGCGGGTCGTCCCAATTCCCCTCTGGCTTTGCGCTTGTGTGTTTGCACATCTGCTGTTAATTTAAATGAGACAAAAATCCTCACTCTCTTTAAATGCAGAGAATACAGAGTTGTGGGTTTTATTTTACCTTTTTTTACAAAGAGAAAAGAGCGTGATGCATACTAAGGATCCTCTGTTGGCTCCACAAAGGCGTCTTCTAAGTATGCCTTTGGAATTCAGAGCTGGCAGTTAAATTCTGATGACCAAATCTGAGAAGTAAGAGTCGTGGTTATCTTGGGGATGGAGGGAATGGGAATGAGGGCTCCCGGGATAAGGGATGGGGATGGGCTTTTGGGAGGCTGGGAATGTTCTTTTTTTTTTTTTTTAATCTGGTTGCAGCATAACTGATGTGTTCATTTGGAATTAATTCATCAAGCTGTACACTTCTGAAACGTGTTGTCTCTTTTTTTTTTTTTTTTTTTTTTGTGACAGGGTCTCACTCTGTCACTCCGGCTGGAGTGCAGTGGCACAATCTCAGCTCACTGCAGCCTCCGCCTCCCGGTTCAAGCAATTCTCCTGCCTCAGCCGCCCAAGTAGCTGGGATTACAGGTGCCGTGTTGTCTTATGTTTGTACAGTATAACCCAATAAAAACTATAAAAAATGTTATTGACAGGGAAACAAATAATCAAATAAGATAACAAATCAGAGTCAAAGACTGTTTAGAAATGGGATTGTCCAGTGGTTAAGAGCCTGGGCTGTTTATATTTGAATCCCAGTGTGCCACCAAGGCTGTGTAGCTTTGGGCAAGTTACTCAACTTCTCGGACCTTCAAGCTGTATATCTGTGAAATGAAGACAACACCTATGTCTACCTCAATGAGAAGCAGGAAATATGATTAAGAATTGAGTTTAGGACTGGTCCTGGTGGTTCACACTTGTAATCTCAGCACTTTGGGAAGCCGGGGAGGGCGGATCACGAGGTCAGGAGATCGAGACCATCCTGGCTAACACAGTGAAACCCCATCTCTACTAAAAATACAAAAAATTAGCCGGGCGTGGTGGCAGTCGCCTGTAGTCCCAGCTACTCGGGACGCTGAGGCAGGAGAATGGCGTGAACCTGGGAGGCAGAGCTTGCAGTGAGCCGAGATGACGCTACTGCATTCCAGCCTGGGTGACAGAGCAAGACTCTGTCTCAAAAAAAAAAAAAAAAAAAAAAGAATTGAGTTTAAGACTGAGTGTGGTGGTTCACACTTGCAATCTCAGCACTTTGAGAGGCCGAGGCAGGAGGATCACTTGAGTCCAAGAGTTTGAGACCAGCCTGGGCAACATGATGAGGCTCCCAACACTATAAATTTTTTTTTTAATTAGCTGGGCGTGGTGGCATGCACCTGTGGTCCCAGCTATTTGAGAGGCTGAGGCAGGAAGATCGCTTGAGCCCAGGAGGTCGAGGCTGCAGTGAGCTATGATTGTGCCACTGTACTCCAGCCTGGGCCTGGAGTGAGATCCTGTCTCTAAAAAACACCAAAACAAAACACCAAAACACCAAAACAAAACACCAAAACACCAAAAAAACCCCACCAAAACAAAACAACAGGGTTTACTCAAGCACAAAGTTTGAGATAGCCAGACTCTGAAAGAATGTGGTGATTCTTAAGTGGGGAAGAAAAGGTTTCACTTATGTAGGCAGAAACAGAGAAGTTTAACAGCATTTAACGTGTTCCATACAAAGCCAGTACACAACGTTCTGTGATATGATCGGTGGCAGTTTGCTAGATTTTAACGAAGATTTATTTTGTGGTTTTTTTGTTGGTTTGTTTTTGAGTCTCACTCTGTCGCCCAGGCTGGAGTGCACGGGCTGATCTCGGCTCACTGCAGCCTCTGCCTCCTGGGTTCAAGCGATTCTCCTGCCTCAGCTTCCCAAATAGCTAGGAGCACAGGCACATGCCACCACGCCTGGCTAAATTTTGTATTTTTAGTAGAGACGGGGTTTCACTATGTTGGCCAGGCTGGTCTCAAACTCCTGCCCTCAGGTGATCCGCCTGCCTTGGCCTCCCAAAGTGCTGGGATTACAGGCGTGAGCCACCGCGCCAGACTAAGGAAGATTATTTTAACATTCCAGGAAGAGGGATAGTGATCTGAGGGGGTCTCATCTCTGACGCCATTCCATTACTTCTCATCATTTACAGGAAGAAGCAGAAGTTGCAGTTGCTGGCTGCATGACTCAAGCCACTTAGATTTCTCTTGAGGCTCAAAATAATGTAATGTTCCAATAGCTTTAAGTTTGAATGATTTAATTTCACACCTACCGGGCAGAATTACCTGAGATAAATAGAACAAAGCATCTAGCCAGGTAGTTGTCACAGAGCAGATATTCAATCAATGACATTCATATCGTTTTGGTGGTAGATGTGATACATGGGTAAAGAAATAGAAAATGGGCCGGGAGTGGCGGCTCACGCCTGTAATCCCAGCACTTTGGGAGGCTGAGGTGGGCTGATCACTTGAGGTTAGGAGTTCAAGACCAGCCTGGCCAAAATGGTGAAACCCTGTCTCTAGTAAAAATACAAAAATTAGTCAGTTGTGGCGGCGTGTGACTGTAATCCCAGCTACTCAGGAGGCTGAGGCAGGAAAATCACTTGAACCTGGGAAGCAGAGGTTGCAGTGAGACAAGATCATGCCACTGCACTCCAGCCTGGGTGACAGAGCGAGATTCCAGCTCAAAAAAAAAAAAAAGAAAGAAAGAAAAGAAAGAAAGAAATAGAAAATGCAGAACTGTTATGCCAATAAAAAATGGACAAGGACGTGAACAGACAAGTCACAAGGCAGAATGACAGTAGATTACAAACTGGTGGGAAGGTATTTATCCTCAGTACTCACTGTTTTTAAATTTCTTTGTGTGTGTGTGTGTGTGTGTGTGTGAGAGAGAGAGAGTCTCACTCTCTTGCCCAGGCTGTAGTACAACAGCTCAATCTCAACTCACTGCAACCTCCATCTTCCAGGCTCAAATGATCCTCCCACTTCAGCCTCCCGCAAAGCTGGGAGACTACAGGCGACCGCCACCACGCCCGGCTAATTTTTTTTTTTTTTTTTTTTTTTTGAGACGGAGTCTTGCTCTGTCGCCCAGGCTGGAGTGTAGTGGCGCAATCTCGACTCACTGCAAGCTCTACCTCCCGGGTTCACGACATTCTCCTGCCTCAGCCTCCCGAGGTAGCTGGGACTACAGGCGCCCGCCACCACGCCCGGCTAATTTTTTGTATTTTTAGTAGAGACGGGGTTTCACCATGTTAGCCGGGATGGTCTCCATCTCCTGACATGATGATCTGCCCGCCTGGACCTCCCAAAATGCTGGGACTACAGGTGTGAGCCGCCACACCCAGCCACGCCCGGCTAATTTTTTGTATTTTTAGTAGAGACAGGGTTTCACCATGTTGCCCAGGCTGGTCTTGAACTCCTGGACTCAAGCGATCTGCCCACTTTGGCCTCCTAAAGTACTAGGATAAAAAATTTATTCTTATTATTTTTTCATTTTTTGTAGAGGTGGGGTCTGGATATGTTGCCTCAGGCTGGTCTTAAACTCCCGGGCTCAAGTGAGCCTTCTGCCTCTGCCTCCCAGTGTGTTGAGATCACAGGCGTGAGTCACTGCCCCGGCCAGTAGTAACTGTCTTCATAGCGTGTATTGTTCTCTGAAGTAATCAAGTCCACTTATTTGTCTGTATGTTTACTGTCCATCTCCCCTCTTCTCATCCCTTAGAAAATGAGGTCCCTGCCAGGCACAGTGGCTCAGGCCTGTAATCCCAGCACTATGGGAGGCCGAGGTGGGCAGACCACGAGGTCAAGAGTTCGAGACTAGCCTGGCCAACATGGTGAAACCCCGTCTCTATTAAAAATATAAAAATTAGCCTGGGCTGGGCGCAGTGGCTCACACCTGTAATCCCGGCACTTTGGGAGGCTGAGGCAGGCGGATCACCCGAGGTCGGGAGTTGGAGACCAGCCTGACCAACATGGAGAAACACCGTCTCTACTGAAAAATACAAAATTAGCCGGGTATGCTGGCACATGCCTGTAATCCCTGATACTCGGGAGGCTGAGGCAGGAGAATCACTTGAACCCGGGAGGCGGAGGTTGTGGTGAGCCGAGATCATGCCATTGCACTCCAGCCTGGGCAACAAGAGTGAAACTCTGTCTCAAAAAGAAAAGAAAATGAGGCCTCGAGGGCAGTGCTTCTGTGTCAGTCTTGCTCACTGCTGTCTCCCAGTACCTACAACACAGGCTACCATACAGCAGGTGCTCAAGAAACTATTTGTGGACTCAATGAGTGAATACATAAATGAAAATGAGAGCCAACTCTTCACTTACCAAATTAGCAAAGCTCTCTAAAAGGCTTATATTCAGTGCCAGCGAGGATGCCGTGAGTGTGAATGAGTGGAGATTATTTTAACTTTTCTAGATGCCAACTTGGTACTCTTACCGAGTAATTCCATTTCTGGGACTCTGTTCTAAGGAAATAATATAAAATGTGCACAAAATTTATGCACGAAGATTTTCTCTATAGCATTATTTGTAGCAGTAAAAATAATAGAAACAGGTTTAATATTTGTATAATAAACTTTATATATTTCTAACACTAAGGTCTAGAGAAAGGCTTTGTAAACTACAGAACAGCAATATTGTGAAATATCATGTAATTATTTTAATTAAAATGAAAAAAAGGTTTTTTGATATATTAAGTAGAAATACGCAGGGTTGGACATGGTGGCTTATATCTGTAATCCCAGCACTTTGGGAGGCCAAGGTGGGTGGATCACCTGAGGTCAAGAGTTTGAGACCAGCATGGCCAACATGGTGAAACCCTGTCTCTACTAAAAATACATAAATTAGCCGGGTGTGGTGGTGCGCACCTATAATCACAGCCCCACTAGGGGCTGAGGCAGGAGAATCACTTGAACCCCGGAGGCAGAGGTTGCAGTGAGCCGAGATTGTGCCACTGCACTCCAGCCTGGGCGACAGAGTGACACTCCATCTCAAAAAAAAAAAAATGTGTAATACAGCAAGATATAAAATGATATACGGTCATCCATTGGAATCCATAGGGGATTTGGTTCCAGAACCCCACCTACCCTACAGATACCAAAACCTGAGGATGCTCAAGTCCCTGATATAAAACGGCATAGTGTTTGCATAGAACCTGCGTGTATTTCCCCCTGTTTGTTTGTTTGTTTATTTATTTATTTATTTATTTTTTGAGACAGAGTCTCTGTCACCCAAGCTGGAGTGCAATGGCGTGATCTCGGCTCACTGCAACCTCCGCCTTCCGATTTCAAGAGATTCTCCTGCCTCAGCCTCCTGAATAGTTGGGATTACAGGCATGTGCCACCATGCCTGGCTAATTTTTGTATTTTTATTTTATTTTATTTTATTTATTTATTTTGAGACGGAGTTTTGCTCTTGTTGCCCAGGCTGGAGTGCAATGGCACAGGCTCCGCTCACTGCAACCTCCACCTCCTGGGTTCAAGCAATTCTCCTAGCTCAGCCTTCCAAGTATCTGGGATTACAGGCACATGCCACCACATCCGACTTTTTTTTTTTTTTTTTTTGAGATGGAGTCTCACTCTGTCGTCCAGGCTAGAGTACAGTGGCGCAATCTTGGCTCACTGCAACCTCCGCCTCCCGGGTTCAAGCGATTCTCCTGTCTCAGCCTCTGGAGTAGCTGGGACTACAGGTGCATGCCACCATGCCTGGCTAACTTTTTTGTATTTTTAGTAGGGACGGGATTTCACGGTGTTAGCCAGGATGATCTTGATCTCCTGACCTTGTGATATACCTGCCTCGGCCTCCCAAAGTGCTGGGATTACATGTGTGAGCCACCATGCCTGGCCTAATTTTTGTATTTTTAGTAGAGACAGGGTTCCACCATGTTGGCCAGGCTGGTCTTGAACTCGTGACCTCAAGTGATTCACCCACCTTGGCCTCCCAAAGTGCTGAGATTACAGGCGTGAGCCACCGTGCCCAGCCTCCTCCCGTATATTTTAAATCATCTCCACATTACTTGGAATGCCTAACACAGTGCAAATACTAAGTAAATAGTTGTTATACTGTATTGCATAGGGAATAATGACAAGAAAAAAGTCTATACACATTCAGTACAGACACAATTTTTTTCCCCGAATATTTTTGATTCACTGTTGGTTGAATCCACGGATGCAGAAACCCACGGAACTGGTACGCAGTAGCACCTCCTCTCTCTCACACTATATATAGAGAGAGGGGATTTTATTTATATATGTCAACGTAGTGTAAATGTAAGTTTTCATATATACATGTGAAATTGGTAGGACAACAACAGGATGCTAACCACACAATTTTACAAAGATAAAACCTGGAAATACTGGAAGTAGATGTATCGGAATGCTATCACTGGTGGGAGAAATGTGACTCCTTGCTGGGGGACATACTGTTATCTGTGGGATGTATCTCCTCGCAGAGTTTTTTTTTCTGTATATTTTTCCCACATATTTATTTATTTATTTATTTTAATTTTTATTTATTTATTTATTTTTGGGTGGGGAGACAGAGTCTTGCTCAGGCTGGAGTGCAATGGCATGATCTTAGCTCACTGCAATCTCTGCCTCCGGGTTCAAGTGATTTTCATGCCTCAGCCACCCCCTAGTAGCTGGGACCATAGTCACCGGCCACCACGCCCTACTAACTTATGTATTTTTAGTAGAGATGGGGTTTTGCCGTGTTGTTCAGGCTGGTTGGTCTCAAACTCCTGACCTCAAGTGATCTGCCCACCTTAGCCTCCAAGTAGCTGGGACTACAGATGTATGCCACTATGCCTGGCTAATTTTTTGATTTTGTAGTGATGAGGTCTCACTATGTTGTCCAGGCTGGTCTCCCACTCCTGGCCTCAGGTGATCCTCTCACCTTGACATCCCAAAGTGCTGTGATTACAGGCCTGAGCCACCGTGCATGGTCCTATTTATTCATTTATTTTGTAGAGACAGGGCCTTGTTCTGTTGCCCAGGCTGGAATACAGTGGTGTGATCATGGCTTACTGCAACCTTGACCTCCTGGGCTTAAGCCATCCTCCCACCTCAGCCTCCAAGTAGCTGGGACTACAGATGCATGCCACCATGCCTGGCTAATTTTTTTATTTTGAGGTCTCACTATGTTGTCCAGGCTGGTCTCCCACTTCTGGCCTCAAGCGATCCTCCCACCTTGGCCTCCCAAAGTGCCAGGATTTCAGGTGGGAACCACCGCACCCGGTCTCGGTTTGATCACTTTAATTGGCTGCATTGCGTTGCAAGAATGACTGTGTCTTGGTTTATTTAATTTTTCCCTTATGCACGGCATCTGGGTTGTTTCCAGCTTCTTTCCCATGACAAACATAAACAACACTGCAGTAAACATCACTGAGTTCACGTGATTTGGAGATGTGGAAATTCAGGAACGAAGGGGGCCCTTATCTAATGTCAACCGACCTGTCCCATGGCCTCCAGAGAGACTGCATGTCCCTCCTCCTCCATTGTTTTGCAATTCTCAGCTTTTCTATTTTGAGCTTGTGTTATTTTTCTTATTTATTTATTTATTTTTATTTTACTTGAAGTTGTGGGATACATGTGCAGAACACGCAGGTTTGTTACATAGGTATACATGTTTCATGGTGGTTTGCTGTATCTATCAACCCATCATGTAGGTTTTAAGCCCTGCATGCATTAGGTATTTGTCCTAATGCTCTCCCTCCCCTTGCCCCCCACCCCCCCACTGACAGGCCCCGGTGTGTGATGTTCCCCTCCCTGTGTCTATGTGTTCTCATTGTTCGACTCGCACTTATGAGTGAGAACATGCGTTGTTTGGTTTTCTGTTTCTGTGTTAGTTTGCTGAGAATGATGGCTCCCAGCTTCATCCATTTCCCTTCAAAGGACATGAACTCATTCTTTTTTATGACTGCATAGTATTCCACAATGTATATGTGCCATATTTTCTTTATCCAGTCTATCATTGATGGGCATTTGGGTTGGTTCCAAGTCTTTGCTATTGTAATGTTTATTTATTTATTCTTTAAGATAAGAGTTTTGCTCTGTCACCCAGGCCTGAGTGCAGTGGTGCATTCTCGGCTCACTGCAACCTCCACCTCCCGGGTTCAAGCAATTCTCCTGCCTCAGGCTCCCAAGTAGCTGGGATTACAAGTGACCACCACCGCACCTGGCTAATTTTTGTACTTTTGGTGGAGATGGGGTTTCACCTTGTTGGCCAGGCTGGTCTCGAACTTCTGACCTCAGGTGATCCTCCCACCTTGGCCTCCCAAAGTGCTGGGATTACAGGCGTGAGCCACCTCGCCTGCTCTAAATGAGGCTTTATTAAGTTTGGGCTCAACATGTATGATGTGAATTCTTCCCAGTTTGTTGAGAGAGCTGTGGGTCTATGGTGCTGAGGGGAGTAGACAAAGCCCCTCCTCCTGACACCCCAAACCAATGGGGGAGACAGACAGAGCTTCCGACTTCCTTAGCCTGGGGACTGGCTTTTAAAAACCGCACAGGGCTGCGTGCGGTGGTTCATGCCTGTAATCCCAGCACTTTGGGAGGCCAAGGTGGGCAGATCGCGAGGTCAGGAGTTCAAGACCAGCCTAGCCAATATGGTGAAATCCCTTCTCTACTAAAAAATACAAAAAGTACAAAAAATAGCCAGGTTTGGTGGCCTATGCCTGTAGTCCCAGCTACTCGGGAGGCTGAGGCAGGAGAATCGCTTGAACCTGGGAAGCAGAGGTTGCGGTGAGCCGAGATCACGCCACTGCACTCCAGCCTGGGCGACAGAGTGAGGCTCCATCTCAAAAAAATAAAAAATAAAAATAAATAAAATAAAATAAAATAAAATAAAATAAAATAAATGAAAGTAAAAACTGCCCAGGAGCCGGGTGTGGTGGCTCACGTCTGTAATCTCAGCACTTTGGGAGGCCGAGGCGGGCGGATCATGAGGTCAAGAGTTAGAGACCAGCCTGGCCAACGTGGTGAAACTCCGTCCCTACTAAAAATACAAAAATTAGCCAGGCGTGGTGGTGGGCACCTGTAATCCCAGTTACTCAGGAGGCTAAGGAAGGAGAATTGCTTGAACCCGGGAGGCGGAGGTTGCAGTGAGCTGAGATTGTGCCATTGCATTCCAGCCTGGGTGACAGGGCAAGACTTTGTCTCAAAAAAAAAAAAAAAAAAAAGCTGCCCAGGAAATTCTTAGGCGCAGCCCTACGTGGGGACTAGCGGCCCAGAGCTACTGCTTATTAAGCATTTATTATGAGCCAGGAAAGGTGCAAAATGTTTTATCCTTGAGTCCAGTTCATGCCTCCAGCAGAAGCCCAGGCCCCTGGGTTCTAGCATGGTCTTCTGCCAGCTTCGACTTGGACAAGTGACGTCAGTGCCCTGTATGTTGGTTTTCTCATTGGAAAGATGGAGATAATAATAGTGCCTACTCATAGGATCATCATGAGGCTGAAACGCGTAGCTGTGCAGATCTCTTGGCACTGTGCCAGGCACTGAGTATGTTCTACACAAGTGTTTGACAAATATAATAAAACTGATGGCTGGGCACCTGTAATCCCAGCACTTTAGGAGGCCGAGGCAGGTGGATCACTTGAGGTCAGGAGTTCAGGACCAGCCTGGGCAACATGGTGAAACCCCCTCCCTACTAAAAATACAAAAATTAGCCGGGCATGATGGCGGGCACCTGTAATCCCAGCTACTCGAGAGGCTGAGGCACGAGAATCGCTTGAACCCGGGAGGCAGAGGTTGCCGCGAGCCAAGATCGCACCACTGCACTCCAGCCTGGATGAAAGAGCGAGACTCCATCCCAAACAATTAACAAAAATAACTGACTGTGTATCTTGGAGTGACAGAGCTGTCCCTGCTTGTGTAATGTGCCTATCTATGCATTGGCGAGGCGTGTTGATCCTGCAGCTGGGAGAGAGTTTGCATGGGAGGAGGCAGCGTGAGGGATCAGTCCCCAGGCACAGAGGAAAACCGAGCTGGGACTCAGCTCTCACGGTCCTGCCATTCAGCCAGCCGAGAAGCACAGTCCCACATCCAGACCCTTACCTGTGCTGTCTCCTCTGTCCAGAACACTCTTTCCTTTCCTCACCTCCTTCAAAGGCTTGTTCCAATGTCATCATCTCGGTTTAAAGTGGAGATTCAGCTTAACCCCTTCCCCACCTGTGCCTACTGTCTCTCGACTGGCCTTATTCTTCTCCATGGCCCTCAATGTACACGTTTACCTGGAAAGCGCTCCCTGCAAGGCAGCCGGATACCATTATTAAGACTCTGTGACAGGCCGGGCGTGGTGGCTCATGCTTGTAATCCCAGCACTTTGGGAGGCCGAGGCGGGTGGATCACTTGAGGCCAGGAGTTCCAGACCAGCCTGACCAACATGGTGAAACCCCATCTCCACTAAAAATACAAAACTTAGCCTGGAGTGGTGGTGAGTGCCTGTTATCCCAGGTACTCGGGAGGCTGAGGCAGGAGAATCGCTTGAACCCGGGAGGCGGAGGTTGCAGTGAGCCGAGATGGAAACACTCCACTCCAGCCTAGGTGACAGAGCGAGACTCCGTCTCAAAAAAAAAAAAAAAAGAAAAAAGAAAAAAAAAAGACTCTGTGACTACATATATATATATATACACACATACACACGCATATATATATGCGTGTGTGTGTATATATATGTGTGTGTGTGTATATAAAATTATATACACACACACACACACACACACACACACACAGAGACGAGGTCTCACTATGTTGTCCAGGCTGGTCTTGAACTCCTGAGCTCAACCGATTCTCCCACCTCACTCCCCCAAAGTGCTGGGATTACAGGCGTTAGCCACCACACCTGGGCTACTAATATGTGTGTGTATATATATATATATATATATATATTTTTTTTTTTTTTTTGATACAGAGTCTTGCTCTGTCACCCAGGCTTGAGTGCAGTGGTGCGATCTCGGCTCACTGCAAGCTCCTCCTCCCAGGTTCACGCCATTTTCCTGCCTCAGCCTCCCAAGTAGCTGGGATTACAGGCGCCCGCCACCATATCCAGCTAATTTTTTTAATTTTTAGTAGAGATAGGGTTTCACCGTGTTAGCCAGGATGGTCTCGATCTCCTGATCTTGTGATCTGCCCGCCTCAGGCTCCCAAAGTGCTGGGATTACAGGCGTGAGCCACCGTGCCCAGCTGATTTTTTTTTTTTTTTTGAGACGGAGTTTTGCTCTTGTTGCCCAGGCTGGAGTGCAATGGCGTGATCTCGGCTCACTGCAACCTCTGCCTCCCGAGTTCAAGCAATTCTCCTGCCTCAGCCTCCCGAGTAGCTGGGATTACAGGCACCTGCCACCATGCCCAGCTAATTTTTTGTATTTTTAGTAGAGACAGGGTTTCACTATGTTGGCCAGGCTAGTCTCAAACTCCTAACCTCAGGCGATCCACGCGCCTCGGCCTCCCAAAGTGCTGGGATTACAGGCGTGACCCACCGTGCCCGGTCAATATTTTTGAAGGTCATTTTCTAACTGACACTAGGTGTGTGGGCCACCAGCTCCTCCCCCATGTTCTCTGCTCCGGCCACACTGGCCTCCTTTACATTCGTCTATCACTCCAGGCACCTTTCCACCACAGGGCCTTTGCACTGGCTATTCTCAATGACTGCAATACTCTTGCCCCAGATATGCACCCAGCTTGCTGCCTCACCTCCATCAGGCCACCTCTTCTGAGAGGCCCACCTTGACTGCCCACCTAAAGCATCCCTTAGTTTAGCCAGGCATGGTGGTGAGCGCCTGAAGTCCCAGCTATTCAGAAGGCTGAGGCAGGAGGATTGCTTGAGCCCAGGAGTTCGAGACCAGCATGGGTAACACAGCCAGACCCCATCTCTACAAAAATAAAACATAAAAAATTAAGGCCGGGCGCGATGGCTCACGCCTGTAATCCCATCACTTTGGAAGGCTGAGGTGGGCGGATCACCTAAGGTTGGGAGTTCGAGGCTAGCCTGGACAACATGGAGAAACCCTGTCTCTACTAAAAAAAATACAAAATTAAGCCAGGCATGGTGGCTCACGCCTGTAATCCCAGCACTTTGGGAGGCTGAGGCGGGGGGATCACCTGAGGGCGGGAGTTGGAGACCAGCCTGACCAACATGGAGAAACCCCGTCTCTGCTAAAAATACAAAGTTAGCTGGGCATGGTGGTGCATGCCTGCAATCCCAGCTACTCAGGAAGCTGAGCAGGAGAATTGCTTGAACCCGGGAAGTGGAGGTTGCAGTGAGCTGAGATGGTGCCATTCATTGCACTCCAGCCTGGGCAACAAGAGTGAAACTCAGTCTCAATAATAATAACGATAATAAAATAAAAAATTAGCTGGGTGTGGTGGCGCATACCTGCCTGTAATCCCAGCTACTCGGGAGGCTGAGGCAGGAAAATCGCTTGAACCCAGGAGGCAGAGGTTGCAGTGAACCGAGATCGCGCCATTGCACTCCAGCCTGTGCAACGAGAGCAAAACTCCATCTCAAATAATAATAATAATAATAATAATAATAATAATAATAATAATAAAATAAAATAAAAAACTTGCTGGGCATGGGGGCACGTGCCTGTAATTCCAGCTATTCAGGAGGCTGAGGCAAGAGATTCGCTTGAACCCAGGAGGCAGAGGTTGCAGTGAGCCAAGATGACACCACTGCACTCCAGCCTGGGCGACAGAGCGAGACTCTGTCTCAAAGAAAAAAAAAAAAAAAACCCTCACTCCATTACATCTACAGTCTGTTTTGTGGTGGGAGGTCACATGTTCGCACTTTCTAGGATTAGGACCTGAACATCTCTTGGAGGGCAATGTTCTTCCCACCATGAGTCCGTTCTCACTTTTTTTTTTTTTTTTTTTTTTTTTTGCCACTGTCTCCCCAGCGCCTGGAACGGTGCCTGGCATGCAACAGGTGCTGGGGAATGAATGAACGTGAATGGATGGGGCCCAGCGGCAGGAAGGGCTGGAAGCATGTGTCATGGAGCATGTTTTCAGGGACTGAGGGCCAAGGAGGAAGCCAGGCCCCTGGAGGAAGTGGGGGCAGTGCCCTGGCCTGAGGCAGGAGGAGGAGGAGCCGAACAGGGATGAGCAAGATGAGGGTGGGAGGTGGAAAGATGAAGCAGCGATTGGGGTGTCCTGTTCTCCTGTAATCCGGCCTCCTGCCCACCCGTGCACCACCCTCGGGCTGGGCGCAGACCTCCCTGAAGCCACTGCAGGGAAGGGGGGTATCGGGGGGGTGGTGGTGCACGGTGATTCCCAACTGGCACAGCTGGTTTGGCTGGTCCTGGCGTTTGGCAGAGGAGAGCGCCGGGGACAGGTGAGGATGGTGCTGGGAGCACCCCAGGCCCAAAAGATACAGGGGAGGAGTGGCTACTGTGCTCACTGGTGTACCCCTATAGACCCCAGACCCCCCAACACAACACTCCCACTGCACACCCCTCACTTGGCTCAGTCTGTCCCAGCCCAGGAAACCAGAAACCCAACCTCCCTGACCCCCAGTCCCAGCCCCTCCTCCCTGAGATCCAGGAGTCCAGGCCCCCAGCCTCCTCCCTCAGACCCAGAAGTCCAGACCCCCAGCCCCTCCTCCCTCAGACCCAGGAGTCCAGACCCCCAGCCCCTCCTCCCTCAGACCCAGGAGTCCAGACCCCCAGCGCCTCCTCCCTCAGACCCAGGAGTCCAGACCCCCAGCGCCTCCTCCCTCAGACCCAGGAGTCCAGACCCCCAGCGCCTCCTCCCTCAGACCCAGGAGTCCAGACCCCCAGCGCCTCCTCCCTCAGACCCAGGAGTCCAGACCCCCAGCGCCTCCTCCCTCAGACCCAGGAGTCCAGACCCCCAGCGCCTCCTCCCTCAGACCCAGGAGTCCAGCCTCCAGCTCTGGTTCCCTGACACATTGTCACTACAGCCGTGGCCTGTTGGGCCCCCTGCTCTGTGTGCACCTGCCTCTCTCCCCACCCTGTTCTCCTTTTGTGACCATGCAGCCAGTAAGGACCCAGGTTCTGGCCTTCAGTCCCCCCACCCCACTCCCCCAGCATCCCTCCCCAGTCTCTGTCACCTTGGGGACCCAGGAGCCGGCACTCTCAGCGGCCCCCTCCCAAGAGAGGAGCCTAGGCGTGGTGTGGGGCCCACCCCAAGTGGCCTCCAGCCCAGCCCCAGCCCAGCTCAGGGCAGGCGGAGCATGAGTGTGAGTGTGCGGGGTGGGGCGGGCGGTGGTATCGGCCCTGGGGGCCTGTGCCGGCACATCGTGGGGATGGAGTAATCAGGGTGGGGTGGGGAGCAGACAAGGAGGTTTCGCTGCACCCCAAGATGGACCCACTGATTAGAGGGGATGGCTGAGGGGAACCAGCGTGGCTTTGAGGTGTCAGCCGCCATCTCTCACCCCACCCATCTGAGGTTGCCTGAGCCTCAAGGGGGCATTGCGTGGGCTTGGGGACAGGGGTGTCCTCTACCACCCGTAACCTCCCCCCAACCCCCTTCCCCAGGTCCACATGTCTAAGTGTCCCATTTTTGTCTGTCTGGGTCACTGGGGTCTGGCCCAGGCCCCTCCTCCATCAAACCCAGGAGCCTGGTCCCCCAGCTCTGGACCGTGCCCCCTTCCCACCCCATTCGGGTTCCTCCTTGGATCCTGACTTGGGATTTGGACGCCCCGCCCCCAGCCCCTGCCCCCTCTGGAACCCAGCCTCTAAGCAGCCAGGGCTGGCTGTCCTCGGGCTCCCAGAACTCCCGGCAATGACTGGCTTTTAATGGAAAGGTCGGGCTCTGGAGGTGACAATGGCCTCGATTCTGTGGAAACGTGACCTCATGACCCAGTGACCTCCCTTTGCCCATGTCTGAGCTCCAAGAGCAAAATGGCACATCCCAGGGCTTGGGGGGCAGATGGGCCCCCCCAAGAGAGGCCAAGGAATTGCTCCAGGGTGGGAGTCCCCTGCTGCCCACCCTCAGCCCATTGGCAAGGCCACTTCCAATGCCCCCTTTGCAATCAGCCCAAGGTGTAGAACAGGAGACAGCCTCCTTGTGGTCGGTGGCACACAGGTGACGTGTCCATTGTGCTTTGGGTTTATGGGGGTGGAGGGCATGTCCTGAGTGGCCCAGCCCATCCCCACCTGCCACCCTTAAGCCCCCAGGGATGGGTGTGAGTGTCCCTGGACGCCCTCACAGTCAACCCCTACCCAGGAACCCAGGACTACCTCCCTATCCCCAATGCTATTCTTTGTTTTGGGGGCTTTTGTTTTGTTTTGTTTGTTTTGTTTTTTGAGATGAAGTTTCCCTCTTGTTGCCCAGGCTGGAGTGTAATGGCACGATCTCGGCTCACCGCAACTGCCGCTTCCCGGGTTCAAGCAATTCTCCTGCCTCAGCCTCCCGAGTAGCTGGGATTACAGGCATGCACCACCACACCGGGCTAATTTTGTATTTTCAGTAGAGACAGGGTTTCTCTGTGTTAGTCAGGATGGTCTCGAACTCCTGACCTCAGGTGATCTGCCCACCTTGGCCGCCCAAAGTGCTGGGATTACAGGCATGAGCCACCGCGTCTGGCCTGTTTTGTTTTCGTCACCCAGGCTGGAGCATGGTGGTGCAATCATAGCTCACTGCAGCCTCAACCTCCTGGGCTCAAGGGGTCCTCCCACCTCAGCCTCCCGAGTAGCTGAGACCACAGGTGCACCGACACCATGCCCAGATAATTTTTAAATTTTTTGTAGAGATGAGGCCTTGTAGCCCAGGCTGATATCAAACTCCTGAGCTTCAGCGATCCTCCTGCCTCAGCCTCCCAAAGTGCTGGGATTACAGAGGTGAGGCACTGAGCCTGGCCCCCAGAGGCCCCCTCTTTGGCCTGGAGGAAACACCTCCCAATGTCTTTCCAGCCTCTAGGCCTTTGTCTCTGCCAGGCTCTCTAACAAGACGCCTTTTCCACCACTCAAGTCCCACTTACCCATCTGGTGAGTTCCTCTGTCCTTGATTTCGCCTACTGGGGCATCCTTTTCCTGGGAAGTTATTCCTGGCCTCCCAAGAAGGTCCTGGCTTCTACAGCCAGGGTATCAAGCACATGGAACTTAGCCCAAGCCAGCAGTCAATACAAATAGCCTCCAAGCCACACACCACAAGTTGCCACATTTTTTAAAAAAAAGCAAAAAGAAATAGGTGGCCAGGCACGGTGGCTCACGCCTGTAATCCCAGCACT
Source organism: Pan paniscus (assembly GCF_029289425.2). Lineage (NCBI taxonomy): Eukaryota > Metazoa > Chordata > Mammalia > Primates > Hominidae > Pan > Pan paniscus. Next base: position 54,651,318 of record NC_073269.2, read on the forward strand.
TTGGGAGGCTGAGGTGAGCAGATCATTTGAGGTCAGGAGTTCAAGACCAGCCTGACCAACGTGGTGAAACCCCGTCTTTACTAAAAATACAAAATAATTAGCTGGGCATGGTGGTGCGCCCCTGCAACCCCACTTACTCGGGAGGCTGAGGCAGAAGAATCACTTGAACCTGGAAGGCAGAGGTTGCAGTAAGCTGAGATCGCACAGATCGTGACAGAGTGCGACTCTGTCTCAAAAACAAACAAAAAAGAAATGGGTAAAATTAATTGTAGTTTCCTCCAGCTTTAAGACTGGAAGGGCCAGGTGTGGTGGCTCACCTGTAATCCCAGCACTTTGAGAGGCTGAGGCAGGAGGATCATGAGGTCAGGAGTTCGAGACCAGCCTGGCCAACATGGTGAAACTTCATCTCTACTAAAAATATGAAAAAAAAAAAAAAATTAGCCAGGCATGGTGGTGGGCGCCTGTAATCCCAGCTACTCAGGAAGCTGAGGCAGGAGAATTGCTTGAACCCGGGAGGCGGAGGTTGCAGTGAGCCAAGATTATGCCACTACACTCCAGCCTGGGTGACAGAGCAAGACTCCGTCTCGAAAAAAAAAGACTAGAAGGAAAAAAGAAAAGAAAATAATTAATTGTAGGAATAGATTTTATTCAATTTGATGTATCGAAAATATCACCACTTCAGCATGTAATCAATATAAAAATTACCCATGAGATGTTTTATATGCTTTGTATCTCAATTTTGATGCTCAATTTTGAAAAGGTACATTGAAATGGAATTAATTAAAATGAGATTTTAATTTCATTTAAATTAATTAAAATGAAATAAATTTTATTTTTTAAAAATTTTCAAAATGAAATAAAATTAATTAAATTTTAATTAATTTAAATTTAATTTAATTAATTTTAATTAATTTTAATTTTTTAAAATTAAATTTATTTAAATTAATTAAAATGAAATTTAAATTAATTAAAATGAAATAAAATGGAAAATTTTCACTTTCTCAGTCACATTGCACATAGGTGCTAAATAGCCACCTATGGCCAGTGGCTTCTGGGATGGACAGCACAGGTGTAAGCCATTTACTTACATGTCTTGTTTGTGGACACAATATCAGAGACTGACCCAGAGGAGGTCTCTACAGATATTAGTTGGAAAAATAGACTATTGGATGCCTGGATGAATGGATGAGTGGATGCATGGATGGATGGATGGATGGATGGATGGATGGACGGATGGTCGAATGGATGGGTAGATGGTTGGATGGATGGATGGATGGAGGATGCATAGAAAGATGGATGCATAGATGGCTGGTTGAATGGATACCTGGCTGAGTGGATGAATAGAGGATGGATGGATGGATAGAAGGATGGTTGAGTAGATGCTTGGATGGATGAATGGATAGACAGTGATGAATGGATGGCAGGATGGATGGATGAATGGATAGATGAAGGAATGGTTGGGTGATGGATGAATAAATGGCTGAATGAATGCAGGATGGATGGATAGATGGATGGTTGGATGGTTGGGTGGCTAGATGAATGGATGGAAAATGGATGGATGGGTGATGGATGGCTGGATAGATGGATGGTTGAGTAGATGGTTGGATGGATGAATGGATGGATAGATGATGAATGGATGAAGAGGTGGATCGTTTGATGGCTGATGAATGGATGGAGGGATGGATGGTTGGATGGGTAGATAGATGGATGTTGAATGGATGATTGGATAAGTGGTTGGGTGGCTGGATGAATGGTTGGGTGGATGGTCGGGTGGATGGATGATGGATGAATAGAGGGACAGGTGGATGCATAAATAGAGGGATGAACAGCTGGAGGGATGAATGGATGTATAATCCTTGCTCCTCTCACTACCCATGACCAAGTGGCTCTGGGTTTTCCACTTGCATTTTCCCACACTCTTCATCCTTTTTTTTTTTTTTTTTTTTTTTTAATTGAGACCGAGTCTTGCTCTGTTGCCCAGGCTGGAGCACAGTGGCACAATCTCGGCTCACTGCAATCTCCACCTTCTGGGTTCAAGCAATTCTCTGCCTCAGCCTCCTGAGGAGCTGGGATTATAGGCACCCACCACCACTCCCAGCTAATTTTTGTATTTTTAGTAGAGACGGGGTTTTACTATGTTGGCCAGGCTGGTCTTGAACTCCCGACCTCGTGATCCACCCGCCTGGGCCTCCCAAAGTGCTGGGATTACAGGCATGAGCCACCAAGCCCAGCCCACTCCTTCATCCTTCTAGTCTCGTCCTTGTCTCCTAGATGTCCAAGCCCCTCAGATTCATTTCTGGGGGTTGATGGTCTCCACTAGTATCCCTGCACTCCCACAATTGGCTAAAATGTCACTCTGGTGTCTTCTGGTTCCTCCTTGCCACCTCTGTAGGAGTCTGGACCCCTCGCCTTCCAGAATCAGGCTTTTGCATCTCCTCAGCTCCCTCCTGATTCTCCACAGAGATTCAATGGACTTCTCCTGGCACCACCATGACCTTCACTCATTCCATCACGTCTTCCTGTGACAATTCATTCATTCCATCAACAGGCACTTATTGAGCATTTACTATATTCCAGGCTCTTCCCTTGGGAAACAACCGCAGATTTGACATAGAACAAGCCCTTCTTTCATGGGGTTGACAGTCTAGTGGGGAGATAGATGGTAAACAAGACAAAGAAGCAAAACATTTAGGAGGTCAGATGGTGACGAGTGCTATGGGAAAAAGTAAAACAGGAAAGAGGAATGGAGAAGTTGGTGGATGAGCCTGGGGGAGGTGACACTGGGCAGAGTCAGACGATAGGAGCCCATGAAGCTCCCAGGTATCAGGAAAATGTGGGAATAGCAAGGGCAAAGGCCCTGCAGTAGGAGCCTCCCCCGGGTCTTAGGCCGTCTAGTTTGGCCAGTTTCTTTCCATTGCCCACTCAGGCACAACCTCAGGCCCTACTGCTCCCTTCCCCGACCTTCCTGTGCCCCAGGGCTGCGTCCGCACCTGCCTGCGAGTTTCCCTCTCAGGATCCCTAAGGACCTGGGCATTCCCTTCCCCAGACTCTCCCTACCCCCCCGCCCCAGCAGCACACAGAGCCAGGGACAAAGGGTCATTGAATAGAAAACAAAGGTGAAGACAGCCCAGCCGGAGGCCTGGTGGGGTGTCATGGTTCAGTCCCCCACCTCCGACATCAGAGGGGTTCACTCAGCCTCAGAGGGGGATGCCTGGCCCTCTCACCCTTCCACCCGCCCTGCAAGAGAGCCCTTTTGTCAGCAGGAACATCAAGGCTTAACACTGAAAGTATCAAGGCAGAATGTTGAGGATGTGGACTCGGTAGTGGCTGGGGGCATGGGCGGGTGCTCCCACAGCTCAGCCTCCTGGAGACGGGTCTTGGGGTGGTGAATTGAGAGATGGGATACCCCAGAACCCTCCTTTTCTGCTTACCATCAGAGTGAGGGCGGGCAGTGCTGTGTGCCCTGGGGGAAGCCACATTACCTCTCTGGGCCCCCTTCCTGCATCTGTTAGGTGAGTCTGACGTCTTCCATCCCCCTCACCTATGCAACAATAATTGGTCAGTATATACAATTTTATTTGTTTTGGCTTTTTTTTTTTCCTTTTTGAGATGGAGTTTCACTCTTGTTGCCCAGGCTGGAGTGCAACGGTACAATCTTGGCTTGCTGCAACCTCTGCCTCCAGGGTTCAAGTGATTCTCCTGCCTCAGCCTCCCGAATAGCTGGGATTACAGGCACCTGCCACCATGCCCAGCTAATTTTTTGTATTTTTAGTAGAGATGGGGTTTCACTATGTTGGCCAGGCTGGTCTTGAACTCCTGACCTCAGGCGATTCACCCGCCTCGGCCTCCCAAAGTGCTGGGATTACAGGCGTGAGCCATTGCACAGGCTTTCTTTTGGCATTTTTTTTTTTTTGAGACGGAGTCTCTCTCTGTCGCCCAGGCTGCAGTGCAGTGATGTGATCTCAGCTCACTCCAACCTCCACCTCCCAGGTTCAAGCGATTCTCGTGTCTCAGCTTCCCAAGTAGCTGGGATTACAGGCACCTGCCGCCACTGGTGGGGAGACTGGCTTCATGACTCCAGGACTCTGAGGGTTCAGGGACCAACAGCTGGGGAGGGCCAGGGTTTGGGGTGGGGGCAGAAGAGAAGAGAACACCGTCTATGCTGAGCTCACTGTGTACCAGATCCTCCACCAGCAGCTGAGAGTGTCTCCCTCAGTCCTCACAACAGCCCGATGGGTGCCATTCACAGATGGGGAAACTAAGGCAAGATGAGCCTATGAGCCTGGTTCCCGGCCCCACAGCTGGGAGGCACTGGAGCTGGGATTTGAACCAGGGCTGTGACCTTCAGACTCTCACGCCCAACCATATCTGGCAGTTGTCTCTCATATCTGTGTCTCTCCCTGTCCCTGACCTTTCTATGTATCTCTGTCTCTGCCCTCTGTATATCGCTGTTGGGTCTCTCAGGGTCTCTGACCCCTGTGTGTCTCTGTCTCCTCTGGGTCTCCGTGTGTCTCTGTCTCCGCCCTCCGTGTATCTCTGTTGCGTCTCTCAAGGTCTCTGGCCCCTGTGCATCTCAGTCCCCTCCTGGTCTCTGTCTCCCATGCCCTCTGCCCTCTCCCTCTCTCCCTGGCTCCCGCCCTGTCTGTGCTGCCATGGTCCTGGCTGTGCCTCTGTCCCTGTGTCTGTTTCCAGGGTGCCCCTTAAGCGGCAGCCCGTGAGGGCAAGTTTCTGTCTGCCCCTTCCCCAGCGGTGGCCTAGTGCTTGGAACAGCGCCTGGCAGACAGGAGATGCTCAGTAAATATTTCTCAAATGAATAAAGGAATGAATGAGTGAATGAATGAATGAATGAACTCGCTGAGACGGGCGAGATCAGCACCATTTCCCAAATGAGCAACGTGGGCTCCAGGTGGGTGCCCACAGGCCCAGAACTGCCAGCCCGGAAGGTTCTGGCGTGGGCTTGGCACTGACCCCCTGGACTCTGCCCCCAGCTGAGCACCAGACGCCAGGACGTGCCCATCACTGCTCTTCCCCACCCTCAGAGCAGGGTGGCTCCCTCTGGCCTCTCCCCGCTGTTGGAGGCGTGGGTAGCAGCTGGGAGAACCGGCTGGGTGCTGCCCCTCCCCTTGGGCCGGGCACGGAGTAGGCACCTGGCGGGCTCCCCAGGTGGCAGACGCTGTCGCCGCGCACACCTGGCCTCTGTGCCGCCTGCTCCCTGCTCGTCCTCCCCTCCCCACCCTCACCCACCTGCCATGGACGGGCCCGCCGAGCCCCAGATCCCGGGCTTGTGGGACACCTATGAAGATGACATCTCGGAAATCAGGTGAGGCCCAGACCTGGGCAGGAGGCAGGAGATCCCAGGGAGGAGGTGGCTGTTTGGGGGAGCCGGGGCCTGTGGCAAGGGTGGCCTCCAGCCACCCACAGCCGCAGGCCTGGCCCAGACTTAGCTGGAGGGGCTGGGCTGGGCTGGGGCATCCAGTGTGGTGTATAGGTCCCTCCTGAGAAGGGAGTGAGGACCCGACCATGTTGAGTCACCAGTGGGGATGCCTGGGGTGTCCCTGTCCCTCTCCGGGCCTCAGTTTTTCTGTCTGTCAAAGGGGCCCACAAGCCCTGTGTCTCCCTGATAGAGCAGTGGAAGAGAGCAGGCAGCTTGGTGCATAGTAGTTGCTCAGGAAACACAACAGCCTGTAGTACCCAGGACACCCCATGCAAGCCCTGAAATAACGGGGGTGCTTGGGGGTGAAATGGGAGAGACTGGGATGCTGCTGAGACCCCCAGAGGGAGAAGCTGTGTTCTAGGGCACTTGGGGCGGAGAGGGCAGGCTCTGGACTCTTCAGGTCTCCTAACAGTGGTTAGGGCAGAGCACTGCCCACCTCCATGAGCTCAGCGTGACTCCCTGTTCCTGGGGATGAGTCAGACACTTTGACAGTACCTGCTTTCCAGATGGGGAAACTGAGGCTGGGAGGGAACGCGACATGACCGCAATTACGCAGCTAGAAGCAAATCTGAACCCGGTCTGTCTCACGCCAGAGCCTGTGGTTTCTCCTGCTCCTCACAGCCTTGGTGATGTCCCCTTTACACCCCTCCCCGTGGCTCCATCTTTTAGGGGAGCGCAGAGGCCCAGAGAGGGCAGGCAGCCTGCCCCAGATCACACAGCAAACTGCTGAGACAATCTCCAACCCCTCGTATCTTGCACTCTTGCCAAGTGAGACCTTCCTGGCAGCCTGGGCCCCTCCAGCCACCGTGGGCTGTGAGGAGGGAGACAACCAAGACCTGTTCTCAGCCCAGTTGCCTCATTCCTTTCTTATTTTATTTTATTTTTTTTGAAATGGAGTTTCGCTCTTGTTGCCCAGGCTGGAGTGCAATGGCATGATATCAGCTCACTGCAGCCTCCGCGTCCCGGGTTCAAGTGATTCTCCAGCCTCAGCTTCCCAAGTAACTGGGATTACAGGAGCCCGCCACCATGCCCGGCTAATTTTATTTTTGTATTTTTAGTAGAGAAAGGGTTTCACCATGTTGGCCAGGCTGTTCTTGAACTCCTTGCCTCAGGTGATCCACCTGCCTTGGCCTCCCAAAGTGCTGGGATTACAGGCGTGGGCCACCACGCCTGGCCGCCTCATTTCATTCCACTGTTTCAGGCCCTCCCCTCCCCTCCCTCAGCCAGAAGCTGGGGCATGAAGAGGCCTTCCTGGGTGCCTGGGACTCCAGAGACAGGAGCAGTTCAATCCTGATTGCTGTGTGACCTAGACAAGCTTCCTGATGTCTCTGGGCCTCCTGGGCTGAGAGCTGTGACCAGGCTGGCCCAGTTCTGCGTGAGGGAGGCCCCAGCATTCTCTACTCAACATTGTCTAATCCAGGACTTCTGAGTTCTGCAATTCTTCCCTCCAGAGATAAACAGATAAGCCAGCTCGCCTCCAGGGTTCCCGCCTCTGGGAAGGCCTCACCCCCACCCCAGCCAGGCACCTGGGAGCCTTTTTTATCTCTGCGACGGCCCTGCCAGCTGGTCATAAAACGCCCTGAGTGACCTCGCTAAGTGGGTGACCTTGGTTTAGTCATTGACCCTCTGCAAAGCTCGGTTTCGTCATCGTGGGGGAGAATAGCCCTCCCCTGCAAGACTCCTCCAGCCCTGATGGCTGCAGCGCCCTGGGGGGGTGCCCTTAGGACCTCAAACTTCCAGGCACTTCTGGAATCCCCTAGGCCTGGAAGCGTGCCTCTCCCCAGCGAGCCTGCTGGAGCATCCCCCTGGGGCCCACTTCCTTCTGGATGTGCCCCTCCCAGACCCCCTCAGATACGCCACGTACCCCCCCAGATTCGCACCTCCTCCCGGGTTGCCCATCTCAGGGATGTCCCCTCCCCATCACTGGCTCAGATCCACAGGGCTTCTCCTGGCCCCGACTTCCCCCTCTGCTTGCCCCCAGCCTGTCAGTCCCCAACCCCCACCCCTGTCCCCTGACTCTCTGCCCTGGTTCTTCCTCTCGGTTGCCACAGCCCCAGCTCAGGCCTCCTCATCTCCCCCCAACCTCACCACTCCAGCCTTGGCTGTCCCAGGCTGCTCCTCCCCTCCTCCCAGCCATCCAGTGAATTCCTCAGCGCCCAGCCCTCACCCACGCTGCCCCCCCCAGCCTCCTCACCTGCATTCCAGCTACTCTACTACTTTTTTTTTTTTTTTTTTTTTTGAGACTGAATCTGGCTCTGTCACCCAGGCTGGAGTGCAGTGGAACGATCTCGGCTCACTGCAACCTCCGCCTCCCAGGTTCAGGTGTATTACCTCATCTAATCCTCACAGCCATCTGAGATGAACCCACTTTGACTGCTGTCATCCTGTGTCAGAGATGAGGCCCAGAGAGGTTGAGTGACTTGCCTAGGGTCACACAGCTGCCAAGCAGGGCACGGCCAGGATTTGAACCAGGGAAGCCTGACTGTTATCATGCCCTGGACAGGGAGTTTAGGGATGATGAGCAAGACCAGGAAGGAGCGAGATCCAGGAGGTAGACTCAGCCCAGATGGGAGGTGAAGCGGGCGCTCTGAGGTTCTAGCCTCCCGAGTAGCTGGGATGACAGGTGCGTGCCACTGCGCCCAGTTAATATTATTACTATTATTTTTTTGAGACGGAGTCTCGCTCTGTCGCCCACGCTGGAGTGCAGTGGCACGATCTCGGCTCACTGCAACCTCGGCCTCCCAGGTTCAAGCGATTCTCCTGCCTCAGCCTCCCAAGTAGCTGGGATTACAGGCACCCGCCACCATGCCTGGCTAATTTTTATATTTTTAGTTGAGACAGGATTTCACCATGTTGGCCAGGCTGGTCTCGAACTCCTGACCTCAGGTGATCCACCCGCCTTGGTCTCCCAAAGTGCAGGGCTTACAGGCGTGAGCCACCGCGCCCGGCCTATCTACTCTATTACTTTGAATTCCCTGGCCACGCTTGTTCCCTGCCACAGTGCCTTTGCTTATCTGGCTCATTCCATAGGGATCCCAGAGACATCTCTCTCTCTCTCTCTCTCTCCCCCTCTCTCTCTCTTTTGAGACAGAGCCTTGCTCTGTGGCTCACACTGGAGTGCAGTGGCACAATCTCGGCTCACTGCAATCTCTGCCTTCTGGATTCAAGTGATTCTCTTGCCTCAGCCTCCAGAGTAGCTGGGATTACAGGCATGCGCCACCACACCCAGCTAATTTTTGTTTTTTTTTGGAGATGGAGTCTTGCTCTGTCACCCAGGCTGGAGTGCAGTGATGCGAACTTGGCTCATTGCAACCTCCGCCTCCCAGGTTCAAGCGATTCTTCTGCCTCAGCCTCCTGAGTAGCTGGGATTACAGGCACACTCTACCATGCCCGGCTAATTTTTTGTATTTTAGTAGAAACGGGGTTTCACCATGTTGGCCAGGCTGGTCTTGAACTCCTGACCTCAGGTGATGTGCCCACCTCGGCCTCCCAAAGTGCTGGGATTACAGGTGTGAGCCACCGCGCCCGGCCTAATTTTTATATCTTTAGTAGAGAAAGGGTTTCACCACTTTCGGGACTTTGCGTGCACCAGCGCAGTGTCCTTTGCCTGGGCTGACCTCTGCCCTCTCTCCTTCCTTTGCCAAACTTCTCAGGCGTTAAGATTCAACACGGGCAATTTAGGATTTTTGGCCAGGGGAATGAGAGAATGCAGGCAGACACCCACGCCAGGTCCCAGGTCCCTGATCACGCTGGTCTAGCTTCAAATCTGCCCCGTGGCACCAAAATATTGGCCTGTTCGTGGATAGGAAATGAATGTAGGAAATTTGTGAAAAGGACGTCAAGAATGAATGAATGAATGGAGGCTCCATTAAGCAACCTCTGAGCCGGAGCTTCCAGGATGAGTCAGGGTTAGCAGACGGGGAGGAGGGGCAGGGAGTGCTGGGAAAGGGAATGGTTGGGGCACAGGGACAGAGGTGGCTTCATGAGAGTAAGGGGCAGCTGGGTCAGAAGAGGGCCAGCTGCAGTGGAAACTCCCCGTGGTGGGCCATCCTGCAGCAGACCTGAGTGGCTCTCAAATGGTTCGTTCTTTAAGCACCCCCAGGGAGAGAAACTATTGTTTCAGAATACACGCATATGTGATTAAAAAAAAAAAAAAAAGAGTTGCCAGCTCAGTGGCTCACACCTGTAATGCCAGCACTTTGGGAGGCCGAGGCAGGTGGATCACTTGAGGTCAGGAGTTCAAGACCAGCCTGGCCAACATGGTGACACCCCATCTGTACTAAAAATAAAAAAATTAGCCAGAGTTGTGCCACACACCTGTAATCTCAGCTATTCAGGAGGTTAAGGCAGGAGAATAGCTTGAACCCAGGAGGCAGAAGTTGCAGTGACCTGAGATCCTGCCACTGTACTCCAGCCTGGGCAACAGAGCAAGACTCTGTCTCAAAAAAAAAAAGTTGTCCTAGGCCAGGCATGGTGGCTCCTGTCCATTGCAGTACTTTGGGAGGCCAAGGCAGGAGTATCATTTGAGGTGAAGAGTTCAAGACCAGACTGGACAACACAGCAAGACCCCATCTCTAAAAAAATAAAATAAAAACCAAACAAGGAATTGACCAGAATTTAATTCACGATAGCAGCTCAAGGGAAGGGTAGATGCCACAGGAAGGGGCCCAGAGATATCAGCAAGATGCATCGCTCAGAATGTTCTAGTTTATGGGGTTCGTTATGAATTATGCTTTAGAAATTTAATATGTGAGATCGGGCTCTGTGGCTCATGCCTGTAATCCCAGCACTTTGGGAGGCTGAAGTGGGCGGATCACTTGAGGTCAGGAGTTCAAGACCAGCCTGGCCAACATGGTAAAACCCCGTCTCTACTAAAAACACAAAAATTTGCCAGGCATGGTGGCACTTGCCTGTAGTCCCAGCTACTCGAGAGGCTGAGGCAGGAGAGTTGCTTGAACCCAGGAGGCGGAGGTTGCAGTGAGCTGAGATCGCATACTGCACACCAGCTTGGGTGACAAGATTGAAACTCCATCTCAAAAAAAAAAAAAAAAAAGAAATTTAATATGTGTTCCATGTGGTCTTGTATGTAAAAAGGACTAAAAAGGATAATAAGGGCTAAATTAAAATCATAAGAGGCCAGGCATGGTGGCTCACGCCTGTAATCCCAGAACTTTGGGAGGCCGAGGTGGGCAGATCACCTGAGGTCGATAGTTCGAGACCAGGCTGACCAACATGGAGAAACCCCGTCTCTACTAAAAATAGAAAAAAATCAGCCGGGCATGGTGGCGCATGCCTGTAATCCCAGCTACTCGGGAGGTTGAGGCAGGAGAATCGCTTGAACCCAGGAGGCGGAGGTTGTGGTGAGTCGAGATCGTGTCATTACACTCCAGCCTGGGCAACAAGAGTGAAACTCTGTCTCAAAAAATAATTAAAATTAAAAAAATTAAAAAAAATAAAATAGTAAGAGGAAAACATTTGGCACAGGCGGTAGGCAGGATGGGCTGCTGACCCAGTAGGCTGACAAGCCCAGGATGTTATAATCCCTGTAACATCCTTGAAGTTGTTCTCAACCTGTTGAGTGCTGTCTGTATTACCTCATCTAATCCTTACAGCCGTCGGAGATTAACCCATTTTAACTACTATCATCCCCTGTAAGAGGTGAGGCCCAGAGAGGTTGAGTGACTTGCCCAGGGTCACACAGCTGCCAAGCAGGGCGTAGCCAGGATTTGAACCAGGGAAGCCTGACTGTATCACGCCCTGGATGGGGAACTTGGGGATGAGCAAGACCCGGAAGGAGCGAGATCCGGGAGGGAGACTCAGCCCAGACAGGAGGCGTAGCAGGCGCTCTGCGGTTCCAGGCGTTTCCTTCCATTCCCTGCGTGCTGGGCTACGGAGAGTGTCAAGGCCAGAGAAGCCACGCCGGCCTTTGGACCTGAGGCGCCTCGGGCAGCCAAGGAGAGCTGCGATGGCCGCTCCTCCCCGCGCTCTGATCTCGGGAGTCCCTGGCGCCGGCACCTTCTGATCTCTGCCTCTTATTGGCGGGGAGGGCGAGGAGGGGCCAGCTCTGGTTTTACAACCCCGGCCCCACCTTCCTTAGGGAGGGCTGAGCCACATGAATGATTTTATGGCCGAAGCCCTGCCAGTCACGAGGCTGCTTTTTCTTTTCTTTTCTTTCTTTTTTTTTTTTTGAGACAGAGTTTCACTCTGGTTGCCCAGGCTGGAGTGCAGTGGCACCATCTCGGCTGACTGCAACAGCCGCCTCCCGGGTTCAAGCGATTCTCCTGCCTCAGCCTCCTGAGTAGCTGGGACTACAGGCGTGCGCCACCACGCCTGGCTAAATTTTTGTATTTTTAATAGAGACGGGGTTTCACCATATAGGTCAGGCTGGTCTCGAACTCCTGACCTCGGATGATCCACCCGCCTCGTCCTCCCAAAGTGCTGGGATTACAGGTGTGAGCCACCGCGCCTGGCCTGAAGCTGCTTTTTCTGAGACAGGGGCTGATCAAGGGGTTTCAAACAATTAAGAAATAATAAGGCATTGCCTCCCCGCTGGGTGAGATTTGGGCAGGCAGACTAGGGAGAGGGGCTTCGGGGCCAGCACTAGCGGATGCGGGGACTTGGGGAGAAGTGGAAAAAGATGCTCACGGTTCCCTCCTTCTCCACCCAGCCCCTGACGAGGGACTCAGCCTTGAAGAGTGAGGGACAGGATGCGTTTTCCTTTCCACTCGCTCTTTGGGGTGGGGGGAGACAGTTGTGCCTGGTGGGCCTGTGTATGGACTGGCAGAGGAAAGGTTGGAAGTGGTGATGTTCAGAGTTCAGGACCCATTTGGTTTTGTGTTTTGTTTTGTTTTGTTTTGTTTTGGAGACAGAGTCTTGCTCTGTCGCCCAGGCTGGAGAGCAGTGGCGTGATTTTAGCTCACTGCAACCTCCGCCTCCTGGGTTCAAGCGATTCTCCTGCCTCAGCTTCCCAAGTAGCTGGGATTACAGGCATGTGCCACCACGCCTAGCTAATTTTTGTATTTTTGATAAAGACAGGGTTTCGCCATGCTGGCCAGCTGAGTTCAGGACCCATTTGGAAAGAACTAAGCAGCTCAGTTTGCCACCTGGAGGGTCTGGAGGAGGAAATGTGGGACCCAGTGGGTCACCCATGACATGGAATAAATGCCAGGCTGAGAAGGGAGACCCTCGCCTTGCCAGGAGGCCTGGAGTGGAGGCCCTAAGAGAGGTGTGGCCGGTTACTTACGTGGGGACCAGAGCCCCAAGGATCTGGAGTGGGGACCGTGACACCGCAGGCAAGAAAGCCTGCAGGGGCCAGGTGCCACAGCTCACGCCTGTAATCCCAACACTTTGGGAGGGCGAGGCGGGAGGATTGCTTGAGGCCAGGAGTTCAAGACCAGCCTGGGCAACATAGCAAACCCTCATCTCTCTTTAAAAAAAAAAAAAAAAAAAAAAATTAAAAAGAAAAGAAGAATGCCCACAGGAAGGCAGTCCTGGGTTCGAATGCTGCCCCTATGGCTCAGGAGCTGGGACCCTCCTGGTAGAAAGGACTGCCCTCAGGGTTGAGCGTCTGTGAAACGGGCAATGACCGGGGAAGGGCCTGACCTGGGCTCGCAGCTGACTCAGCATTTGTGCTTCTCTCTTTCCTCCTTCCCCAGTTCTGAGACCGCTGCTGAGCCAGAAACTCGAATGCTAGGAAGGGAGGGGATGGGTGAGGAATGATAATAATGACGAGCTTCCTGAGCATCTGCCCTGAGCCAGGCCCTGTGCTGAAGGCTGTGTGGGGATGAGCTCATTGAGTCTTCACGACAGCCCTGTGTGGTCCCAGTGTTACAATGCCCATTTTACAGATGGGAAAACTGAGGCCCCACTCATAACCCTCATGCCAGAGAAAGGAATCCAACAGGGGCTTGGAACTGCAGTCAGAGGCTGCCCCTCAGTGGCCATTTCTTCTCGGGGGGACTTGTCACCCTTATGGTTTCCATGACTCTGGCCACCCTCCATAGATATATACCGTGAGCCCATAGGAAAACATTTTCTCGTAGCCACCTTTTTAAAAAAAACAAAAGAAACAAGTGAAATTAATTTTAATCACATATCTAATCTATCTGAAATATCATTTCCACATATAGTCAATTTCAAAAATTGTCAATGAGGCTGGGTGTGGTGGCTCATGCCTATAATCCCAGCACTTTGGGAAGCCGAGACGTGTGGATCCCTGGAGGTCAGGAGTTCAAGACCAGCCTGGCCAACATGGTGAAACCCCATCTCTAGTAAATATACAGAAATTAGGACAGCCGTGGTGGCTCACATCTGTAATCCCAACACTTTGGGAGGCCGAGGTGGGCCTATCATTTGAACCCGGGAGGCAGAGGTTGCAGTGAGCTAAGATCCTGCCATTGCACTCCAGCCTGGGCAACAAGAGCAAAACTCCGTCTCAAAAATAAAAAAAATAAAACTTAGCCAGGTGTGGTGGTGGGCGCCCGTAATCCCAGCTACTCGGGAGGCTGAGGCAGGAGGATTGTTTGAACCCAGGAGACGGAGGTTGCTGTGGGGCTGAGATCGCACCACTGCACTCCAGCCTGGGAGACAGAGCAAGATCTTGTCTCAAAAAAATAAATTCGGGCCCGGTGTGGTGGCTCATGCCTGTAATCCCAGCATTTTGGGAGGCCGAGACAGGCGGATCACCTGAGGTCGGGAGTTCCAGACCAGCCTGACCAACGTGGAGAAACCCCGTCCTACTAAAAATACAAAAGTAGCCGGTCGTGGTGGCACATGCCTGTAATCCCAGCCACTCTGCGAGGCTGAGGCAGGAGACTCGCTTGAACCTGGGAGGCAGAGGTTGCAGTGAGCCGAGATCGTGCCGTTGCACTCCAGCCTGGGCAACAAGAGCGAAACACTGTCTCAAAATAAATAAATAAATAGATAGATAAAATAAATAAATTAATTAAGATAAAATAAATAAATAATAAAGGTATGCTGGAAGGGAGAGAGAGAGGAGGTGTTTGAGAAAAAGGAGGAGAGAAAAAAGTGAAAAGCCCCAGGCGACAGGCGTCACGCAGGGTGCGGTTCCGCGGTGTAGTGGAGCATGCGACATTCAGGGAACAAGCCAAACTGGACAGTGAGAATGGAACACTGGCAGCCCAGCTACAGCGGGACTCGGACGGGCAGGGCCTGCGGTGAGACTGTCAGGCTTCAAGGGACAGAGCCAGGGACCTCGAACCTAACGTATGTTCCCCATCAGGCAGATGTAGGTGAGATGCTCTACATCCCAGAGCCCCACTCCCCTCTTCTCCAAAATGGGCCTTGGCTGGGTGCAGTGGCTCATGCCTGTAATCACAGCACTTTGGGAGGCTGAGGCAGGCGAATCACCTGAGGTCGGGAGTTCAAGACCAGCCTGGTCAACATGGCAAAACCCCATGTCTAAAAACACAATAATTAGCCGGGCTCAGTGCTCACGCCTGCAATCCCAGAACTTTGGGAGGCCAAGGCAGGAGGATCACTTGAGGTCAGGAGTTTGAGATCAGCCTGACCAACATGGCGAAACCCTGTCTCTACCAAAAATACAAAAATTAGGCCAGGTGTGGTGGCTTATGCCTGTAATCCCAACACTTTGGGAGGCTGAGGCGGGCGGATCACCTGAGGTTAGGAGTTCAAGACCAGCCTGGCTAACATGGTGAAACCCCGTTTCTACTAAAAATACAAAAAATTAGCCAGGCATGGTGGCACGTGCCTGTAATCCCAGCTACTCGGGTGGCTGAGGCAGAAGAATCACTTGAACCCCAGAGGTGGAGGTTGCAGTGAGCTGAGATGGCACCATTGCACTCCAGCCTGGGCAACAAGAGCGAAACTCTGTCTCAAAAAAAAAAAAAAAAATTAGCAAAGCGTGGTGGTATACACCTGCAATCCCAGCTACTGGGGAGGCTGAGGCAGGAGAATTGCTTGAACCCCGGGAGGTAGAGGTTGCAGTGAGCTGAGATCACACCATTGTACTGCAGCCTGGGTGAAGGAGTGAGACTCTGTCTCAAAATAATACATAAATAGAAATAAAAAATCATATGAATGTTTATATGGATTATTATTATTATTATTTTATTTATAGATCACAGTTTTACTTGTTTTGAGGATATATGCAATATTTATATAGACTTTATTTATTTATTTATTTTTCGAGACAGAGTCTCACTTCCTCACCCAGTCCAGAGTGCAGTGGTGCGATCTCAGCTCATTGCAACCACTGCCTCCCAGGTTCAAGCAATTCTCTTGCCTCAGCCTCCCAAGTAGCTGGGATTACAGGCATGTACCACCATACCCAGCTAATTTTTGTATTTTTAGTAGAGATGGGGTTTCACCATGTTGGTCAGGCTTGTCTTGAACTCCCAACCTTAAGTGATCCGCCTGCCTCGGCCTCCCAAAGTGCTGGGATTACAGGCGTGAGCCACCATGACCAGCTGATATTTATATAGACTTAAAGTGTGCAGGAATTGGCAAGAAAAAAAAAGTTAAGGGGGAACTTTCCCTATCAGATCTTTTTTTAAAATATAAAATTTTATTAAAATAGATTTTTTGTGGAGACAGGGTCTTGCTATGTTGCCCAAGCTGATTTTGAACTCCCGGGCTCAAGCCATTCTCCCGCCTTGGCTTCCCAAAGTGGTAGGATTACAGGGGACTGAGCCACCGCACCCAGCCTCCTATCGGATCTTAAAACCTACTTTACAGCTACTACAATGCAAATCATATGATATCCACTCTGTGACCTAGCAATTCTGTTCCTAGTTATTTGCCCAAGAGAAATGAGAACGCCGGTTCCCACAAAGACAGGAACAACTGTGGCAGCTTTGGGAGTAATAGCCTGACCTGGAAACCGCCGAGGTGTCCATTAACAGAGGACTGGATCAACACATTGTGAATTTATTTATGCAGTGGAATTCTACTCAGCCGCAAAACGGGAACAAGCTCTAATGTATACACAGACACGGAAAATGTCAGAAACATTATGCTAGGCAAAAACAACCAAAACACCAAAGAACCTCTTGTGTAAGATGTCAGTTCCAGAACATGCAAGACTGGGCTGATGCAATCTGTACGGTGGGGGACGTAGAGGGGTGGCCTCTGGGGACAGGGCAGGGACTGATTGAGACAAGATGCAGGCCGGGGCACAGGCGCCGTGGCTCACACTTGTAATCCCAGCACTTTGGGAGGCCGAGGTGGGTGGATCACTTGAGGCCAGGAGTTCAAGACCAGCCTGACCAACATGGCGAAACCGCATCTCTACTAAAAATACAAAAATTAGCTGGGCGTGTTGGCACATGCCTGTAATCCCAGCTACTCGGGAGGCTGAGGCAGGAGAATCGTTTGAACATGGGAGGCAAGGTTGCAGTGAGCCAAGTTGACGCCATTGAACTCCAGCCTGGGCAACAGAGACTTCCTCTCAAAAAAAAAAAAAAAAAACAAAAAAACAAAAGAAGAGGAAGAAGAAGAAGAAGACTGGGCTGAGGTGAGTTGATCACGAAGTCAGGAGATCGAGACCATCCTGGCCAACATGGTGAATCCCCATCTCTACTAAAATACACACAAAAAATGAGCCAAGCGTGGTGGCAGGTGCCTGAAGTTCCAGCTACTTGGGAGGCTGAGGCAGGGGAATCGCTTGAACCCAGGAGGTGGAGGTTGCAGTGAGCCGAGATAGCACCACTGCACTCCAGCCTGGCGACAGAGCAAGACTCTGTCTCAAAAAATAAAAATAACAATAAAAAAATAGGTCGGGTGCGGTGGCTCACGCCTGAAACCCCAGCACTTTGGGAGGCCGAGGCGGGCGGATCACGAGGTCCAGAGATCGAGACCAGCCTGGCTAACACGGTGAAACCCTGTCTCTACTAAAAATACAAAAAATTAGCTGGGCGTGGTGGCAGATGCCTGTAGTCCCAGCTACTTGGGAGGCTGAGGAAGGAGAATCGCTTGAACCCAGGAGGCAAGGTTGCAGTGAGCCGAGATCACACCACTGCACTCCAGCCTGGGCGACAGAGCGAGACTCCATCTCAAAAGGTGCAGTGGCCCCATCATAGATCACTGCAGTTTAGAACTCCTAGGCTCAAGCAATCCTCCCACCTCAGCCTCCCAAAGTGCTGCGATTACAGATGTGAGCCACTGTGCCCAGATTCCTTTTTTGCATAACTAAGATATGACTTTCTGTCTGGTTCCACCCTTGCTTTTCTGTTCTTTGTAATATCTCAGACATCTTGCCAAATAAATGCCACCTCCTCCTCCCAACCTGTTATTATGAAATTTTTCGAAACTTACAAGAACATGGCCGGGCGCGGTGGCTCACGCCTGTAATCCCAGCACTTTGGGAGGCTGAGGCAGGCGGATCACGAGGTCAGGAAGTCGAGACCATCCTGGCTAACACGGTGAAACCCTGTCTCTATAAATATACAAAAAATTAGCCGGGCATGGTGGCGGGTGCCTGTAGTCCCAGCTACTCGGGAGGCTGAGGCAGAAGAATGGCGTGAACCCGGGAGGCAGAGTTTGCAGTGAGCTGAGATTGCGCCACAGTACTCCAGCCTGGGCGACAGAGCGAGACTCCGTCTCAAAAAAAAAAAAAAAAAGAAAGAAAAAAAGAGGAACTTAGAAGAACAATGGAAGGATTACCCCATGAACACCCCTATGCCCACCACCACTAAAATTTGGGGTTTTTAAAATTTTTTAAATTTTTTTCTTTTTTACAGTGTCCCTTTCAGGATACACTTAAATTTTATTATATAGTACTTGTTTTATCACAGATCTTTGCATCCCTCTAGCCATCTATCAATCCTTCTGGGTTTGTTGTTGTTGTTGTTTTGAGATGGGGTTTCACTCTGTTGCCCAGGCTACAGTGCAATGGCGTGATCTTGGCTCACTGCAACCTCTGCCTCCCAGGTTCAAGCGATTCTTCTGCCTCAGCCTCCCGAGTAGCTGGGACTACAGGTGCGTGCCACCATGCCCGGCTAATTTTTGTATTTTTAGTACAGATTGTGTTTCACTATATTGGTCAGGCTGGTCTTGAATGCCTGGACTGATAATACACCTGCCTCAGCCTCCCAAAGTGCTGGGATTACAGGAATAAGCCACTGAGCCCAGCCTAATTTTTGTTTTTTTTAGTAGAGACAGGGTTTCGCCATGTTAGACGGGCTGGTCTCAAACACCTGATCTCAGATGACCTGCCTCCGTAGGCCTCCCAAAGAGCTGGGATTACAGGCATGAGTCACAGTGCTCGGCCTAATCCTTACTTTTGATGCATTTCAAAGTAAGTTACAGACATCTGAATGTTTCACCCTAAACATTCCAGGCTGCATATTATTAACTACTTCAGTATTTGTTTATGGGTGTGTGTGTGTGTGTGTGTGTGTTTGTGTGTATGTGTGTGAGAGAGAGAGAGAGACAGAGAGATGGAAAGAGAGAGAGATGGAATCTCCCTCTGTCACCTAGGCTGAAGTGCAATGGCTAGATCTCGGCTCACTGCAACCTCCACCTCCCAGATTCAAGCGATTCTTCTGCCTCAGCCTCCCGAGTAGCTGGGATTACAGGTGTGCACCACTACGCCCGGCTAATTTTTGTATTTTTAGTAGAGATGGGGTTTCGCCATGTTGGCCAGGCTAGTCTCAAACTCCTGACCTCTGGTGATCTGCCTGCCTCGGCCTTCCAAAGTGCTGAGATTACAGATGTGAGCCACTGCACCTAGCTAGTGGTTTTGTTTGTTTGTTTGTTTTAATAGAAGTTTACCTACAGTAAACCACATAAATCTAAAGTGTGCTAGTTTTTTGTTTGTTTGTTTGTTTGTTTTTGAGACAGGATCTTGCCCTGTCACCTAAGTGGTACAACCACAGTTCACTGAAGCCTCCACCTCCCCAGCTCAGGCAATCCTTCCACCTCAGCCTCCCAAGTAGCTGAGAAAACAGGCACATGCCACCACACCAGCCTATTTTTTTTTTTTTTTAGACGGAGTCTCACTCTGTTACCCAGGCTGGAGTGCAATGGCATGGTCTTGGCTCACTGCAACCTCTGCCTCCTGGGTTCAAGTGATTCTCCCACCTCAGCCTCCCAAGTAGCTGGGACTACAGGCGCACACCACCACACCCAGCTATTTTCGTATTTTTAGTAGAGACGGGGTTTCACTCTGTTGGCCAGGCTGGTCTCGAACTCCTGGTGTCGAACTCCTGACTTCGTGATCTGCCTGCCTTGGCCTCCCAAAGTGCTGGGTTACAGGTGTGAGCCACCGCACCTAGCCTAAATTTTTTATTGTTATTTGTAGAGACGGAGTCTCACTATGTTGTCTAGGCTTGTCTCAAACTCCTAGGCTCAAGCGATCTTCCCACTTTGCTTCCCATTTTGGGAGCATTTGAGCTCCCAAAATGCTGGGATCACAGGCACGAGCCACCGCACCCAGCCTAAAGTGTGCTCATTTTGAGAAATATACGTACGGCTGGGCACAATGGCTCATGCCTGTAAACCCAGCACTTTGGGAGGCCAAGGCTGGTGGGTTGCTTGAGGCCAGGAGTTCGAGACCATCCTGGCCAACATGGCAAAACCCCATCATTACTAAAAATACAAAAATTCAAGGGATGTGCCAGGCATGGTGGCTCACACCTGTAATTCTAGCATTTTGGGAGGCTGAGGCGGGTGGATTGCCTGAGCTCGGGAGTTCCAGACCAGCCTGGGCAACGTGGTAAAACCCCATCTCTACTAAAATATAAAAAATTAGCTGGGCGTTGTGGTGTGCTCCTGTAATCCCAGCTAGTCAGGAGGCTGAGATGAGAGAATCACTTGAACCCGGGAGGCAGAGGTTGCAGTGAGCCAAAGTTGTGTCACTGCACTCCGGCTTTGGTGACACAGTGAGACTCTGTCAAAAAAAAAAAAAATTAGAGGGACGTGTTGGCACACACCTGTAATCCCAGCTACTTGGGAAGTTGAGACATGAGAACTGCTTGAACCTGGGAGGTGCTAGTTGCAGTGAGCCGTGATTGTGTCACTGCACTCCAACCTGGGCGATAGAGCAAGACTCTGTTTCAAAAAAAAAAAAAAAAAAAAGAGAGGGAGAGGGAGAGATGCATGTATAACCCAAGTCCCTGTCAAGATGTAAACTCCTTTTGAGTGGCTGAATTCCAGCGTTTTTCCAGGTCCAGACTCATTTACCCCGTACCCTATTGTTTCTGGCCCCTCTTGGAACATCATTGCCATGATCGCCCTGGGATATATTTCACTGCGCGCTTCCTCAAGGGCATCTGTCTATTCCTTATGTTTCTCGGGGGTCAGGTTCATTTGGGGATCTGGCAAAGAGAACACAGTATTTAACCAGGCACGGTGGCTCACACTTGTAATCCCAGCACTTTGGGAGGCTGAGGCGGGCAGATCACGAGGTCAGGAGTTTGAGACCAGCCTGACCAACATGGAGAAATCCCGTCTCTACTAAAAATACAAAAATTAGCCAGGCGTGGTGGCGCACGCCTGTAATCTCAGCTACTCAGGAGTCTGAGGCAGGAGAATCGCTTGAACCCAGAAGGCAGAGGTTGCAGTGAGCCAAGATCATGCCTGGACGACAGAGCGAGACTCCGTCTCAACAGCAACAACAAAAGAACACAGTGTTACCCGTGTGTCGGACATTGGCTTTTAAGGTAGGAAAGACATGGTACAGGGAAAAATTCTGCCACTTCCCAGCTCTCCTGCTAGTGAGGAAGGCAGATTTAAAGAAGGCAACAGACCAGGTGCGGTGGCTCACGCCTGTAACCCCAGCACTCTGGGAGGCTGAAGTGGGAGGGTCGCTTGAGCCCAGGAGTTCAAGACCAACCTGAGCAATGTGGTGAGACTCTATCTCTACAAAAAATGTAAACATTAGCCAGGTGTGGTGGTGTATGCCTGTAGTTCCAGCTACTCAGGAGGCTAGGCTGAGGCAGGAAAATCACTTGAGCCTAGGAGACTGAGGCTGCAGTAAGCTGTGACCGCATCACTGCACTCCAGCCTGAGCAACAGAGCAAGGCCTTGTATCCAAAAAATAAAAATAAGCAGGGCATGGTGGCTTATGCCTGTAATCCCAGCACTTTGGGAGGCCAAGGCAGGAGAATCCCACGAGCCCAGGAGTTCAAGACCAGTCTGGGCAACATAGCGAGACCCCTGTCTCTACAAAAAATTTAAGAATTAGCTGAGTGTGGTGGCACACACCTGTAGTCCCAGCTACTGGGGAAACTGAGGTGGGAGGATCGCTTGAGCCCAGGAGCCGGAGGGTGGAGGTCGACGGTGCAGTGAGCCAAGATCAAGCCACTGCACTCCAGCCTGTGCAACAGAGTGAGACTCTGTCTCAAAAAAAAGTATTAAAAAGGGCCGCAAAAGAGGCCAGCAGGATGCGGAGATGGGCAGTAATGTGCACGGGGTGGGAGGTCTCTTGCTTTAGCCAAGGTGGTCAGGGAAGACCCAAGCCCTGAAGACAGAGAAGGAGCTGGCCTTGAATCCTGTAAATGTTCCCAAACGATCTCCCTAAGAGGTTATGCCAGTCACACTCCTGCCAAGAGAGTATCTCTGCGCCACGGCCAAGGGTGAGTCATCCTGCTGAGAGGTTGAGCTGGGGACGCCTGCCCAGATGGGCTCCAAGTGAGGGAGAGCCTGGCGGGGAGAACAGCCCGGACAGAGGCAGGGCAGGGCGCCGGGACGCTGCTTGGCGCGTCCTGGGAGTGAAGCGCATTGAACCCAGCTCAGGCTGGTGGTGGGGGAGTCTTGGCAATGCTCTCTCTCCAAAGGCGAGTTGATCACAGACGCCGGCAGTGAGTCAGCGGCACCGCCAGGGCTGCTGAGAAATCCCTCCTGCTGTCCGATCGCATTCCTGGAAGAGTGGGCCGCTCAGGGCCCCCCAGCTCCAGCCCCACTCAGACCCCAGAATCCCAGCAGCCCACCGCTCACTTCCTTTGCGCGCACTTTTCCTTCTGGTCCCCACACACCGCTCCCTCTCTCGCTACCTTCAGTCTTTGCTCAGATGTCGAGTTCCCAGAGGGGCCTCCCTGACGCCACCGTTCTAGCAGCGTTTAGCATTTAGATAAATGACAAATTTTAGATTAAATGTTAGATAAATTTTAGGCTGGGCGTGGTGGCTCACGCCTGTAATCCCAGCACTTTGGGAGGCTGAGGCGGGCAGATCACAAGGTCAGGAGATCGAGACCATCCTGGGTAACGTGGTGAAACCCTGTCTCCACTAAAAATACAAAAAATTAGCAGGGCGTGGTGGCGGGCGCCTGTAGTCCCAGCTACTCAGGAGGCTGAGGCAGCAGAATGGCGTGAATCCAGGAGGCGGAGCTTGCAGTGAGCCAAGATCGCGCCACTGCACTCCAGCCTGGGCGACAGAGCGAGACTCCGTCTCAAAAAAAAAAAAAAAAAAAATATATATATATATATATATGATAAATTTTAGATAAATTTTTATCTAAAATTGCAACTCACTGGATTCAGTGACATCTATCTGTAATCCCAGCACTTTAGGAGGCTGAGGTGGGAGGATCGCTTGAGCCCAGGAGTTTTCTTTCTTTTTTTTCTTATCTTTTAAAGAGATTGGGGTCTCGCTCTGTGTAGCCCAGGCTGGTCTTGAACTCCTGGCCTCAAGCAGTCCTCCCATCTAGGCCTCCCAAAGTGTTGGGATTACAGGCATGAGCCACCATGCCTGGCCTCAAGATTTTTTTTTTTTTCTGAGACACGGACTCACTCTGTCACCCAGGCTGGAGTGCAGTGACATGATCCCAGCTCACCGTGACCTCCGCCTCCCAGGTTAAAGTGATTCTCCTGCCTCAGGCTCCTGAGTAGCTGGGATTATAAGCATGCGCCACCACGCCTGGCTAATTTTGTATTTTTAGTAGAGATGGGGTTTCGCCATGTTGCCGAGGCTGGTCTCAAACTCCTGATGTCAAGTGATCCACCCGTCTCGGCTTCCTAAAGTGCTGGGATTAGAGGCATGAGCCACCTTGTCAAGATTGTTAATCACATCTGCAAAGTCCGTTTGGCCATTTGTGGAACACAGTCTCAGATTTCACGGATTAGGATGACAACATCATTGGAGGCTGTGATTCGGCCAACCACAGTCACAGAGATGGAATTACACAGAGTTTACCTTCCAAGTCTGGCTCTTTCACTCAGTGCAATGCCTGGGAGAGCCTTCCCTGTGGCTGTGGGAACCGCTGGTTTGTTCTTTTTTTTTTTTCTGAGGCGGAGTTTCACTCTTGTTGCCCAGGCTGGAGTGCAATGGCGTGATCTGGGCTCGCTGCAACCTCCACCTCCCAGGTTCAAGTGATTCTCCTGCCTCAGCCTCCCAAAAAGCTGGGATTACAGGCGTGCACCACCATACCCAGCTAATTTTTGTATTTTATTAGAGACGGGGTTTTGCCATGTTGGCCAGGCTGGTCTCAAACTCCTGACCTCAGGTGATTTGCCTGCGTCAGCCTCCCAAAGTACTGGGATTACAGGCGTGAGCCACCGAGCCCAGCCAGTTCTTTTTCATCGCTGAGTAGTATCGCATGGCACAGACATACTGCTGTTTATCCACTTACCCATGCAAGGACGTTTGAGCTGTTCCCAGGGTTTGGCAATTGTGAGTACAGTGGCTATAAACATGAGTGTAGATGAGGGTCAAGTGTAGATGTTGGTTTGAACATATAGGCTTCCATTTCTCTTGGGCAAACACCCAGAAGGGAGAGTGACTCTGGTTTTTGCTGGTTTTTGTTTTCTGTTTTTGTTTTGTTTTTTTTTTTCTGAGACAGAGTCTCACTCTGTTCCCCAGGCTGGAGTGCAGTGGCGCGATCTCGGCTCACTGCAACCTCTGCCTCCCAGGTTCAAGATTCTCCTGCCTCAGCCTCCCGAGTAGCTGGGACTACAGGCGCCCGCCACCACGCCCGGCTAATTTTTTGTATTTTTAGTAGAGACGGGGTTTCACCATGTTAGCCAGGATGGTCTCGATCTCCTGACCTCAGGTGATCCACCCACCTCAGCCTCCCAAAGTGCTGGGATTATAGGCATGAGCCACCACACCTGGCCTATTATTATTTTTAGAGATGAGGTCTTGCTTTGTCACCCAGGCTGGAGCACGCAGTGGTGAGATCATAGCTCCCTGTAGCCTTGAACTCTGGGCTCAAGTGATCTTCCCACCTCAGCTTCCTGAGCAGCTGTGACTACAGGTACAGGCCACCATGCCTGGCTAATTTATTTATTTATTTATATATTTATCGTTTTTTTTGAGATGGAGTTTCGCTCTGTCCCCAGGCTGGAGTGCAGTGATGTGATCTCAGGACACTGCAACCTCTGCCTCCCGGGTTCAAGCGATTCTCCTGCCTCAGCCTCCCGAGTAGCTGAGATTACAGGCGCCCACCACCGTGCCCAGCTAATTTTTGTATTTTTAGTAGAGATGGGGTTTCACCATGTTGGCCAGGCTGGTCTTGAACTCCTGACCTCAGGCGATCCGCCCACCTCAGCCTCCCAAAGTGCTGGGATTACAGGCTTGAGCCACAGTGCCCAGCCTGCCCAGGCTAGTCTTGAATTCCTGGCTTCAAGCGATCCTCCTGCCTGGGTCCTTCAATAAATATTGACAAGCACCTCCCTGCTGCCAGGCTCTGCTGAGAGTACTTTAGGTACATTGGCAAACAAGACAGAACAATAACAAAAAAAAAAAACACCAGATTTTTTAAATTCCCAGGCTCATGGAGCTTACATGCAAGCGGAGAAGATGGTCTATAAACCATCAATGTCATATGTCAACTGTAGAGTAGCTCAGGAGTGAGTGACAGGTGTGATGGTAGGCAGAGCAGGGGAAGAGGGTGCAGGGGGTCTAGCTGTAAACAGGATGCTGTAGGGTAGCCCTCATGATAAGGGGTGACATTTGGAACAAAGACTTGAAAAAGGTGAGGACAAGAGGCATGAGGCACCACGCCCGGCTGCACTTGTGTTTAATGAAAACTATGATGGCTGCTGTGTGACCTTAGGGGACTATATTAACCTCTCTGGGCCTCCATTTCTTGGAGCATGAAGTGGTCCTCTCACTACCCACTTCCTGAGGTTCTGGGAGAAGTCTAGGATCATGCATGTTCTTGGCATAGAGTTTCTGTACAGGTGGCTCCCCTCCTGGTGCCAGGCCCTTTCCTGGGATTGGAGGGGGATGGGCAGAGGGAATTCAGAGGTTTAAGGAGGCTGTGGCCCCATCTCCTGGGGCAAGGAGCCTATTGATCTAGAACGTCTGCATTTGGAGGGTGACATCTGTGCTGGGAGCGGTGGCTCATGCCTGTAATCCCAGCACTTTGGGAGGCCGAGGTGGGTGGATCATGAGGTCAGGAGACCGAGACCATCCTGGCTAACACAGTGAAACCTCGTCTCTACTAAAAATACAAAAATTAGCCAGGCGTGGTGGCATGCACATGTAGTGCTAGCTACTAGGGAGGCTGAGGCAGGAGAATAGCTTGAACCCAGGAAGGCGGAGGTTGCAGTGAGCTGAGATCACACCACTACACTACAGCCTGGGCAACAGAGCAAGACTCCGTCTCAAAAAAAATTTAAAAAAAGAGGGTGATATCTGACCTGTGTCGAGGTGGAAGGAGGAGATGGGAAAGGCACTCAGAGAGGGGAAAATGGGCGTGCCTGGAGCTGGCGTCTGCAGCAAAGAGGCCAGAGGAGGCGGCACTGGCCTAGGCTTTGACCTGAGGGCACTGAGGTGCCACAGGAGGGCTGGGAGCAGAGGAGGGGCAGCGGAGAAGACCTGGAGGAGGCTGAGTCGAGGGCCCACAGGGAGAGGAGAAGGCCTGAGGTGGGCAGGAATGCAGGGACAGAGAAGGAACCAGGACCCAGTAGTCCATGGAGGAGGGAGGCAGGAGGGCTGGGAAGTTGGGCCTTTAAGAGTTGCATGTCTGCTGGGCATGGTGGCTCATGCCTGGAATTCCAGCACTTTGGGAGGCTGAGGCAGGCAGATCACCTGAGGTCAGGAGTTTGAGACCAGCCTGGCCAACATGGTGAAACCCTATGTCTACTAAAAATACAAAAATCAGTTGGGCGTGATGACAGGCACCTGTAGTCCCAGCTAATCAGGAGTCTGAGGCAGGAGAATCGCTTGAACCTGGAAGGCGGAGGTTGCAGTGAGCTGAGATCGTGTCACTGTACTCCAGCCTGGTGACAGAGCAGGACTCCATCTCAAAAAAAAAAAAAAAAAAATCACATGTCCAGGGGGCTTGCAGGCAGAGCCATTCACCCTCCAGGAGGCTGAGTCATTCCTGGTGATCACCTGCCTGCTGTGGCCACCCACCCGGAGGAGCTCTGTCTGCTGTCCCTGTCCCTGGCCTCTCGCTGGCTTAATTGTCCCTTTCATTCCTCCACTCAAATCGAGCGATATCAGCACGCCAGGCCCTGGACGTGTTTTGTGGGAACAAACAGGCCTGTTTGTCTACGTCCCAGGCGTAGAGAAGTTCGTCCCGGGGCCAGATTTGTTTTACAAGGTGGACAGCAGGCACAGGGTACCTGTTTTAGGAATGCGAGAATGCAGCCACGTAGGGGGACCCCCAGGGGGGTCCTGGCTCTGCGCTCAGGCCCAGAGAGTGGCAGGGTCAGGGGACATTTCCAGGAGCGGGAACAGCAGCTCCAGGGGCCCAGAGGTAGGACTACTGCTCGGTACATTTGGACGTCTTGGCTGGACTGTGGGGTTCATGGGGAAGGAGGGACTGAGTCTACAGGGCTGAGAGGCCACCACAGCTTGGGTTCAAATCCCAGCTCTGTTCAGTTCTTGTGTGGCCACAGTCAAATCGCTTCCCTCCTTGAAGCTCCATGTCCTCTCTATAGCAATGGAAGCTACAGCGGAGCCCATTTCTACCCCACCCACTGCACGACAATTGGTTTGTTTGTATGTTTGTTACTAGAGTCAGGGTCTCACTCTGTCACCTGGGCTGGAGTGCAGTGGCACAATCTCAGCTCACTGCAGCCTCAAACTCCTGGCTCAATTGATCCTCCCGCCTCAGACTCCCAAGTAGCTGGGACTACACGTGTATGCTACCACACTCGGCTAATTTTTTATTTTTAAACAGAGACAGTGTTCTCGCTATGTTGCTCATGCTGGTCTCGAACTCCTGGCCTCAAGTAATCCTCCTGTCTTGGCCTCCCAAAGTGCTGGGACTACAGGTGCAAGGCACTGCGCCCAGCCCTTGAGGAGTTTTCAAAGTGTCCACAGCACCCAGGGCTGAGAACTGCTACAGCAGCTGAAAGCCATAAGTGTCTTTGACTTTCCTTTTATCCTGGTAAATCCCTTCATTCCTTCCTTCCTTCCTTCCTACACTCATTCAATCAAACACTGGTTGAACACCAACAAGTCCCAGCACTGTGGGCTCCACCCTGGCCTCTGGGGAGTGGGGGAGGGACCCCCGATTTGGAGATTGTAGGTGCCAAGAGGAATGGGCAAGATGCCCTCCTATTCATTCATTTATTCCTTCAGGACCTCTCCAAGGGCACAGGGTCTTTTCTTGTTGGCATCTGGGTTTTCCTCTCCTGTAAGCTGGGAAGGAGATTTCTCCCTCAAGGAGCTGTTGGCCAGATCAAAGACTAAAATAATGCTAAACAGAGCTTCCGTTTCCTGATAAATGTATCAGGAGCCAAGCACTTAAAATATATTATCCCGTTGAATCCCCAAGTAGGATTAAAACCTCAAAGCAGAGATTGCTCTTATCCTCACATAACAGATGAGGAAACTGAGGATCAAAGAAGTGAAGTCCGCTGCCCAAGGCACAGAAAGGGCAAGTAGGACCTGTGGAAGCCCAGCCAAGGCCCAGCAGGCGCTCAGTGGCTAATCCTCCTGAAAACTGATTACCTCACTGCGCCTGCCCACTGGACTAAATTTGCCTGGTAACCGATGACATCATCACTAATTCCACGCCCACGCTCAACCTATGGGATAACTGATGACATCACTGAACAAAGTAACTGCAGTTTATTGAAGGCCTACTGTGTGCGCAAGGCTGTGCCAGGCAGGCCTCCTCTGAGTTCACATAAGGCCCCGTGGTGCCTGCTACTGCATGAAATAGCCATAATAATTTTAGCTCAAAGTTATGGAATGCAGACTATGAGCTACTCTCTGTTTTAACCTTTTTTTTTTTTTTTTTTTTTTTTTTGAGACAGAGTCTCGCTCTGTCCCCTGGGCTGGAGTGCAATGGCGCAGTCTCGGCTCACTGCAACCTCCACCTCTTGGATTCAAGCAATTATCCTGCCTCAGCCTCCCGAGTAGCTGGGATTGCAGGTGCCCACCACCACACCCGGCTAATTTTTGTTTTTGTTTTTGAGATGAAGTCTCACTCTGTTGCCCAAGCTGGAGTGCAGTGGCGCGATCTCAGCTCACTGAAACCTCCACCTCCTGACCTCGTGATCCACCCGCCCTGACCTCCCAAAGTGCTGGGACAACAGGTGTGAGCCACCGCGCCTGGTATCTTTTTATTAACTTTTTAAAATTAAAAAATATATATATATATTTATATATATTTTGAGATGGAGTTTCGCTCTTGTCGCCCAAACTGGAGTGCAATGGTGCCGTGATCTCGGCTCACTGCAACCTCCACCTCCTGGGTTCAAGCGATTCTCCTGCCTCAGCCTCTGGAGTAACTGGGATTACAGGCATGTGCCACCACGCCTGGCTGATTTTTGTCTTTTTAGTAGAGGCGGGGTTTCACCATGTTGGCCAGGCTGGTCTCAAACTCCTGACCTCAGGTGATCCACCCACCTCTGTCTCCCAAAGTACTGGGATTACAGGAGTGTGCCACTGCGCCTGATCAGCTTTATAAAGTTTATAGGGACAGTGTCACCACTTTACAGAAGAGGGACTGAGGCTCTGAGGAGGAAGTTCCTTGCCAGGGTCCGAGTGTCGCCACCCTGAGAACTCCAGCACCCACCTCCCTACTCTCCCTCATGGCGTCTCCCCCACCTTTCCACAGCCAGAAGTTGCCAGGTGAATACTTCCGGTACAAGGGCGTCCCCTTCCCCGTCGGCCTGTACTCGCTCGAGAGCATCAGCTTGGCGGAGAACACCCAAGATGTGCGGGACGACGACATCTTTATCATCACCTACCCCAAGTCAGGTACCTGCTGGGCTGCGGGCGTCGGGGGCTGGGGAGAGTGGGGAGGGGGTGCGGCAGAGGACAGGAAAGGCACATAGAGAAGGAGGGGAGGAGGAAAAGTGGGGCCGGGTCTGTTCAGAGCGGTGCCCCTGCCAGAAGTAGCCTCCCAGGGATACCCACCCGGTGCCCAGCCTCTCCCCTCCAGGTCAGTTCTCAACACTTCGCCTTCCCTGACCTCCCTGGCTGAAATAGCGTCCTCGTTCTGTTCCTCCCTGTCCCCTTTACCCTCTACTTTTTCTTTCTTTCTTTTTTTTTTTTTGTAGAGATGGGGTCTCGCTACATTGCCCAGGCTGGTCTTGAACTCCTGATCTCAAGTGATCCTTCTGCCTTGGCCTCCCAAAGTGCTGGGATTACAGGCGTGCACCACCACACCTGATCATTTTTATTTTTATTTTTCGAGACAAGGTCTTGCTCTGTCACTCAGGCTGGGGTGCAGTGGTGCAATATCAGCTCATCAAACCTCCCACCTTGGCCTCCCAAAGTGCTGGGACTACAGGTGCTGGTCACCACCAAATTGTATACTTTTTTTTTTTTTTTTTTGGAGGTCTCGCTCTGCGGCTTCAGTGTGATGGTACAATCTCGGCTCATTTCAGCCTCGACCTCCTGGACTCACATGATCCGCCCAACCTCAGCCTCCTGAGTAGCTGGAACCACAAGTGTGCACCACCATGCCTGGCTAACTTTTGTGTTTTTTGTAGGGACAGGGTTTCATCATGTTGCCCAGGCTGGTCTTGAACTCCTGGGCTCAAGCGATCTTCCTGCCTCAGCCTCCCAAAGTGCTGGGATTACAGGCATGAGCCACCGCGCCTGGCTAAATTGTATACTTTAAAGTGGTGAATTATATACAATTTGAGTGTTTGAGTTTGAGACCAACCTGGGCAAAATGGCAAACCCCCCTCTATTTTTTTTTTTTTTTTTTTTTGTGACGGAGTCTCTCTGTCGCCCAGGCTGGAGTATAGTGGCATGATCTCAGCTCACTGTAACCTCTGACTCCTGGGTTCAAGCAATTCTCTGCCTCAGCCTCCTGAGTAGCTGGAATCACAGGTGCCTGCCACCACGCGCGGCTACTTCTTTTTATTTTTTATTTTTTTTTGTATTTTTAGTAGAGACAGCATTTCACCATCTTGGCCAGGCTGGTCTTGAACTCCTGACCTCATGATCCACCAGCCTTGGCCTCCCAAAGTGTTGGGATTACAGGTGTGAGCCACTGAGCCGTCTTTTTTTTTTTTTGAGACAGAGTCTTGCTCTGTTGCCCGGGCTGGAGTGCAGTGGCGTGATCTCGGCTCACTGCAATCTCTGCCTCCTGGGTTCAAGCGATTCTCCTGCCTCAGCCTCCTGAGTAGCTGGGATTACAGGCGTGTGCCACTACGCCCAGCTAATTTTTGTATTTTTAGTAGAGATGAGGTTTCACCGTATTGGCCAGGATGGTCTTGATCTCTTGACCTCGTGATCTGCCCACCTCGGCTTCCCAAAGTGCTGCGATTACAGGTGTGAGCCCGGTCAATAAGTAGCATTTAAATGACCAAAGGGAAATAACAAAAACTCTTCCTTCCCTTTTTTCTCCTCTCTTCCCCACCTCCTCCAAGTATTTATTAAACACATATTATGTGCCAGGCAGTGTTCTAAGAACAAAGAAGGCTGCAACTCTCCAGACAGACTGAAATGTCTCCCTTTATGGAGCTCACATTGTACTGGGGCAACCCAGAAAATAAATCAACAAATAAAAATATGACACTATGATTGGTGGCAATAAATGCTGTGAAGAAAAGTAGAGGGTAGGCGGGGCATAGTGGCTCATGCCTGTAATCTCAGCACTTTGGGAGGCTGAAGTAGGAGGATCACTTGAGGCCAAGAGTTCAAGCCCAACCTGGGCAACATAGCAAGACCCCATCTCTAAAAAAAAAAAAATTAGCCAGGCGTGATGGTGTGCGCCTGTAGTCCCAGCCACTTGGGAGACTGAGGCAGGAGGATCACTTTAGCTAGAGAAGTCGAGGCTGCAGTGAGCTGCGATCACACCACTGCACTTCAGCCTGGGCAACAGAGTGAGACCCTGTCTCAACAAATAGAAAAAGGTACAATTCAATGACTTTGCCATGTGCGTGGAGCTGGTCATCCATCACCACAATCAATTTTGGAATATTTTCAGCCGAGCACAGTGGCTCACACCCATAATCCCAACATTTTGGGAGGCCGAGGCAGGAGGATCTCTTGAGCCTAGGCGTTCGAGAGCAGCCTGGCCAACATGGTGAGACCTCATCTCTACAAAACATACAAAAATTAGCCAGGCACGATAGTGTATGCCTGTAGTTCCAGCTACTTGGGAGGCTGAGATGCGAGGATTGCTTCAGTCTGGGAGGTGGAGGTTGCAGTGAGACGCGTTCACCCCACCGCACTCCAGCTTGGGTGGCAGAGACTGTCTCAAAAACAAAAAAACTGAGTGGGCCAGGCACGGTGGCTCATGCCTGCAATCCCAGCAGTTTGGGAGGCTGAGGCGGGTGGATCATTTGAGGTCAGGAGTTCGAGACCAGTCTGGCCAACATGGTGAAACCCTGTGCCTACTAAAAATGCAAAAACTATCCAGGCATGGTGGTGCGTGCCTGTAATCCCAGTATTCGGCAGGCTGAGGCAGGAGAATTGCTTGGAACCGGTGGGTAGAGGTAGCAGTGAGCCAAGAGTGCACCACTGAACTCCAGCCTTGGCGATAGGGCGAGACCCTGTCTCAAAAACCAAAAACAAATAAAAATAAAAATAAAGAACATTATCATCATCCAACAAGAAACTCTAGACCTATAAGCCATCACCTCCCAGTCCTCATATCCCCTCCCCCCGGGCCCTGGTAACCACCAATCTCCATTCTGTTTCTATGGATTTTTCTATTTTGGGCATTTCATGGAAATGGAATCTACACTATGTGGCCTCTTGTGTCTGGTTTCTTCCTGAGCATCACGTTGTCAAGGTTCAACCACATTGTAGCATGTGTCAGAGTCTCATTCTTTTTTATGGTCCAATAATATGTTATGTATAAACTATATTTTATTTATTCATCAGTTGATAAGCATTTGGATTATTTCCACTCTGGGGCTTATTATGAACGAAGCTGCTACGAATATTGCATGCAAGTTCCTTTTTTTTTTTTTGAGACGGAGTCTCGCTCTGTCGCCCAGGCTGGAGTGCAGTGGCGTGACCTTGGCTCACTGCAAACTCTGCCTCCCGAGTTCACGCCATTCTCCTGCCTCAGCCTCCCAATTAGCTGGGACTACAGGCGCCCACCACCATACCCAGCTAATTTTTTGTATTTTTAGTAGAGACGGGGTTTCACCGTGTTAACCAGGATGCTCTCGATCTCCTGACCTCATGATCTGCCCGTCTTGGCCTCCCAAAGTGCTGGGATTACAGGCACGAGCCACCGCGCCCGGCCTTTTTCTTTTCTTTTCTTTTCTTTTTGAGACGAAGTCTTGCTCTTGTCCCCCAGGCTGGAATGCAATGGCGCAATCTCGGCTCACTGCAACCTCTGCTTCCTAGGTTCAAGCGATTCTCCTGCCTCAGCCTCCTGAGTAGTTGGAATTACAGGCACCTGCCACCACGCCCAGCTAATCTTTGTATTTTTAGTAGAGACAGGGTTTCACCATGTTGGCCAGGCTGGTCTCGAACTCCTGACCTCAGGTGATCCACCTGCCTCAGCCTCCCGAAGTGCTGGGATTACAGGCGTGAGCCACTGCTCTCGGCCTTGCATGCAAGTTCTTGTTTCTATTTTTATTTTTTGAGGCAGTGTCTCGATCTTTCACCCAGGCTGGAGTGCAGTGGTGCAGTCTCAGCTGACTGCAGCCTTGACCTCCTGGGCTCAAGCTATCCTCCCACCTGAGCCTCCTGAGTAGCTGGGACGACAGGTGCACACCACCACGCCCAGCTAATTAAAAAAACATTTTTTTGTTTTTCACAGACGAGATCTCACTGTGTTGCCCAGACTGGTTTCAAACTCCCGAGCTCAAGCAATTCTCCCTCCTTGGCCTCCCAAAGTGTTAGGATTACAGGAGTGAGCCTCTGCACCGGGCCCTGCACACAAGTTCTTATGTGGACATATGTTTCTTTGTTTTTTATGGAGACAGGGTCTCACTGTTGCCCAGGCTGGAGTGCAGTGGCGAGATCTCTGTTCACTGCAACCTCTGCCTCCACAGGTTCAAACAATTCTCCTGCCTCAGCCTCCGGAGTAGCTGGGACCACAGACATGCACCGCCACGCCCAGCTAATTTTTGTATTTTTAGTAGAGACGGGGTTTCACCATGTTGGCCAGGCTGGTTTCAAACCCCTCACCTCAGTCAATCTACCCACCTCAGCCTCCCAAAGTGCTGGGATTATAGGCGTGAGCCACCGTGCCAGCCCGAAGTGGCTTTATCTTTTTTCATTCTTCCCAGCAATAGATGATCCTCTGTTGCCCCACATCTTCCCCAGTGATTAGCATCAACAGGGATTTACTTATTGGAGACAAGGTCTTGCTCAGTTGCCCAGGCTGAAGTGTAGTGGGAAGATCATGGCTCACTGCAACCTCGAACTCCTGGGCACAAGTGATGCTCCCACCCCAGCCTCCCTAATAGCCACCACACCCAGCTAATTTTTGTAGCGATAAGGGTCTCTGGTTGGTCTCGAATGCCTGGGCTCAAGCGATCTTCCTGCCTCAGCCTCCCAAAGTGCTGGGATTACAGGCATGAGCCACTGTGCCTGGCCAGTTTTTTTCTAAAGCTATTTTGATAGGTGCCTACTGGTGTTTCACTGTAGTATTAATTTGCATTTCTCTAACAGCTAATGGTGTTTGAGCATCTTTTCATGTGCTCATTAGCCATCATATATATTCCTTTTTTTTTTTTTTTTGAGATGGAGTTTCGCTCTTATTTCCCAGGCTGGAGTGCAATGGCGCGATCTCAGCTCACTGTAACCTCCACCTCCCAGGTTCAAGTGATTCTCCTGCCTCAGCCTCCCTAGTAGCTGGGATTACAGGCACGTGCCACCATGCCTGGTTTTTGCATTTTTTTTTTTTTTTTAGTAGATCGGGGGTTTCTCCATGTTGGTCAGGCTGGTCTCGAACTCCCGACCTCAGGTGATCTGCCCAACTCGGCCTCCCAAAGTGCTGGGATTATAGGCATGAGCCACCGCGCCCGGCCATATATTCCTTTTTGTTTGTTCTATTACTTGCCACTGACTTGAAGCTCACAAATATATTATTTGGTAAAGTGTTGAAATATTTTTCCTCTTTTGAATTGGATTGTTTTCTTATCATTGAGATTTGAGAGTTTTTTTTTTTTTTTGAGACAGAGTCTCGCTCTGTCACCTAGGCTGGAGTGCAGTGGCGCGATCTCAGCTGCCTCCCGGGTTCACGCCATTCTCCTGCCTCAGCCTCCCGAGTAGCTGGGACTACAGGCGCCCACCACCACGCCCGGCTAATTTTTTGTATTTTTAGTAGAGACGGGGTTTCACCGTGTTAGCCAGGATGGTCTCGATCTCCTGACCTTGTGATCCACCTGCCTCGGCCTCCCAAAGTGCTGGGATTACAGGCGTGAGCCACCGTGCCCGGCCGAGAGTTCTTTATATGATGTGAGTACAGATCCTTGATCAGATACTTGTTTTGCAAATATTTTCTCCCAATCTATGGCTTGTCTTTTCATTTTCATATCAGCGTC
Source organism: Pan paniscus (assembly GCF_029289425.2). Lineage (NCBI taxonomy): Eukaryota > Metazoa > Chordata > Mammalia > Primates > Hominidae > Pan > Pan paniscus. Next base: position 54,686,548 of record NC_073269.2, read on the forward strand.
TTCTCAGAGTATGTTTTATTATTATTATATTATTATTATTATTATTATTATTAGAGATGAAGTCTCGCTCTGTCGCCCAGGCTGGAGTGTAGTGGTGCCATCTTGGCTTACTGCAACCTCCGCCTCCTGGGTTCAAGCGATTCTCCTGCCTCAACCTCCCGAGTAGCTGGGATTACAGGTGCCCGCCACCATGCCTGGCTAATTTTTGAATTATTAGTAGAGACGGGGTTTTGCCATGTGGGCCAGGCTGGTCTCGAACCCCTGACCTCAGGTGATCCACCTGCCTCGGCCTCCCAAAGTGCAGGGATTACAGGCATGAGCCACTGTGACCAGCCTTGATTTTGCTTATGTTTTTCTTTCTCCTTATACCTTGACATTGTCCCATCTTGGAACTTTAAACAAATAAGTTTCTGGGTTTTTTTAATAGTTCCATGGTATTTCATAACATAGGATATACAATAATTCTTGCTTAACCAGTTTCCTAGTGACTGATATTTATGTTCAATCTTTTGCCTATGTATACAGTGTAAACTTTAAACACAATGCCTTGTACGTGCAGTACTTGGCATTGAACACACTTATCTCTAGGACAAATATCTGGACATAGAATTGCTTGGTCAGAGTCTGTACATTTGTAATTTTGATATGTAATGGCTACATTTCCCTCTATAGAGATTGTGGAAGCTTGTTCTCTGAGCCGGGGGTGTGGTTCACACCTGTAATCCCAGCACTTTGGGAGGTCGAGGCAGGCGGATCACTTGAGGCCAGGAGTAGGTGACCAGCCTGGCCTACATGACCCCATATCTACTAAAAATACAAAAATTAGCTGGGCATGGTGGCGCGCGCCTGTGGTCCCAACTACTCGGAAGGCTGAGGCATGAGAATTGCTTGAACTGGGGAGGCAGAGGTTGTAGTGAGCCAAGATCGTACCAATGCACTCCAGTCTGGGCAACAGAGCGAGACCCTGTCTCAAAATAAAATGAAAAAAGAATTATTTGCAGTCAGGCACGGTGGCTCATGCCTGTAATCCCAGCACTTTGGGAGGCCAAGGCAAGTGGATAGCTTAAGCCCAGGAGTTCAAGACCAGCCTGGGCAACATGGCAAAATCCTATCTCTACAAAAAAAAAAAAAAAAAAAATTAGCCAGGCGTGGTCGTGCGTGCCTGTAGTCCCAGCTACTTGGGAGGCTGAGGTGGGAGAATCACCTGAGCCTAGAAGGTTGAGGCTGCAGTGAGCCATGATTGTGCCATAACACTCCAGCCTGGGGAAGAGTGAGACCTTGACTCAGAAAACAAAACAAAACAAAACAAAACAGCCGGGCATGGTGGCATGCACCTGGAATCCCAGCTACTCAGGAGGTTGAGGCTCAATCATCACTTGACCCCGGGAGGTGGAGGTTGCAGTGAGCCGAGATTGCACCACTGAACTGCAGCCTGGATGACAGAGCAAGAGTATGTCTCAGAGAGAGAGAAAGAGAGAGAGAGAAAGAAAGAATTATTTGCACACATTACGTGGCTATTATTTAGAAAATAACATGTGGCCAGGTGCAGTGGCTCATACCTACAATCCCAACACTTTGGGAGGCCGAAGTGGGAGGATTGCTTGAGCCCAGGATTTCAAGACCAGCCTGGGCAACATAGCGAGACCTCGTCTCTGTTAAAAAAATTTTTTTTGTAAGAAAAAAAACAGAATAGGCCAGGCGCAGTGGCTCATGCCTGTAATCCCAACACTTCGGGAGGCCGAGGCAGGCGGATCATTTGAGGTCAGGAGTTTGAGACCAGCCTGACTAACATGGAGAAACCCCATCTCTACTAAAAATACAAAGTTAGCTGGGCGTGGTGGTGCATGCCTGTATTCCCAGCTACTCGGGAGGCTGAGGCAGGAGAATCGCTTGAACCCTGGAGGTGGAGGTTGCAGTGAGCCGAGATCATGCCATTGCACTCCAGCCTAGGCAACAAGAGCAAAACTCTGTCTCAAAAATAAAAAATAAAAGAAAAAACAGAATAGAAGAAAATACCAAGTGTGGCAAGGATGTTGAGAAAATGGGGCCCTTGTGCACTGTTGGTGAGCATGTAGAATGGTACAGCTGCTATGGAAAACAGTTTGGCAGTTCCTCAAAAAATTAAAGATAGAATTACCATATTAACTCAGCAGTTCCACTTCCAGGAATATGCCCAAAAGAACTAAATACTAGGTGGGGGCACTCTGACAGATATTTGTACACCAATGTTCATAGCCACATTATTTGCAATGACCAAAAGCTGAAACTATCCAAATATCTGCCATTCATGAATGAATGGATAAACAAATTATGCTATATTCATACAATGGAATATTATTCAGCTGTAAAAAGGAAGGAAATTCGTCCGGGTGCAGTGGCTCATGCCTGTAATCCCAGCACTCTGGGAGGCCGAGGCGGGCGGATCACCTGAGGTCAGGAGTTCAAGACCAGCCTGGCCAAAATGGCCAAACCCCGTCTCTACTAAAAATACAAAAATTAGCCGGGCCTGGTGGTGCATGCCTGTAGTCCCAGCTGCTTGGGAAGCTGAGGCATGAGAATCGCTGGAACCCAGGAGGCGGAGGTCGCAGTGAGTGGAGATTGCGCCACTGCACTCCAGCCTGGGCGACAGAGCCAGACTGTCTCAAACAAACAAACAAAAGGCCAGGCACAGTGGCTTACGCCTGTAATCCCAGCACTTAGGGAGGCTGAGGCAGGCAGATCACGAGGTGAAGAGATTGAGATCATCCTGACCAACATGGTGAAACCCCGTCTCCACTAAAAATACAAAAATTAGCTGGGCATGCTGGCGTGCGCCTGTAGTCACAGCTATTCGGGAAGCTGAGGCAGGAGAATCACTTGAACCCGGGAGGTGGAGGTTGCAGTGAGCTGAGATCACGCCACTGCACTCCAGCCTGGAAACACAGCAAGACTCCGTCTCAAACAAACAAAAAACACCACACACAGGAATAGCTAAAATAGGGTGCAGCCACTTCCTCTAGGGCTGAAGCCAAACTCCCAAGAAAGAAAGAAATTGGGAAGAAGGACTTGCCTGCCCAACCGGCTCCCCACACAAGATTAGAGTTTCGCTGCAGAGGTATGGTCATGACCCACTGGGTGACTGAGAAGTTCACTGAGGTGCAACAGGCCACTGAAATTTGCTAGGGGGAGGGGTAAACGTCACTGCGTGTCTAGTGCAGAGCTGGCCCCTGTCCATCACAAGATCCCGCTGAGAGGAGCCCGTGAGAATCAGGAAGAGCCCCATCCTCATTCAGTGTTCCTCTAGCGCCCTCTGCTGACAAGGTTTAACACTGAGCTAGCTGGCAGAGGAGAAATGTTTACAGGGTCCAGCTTCAATATCACAAAACGGGAGAGAGGCATGAAGTTGGAGCCACCAGCCTGTAAACTGATAACTGGTACAAGGTGGTTGTTAGAATGAAATCCAGTGAATGGATTGGATGTGGTGGCTTACGCCTGTAATCCCAGCACTTTGGGAGGCCAAGGCAGGAGGATCGCTAGAGGCCAGGAGCTCCAGACCAGCCTGGGCAACACAGTGAGACCCCATCTCTACAAAAATTTTAAAAATTAGGTGGGCGCAGGCTGGGCATGGTGGCTCATGCCTATAATCCCAGCACTTTGGGAGGCCAAGGCAGGTGGATCACCTGAGGTCAGGAGTTTGAGACCAACCTGGCCAACATGGCAAAACCCCATCTCTACTAAAAATACAAAAACTAGCCAGGCATGGTGGCACACTTCTAGTCCCAGCTACTTGGGAGGCTGAGGCAGGAGAATTGCTTGAATCCAGGAGGCAGAGGTTTCAGTGAGCCGAGATAGAGCCAGGAGGCAGAGGTTTCAGTGAGCCGAGATAGAGCCACTGCACTCCAGCCTGGGCAACAGAGTGAGACTCCTTCTCAAAAAAAAAAAAAAAGCTGGGTACATGTGGTCTAGCTACTCCAGAGGCTGAGGTGGGAGGATCACTTGAGCCTGGGAGTTGGAGGCTGAAGCTGAAGTAAGCTGTGACTGCAACAGTGCACTCCAGCCCAGGTCACAGAGCGGAATCCTGTCTCAAAAAGAATTAAATGCAATGAATACTAACAGAAAGTAATTTTGAACGTAATTGTTTCTCTTCTGAACAGCCTGTGGTCTCCTGAAATTCAAAACTGTGAATTGGGTCCTTGATGAGGTCCCTCTCCACTAGGTAACATTCTGTGGCTCCCCACAGAAATAAAGAGGTGAACCTCAGCTGGGCACAGTGGCTTACTCCTGTAATCCCAGCACTTTGGGAGGCCGAGGCAGGTGGATCACTGGAGGTCAAGAGTTCGAGACCAGCATGGCTAACATGGTGAAATCCCATCTCTACTAAAAATACCAAAAATTAGCCAGGCGTGGTGGTGCATGCCTGTAACCCCAGCTACTAGGGAGGCTGAGGCAGGAGAATTGCTTGAAACCGGGAGGCGGAGGTTGCAGTGAGCCAAGATCGCGCCATTGCACTCCAGCTTGGGCAACAAGAGCAAAACTCCATCTCAAAAAGAAAAAAAGGGGGAGGGAGGGGGGAGGGATAGCATTAGGAGATATACCTAATGTTAAATGACGAGTTAATGGGTGCAGCACACCAACATGGCACATGTATACATATGTAACTAACCTGCACGTTGTGCACATGTACCCTAAAACTTAAAGTATAATAAAAAAAGGGGTGACCCTCAAAAGTGGGCAGTGAAAAGTGAAAAGAGCAGAGATTTTTATGTCCAGACACCTGGGTTCAATTCCAGCTTTCTCCATGTATTAAAGGAGTGCCTGCTGGGCATGATGCCTCTGCTCCCAGCACCTTGGGAGGCTGAGGCAGGAGGATTGCTTGAGCCCAGGAGTTCAAGACCAGCCTGGGCACCATAGTGGGGCCGTATGTCTACTAAAAATAAAAATAAGGAATTAGCCAGGTGTGGTTGTGTGCACCTGTGGTCTCAGCTACTCGGGAGGCTGAGGCGGGAGGATCTCTTAAGCCCGGGATTTCAAGGCTGCAGTGAGCTGTGATCACACCACTGCACTCCAGCCTGGGCGACAGAGCAAGATTCTGTCCCCAAAAAAATAAATAAGTAAAGCAATTCTGGCTGTACTAATAGATCAGCCTCAGAATTTCAGCGGCTGAAGCCAAGTTTGTTTCTTGTTCCTATAAACTGTAGTTGGTGCAGGAAGGGTGGAAGGAGGTTGGTGGGGGGATATCCATGCATTCCCAGACATTTGGTTCCTTCCATCTTATGGCTCTGCCATCCCCGGGAGTCCCAGATTCTCCCCTGGAGTCTCTGTATCCAGGAGCAGAGAGGGAGTGGAGAGTCACGTGGCGTGCGTTTATGGGCCAGGCCTGGAAATAGCCGCACATCACATCGCCGCCACCTACACTTCCTTGGCCAGACCCAGTCTCTTGGCCCCACACATAGCAGCAGGGGAGAAGAGAAAAGGTCATCACGCCATATTCCCAGCAGAAAAATGAAATGGGGTTGGGTGGACAGCTCACCAGTCTCTGCCCTGCACCACTTTCCTAGCTTTGTCCCCTTGGACGAGCGACATGGTTTCTGTAAGGCTCAGTTTCTGGCTCCGAAAATGAGGTTAAGCAACCTTGCCTTCTCTGCCAGCTGTAAGGAATCAGTGTGATAAAATAGGTGGTAAATTGCTCAATAAATGCTGTCAGGCAGGGCGTGGTGGCTCACGGCTGTAATCCCAGCAGTTTGGGAGGCCGAGGTAGGCAGAGCACCTGAGGTCAGGAGTTCGAGACCAGCCTGGCCAACATGGGGAGACCTCGTCTCTACTAAAAATGCAAAATTAGCCGGGCGTGGTGGTGGGCGCTTGTAATGCTAGCTACTCGGCTGAGGCTGAGGCAGGAGAATTGCTTGAGCCTGGGAGGTGGAGGTTGCAGTGAGCCGAGATCACGCCATTGCACTCCAGCCTGGGCAACAGAGTAAGACTCTGTCTTAAAAAATAATAATAAAAGGTGGCAAATTGCTCAATAAGTGCTGTTGTGATTATTCTGATGATATCTCCCTCTTCAGCCCTCCCGCACCCAATTAATCTGCTCGATTTCTCCCAACAGGCACGACCTGGATGATCGAGATCATCTGCTTAATCCTGAAGGAAGGGGATCCGTCCTGGATCCGCTCCGTGCCCATCTGGGAGCGGGCACCCTGGTGTGAGACCATTGTGGGTGCCTTCAGCCTCCCGGACCAGTACAGCCCCCGCCTCATGAGCTCCCATCTTCCCATCCAGATCTTCACCAAGGCCTTCTTCAGCTCCAAGGCCAAGGTTGGGAGGAGGGGTGTGTGTCAGTTGGGAGGGGCTGCATGGGTGTGTGGGGTAATGGGTGGACGGAGCATAACTCATTGATTCATTCAGCACCTATTTGTTAAGCACCTACTATGTGCCTGACTCTGATCTAGCACAGTGGTCAATATACACACAGAAATGCCTGCCCTTTGGCAGGGAGCGATGGCTCACGCCTGTAGTCCCAGTACTTTGGGAGGCTGAGGCGGGAGGATCACTTTGGGCCAGGAGTTTGAGACCAGCTTGGGCAACATAGTGAGACCACGTCACTACAAGAAATTTTAAAAATCAGTCAGGCGTGGTGGCACACACTTGTAAGTCCCAGCTACTTGGAATGCTGAGGTGGGAGGATCACTTGAGCCCAGCAGGTCAAGGCTGCACTGAGCTGAAATCACGTTACTGCATTCCAGCCTAGGCAACAGGGCAAGACTCAGTCTCAAAAAAAAAAAAAAAAAGAAAGAAAAAAGCCAGTGCCAGCATGGTGGCTCACGCCTGTAATCCCAGCACTTTGGGAGGCAGAGGCAGGCAGATCACTTGAGGCCAGGAGTTCAGTACCAGCCTGGCCAACATGGTGAAACCATGTCTCTACTAAAAATACAAAAATTAGTCGGATCTGGTGGTGGGTGCCTGTAATCCCATCTACTTAGGAGGCTAAGGCAGGAGAATTGCTGGAACCTGGGAGGTGGAGGTTGCAGTGAGCTGAGATGGCACCACTGCACTCCAGCCTGGGAGACAGACCAAGATTTCATCTCAAAAAAAAAAAAAAATTACAGCCAGGCGCAGTGGCTCACATTTGTAATCCCAGCACTTTGGGAGGCCAAGATGGGCAGATCACCTGAGGTCAGGAGTTTGAGACCATCCTGACCAACATGGAGAAAACCTGTCTCTACTAAAAATACAAAGTTAGCTGGGCGTGGTGGCACATGCCTGTAATCTCAGCTACTTGGGAGGCTGAGGCAGGAGAATCACTTGAACCCAGGAGGCGGAGGTTGTGGTGAGCTGAGATCACGCCATTGAACTCCAGCCTAGGCACAAGAGCGAAACTCCGTCTCAAAATAAAAAACCATATATTATATTACATATTATAATAACTTAATAGTATTACAATATACTTTAATTATATTTAATATTTATATATTTAATATATAATAACATAATACACTATAATATAATATATAAAATGTCTGATGGGATAAATTTACATTGGGGGAAGAGGGCTGGAGATAGAGTTAGAGGTGGGTGTGGGGCTGCAATTATAAATAAGGAGGTCAAGGGGGCCCCCAGTGAGTAAAAACCCGGGAGGTGATGGTGGGAGCCACAGAGGTTTCTAGAGGAAGAGCATTTCAGGCAAGAGGGAAAAGCAGGTGCAAAGGCCCTGAGGTGGGTGTATCTGAGGTGCAAGAAGGAGGTCGGTGTGGCCGGAGCCAAGTGAGCAAGTGGGGAAAGGAGTGGAGATGAGGTCCGGGTGGGGAGGCAACAGGGGCCAAAATGTGCAGGGCCGCGTGGGCCCGGTGAGGACTTGAGCTCTGACCGAGTGACGAGGCAGCGCGGCAGGGATCGCAGCAGAGGAGGAGCCCGAGCGGGCTTAGGCTTCACCGGCGCCCTCTGGCGGTCAGATGGGGACCGACTGTCGAGAGAGCAGAAGCCGGGAAGCTCGAGAGGCGGCGCTGGCCGGGGTCCAGGGGAGGGGACGGTGGCTGGACTAGGGTGGTGGTCACGGAGGTATTTTGAAGGTGAGACCGGGAGGATTTGCTGACAGACTGGATGTGGGTGTGAGAGAAAGGGATGAGTCAAGGGTGACTCCAAGGTTTCGGCGGAAGCAACTGTCAGGATTGGGCAACTGGGAAGGGGAGGAGGGAGGGGAGCAGGCGGGGGAGGAAGACACGGGCTCTGCGGCGGCCCATCCCACGTCCAGCAGAGGCTGCCGGTGGGCACAGAAATGCACCCATCGGAATCTGAGGGGAGACTAGGGCTGACACGTCCATTTGCAATTCCTTGGCACATATATTCTGTAATTAATCGAAGCTCCAGGACTGGGTGATATCGCCAAGGAATTGAGCGTGGACAGAGCAGAGAGGGGGGCTGCAATCAGGAAGTCCCCAAGACCACCCTCAGGCTCAACGACTTAGCAAAACTCATAGTGTTCAGCAAAGCTGCTGGACTCCCGGGTTATAGTCAATTACAATGAAAGCAAAAGTGAAAATCAGGCAAGGGGGCCGGGCGCGGTGGCTCACGCCTGAAATCCCAGCATTTTCAGAGGCCAAGGTGAGCAGTTGATTGAGCCCAGGAGTTCAAGACCAGCTGGGCAACTTAGAAACACCCATCTCTACAAAAAAGTTTAAAAATTCGTCACGTGTAGTGGCATACACCTGTAGTCCCAGCTACTTGGGAGGCTGAGGTAGGAAGATCACTTGAGCCTGGGAGTTTGAGGCTGCAGTGAGCCACGATTGTGCCACAGGCACTCCAGCCTCAAGGACAGAACAAGACCTTGTTTCTTTTTTCTTTTTCTTTCTTTTTTCTTTTTTTTTTTTCTTTTTTTGAGACAGAGTTTCCCTCTTGTTGCCCAGGCTGGAGTGCAATGGCACGATCTTGGCTCACTGCAACCTCTGCCCCTCTGCCTCCAGGGTTCAAGCGATTCTCTTGCCTCAGCCTCCCAAATAGCTGGGATTACAGGTGCCCACCACCATGCCCAGCTAATTCTTTGTATTTTCAGTAGAGACGGGGTTTCACCATGTTGACCAGGCTGGTCTCGAACACCTGACCTCAGGTGATCCACCCGCCTTAGCCTCCCAAAGTGTTGGGATTACAGGTGTGAGCCACAGCGCCTGGCCGACAAGACCTTGTTTCTAAAAAATAAGACTAGGCTGGGCATGGTGGCTCATGCCTGTAATCCCAGCACTTGGGGAGGCCGAAGCAGATGGATCACTTGAGGTCAGGAGTTTGAGACCAGCCTGGCCAACATGGCGAAAACCCGTCTCTACTAAAAATACAAAAATTAGCCAGGCATGGTGGCACCCACCTGTAGTCCCAGCTACTCGGGAGGCTGAGGCAGGCAAATTGCTTGAACCTGGGAGGCAGAGGTTGCAGTGAGCTGAGATCGTGCCACTGCACTCCAGCCTGGGAGACACAGCGAGACTTCGTCTAAAAAAAACAAAACAAAACAAAAAAATCCAAGGGATTAGGAAATACCTCTCAGGACCTAGGGGCAAGGGCCAGGCCTTTCTCTGGGCAGAAAGGAATCCTCTACAGCACAGGAATCAGGAGGGAGCCCTGGAAAGCACCAACGTTATTACAAGACCTCACACCAGCAGCCACGTTTCTCTAAGTCTGTTTTCATTTAGTTTTTGGTGGATCTGGGGGTGTTTTGTTTTGTTTTTTGGTTTATTTGTTTTTGAGGCAGGGTCTCGTTCTGTCATGTAGGCTGGAGTGCAGTGGTGTGATCACAGCTCACTGCAGCCTCGACCTCCCGGGCTCAAGTGATCCTCCTGCCTTAGCCTCCCGAGTAGCTGGGACCACAGGCACGCACCACCACACTCAGCTAATTTTTGTATTCTTTGTAGAATGGGGGTCTCATTATGTTGTCCAGGCTGGTCTCGAATTCCTGGGTTCAAGTTATCCTCCTGTCTCGTCCTCCCAAAGTGCTGGGATTACAGACATGAGCCACCGCAGCTGGCCAAGTGTTCTTTCTCAGCCTCCCTCCCTTTATTCCTTTGTCATTCCCTCAAGCAATTTCCAGAGCCTCCTGTGTGTGGGGCTCTGGGCTAAGGCTCTAGGAATGAGTAAGACCTTGCCTGTCCTCAAGGGGTTCCTCCATCGGTGAGTAACCAACATGGTAAAACCCCATCTCTACTAAACATACAAAAATTATCCTGATGTGGTGGCACGCTCCTGTAGTCCCAGCTACTCAGGAGGCTGACGCAGGAGAATCGCCTGAACCCAGGAGGCAGAGGTTGCAATGAGCTGAGATGGCGCCACTGCACTCCCGCCTGGGCGAAACAGAGTCAGACTCCATCGCAAAAAAAAAAAGAGTCTGCCCTGAGTCCTTCCTGCTTCAGGGTCAGAAGAGAGGGGTCTCCAGGGCAGGAGGCCTCAGGGGCTGGGGTCTTGCCTGTGTCTGATGCCTTCTCCCCTCTCCTCACCATCCGCACACAGGTGATCTACATGGGCCGCAACCCCCGGGACGTTGTGGTCTCCCTCTATCATTACTCCAAGATCGCCGGGCAGTTAAAGGACCCGGGCACACCCGACCAGTTCCTGAGGGACTTCCTCAAAGGCGAAGGTGGGGACAGGGTAAAGCGGGGCAGGAGGGGTGGGGAGGAGCCCCAGAGGACCCTGATGGGCAGAGGGACAGAGGAGGGGTAAGAAAGGGAGAGAGACAGAGACACAGGGCATCAAAAGGGGCAATAGAGACAGAGAGCAGGCGGCCAGGAGAAGAAGAGACGGAGGGAGAGAGGCTGAGAGACCGAAAGACGCAGGACAGGCAAAGGACAGAGGAGACAGAGACAGGGAGAGACACAGATACAAAAAGACTGAGAGAGAGGGCAACAAAAGAGACAGGGGCCCGGCACGGTGGCTCATGCCTGTAATCCCAGCACTTTGGGAGGCTGAGGCAGGCGGATCACAAGGTCAGGAGATTGAGACCATCCTGGCTAACATGGTGAAACCCCGTCTCTACTAAAAATACAAAAAATTAGCCGGGTGTGGTGGCTGTGCCTGTAGTCCCAGCTACTCGGGAGGCTAAGGCAGGAGAATGGCTTGAACTTGGGAGGCGGAGCTTGCAGTGAGCCGAGATCGTGCCACTGCACTCCAGCCTGGGCAACAGAGTGAGACTCCGTCTCAAAAAAAATAAAACATAAAAAGAGATAAGGAAATAAATGCAGAAAGAGAGATAGAGTCAGAGAGAGACAGGGAGAGACAAGGAAACAGGAGGAGACAGGCCCCTGGTACTAAGAAAGGCAGCGCCCTTTGGCCACGTGTTCCTTTCTCTGCTGCTGTCAGAGACCCTGGCTTTGGAGGGAAATCCAAGTGTGTGGAGGTGGACTGGATGGACAGATAGACAAAGGCCCCCCAAGACGGGCAACCAGGGGAGAAGCAGGTTGGAAGAGCCCCAGAACTTGGTGGAAATGTGGGGGCTCTGGGGGAGGGCATCCAGCTCTGGGGGCTGGACCTGGGGGTTTGTGGGGCACAGCTAGTTAGACCCACGAGCCCCAGTGGGGCTGGGGGAACCCCGCCACTCAGCCCTCACCCCACTTGTCCCTCTGCCCACAGTGCAGTTTGGCTCCTGGTTCGACCACATTAAGGGCTGGCTTCGGATGAAGGGCAAAGACAACTTCCTATTTATCACCTACGAGGAGCTGCAGCAGGTGAGTCCCCACCTCCTCCAGGTGCAGCGTCCCCCCTATACCCTCTGCTCACACCCCACACTCTCCCCTTCCCGAGGGTCTCAGGACCCCTCCGCCTCCCCATGCAATGCGCCAGCCCCTGGGGATACTGCAGGAACAGAACAGAGGCCCTGAGCCTGTGAGCAAGACCACAGACAAAATCCCTAAACCACACAGCAGGCTGGCGGGGCAGAGGAGCTAAGGAGCAAAGGCGAGTGGGAAGGAAGATAAGGAATGGGCAGGGGCGAGATTTAACCCAGGAGGGTTGGCCGGACACAGTGGCAGTGGCTCACACCTGTAATCCTAATGCTTTGGGAGCCTGAGGCGGGAGGAACCCTTGAGCCCAAGAGGTCAAGGCCACAATGAGCTATGATGGTGCCACTGTACTCCGGCCTGGGCAACAGAGCAAAACCCTGTCTCAAAAGAGAGAGAGAAAGCCAGGTGTGGTGGTTCACACCTGTAATGCCAGCACTTTGGGAGCCCAAGGCAGGTGGATCACTTCAGGTCAGGAGTTCGAGACCAGCCTGGCCAACATGGTGAAACCCCATCTCTACTAAAAATACAAAAATTAGCCGGGCACAGTGGCACATGCCTGTAGTCCCAGCTGCTCAGGAGGCTAAGGTAGGAGAATGGCTTGAACCTGGGAGGCGGAGGTTGCAGTGGGCTGAGATCGCAGCACTGCACTCCAGCCTGGGCGACAGAGCAAGACCTTGTTCCAAAAAATAGAAAGAAAAAAGACTGAACCACATGAAATGCCTGTATTCAACCAGTTTTTATTTATTTTTATTTTATTTAATTAATTTATTTATTTTTGAGACAGAGTTTCGCTCTTGTGGCCCAGGATGGAGTGCAATGGCATGATCTCGGCTCACCGCAACCTCCAACTCCCACGTTCAAGCAATTCTCCTGCCTCAGCCTCCCAAGCAGCTGGGATTACAGGCATGCGCCACCATGCCCGGCTAATTTTGCATTTTTAGTAGAGACAGGGTTTCTCCATGTTGGTCAGGCTGGTCTTGAACTCCTGACCTCAGGTGATCCACCCACCTCGGCCTCCCAAAGTTTTTATATTTGGACCAGTTATATATTTATATAACTGGTCGGCCCCGCCAACTAGTTTTTATTTTAAGATGGTAATTTTGGCTGGGCCCGACGGTGGCTCATGCCTGTAATCCCAACATTTTGGGAGGCCGAGGTAGGCAGATCACCTGAGCTCAGGAGTTCCAGACCAGCCTTGCCAACACGGTGAAACCCCGTCTCTGCTAAAAATACAAAAAAATTAGGCGGCCATGGTGGCGGGCACCTGTAGCCCCAGCTACTCGGGAGGCTGAGGCAGGAGAATCGCTTGAACCTGGGAGCTGGAGGTTGCGGTGAGCCAAGATCGCACCATTGCACTCCAGCTGGGTTATAGAGCAAGACTCTGTCTCCAGAAAAACAAAAACAAAAAGGTAATTTTATATGGTTTTCCCAAATGTTGTTATTATCCCTATTTTACCGACGAGGAAACTGGAGGTTTGTAACTTAAGAGAGGGTTGATAATTTGCCCAGGGCACATGGCTCTTGCCTGCAGACTCCATGTTTATTTTTTCCCACCCTGGTAACTTTCTTTTAATGGAAAGCTCCAGAAAAGGTGTCGGTGCTACTCCTCCCCCTCTTTTCCAGCAAGCATTCTTCTCCAAACCCAGAACTGGGCCACAGAGCCTAACAGCTTCTGGGCTGCCCCTGGGTGTGAGGCGCCGCCCACATGTTAGAATTTCTGGGACACGTCAGTGGTTCAAGAAAATAAAGAGATGGAAGGTTATGAAACCAGGAATGACCTGGAAAATCGGAGCCATGGGGTTGGCGGAGCTGACCAGAGGGCTGACCATGCTGGGTGCTGCATATCAGAAGGTAGTGATGGCCGGGCATGGTGGCTCATGCCTGTAATCCCAGCACTTTGGGAGGCCGAGGCAGGCGGATCACTTGAGGTCAGGAGTTCGAGATCAGCCTGGCCAACGTGGTGAAATCCTGTCTCTATTAAAAATACAAAAATTAGCCAGGCATGGTGGTGCATGCCTATAATCCCAGCTACTTTGGAGGCTGAGGCAGGAGAATCACTGGAACCCAGGAGGTGGAGGTTGCAGTAAGCCGAGATAGCACCACTGCACTCCAGCCTGGGTGACAGAGCGAGGCTTAGTCTCATTGTAATCCCAGCACTTTGGGAGGCCGAAGTGAGCAGATCACCCGAGGGTGGGAGTTCGAGACTACCCTGACCAACATGGAGAAACCCTGTCTTTACTAAAAATACAAAATTAGCCAGGCGTGGTGGCACATGCCTGTAATCCCAGCTACTCGGGAAGCTGAGGCAGGAGAATCGCTTGAACCTGGGAGGCAGAGGTTGCGGTGAGGCGAGATCACGCCATTGCACTCCAGCCTGGACGAAAAGAGCGAAACTCCGTCTAAAAAAAAAAGGCAGAGGGGCACAGGGGAGGACTAAGGGCTCCAGGGACCTGAGCTCCTCTCTGGCTGTGTGGCCTTGGACAAGTGTCTCTCCCTCTCTGGGCCTCTGTTTACCAATTGAGATAATGACACTTCCCTTGCAAAGCTGATGGTGGGATCGGCACAAATGTATGGGGGGCTTGGATCAGAGCTTGGTACATAGTAGACACTCAGAAAGGAAGGTGATATTTGAGCTGCAGCCGTGGCAATGGGCCCTTCTGGAAGCCCCATGCCAAGGCCCAGAGGGAGGAATGTGTAGGGAATGGTGAGTCCCAGAAGGAGAGGGTGGGAAAGGTATTGGAAGAGCTGTGACCAGACCACATCTGTTCTTTTTTTTTTTGAGATGGAGTCTCACTCTGCCACCCAGGCTGTAGTATAGTGGTGAGATCTCGGCTCACTGCAACCTCCACCTCCCAGTTCAAACGATTCTCCTGCCTCAGTCTCCCGAGCACCTGGGATTACAGGTGCCCGCCACCACACCCAGCTAATTTTTGTATTGTTAGTAGAAACAGGGTTTTACCATGTTGGCCAGACTGGTCTCGAACTCCCGACACCTGTCTCAGCCTCCCAAAGTGCTGGGATTACAGGCATGAGCCACTGCACCTGCCCCACATCTGTGCTTGAAAGCCGGGTCTGGGTCTGGGACTCTGTCCCAGGGCACTCGGGAGCCACGGAAGAGTTGGGAGCCAGTGAGGAGCAGGGTCAGCTGGGGTGTGGGGGATGAGCTGGAGGGGGATGGAGACTGGAGGCAGGGAGGCTGTGGAGCAGCAGGCTGGGGCATGGGTCCAGGAAGGGGAGGATGAGGCCTAAGCAGTTCTAGGCTACAGGGACACAGAGGAGGG
Organism: Pan paniscus; assembly: GCF_029289425.2. Lineage (NCBI taxonomy): Eukaryota > Metazoa > Chordata > Mammalia > Primates > Hominidae > Pan > Pan paniscus. The sequence goes on from NC_073269.2 coordinate 54,701,555, forward strand.
GATATGGCAAGGGGACGCAGGTGGGGAGGGACAGGGCTCATGACGGACAGGGTTTGGGGGTGAGGGGTACCCAGAGAGGGAGGCCAGGCTCCTGGGTGGATGGTGGGGCCATCCTGCAATGGGGGCCTGGGGGAGGAGCAGGTTTGAGATGTAGACCAGCCAATGCCTGTCTCTAACCCAAAGGAGGGTGATTCCAGGTAACATGATGCACTGACCTCTGCCCCTGGATGTGACCTCTGCCCCCCACTATGACCTCTGCCCCCGGCTGTGACCTCTGCCCCAAGCCCACCTATTCCCTCCCACCTAGAGAACCCTCCAAAGACAGAAACTGCAAAAACCCTTAGAGGCGATATAGCCCAATCCCTCAGTTTGGAGTTGGGGAAACTGAGGCAAAGAGGCAGCGTCCCTCAGGCAGCCCCAGGTTAGGACCCAGACATGCGGATCCCAGGTTCCATGCTCCTTCCTTGGCCGAGTGCCCTCCCTCCGCTGACCCCTCTCCCCTGCCTGCAGGACTTACAGGGCTCCGTGGAGCGCATCTGTGGGTTCCTGGGCCGTCCGCTGGGCAAGGAGGCACTGGGCTCCGTCGTGGCACACTCAACCTTTGGCGCCATGAAGGCCAACACCATGTCCAACTACACACTGCTGCCTCCCAGCCTGCTGGACCACCGTCGCGGGGCCTTCCTCCGGAAAGGTGCGGGGGCTCTGGGGTTCAGAGCCCACTAGGCCACTGCCCGGCTGTGTGACCTGGGAGAGTCACTTAACCTCTCTGGGCCTCAGTTTCTCACCCAGCTGTAACATTGGGTGAACAGGGTCACTGTGGCCCCAGGGTTGATCACGCACGGGGCTTAGCACTGACTCAGCACACATGCCAGCCACCCGAGGCGTCCCCATCCAGAGAACTCCCAACGACAGCAAAACATCCAGGAGTACTGCCAACGCCAGGTTTACCCGAGAGAGATTTAGAGTCTTCATGAGTCCTCCTCCACGGCCATGTTCACGGCAGAAATACTCAAGCACTGGGTTACGGGGCGCAGGCGGCAGCATAGTTGTTTCCTCTTCCTGCTGTAACGAACACCACAAACTCCATGACTCAAAACAACACGTTTACTCATTTTTTTTTTTTTTTTTTTTTTGGAAACAGTCTCGCTCTGTCGCCCAGGCTGGCTGGAGGTTGCAGTGGCGCGATCTCGGCTCACTGCGACCTCCACCTCCCAGGTTCAAGTGATTCTCCTTCCTCAGCATCCTTAAGTAGCTGAGACTACAGGCACCTGAAACCATGTCAGGTTAATTTTTGTATTTTTAGTAGAGATGGGGTTTCACCATGTTGGTCAGGATGGTCTCAATCTCCTGACCTTGTGATCCACCCGCCTCGGCCTCCCAAAGTGCTGGGATTACAGGCGTGAGCCACTGCGCCTGGCCTTTTCTTTTTTCTTTTTTTTTTTTTTTTTTTGAGACGGAGTTTCACTCTTGTTGCCCGGGCTGGAGTGCAATGGCGCGATCTCGGCTCACAGCAACCTCCGCCTCCCAGGTTCAAGCAATTCTCCTGCCTCAGCCTCCCAAGTAGCTGTGACTATAGGCACCCACCACCACACCTGGCTAATTTTTTGTATTTTTAGTAGAGACAGGTTTTCACCGTGTTAGCCAGGATGGTCTCGATCTCCTGACCACCCGCCTCTTCCTCCCAAAGTGCTGGGATTATAGGTGTGAGCCACTGCGCCCGGCCAAGTGAAGCATCTTCTAATCTCTGACCCTCCTCCCTTCTATAGGGACCCAGGTGATGACACTGAGCCCGCCCAGATACTTCAGGGTCCTCTCCCCATCTCCAGATCTTTAGCTTAATCCTATCTGCAAAATCCCTTTTGCCACATAAGGTCACATATTCACAGGTTCCAAGGATTAGAACGTGGATATGGAGGGAGTCCTTATTCAGCCCACCCCAGGGAACCCCTCCCCACAACCTCATTAAGGGTGCTGGGTAACATGGGGCACGTGCACTTGCTAAAAGGCAAACTACGGTCCTCTGAATGCCATGAGCCCCAGGTTTCCAGGTGAGGGGTGATGCCCCTGTGATAGCCCCACAATGAGAAAACCGAGGCTTGGGCGGGGTGCAGTGGCTCACACCTGTAATCCCAGCACTTTGGGAGGCTGAGGCAGGTGGACCACCTGAGGTCAGGAGTTTGAGACCAGCCTGGCCAACATGGTTAAACACCATCTCTACTAAAAATATAAAAATTAGCCGGGCGTGGTGGTGCATGCCTGTAATCCCAGTTACTCGGGAGGCTGAGGCAGGAGAATCGCTTGAATCGGAGGTTGCAGTGAGCCGTGATCACACCACTGCACTCCAGCCTGGGCAACAGAGCGAGACTCCATCTCAAAAAGAAAAAAAATGGAAAACTGAGGCTTGGAGGGTTCCTGAGGCTCGCTTGCTGCGCCAATCAGCAAATTGTTTGCAAGCCCTGAGCACAGAGCCTGCAGAAGGGGGTCCCTTCCATGTCCAAGCAGTAATGGCTGCAGCATGGAGCGTTGTGGGGGCATTGAGACAGGAGGCCTTGTTCTAGCAGGGGAGGTTTGGGACTGGTCGCAGAGGAGGTGACACAAGCTGTAAGGTGGGCAGGAATTCAGGGTTGGAGGCAGAGGTTCTGGGCAGAGACTTAAAGGGTCCGGGATAAAGGGGAGGACTGGCAGGAATCCTGCAGTAGCAGAGGCAGTGAGGGCGGAGGTGAGAACGGCGCCAGGTGACAGGCCAAGACTCTGCCACCATAGGACACAAAGGGGGCAATGTGGAGGGTAGGGAGGACGGTGTTTCTGGCAAAGGGAACACCTCACCAAAGGCCGGGAAGGGGAAAGAGGTTGCTGGAATGTTGGAGGTAGGGGCGCAGTGCTCCCCAGAGGCTCCTCACCCCCTGGTGCCCCCTCTTCTCCAGGGGTCTGCGGCGACTGGAAGAACCACTTCACGGTGGCCCAGAGCGAAGCCTTCGATCATGTCTACCGCAAGCAGATGCGGGGGATGCCGACCTTCCCCTGGGATGAAGACCCAGAGGACGGCAGCCCAGACCCTGCGCCCAGCCCTGAGCCTGAGCCCAAGCCCAGCCTTGAGCCCAACACCAGCCTGGAGCGTGAGCCCAGACCCAACTCCAGCCCCAGCCCCGGCCCCGGCCCCGGCCAGGCCTCTGAGACCCCGCACCCGAGACCCTGAGAATAAACACGTCGCTTCCGCCCAGGTTCCTTGATGCGCTGTGGCAGGGCAGGCAGCGGGGCGTGGAGAATCCTCACCACACCAAGGCTTCCAGAGGCCGGGGTCCCCGACTCAGAGTCCCGCCCAGAGGCAAAGGTGCTGCAGGAACCCAGCGCTGGGCATCTCACTTCCCGGGGTGGGGGCCTGACTCCCCAGTCTGAGGGAGGAGGGGGCTGGGGGCCTGGACCCCTGGGTCTGAGGGAGGAGGGGGCTGGGTTGTGGACTCTTGGATTCAGAGCCAGTCTTTAGTAACGCACGTTTTTGGCATAAAGTGGTTTTATTCCGAGCAGAGGTAAACGGGAGCTCCGGCAGACTCGCCCTCTCAGCGCCCACAGAAAGTCCCACCACCCACCCTGTTCCCCTGTGGCTGCACCACATTCCACTCCCTCAGTATTCAGCTCCTTGCCTCAGTTTCCCCACAGCTCCTGAACACAGTGTGCCTGGCAGCGACTCCCCATCTTCCCCTCCACAGCTCTAGCCGCTCTAGCTCGGGGCCTCACCCGGGCCCCTCATCAGGAAGGCCTGACCCTCAGGAGCTGTGTGTGTCTTCTTTAGGATCCGCTGCCTGGGGGCGCTGCCAGCCCATCTTCTGGGTTGTGACACTGAGGTCTGGTGCAGGCAATGGGCTTGCCCAAGTCCTTTTTTTTTGTTTGAGACGAAATCTCGCTCTGTCACCCAGGCTGGAGTGCAGTGGCATGATCTCAGCTCACTGCAACCTCCGCCTCCCGGGTTCAAGCGATTCTCCCGTCTCAGCCTCCTAAGTAGCTGGGATTACAGGCGCCCGCCACCACACCTGGCTAATTTTTGTATTTAGTAGAGATGGGGTTTCACCATGTTGGTCAGGTTGGTCTTGAACTCCTGACCTCAGGTGATCCACATGCCTCAGCCTCCCAAAGTGCTGGGATTACAGGAGTGAGCCACCTCGATCAGCCTTTCTTTTTCTTTTTTCTTTTCTGTTTTTTTTTTTTTTTTTTAAGAGATGGCCTCTCACTGTGTTTCCCAGGCTGGAGTGCAAGGGCATGATCTTGGCTCACTGCTGCCTCCACCTCCTGAGCTCGAGGGATCCTCCCACCTCAGCCTCCTGCGTAGCTGGGACCACAGGCATGCGCCACCACACCCAACTAATTTGTTTTTTTAATTGTAGAGATGGGGTCTCACTTGTTGCCCAGGCTGGTCTCCAACTCCTGGCCTTAAGCAACCCTCCCACCTTAGCCTCCCAAAGTGCAGGGATTACAGGCATGAGCCACCACTCCCGGCCCAAGTTGCAGAACAAGTGACAAACATCCCTTCTGCTTGACAGACGCCGAGGCCAGAAGCCTTGTCTAAGGCAGGGCATTGAGGCAGGGGGCTCTGAGCCAACAGTTGTCCGGCACTGCTCCTTGGGTGGGCCAGCAGATTTGGCTTGGGCTCCTGTTCAGGGTTGCCCCCCAAGTCCTGCCCGGGGGGCCCAGTCTGACGGCCTGACGCCTCTGGGCTCTTGAAGTTTGAATGTAGCATCCCCACCGAACCGCCTTCGGGCTGGGGACAGATAGCGGAGGCGGTGGGCGGGGGGCAGGGGCAGGGCACCGCCCCACGGAGGTCGGGAGTCCACTTCCCCCCAGGGGCCTCCTCCAGTGCCCCGCTGCCTCATCAGAGCCTTGGCTGGAGTGTCCTTGGAGCCCCAGGATTTCTTGAGCTGTGGAGGGAAAGAGAGGGAGGTGAGAGGAGGCTGGGGTGGGGCCCTGGGGGCATCCCAGATCCAGGGAAGGCAAGAGGTGAGGCAAGAGAGAAGCAGCGAAAGTGACAGACAGCCAGGCACGGTGGCTCACGCCTGTAATCCCAGCACTTTGGGAGGCCAAGGTGGGTGGATCACCTGAGGTCAGGAGTTCAAGACCAGCCTGGCCAACATGGTGAAACCCTATCTCTACTAAAAATACAAAAATTAGCCTGAGGTGGTGGTGGGCGCCTGTAATCCTAGCTACTCGGGAGGCTGAGGCAGGAGAATCGCTTGAACCCGGAAGGGAGAGATTGCAGTGAGCTGAGATAGCGCCACCGCACTCCAGCCTGGGCATCAGAACAAGACTCAGTCTCAAAGAAAAAAAAAGGAAGTGATAGAGGATTTGAGGGAGGTGGAAGGAGATGGTGGAGGAGGGAAGGGAGGGAAGAGAGGAGAGAGGGAGGAGAGAGATGGAGGCCGGACGCGGTGGCTCACACCTGTAATCCCAGCACTTTGGGAGGTGGGAGGATTGCTTGAGCTCAGGAGTTCGAGACCAACCTAGGCAACACAGTGAGACCTCATCTCTCCAAAAAATACAAAAATTAGCCAGGCGTGGTGGCATGGGTCTGTAATCCTAGCTACTTGGAAGGCTGAGGTGGGAGGATGACTTGAGCCCAGGAGGTTGAGGCTGCAGTGAGCCGAGATCACACCACTGTATTCCAGCCTGGGAGACAGAGCGAGACCCTGTCTCAAAAAAAAAAAAAAAAAAAAAAATGGGTGGAGGAGGTAAAAGAAGAGGAAGGGGTAAGGGAGAAGGTGAGGGAGGAGAAAGAAGGAGAGGAGGGAGGAGGGGAGCCAGGAAGGAGAGAGAGGAGACAGACGGAGTGAAAGGGGAAGGATGAGGTGAGGAAGAAGCAGGAAGGCAGCAGGAGGAGGAGGGACAGAAAGGAGAGGGATGCAGAGGAGGCAGGCAGGTAAGGAGGACGGTGTGGGGAGCCCGAGAGGGAAGGGAGGAAGTGAGAGGGCAAACCTGGGACCCCCTAACCTACAGAGGGACAAGGAGCTGGGTCCCCACCTCTGCAGCTGGGGAGGAACCGGAAGCGCCGGCATCTGCCAGCCGGGATCAAATATTTGCCAAGGGAGGGGATGCTGGGTGAGGGTGCTCAGGACCAGGTGAAGGTGAGGACCTTGCCCCTGCCCATCCCCCGTCTCCTCTCCAGCTAGGAGCCTTCCTTGCCTGGGACAGAGGGAGATGATTCCTGATTCCCAAGACATTGCAGAGCAAGACCCTATCTCAAAAAAAAAAAAAAAAAAATTATATATATAGCCTTCTTTGGCCTGGGATGAGGATGTCACAAAATAAACAAATTCCACTTCAGGAATGTATTTATTTATTGTTTATTATTATTATTATTATTATTATTTTGAGACAGTCTCGCTCTGTCACCCAGGCTAGAGTGCAGTGGAACGATCTCAGCTCACTGCAACCACCGCCTCTCGGGCTCAAACGATTCTCCTGCCTAAGCCTCCGGAGTAGCTGGGACTACAGGTGTGCACCAACGCACCCAGCGAATTTTTTTGTATTTTTAGTAGAGAGAGGGTTTCACTATGCTGGCCAGGCTGGTCTCGATCTCCCTGTTTCAGGAATGTATTGTTGTTGTCATTACTACTCTATTTCATTTAGCCACGTGGATTCCTCCCCCAACCAAACTCGGAATGAGTGCCCTTGCTCTGCTCCTTCCTAGATGAGGATACCAAGGTTCAGAGAATTCAAGTCCTCGGCTTCCCCCCACCTAGTCTGTCATGCCAGGATTTGCACCCAGGGCTCTCCTGTCTCTGCCCCATGCCACCCAGCGCCCACCTGCCCAAAATGCAGCAGGCGTGCAGGAAATGAACAAACGATGCCATTATGAATTTAGGGGTGCAGGCCCTCAGGAAACGCCTCCTGCTCTGGCTGGGAGCAGGGCCCCTGGAGCCTGGCTTGCACCACCCTGGGCAAACGCCTTCCCCTTCCTGGGCTCCATCTTCTGGCACCAGCCACAAGGTCTCACCTCGTTGTCCCCATCACTGGAGCCAGACAGCTGGGACAGGCGGCTTAGGTCCCACATGGAGCGGCTGGGCCGGGCCGGGGGGCCGCTGGGGGTCCGGGCGCGCTGCACACTCCTTAGAATGTCACTGAGTGCCGGCCCCGGGGTAGCAGGGGAGACGCGGCAGGCGGCCAGGCGGTGGGCCAGCGGGCCGTCAGGCGGCGGAGGCGACGCGGGGGCCACGGAGCGGCGGCGGGACACGCGGTGCGGGCTGCGGCCCCGCTGCAGGCCACCTATGACCGAGGGTTTCTGGGGGGGCGCAGGTGGGAGCGGACAGGAGGCCGCGTACAGCGTCCGGAACTCAAGGCTGAAGGCGTCAACAATTTCACCAGTCAGCAGGGTCACCAGGCCTCGGTGCAGGCGTGCGTCACTCCACGTGAAGCTGGGGGTCGGGGAGTAGGGGGTCAGAGTCTCCAACCCTGAGGGCCCAGCCCGGCCCCCCTCCTCAGCCAGGTCCCAGGGGAAACCGTAGGACCTCAGGCGAGTCCTGACCTCTCCAGCCTCAGCTTCCCCGTCTGTAGAATGGGCACAACTGAAGCACCTACTCGGGAGGGGTGGAGTGAAGACAGCCCAAGTTAAGACACTTATATAATCAGGGCCAGGTGTGGTGACTCACGCTTTGGGAGGCTGAGGCAGGAGGGTTGCTTGAGCCCAGGAGTTTGAGACCAGCCTGGGCAACATGGTGAGACCCTATCTCTACAAAAAATCAAAAAAACTAGCCAGGTGTGGTGGCGCACACCTGTACTCCCAGCCACTTGGGAGAGAGGCGGGAGGATCCCTTGAGCCTGGGATTTTTTTTTTTTTTTTTGAGACGGAGTTTCGCTCTTGTTGCCCAGGCTGGAGTGTAGTGGCATGATCTCAGCTCACTGCAACCTCTGCCTCCTGGCTTCAAGCAATTCTCCTGCCTCAGCCTCCTGAGTAGTTGGGATTACAGGCACCTGCCGCCATGCCCGGCTAATTTTTTGTATTTTTAGTAGAGATGGGGTTTCACCACATTGGCCAGGCTGGTCTCGAACCCCTGACCTCAGGTGATCCACCCGCTTCGGCCTCCCAAAGTGCTGGGATTACAGGTGTGAGCCACCGTGCCCGGCTGAGCCTGGGAAATTGAGGCTGCAGTGAGCCGTGATAATACCACTGCATTCCAGCCTGGGCAGCAAAGCAAGACCCTGTCCCCCTCGCCCCCCTCCCACAAAAAAAAAAAAAAGCCAGATGCGGTGGCTCACTCCTGTAATCCCAGCACTTTGGGAGGCTGAGGCGGGCAGATCATGAGGTCAGGAGTTTGAGATCAGCCTGACCAACATGGTGAAACCCCATCTCTACTAAAAATACAGAAATTAGCTGGGTATGGTGGCACATGCCTGTAATTCCAGCTACTCAGGAGGCTGAGGCAGGAGAATTGCTTGAACCCGGGAGGTGGAGGTTGCAGTGAGCTGAAATCACACCACTGCACTCCAACCTGGGCGACAGAGCAAGACTCTGACTCAAAAAAAAAAAAAAAAACTTATCTGGAATCAGACTGGAGTTTAAACCCAGGCTCTACCTGGTCCCCACTTAGGAACACCTCAATGCCTCAGTTTTCCCCTTTGGAAAGAGACGGAATTCACTTCCGGACAATAACAGGGATTGTTTTAAGACCCAGCTGCTTCCTAGAATGACTGCCATTTAGTCAGCCCTGGCTGTGCACCAAGCTCTCCACCTTGCTGCTCCCTGCAGTGCTCATCTGCAATCTGGAGCAAAAACCTAGGAAGGCCGTGTGCAGTGGCTCATGCCTGTAATCCCAGCACTTTGGGAGGCCGAGGCAGGAGGATCACTTGAAGCTAGGAGTTTGAGACCAGCCTGGGCAACGTAGCAAGACCCCATCTCTATAAAAAATTTTACAAAATTAGCCGGGCATGGTGGTGCACACCTATAGTCCCAGCTACTCTGGAGGCTCAGGGAGGAGAATCACTTGAGCCTGGGAAGTTGAGGCTGCAGTGAGCCAAGATCGCGCCACTGCACTCCAGTCTAGGCAACAGAGCAAGATCCTATTTTTTTTTTTTTTTTTTTTTTGAGATGGAGTCTTGCTCTATTGCCTAGGCTCAAGTGCAGTGGCACAATATTGGCTCACTGCAACCTCCACCTCCCAGGTTCAAGCAATTCTCCCTGCCTCAGCCTCCCAAGTAGCTGGGATTACAGGTGCACACCACCATGCCCAGCTAATTTTTGTATTTTTAGTAGAGATGGGGTTTCACCACGTTGGCCATGCTGGTCTTGAACTCCTGAGCTCAGGTGATCCACCCGCCTCGGCCTCCCAAAGTGCTGGGATTACAGGCGTGAGCCACTGCGCCCGGCCAATTTTTTAAAATAAAAAATAAAATTAAGAAATAAATACAATATAGGAAGATTCAAATGACTGAATTTGAATCAAGCCCCCTGCACATAGCTGGCCCTGAGAGCCTGTGAGCTGTGGGGGCCGGTGCCCTAACACTTCCTGTCATCACAGTAGTTGTTATTGAAAGCACCAAGCGCCAGGCGTGGTGTGGTGGCTCACGTCTGTAATCCCAGCACTTTGGGAGGTCGAGGCGGGCAGATCACTTGAGCTCAAGAGTTCGCAACCAGCCTGGCCTACATGGTGAAACTCTGTCTCTACTAAAAATACAAAAATTAGCCAGATGTGGTTGCATGCGCCTGTAGTCCCAGCCACTCGGGAGGCTGAGTTACGAGAATCGCTTGAAGCTGGGAAGCAGAAGCTGCAGTGAGCTGAGATCACGCCACTGCACTCCAGCCTGGGTGACAGAGTGAGAGACTCCGTCTCAAAAAAATAAAAGCAAGCAAGCACTGAGCATGAATCCTGGCACACAGCAAGTGCTCAGTTAATACACCCTCTTCTTTCCCAGCCTCTTTGGAATTCAATGAACCTGGCTCTCATCCTGGCTCGGGGACCCTGGATACATCACTTTCCTTTCCCCAGCCTCAGTTTACCCATCTGGAATATGGGGTCACTATGGGAGGTGTGAGGCTGAAGTCAAGCCCTTGGCGGGTGTACAGCACAGAGAATGTGGACAAGCTTGTGGCCAGCGCCCTCTGGGTTCAGGGCGTCTTCACCTTGGCAGGGGCGGCAGAGCCCTCTTGCACCCCGGCAGGTCGGCGGGGCAGGCCACCCCTTGGATTGTGACACCCACTCCTCTCACCTATGACCTCATCCCCAGAGCGGCCAGTGGGAACCCCGAGGGATCTGTGAGATCACTCATTCCATTCACAGACTCTTGTTGGGCAGCAGCCACCCGCTCACCTCCATCCCCAGGACTTAGAGGGACGCAGGGCGTTGGGAACAGAGGACACTCCAGGCGCTGACCCTGGGAGGCCAGGACCAGGGCCAAAGTCCCGTGGGCAAGAGGAGTCCTCAGAGGTCCTTCGTTCAGCGGTTCCGGGAGGTCTGGGAAGCCCACGGCCTGGCTGGGGCAGCGTCAACGCCGCCAGGCCGCCATGGTCCTGTGCTGGCTGCTGCTTCTGGTGATGGCTCTGCCCCCAGGCACGACGGGTGTCAAGGACTGCGTCTTCTGTGAGCTCACCGACTCCATGCAGTGTCCCGGCACCTACATGCACTGTGGCGATGACGAGGACTGCTTCACAGGCCACGGGGTCGCCCCGGGCACTGGTCCGGTCATCAACAAAGGCTGCCTGCGAGCCACCAGCTGCGGCCTTGAGGAACCCGTCAGCTACAGGGGCGTCACCTACAGCCTCACCACCAACTGCTGCACCGGCCGCCTGTGTAACAGAGCCCCGAGCAGCCAGACAGTGGGGGCCACCACCAGCCTGGCACTGGGGCTGGGTATGCTGCTTCCTCCACGTTTGCTGTGACCAACAGGGAGGACAGGGCCTGGGACTGTTCTCCCAGATCCGCCACTCCCCATGTCCCCATGTCCTTCCCCCACTAAATGGCCAGAGAGGCCCTGGACAACCTCTTGCAGCCCTGGCTTCATCCCTTCTAAGGCTGTCCACCAGGAGCCCGGTGCTCGGGGAAGCATCCCCAGGCCTGACTGAGCGGCAGGGGAGCACGGCCCGTGGGTTTGATTGTATTACTCTATTCCACTGGTTCTAAGACGCAGAGCTTCTCACATTTCAATCAGGATGCTTCTCTCCATTGGTAGCACTTTAGAGTCCATGAAATATGGTAAAAAAATATATATATATCATAACAAATGACAGCTGATGTTCATGGAGCATTCTTTGTTTTCTTTTCTTTTCCTTTTTTTTTTTTTTTCTTTTTGTAGAGATAAGGTCCAGCTATGTTGCCCAGGGTGGTCTTGGATTCTTGGGCTCAAGTGATCCTCCCACCTCAGCTTCCCAAAGTGCTGGGATTACAGGTATGAGCCACGGCACCTGGCCAAGCCTGTCTTATGTTACGTGCCACTGAATCCTCACACCAAGCTGGGAAGGTAAACACTCTTTCAAACATTTCAAACATCCTGGTCTCAACTCTAGTCGTTCTCAAAGTGTGGTCCCTGGACCAGAAACAGCAGCAGCAGCAAGTGGGAACTTCCTGAAAATGCAGATTCTCAGGCCCTGTTCCAGGCACAATGAATGGCAGTGGGGTCCAAAAGCTGTGTATTGTTCTCTCTTCTTCTTTTTGAAACAGGGTTTTGCTCTGCTGCCCAGGCTGGAGTGCAGTGGTGCAATCTTGGCTCATTGCAGCCTCTACCTCCCGGGCTCAAGCAATCCTCCCACCTCAGCCTCCTGAGTAGCTGGGACTAGAAGCATGCTCCATCATGTCTAATTTTTATTTTTTTTAATTTTTGTAGAGATGGGGTCCTGCTATGTTGCCCAGGCTGGTCTTGAAGTCCTGGGCTCAAGCGATCCTCCTGCCTCAGCCTCCCAAAGTGCTGGGACTACAGACATGAACCACCACGCCTGGCCTTTTTCCGTTTTCTTTTTCTTTTCCTCTTTTTTTTTTTTTTTTTTTTTTTTGAGACAGCGTCTCGCTCGGTCACCCAGGCTTTAGTGCAGTGGCGCGATCTTGGCTCACTGCAACCTCCACCTCCCAGGTTCTAGCGATTCTCCTGCCTCAGCCTCCCGAGTAGCTGGGACTAGAGATGCATGCCACCAGGCCCGGCTGATTTTTTGTATTTTTAGTAGAGACGGGGGTTTCACCATGTTAATCAGGCTGGTCTGAAACTCCTGACCTTGGGTGATCCACCTGCCTTGGCCTCCCAAAGTGCTGGGATTACAGGTGTGAGCCACCACACCTGGCCCTTTTTCTTTTTCCTTTTCCTGAATTATCTGCTACAAAAACTGTGTGTTGTTGTTTTTTGTTGTGGTTGTTGTTGTCGTTGTTGTTTTTGTGAGACGGAGTCTTGCTGTGTCTCCCAGGCTGGAGTGCAGTGCTGTGATCTCGGCTCACTGCAACCTCTGCCTCCTAGGTTCAAGCAATTCTCTTGCCTCAGCCTCCTGAGTAGCTGGGATTATAGGCACCCACCATCATCCTGGCTAATCTTTGTATTTTTGTAGAGATGGGGTTTCATCATGTTGGCCAGGCTGGTCTTGAACTCCTGACCTCAGGTGATCCACCAGCCTCGGCCTCCCAAAGTGCTGGGATTACAGGTGTGAGACACCACGCCCAGCCCAAAAGCTGTGTTTTAACAAGCGCTCCCAGGGATTCTGGTGCATGCACAGGGTTGAAAGCCACTGTTCCTGAGCAGTGTTCTCAGCTGGGCACCTGTGCTCCCCAGTGGGCATCTGCGCTGTCTGGAGAGGTTTTCGGTTCTCTAATTGGCAGGGAGAGTCGGGGGTATGGGGCGTGTGATGCTACTGACCTCTGCTGGGTGGAGGCTGAAGATGCCGAGGAGCCTCCCACAATGCACCCCACAGCTCCTAAAACAAAGACTTAGCCAGCCCGAGCGTGGGTGCCACCCCTGTTGAGGGACCTGGTTCTAGAGGCTCTAACCCTATCAGCCCGTGACATAGAGGGGGAAACTGAGGCACAGAGAGGTGAAGTAAGTTGCCTGAAGTCACACAACGAGGAACTGAGAGAGCTAGAATTTGAATCCAGGCCGTCTGGTCCCAGAGGCCACACCCCTCTCCTCCCCAGCTGTGCTGTGACCCTGTGAGGTAGGTGCTGTTATTATTTGCAGTTTCTTCTTTTTTTTTTTTTTTGCTTTTTTGAGATGGAGTCTTGCTCTGTCTCCCAGGCTGGAGTGTGACAGCGCGATCTCGGCTCACTGCAACCTCTCTCCTGGGTTCAAGCAATTCTCCTGCCTCAACCTCCCAAGTAGCTGGGAAGACAGGGTTTCACCATGTTGGCCAGACTGGTCTTGAACTCCTGACCTCAGCCAATCTGCCTGCCTCAGCCTCTCAAAGTGCTGGGATTACAGGCGTGAGCCACCATGCCCGGGCATTTTCTTAGATGCTCAGAGAGGTGGAGTTATTTACCCGAGGCAGAGCTTAGATCCCAATCCAGGTGCTCCTGATTTTGAACAACCCCCACCCCCAAACTGTTTGCCCAGTTTTCCAGATGAGAAAACACCAGGTCAAAGAGAAGCAGACTTACCCAAGACCACTAAACAGGCCAGCACCAGGTCCGGCCGCGGCACCCAACTCCTCCCCAGGGAAGAGTGTTTTGCCCCCATTACACAGATGAGAAAAGAGAGGCCTGGGCAAGGGGATGCCAGCAGTTCTCTGAGCACACTGAGGGAAAGTGGGGTATAGGACGCCGGGAGGTGGGGGGCGGGGCGGGGGCTACACCTGTAGGATCCTGAGATGACCCTCTCGCCGTCCAGCAGCACAAACTTCTCCCGCACGGTGCCGCTCACCTGCCGTCGCCAGCGGCTCTGGAAGCTGCAGCCCCGCACGACACGGACATCCACGTTCTGTTGGTGTGGGGAGTGGAGGGCACACCCTTGCTGAGGCCCACTGCATGGATTCAGGCTCCCTCCAGACTGGTTCTAACTGGGGGACCCATGACTCCATAGAAGTATCTGTCCAAGGCCAGGCGTGGTGGCTCACACTTGTAATCCCAGCACTTTGGGAGGCCGAGGCGGGTGGATCACCTGAGGTCAGGAGTTCGAGACCAGCCTGGCCAACATGGCGAAACCCCGTCTCTACTAAAAATACAAAAGTTAGCCAGGCATGGTGACACATGCCTGTAATCCCAGCTACTGGGGAGTCTAAGGCAGGAGAATCGTTTGAACCCGGGAGGTGGAGGTTGCAGTGAGCCGAGATCACGCCACTGCACTCCAGCCTGGGCAACAAAGCAACACTCCGTCTCAAAAAAAAAAAAAAAAAAAAAAGAAGTATCTGTCTCAGCTTCCTCAGAGCCACTGATATCAACCCTCAGGCGTTTCTTGGGGATACCCAAACTCAGTGACTCAAGATTCCTTGGGAATGCCCACCCCCACCTCCCCAGTGCTGTGGGCATGAGATCCCGGGGGACCATCCCTGCTAGCATCCATCTCAATGACCCGGAGCTCCATGGAAGGGTCTGCCCCCACTGCCCCCATGCCAGGGGAATGGGGACTCACAGGACCCCCTGGCCCGGCCCCTACCTCCGTGTTCCAGGGGTTCACCCCCAGCTGCTGGGCCAGTTCCAGGAAGGCAGGCAGCTGCTGGCGGTCCAGGAGCAGGTAGACAGGTACCCAGCGGCGCGTGGCAGCATCCACCAAGTCCAAAAGCAGGTCTGGGTCAGTGAAGACGTCCATGACCACGGCCACCAGCTGGGCATGGGGAGAGGGGAGGTGGACGTGTGAACGGAAGCTGGCTCAGGGGACACTCAGAGGGTGTGGGAAACCTGACATCTGGAATCTGGGAGTAAAGTGCTCTGGGGGCTGGGAGTTTAACATTCAGGGGGGCTAAAGGGGAGACCCCCAGACATACACTGCTGCTCAAACAGCACCTATGTGTGAATGAGCAAAACGCTGCCCCTCCATGAGAGCCCCAGCCCCTCCTCGAGATTCCCGGCCCCTAAATGCTGGAAAACTGTAATCATAAATCACATGTTTGCTTGTTTTTTTGTGTTTTTGTTGTTGTTTTGTTGTTGTTGTTGTTGTTTTGAGATGGAGTCTCGCTCTGTCTCCCAGGCTGCAGCGCAGGGGCGCAATCTCAGCTCACTGCAAACTCCACCTCCCGGGTTCAAGCAATTCTCCTGCCTCAGCCTCCCAAGTAGCTGGGACTACAGGCGCCCACCACCACGCCCAGCTAATTTTTTGTATTTTTAGTAGAGATGGGCTTTCACCATATTAGCCAGGATGGTCTCGATCTCCTGACCTCGTGATCCACCTGCCTCAGCCTCCCAAAGTGCTAGGAGTACAGGAGTGAGCCACCACACCCGGCTTTTTTTTTTTTCTTTTTTTAAAGACGAAGTCTTGCTCTGTTGCCCAGGCTGGAGTGCAGTGGTGCAATATCAGCTCACTGCAACTTTGGCCTCTGGGACTCAAGCAGTTCTCCTGCCTCAGCCTCCAGAGTAGCTGGGATTACAGGCACCCACCACCACGCCCGGCTAATTTTTGTATTTTTAGTAGAGACGGGATTTCGCCATCTTGGCCAGGGTGGTCTTGAACCCCTGACCTCAGGTGATCCCCCAGCCTTGGCCTCCCAAAGTGCTGGGATTACAGGCCGTGAGCCACCGTGGCTGGCCTACAAATCACGTTTATAACACAGAACAGCGTCCCCTGAGCTGCGACACTGCGGTACCCAAATGTCCACGGCAGTTTGGCTCTAGGATCAGTGGTGGATGTCCCGTAGGGCACTGTGGGCAACTGCATTTCTGGGTCCTGCGGAATTTTCTGGGTGCTGGGTGCAGGACGGCTGACCTGCTAGGCCACCGTGGCGAACTTGGGGGACACGGAGGTGCTGAAGGCCTGGATCTTGCAGGCAGCATAAAGTAGTGGAAACCCTGACTCAGCAGCCAGACAGCCTGGGTTCAAATCCCCACTCGGCCACTTACAGGGAAGAGATTTAACCGCCCCCGTGCCTCCGTGGGCACAATAGTCCCTCTGGCGGTACAGGGTTCCGGGACGATGATGCACGTTAGCCCCTGAGAAACCCTTCACGTGGGAGCTGGCGCACGCTAAGGCTGTGAAGTACACAGCAGGCTTTCCAAGGGCTGCAGTGTGGACATCTGGGCCTTCCTTGGAGGGAGAGTGGAAACCCCTGGCTTGGTGATGAGGGGATGGGGGAATGACTGAGACTGGGGGTGTCATAATTAGGTTCAAGGGGCATCGATACCTAAGGGCATCCAGGTCTTGGGGGAGGGTAGGGGCCCCCATTTTTTTTTTTTTTTTTTTTTGAGATGGAGTCTCGCTCTGTCGCCCAGGCTGGAGTGCAGTGGCTCGATCTTGGCTCACTGCAACCTCCGCCTCCCGGGTTCAAGCAATTCTGCTTCCTCAGCCTCCCGAGTAGCTGGGACTACAGGCGCCCACACCATGCCCGGCTAATTTTTGTATTTTTAGTACAGACGGGGTTTCACTATGTTGGCCAGGCTGGTCTCAAACTCCTGACCTCGTGATCCGTCCACCTCGGCCTCCCAAAGTGCTGGAATTACAGGCGTGAGCCACCGCGCCCGGCCGGGTCCCCCTTTCTGAGAGTAAGGATGAGGTCTGGGGTTGTAGGCACCTGAGTCCTGGGGCTGGAAGGTGTGCACTCCTGGGTCCCAGGGGTATAGGTCCTTTAGGGTAGGTGTGTGGGCTTGCAAGTCCCAGGAGGACAAGGGAGAGAATGCCTGGGTCCCCGTCCCAGTCTGGGGA
The DNA here is from genome assembly GCF_029289425.2 of Pan paniscus. Lineage (NCBI taxonomy): Eukaryota > Metazoa > Chordata > Mammalia > Primates > Hominidae > Pan > Pan paniscus. Next base: position 54,718,289 of record NC_073269.2, read on the forward strand.
ATGGACACAGGGCCCCCGCGACACCCACCTTGTGGGCAGCCTGGATCTCCAGCCGCACCAGCTCCTTGAGGGGCGGCTGACCCTCCCCAGGAGGCTGGGTGTACAGCTGCGCCCGGGTGATGCCTTTCCACGCAGAGTCCACTGGCCAGCCCAGCCGCAGGACGGGCGCCGGCTGCTCCGACTGCCCAGGCCAGTAGCTCAGGCTGCCCGCGTCCACATCGGCGGTGGTGGCTCCCTCTGCCATCCCACTGGGCTCCTGCTTGGCCACTGTCCAGTCTTCAGCTGCCGCTGCCAAGCCCTGGACCTCATCCGCACTGAGGAAGGGCCACAGCTCCTCGCGCTGCACACAGGCCTGGAACGCCTCCGCACCCTTGCTCAACAGAGCCTCCAGTGCCAGCCGCTGGCCCTCGGAATATAGGAAGCCGGGGCTGGCCCCGGGCACCCTGGGACCGGAGTCCACTCCTTCCAGCGCCGCCAGCTGGGAGGCCGCCATCGGGGTCACTCGGGTGGGAGGACTGACTGTGAGAGGCTGGGTCCCCGGGGGTCTGGCTGTCTCTGGGGACTGTGATCATCTGGGGATTCTCCTGATAGGCAGACCCTATGTGGCCATCCGAGGCCTCCAGGGGGGCCCTGCAGATGTCCAAATGGCTCCCTGCAGCAGCCCCTGCCACACCGTTCTGACAATCACGCTGCCCAAGTAAGCAACCATCCAATGTGTCAGGCCACTCAGATCCACCACCTGCCTGCACCCAGTGGCACCATGCCTGGCTGGCCTTCCGTGACCTTCCTGCCAGCCGTCTCTGCTGGTCAGGTTGACCTCCTGACACCATCCCCAACTGTGTGACCCATCAGCTGGCCATCTCTGCTCAGCCACACGACAGCCTCCAACCCACCAGTCACACAGTGCCCAGTCAGACCCTTCAGCTGTCCTGAATTTGGTCAGGCTGACCACTTGATCATTTCCAGGCGGCAAGCTGCCTGCCTGTCTCCAATCACCCAAAGGTCCTTAAATAAAGGCACGACAGGCTGCCTGCCTGCCCCCGGCCAAGAGCACGACGAACTGACCCTCTCCTTCCACTGTCTGGCAAACGCCAATGGCTTCTGACTGACAGTCGCAGTATCTGCCTGTTGGAGCATCTGTCTCTGGCCAAATCTGACAGCCCCCACGAGTTTCTCCTGCTCATCAGCTCTCACCCGCAGACCAGCCAGGATGCCTCTCCACTGGGCCTGCTCGCTCAGCCTTAAAGGCCGAAGGCTTGGCAAACCCTTCCCTACCCTGTCAATGGGGGACCCTGCTCCCTGGACCCTCCTCACACTCCTTCCGGCTGCTGCAGTGGAGGGTGAAATGCGCTACAGGGGTCTCCATTACTATGGGACAGGTCTATGATCTTTGCAGCCCATCTAGGTGTGAGTGCCACCTAACCAGCCACCCTCCTCAGGCTGGCTGCCCCTGCCTGGGCCCTGGCCCTGGGACCTGTTCCAGGCCGTCCTCTGATCTGCGGGGACCCCTACCCAAGCTGCCCCCAGCCTGGTTTCTGCCTAAATGCTATCTCCTGCCAGCTACCCGGACGCTTCTTCCCGGACAGGGGCCAGTCTCTATCTCGCCCTGTCTCCCTCCCAAGCCTCAGTTATCCCCTTGAGGCTCCTGACCCAACCTCGGGGACCCTGGACCCTTGATCCCTGCAAACCAGAAGCCCTTCATTCCAATCCCACCAACCCAGGCCGCTGCTTCCTCCAGACCACAGCAGGGAGCTGCAAAGAGAAGAAAGGAGTCAAGGCAGGCCAGCCTCCCCGCCCCACCCCCACCCATCCCCCCCATCGCCGGGGCTCACCCACACCGGCTAGTGCCGGGCTCAATGGCCTCCCTTCCAGTGCCTGCTTTTTCCGAGGACACAGGCCGTGGCTTCCCGGCTTCTGGCCTCATCAGGCCTCGACCTGGAATCCAGGGAGCCCGGCCCCTTGTGTAAACACAGGAGGGCCCCCCCCTACAGGCCCCTGGAGGAGGTCCGGGGGTGCGGCTCACAGCTTTCTTTACCTGTGCTCTCCCAGTGGGTGAACGCCCCTCTAGACTCAGGCTTCCCGGTCCCGGGGGGTTGAGATTGCCTCACCTGTTCCCAGGCAGTCTCTCCCTCCCCACAGCCCTGCCAGCCTGCACCCTGCACTTCCCGGTCCACGCCCCACCCGCCATCCCAGCACCAGGGAGGGGCACAGGATCCTTTAAGAGGGGCGGGCGTGGCTGACCCAAGGAAGCCGGTGTGGGAACACCTGCCACCTGGCTGTTAGGAAGGAGGCAGGGAGCTTCCGGGGCAGTGGGGGCAGGAGGGCTGGTCTTCACTGGCATGACGTCCCTGTCCCCAAACCAAATGCATTCTCACCCGCAGGCACCAATTCCCCAACCCATCCCCCAATAACACACACAGAGCACTGTCAGCAAAAATCTTTTTAATAAGAGAGTAGGATCCAGGGTTAGTTTTTGTAGCCTCGGCTGGCCCGTCGGCCTCTGGCACGCTCGAACTTCCGGCCCTTGGAGCGGACGTAGGGTCTGTGGGGAGAGGAAGGAGTGAGAGGGGGGCCCTCTTACAGGAGGCCATTGTGGAGTGGCACAGGAACACCACAAGCCTGTCACATTCAGCCCCAGGAGAGTCAATGCTGCTGGAAAAGCTTGGCAGAGTGGGAAGCCAAGGAGCCAGGAGGGGCTATGGAAGCACCTGCCCCACCACCTGGAGGGTCCCAGCCTGGGCTGGCAAAGGCCGGTGAACCGCATGCTCCCCAGGAGATGCCTGCTCAGGCCCTGGAAAACACAGCTCCAAGCAGTGTTGAAGGGAAAAGCAGGCAGGATGAGGCAGCTGAGAGTTCCAGAAGGCCTGGGGCTGGCTGGTACGAGGGACAGGAGAAGCAGCCCAAGTGTGGCCAGGCCTGGCCCTGCAGGCTGAGTCTGGGGAGAGAGCAGGGCTGGGGGCCTGATACTCACTTGGTGTGGCTGTGCGGGGTTCCTGGGGCCTTGCCGAAATGCCGGTACACCTCTCGGCCCTTGCGAGGACCTAGGGAAGGGGAAGGAGAACCGGGTGAGACAGGGATCTGGCGCCCAGCTTCTGGCATCCCAGATCCAGGAGGGTGAAGGCTGCCAGTAGCCACACAGCTCACTCCAAACCCGTCGACCACGTATCACTCACCGGAGAGCAGGACAGTGCCGCAGCCCTTAGGGGAGTCCAGGGCCAGCTGGTCGAAAGTGAGGATCTTGCCCCCTGCCCTGAGGATGCGGCTGCGGGCCCGGCTGGTCACGCGTAGTGCACATACCTGGTGGAGAGGACAAGGCTGGCGGGTCAGACCCCTGTGTGGTCACCCAGGGGTTGCCAGGACTCACCCTCCACTGCCTTGGCGCAGCAGAGCCCTGGTAACCAACACTATCGTTTACTACCCGGAGCACCCTGGGCTGACAGCAGCTGTTCTCAACACTTTCTCTCTAGGAACTTTTACCACCACATCCCTGGTGTTATGCTAGAAACTACAGCAAGGAAGCTGGGCCAAAAAAAGACTTGTGCAGAGGTGACAAAGGAGTCTAGACTTGAGCCCAGGCTGTCTGGCTCTAGGGGCCAGCACTAACAGTTTACAACTTGCCCCAGAAAAAGCTTGCCCAGGGGACCCCACCATCAACCATGCCAGAGACGACCCACATCAATCCTCAAAGCCACTCAGACAGGCAGGATGCTTGCCTCACCAGCGATGGCAAGACTGAGGATGGACCAGCACAGCAAAGCAAGGATCTGATGGGTCTGCCCAGCCCCTGCCAGCTCACCTTCAGTTTGGGCACCTCCTGAACCCGCACATCATCAGTTATGGTTCCCACAACCACGGCCGTCTTGTTTTCCCGGCCAGGAAGCTTCATCTTCCGGATCTTAGGGTGGGGAGGATGTACATCGTAAGTTGTTCTGGTGTTTACATTCAGCCCCGCTTGAGGCATCCCCAGACCAGGGCAGCTGTGCCCTCTAACGGGACCCCCCACTCACACCACACCTCTTAAACCCCACAGGCCTCTCCTCAGGTCCAGCTGGGGAAAGCTCCAGATAAAAAAAAAAAAATGCAGACTGTTCAATAGGGCCTCCCTCAGCAGGGCCTTTGACATAAAACTCAGTTATGACTTGGGGCAATCTCCTGAAGCCACCAGGACACCTCCACCTCACAAAGAGAAGGAGAGGAGGACCAGGAGACTTGCCCACTGCCTATGGACACTCAGTTCCAACCAACAGTCCAAGCTCTACGCTCGTGACTGGCTGAGACAAACCCTTGATGCCCCGGTTGCTCCCAGAGCTCCAAGTCCTGCCTCCCTTCCAGACAGACAAGACCCAGCGGCTCCCAGGTCTACCGTGCTCTCTGGACCAGCCACTCACCATCCGGGAAAGGGACAGAGGCGGCCGGTTGGTGCGACTCATAAACAACCTCTTCAACACAACCTGGTTGAATGTGGAGTTGGTTCTTCTGGCCAGAAACCTGTATAACTGGAGGGACGGGAAGACAGTGAGAAGCTGGGACAGGCTGCTCCCCCGCAGCCTTCCAGTGAAGGGGCAAACACATGATGATCTGGACTAAAAGAATCTTTATCCCTTTCCCCCAACCCACCGACCTAGAGGGAGAAAGCTGGCCCAGGTCCTTCCTGGCCAAGGACCTAGAAAATCCTGGCTCCACTCCCGAGCTGTACACAGTCTAGAGGCTGAAAATACAAATGCAGGACACCCTGGAACAGAACCAGAGACCGGAGACTGCTCTGCAGGCCCCTGGGAGGAGCTTGGTGCCAGCACTAGAATGGAGGATCTGCAAGTCAGACCTGGGGTGACCCTTCCCAAAGACCTCAGGGCCCAGCCTCACCTTAACCAACAGCCTCAGGTAGATATCCTGGCTCTTGGGCTCCTTGCGCCGAACCTTTCGGTCCTTGTTGTGGCGGATGTCCACTCCCTGTGGGGGTGAAGAGGCAACCATGGACCCAATTACCCCCAACCATAGCCAATTATTACTTATTTCTGAAACTGAGAGCTGGGACACAAGCCCAGGTCTGAACACACCAGCTCAAATCCCAGGCCCACCACCAGGAGACCTGTGGGCTGCCACTGATCCCTCTGTAAAAAGGGGCTGTTTACAAAGCCTTCAGCCCATGGCACACAGAACCCCGAAACATCGTAACACAGCAATCATATTAACTTAATACAAAAAGGTCAATTCTTTACAACTTGTATTTTGCAACAGTGTTATCAAAACTGGTTCCCATACCCGGAGGGATAACCAAAAATATCAAACCAATGGCAGTAATGATGAAAACGAACCCTTATTCAGAACCTAGCAATACTACTAGAACCACCTCTTCTACAGCATCAGTCAATCCAACAACCCTTACCAAATAGTGTCTTTTTAAAACATTGTTTTTAAAGTGGAGACAGGGTCTCACAATATTGGCCAGGCTGGTCTTGATCTCCTAGGCAAGGAATCCTCCCGCCTCGGCCTCCCAAAGTGCTAGGATAACAAGCGTGAGCCGCCTCGCCAGGCTCCTACCGCCCCGCTGCTTTTCTGAGCAACTTAAGTTTTTCAGACTGTGTTGACAATTACAAGAACTATTTAATAGCTCCACTTATGCAGCACTTACTGTGTGCAAAACCCCGTGATGAGCATCTCCTGTGAATTATTTCTTCCCAAATTCACAAACTTGTCAGATGAGATTACTGTGTACCCAACGAACAGCCAGACACTGGGGCAAAGGCTCAAAAACCATCACAAGGTGGGAAGGGGCCTGAGACTCAGAGACCTGCCTGGTCCCCAAATCCAGTTACTCGACTCTCGATCCTCTCACCCGCCGCGGCCCCCATCGAACCCGACTTTTCATACTAGAAAGTGACAGGTCCAGATAAAGGCAGCAAAGCCAAATAACTAAGAGTGGCTGCGGGGCCAGCCACCTGGGTCGGAATCCTGGCTCTGCCACTTCCTGGCTTTGTAAACCCAGTCATATCAGCCTCCGAGTACCTCCACTTGGTCATCTACTAAGTGGGGGCGGTAGGCTATGACTGACCCATCCCTGCTCTCCTGGCCCCCAAAGTAGGTCCCCAGTATCGGGAGTTGCTCCCTCCGGGCAGCCGCAGACCCCCTGCCGCCCTCCAGCGTGCCCCTAGCCCAAAACCACGGCGGATGGCAGCGGATTATCCAGCCCCGAACACCGCAAAGCCAGCTCACCATGATGGCGCCTCCTGCTCGGCCAGGTCCGGAAAGAGAGAACGGGGCTGGGGTGGGCGGGGAAAGCCTCCAGCGAGTGGCGCCGCCGTGACGTCACATGGGTGCGACGCGGCGCTCTACCACGATCCGGACTTCTCTGTGGTGAGTTGGACGACTGACTAGCCGGGCGATAACGGCAGAGAGCATAGAGCGGAGGAACAAGCGCAACGTCCAAGAGGGAAGGGCCAGCACGTCGGGGGCCTCTCTGGCCCTACCCGGGCCGTGTTCTCGATAGCTTTCCGGAAGAAAGGGATCTGGGAGCGAGATGCGTGTAGCTAGCACGACGCGTCGCGCGGTGACGCTCTGGCCCGACGCCGACGGCCTCTCAGTGGCTCCCGGAGGACCCGGCGGGCCCAGTGTTGGAGGTGAGGAGGCGGGGCTGGCAGGGCTAGTCGGGGCATCTGGAAATTTCCGACCCCACCCTTCGGGCGTTTCCTTATCAGGTTCACCGCTCCCTGATCTCGCGCTGCACTTCGTAGGCGCAGCCGCTGCTTGGGAAGTCCTACTTAAGGTCTAACCCGAGATGATCTTGCTGCACCTCAATTTATAGCATCCTGTATTCCCATCTTTTGAGTTCCGCTTCTCCTTCTCCCCCGGCCCCTAGATGGCCCTTCCCTGACCTAGAAAGAGGGAGACAGAGTTTCAGAGGGGAGGCAAAGTGGAGACTCCGTGGCTTGGGGGTGGGGGGAATGGAGGCCCAAAGGGTAGGAAGGAGACCTAGAAAGAGGGGTGAGATGGAGACCCAGGGAGAAGTAGTGGCAAAGCAAGATGGTGAGATGGGGCCTTGCAAGGCTATAACCAAATTCAAATCCTGGCTCTGCTAGTTACTAATGGGGTGATTGGGCAAGTCATTTAACCTCTCTGTGATCTTGGGAAAATCACTTAACTTCTTTGGGCCTTACTCTCCTTATGGACAAAAAGGGGATGACAACAGGCCTGGCACACAGGGTGTTTTTCAGGATTATGAAAGTTAATAAAACTGCTGAGGTCAATATTTTGCACATAATAAGTGCTCAATAAAAATTAGCCTTCACTCCTATTATAGCATACATATTGTGTGCAACCAGATGGACTGGCTGGGGCAGTGATTAAAATGACTTATCTACTCTTCCCCCCACCCGCCAGGGAGGCCCCTGCCTCTTGGTTCTCAGGCACATTGAGCCTGGAAGGGCCTCCTGCAGTTGGCTGTCAATGCTGCTCCTCACTCACCTCTCCTCCACAGAGCTGAAGGTCAGGCCAGGACAGTGAGACCTGACTCCTTGCTCCTACCAGCCTACTATGGCTTAAGACCCAGGGCCAGGGTCCCGTTGATGTAACAGAGCAGAGGACCAGCAGATGAATGGACACCTTGAAACAGAGGAGCAGCAGGACCAGGTAAGGGACCATCTAAAAGCCAAGATCCTCATACTGTGGAAAGACAAAATCCGAAGCTTTTCTTTAAAAAAAAAAAAAAAAAAAATTGGAGGCCAGGCGTGGTAGCTCAAGCTTGTAATCCCAGCACTCTGGGAGGCCAAGGCCTGTGGATCACCTGAGGCCAGGAGTTCGAGATCAGCCTGGCCAACATGGTGAAACCCCATCTCTACTAAAAATACAAAAATTAGCAGGGCATGGTGATGCGCACCTGTAATCCCAGCTACTCGGGAGACTGAGGCAGGAGAATCATTTGAACCCGGGAGGCAGAGGTTGCAGTGAGCCGAGATCGCGCTGCACTCCAGTCTGGGTGACAGAGTGAGACTCCGTCTCAAAAAAAAAAAAAGAAAAAAACAGGGTCTCACTCTTGCCCAGGCTGGAAAGCAGTGGCACAATCACAGCCTACTGCAGCTGCAACCTCCTGGGCTAAAGTGATCTTCCCACCTCAGCTTCCCAAGTAGCCTCCACCATGCCTGGCTAATTTTTTTATTTTTATTTATTTATTTATTTATTTATTTATTTATTTATTTATTTATTTATTTATTTTGAGGTGGAGTTTCGCTCTTGTTGCCCAGGCTGGAGTGCAATGGCATGATCTTGGCTCACTGCAACCTCCGCCTCCCGGGTTCAAGCAGTTCTCCTGCCTCAACCTCCCAAGTAGCTGGGATTACAGGCATGCGCCACCACACCCAGCTACTTTTGTATTTTTCATAGAGATGAGGTTTCTCCATGTTGGTCAGGCTGGTCTCAAACTCCTGACCTCAGGTGATACGCCGGCCTCGGCCTCCCAAAGTGCTGGGATTACAGGCATGAGCCACTGCACCCAGCCAATTTTTTTATTTTTTCTAGAGACTAGGTCTCCCTCTGTTGCCCAGGCTGGTCTTGAACTCCTGAGCTCAAGGGATTCTCCCACCTCAGTCTCTCAAAGTGTTGAGCTTACAGGCATGAGCCACCGCGCCCAGCCTGGGAGCCCTTCTATAAGTGATTTCAGACCTTCTCTCCAGGCAGGTGTTCCAGTGGGATAATTTAGGAATCAGAGAAACTGAGGGGTTGAGGAGGATACTTATTATTATTTAGGTGCACTGGCCCAGTCAGATTAACATCGAAAAAGACTGAGCACCGAACAAAGAGTCAAGTTACCTTTTAAGTATTTCGTGGGGCAGGGGGAGATCTGTGCAGGGGGAAGCATATTATAGCAGCGAGAAACAAAGACAGTTATTCAATTCAGACATGCATTACATTATTTCTTACTTTTCAAGGAAAAACATGTTTTACGACTTGAGTTTATCCTGTCTAGTGACCTTGCAGCTGCACAGTTAGAGAAACAGGGTCTTCACGATGCCTGGGAAAGGGAGTTAGATAAGGCTCACTAGCCACAAACAGAAAAACAGGCAGTTCATTTTTAAAGGACTCAATCTCTTTCTCTTCCTCAGGGGGAATTGGGTTTTTTACATACAACTGAGTTTTTGCTTACACATTCTTTAATTTCTTTTAATTCCTGTTTCAGTGTGAATAGCTTTCTCCCTACTTCCCACACAGGACAGCTGAGGCCAAGAATTCAGGGGCTTCCCAGCAGTCACACAGCAAGTGTGTGTGAGCTGCAGGGTCCTTTCTCCTTTTCCTCCTCCCTGTCCTCTCGTCTGTGTGACTTAGGCTCTATGTTTGAATCTCAGCTTCTTTGCCCAGTGTCTCTGCCTTTCCTTCTCCCAGGGCCCCAAGCTCAGTTGCTGTGCCCCAGTCTCAGTCTTACTGGGTTTCTGTTCCCCCTTCTCTCCGTGTCATTCCTTGGCACATAATATCTGGTGCTGTTGCTACTGTGGGTTGGATGCTAGGTACATGATTTGGCAATAAGCAAACTTCTTCCTACATTTGTCTTTTTTTTTTTTTTTTTTTTTTGAGACAGAGTCTTGGTCTGTTGCCCAGGCTGGAGTGCAGTGGCATGATCTCGGCTCACTGTAACCTCTGCCTCTTGGGTTCAAGCGATCTCCTGCCTCAGCCTCCTGAGTAGCTGGGATTACAGGTGCGTGCTACCACACCTGGCTAATTTTTGTATTTTTAGTAGAGACGGGGGTTTTGGCCCAGTGAGGTGGCTCACGCCTGTAATCCCAGCACTTTGGGAGGCCGAGGTGGGTGGATCACGAGGTCAGGAGATCGAGACTATCCTGGCTAACACAGTGAAACCCTGTCTCTACTAAAAATGTAAAAAATTAGCCGGACGTGGTGGCACGTGCCTCTAGTCCCAGCTACTCAGGAGGCTGAGGCAGGAGAATCGCTTGAACCAGGCAGGCGGTTCAGTGAGCCGAGATCGTGCTGCTGCACTCCAGCCTGGGTGACAGAGCCAGACTCCATCTCAAAAAAAAAAAAAAGAGAGAGAGAGACGGGGGTTTCACCACGTTGGTCAGGCTGGTCTCGGACTCCTGACCTCGCAATCCGCCCGCCTCGGCCTCCCAGAGTGCTGGGATTACAGGCGTAAGCCACCGTGCCCGGCCTACAGCCTACATTTGTCACTTTCTAGTGAGCTCTGTCCTTGTCTCCTAATGCATATCTCTTTCTCTCTGTGCAATTCTATTTCTAAGTCTCCTAATATATACTTGCCTTTCTTTCAATTTCACCATGTCTTTGCCTCGGTGCATCTGTCCACAGCTTCACTTTCTGTCCCAGTTCCTCCCAGCCCCTGGGCTTCCAATATTCTCTCCCTCCCTCACCTTTGACCTAGAGATACTGTCCCCATCTCTCTGTCTCTGTCTTGCCATGTGACTGGTTCATTCACTGGGCAGATGTTTATCTCATGCCGCTTCCATTCTGGTTTGAGCCTGAGATAAATAAGTCTGAATTAATGAGCCTCTCCTTCGCGGCTTCCATTCCAGAAGTGTCTGTCTCCATCTGTCTCCGTGTCTGTCATTTTCAGGGTTTTCTTGTATCCTTACCTTGCACATTCTCAATCCCACCGTTTTGGTCTCTTGTTTATATCTCTGCTTTTCTCTGGGTCTCTCTGACTCTGTAACTGTCCGAAAAAAAAGTATCCTTCACTTTCCCCACTCTCCCTCTCCTCCCAGCTCTCTTATTGCCTCATCCAACCTCTCTGGGTCTCTGCCTTGCTCTGTGTCTGGATCGGATCTCTGGGCCTTTGTTAGGCGTGTTAGAGTCTCTGTCTTTGCAGCTAAAGATCTCCTCCCTCACGCCCCTTTTCTTTTGTGAATTCAATGGATGAGACAGGCCCACTCTCCCTTAACAAAGATGGCGACAACGGCGCTGTCTATGGGGCCGCGACGTCGTCTCCGCTGCGCGTCGGCCCTCACCCACGATGGCGGCCAGTCTCCCGAAGCGCGAGGCCCCGCCCAGTTCTCGGCCTCTCCCGCGGCGGGTCCCTGCACCAAGCTCGCGAGCTGACTGGCTCCACCCCCCGCGCCCTCGTATTGGTGCGGCCCAGGTCGGCTGCACGGCCATTGGCTGAGCGGATGCACACCCTCCCCCCACCCCTAGGTCTGATGGGGGCTGTTGGTGCTGACTTGCGGGACCGCCTGGAGGAGGACCCGGCGTGTGAGGAGGGTGCGGGGGTCGGGGCAGGGACCGGAGTCTAGGGGACTGAGGGACCAAGAGGAACAGAGACGCAGGCCCGGGACTGGGGCACCGGGGTGGGAGATGGAAATGGAAAACCTGGGCCAGGACTGAACCCAGCCAGGCCTGGGACTGGGTTCTGGAAATAAGAGTGCGGATGGCGGCTTGGGGGCCCAGGGCCAGACACGCAGGCCTATGGATTGGGGACCAATGGATGGAGACCCAGGTCCAGGTCTCGGGGACCCAGGGACAGAGACCCAGGCCCAAGACTGGAGGACATCTAGGGCTCTGTGCTTGAACCTGATTTGAGGTTCCCACAATGGGGCCAGGGCAGGTTTGGGGGTGAAGCAGACGTCCTGGACCCGAGAGAGCCGCTGGGGATGGGGGGCAGATGTAGTTCCTAAGGGTGAGTCCACAGGCGGTGGGGGGTGGGGGGCTGTCCTGGCGCTCTGGGCCTGGGGAATGTGAGGGGCAGGACTGGCAGGTGGCTGGGCGGGGCAGTGGGGAACAAAGGTGAGCGAAAGGAGGAGGCAGAATCCGGGCAGAGGGCAGGGAGAGGGCCTGGGGGAAGGGACCTCAGTCCTGCTCCCACCCGCTCCCTGGAGAGCAGGCGGCCAGACACCCAGGTCAGTGCTCAGGGACCAGCTCTTGGCCCCTGCCCCTTGCAGGCGCTCGCATGTGGCTCCTCTCGGACCCCGTAGTCCCTCTGTCGTATCCCTTATCTCCAGCTGTCTCCATGCCTGCCTCGTACCCCTCCTATTTGCTCTCCCTTCCACTCTGTCTTGCCTTTCTCGTTGGGGTGAAGAAGTCTTACTCTCTTAAGTATCTTTCATCAGCCTGAGTTTCACCTCATTGACCCTGTTTGTCTCCTCTCAGTGTTTCTCTGGCTCTCAGACCCTATCTCTATTGCGTTTGTGATTGTTTTGCTGTTGTTACCCACTGCACCGTATGGGGGGTGGGGGTGTCGGGGAGGTGTGTCTTTCAGTCTTTGCATGTCTGTTTCTGCATATCCAATCCCACTATCTATTCCCCTTCCTGTGCCTTCTTTTCCCCCAAAGCCCGTTATCATCACCCAACCACCTGTATATTTCAATCCTTTCTCTTGTTTATCTATTCCTATGAAGGCAAGGATTTGGGGCTATTTTGTCTCCTGCTGTGTTTGCTAGGCCTAGCACCGTGATTGGCACATAAAGGGTACTGAATACTTACTGGGGAATAAATGATTGGATGTTTGCATGCCCGGGTCTCCGGCCCCCTCTGGGATGCTGGTCTCTGTCCCGCATCCTCAAGGTCTGCCCACACCTGTCTGAGCCTGTCTGTCTCTGATGCTCCTGTCTCACCTGCCACTGCCCCTCATTGTCTCCTCCTGTCCACAGCCCCTGCCCCTCCCTGCCCCTGCCATGGGGTCCTGAATTCTCACCCCTTCTCTCCTCCCTTCCCACAGAGGCCAGACCAGGAGCTGACCGGGAGCTGGGGCCACGGGCCTAGGAGCACCCTGGTCAGGGCTAAGGCCATGGCCCCGCCCCCACCGCCACTGGCTGCCAGCACCCCGCTCCTCCATGGCGAGTTTGGCTCCTACCCAGCCCAAGGCCCACGCTTTGCCCTCACCCTTACATCGCAGGCCCTGCACATACAGCGGCTGCGCCCCAAACCTGAAGCCAGGCCCCGGGGTGGCCTGGTCCCGTTGGCCGAGGTCTCAGGCTGCTGCACCCTGCGAAGCCGCAGCCCCTCAGACTCAGCGGCCTACTTCTGCATCTACACCTACCCTCGGGGCCGGCGCGGGGCCCGGCGCAGAGCCACTCGCACCTTCCGGGCAGATGGGGCCGCCACCTACGAAGAGAACCGTGCCGAGGCCCAGCGCTGGGCCACTGCCCTCACCTGTCTGCTCCGAGGACTGCCACTGCCCGGGGATGGGGGTGAGGTGCTGGGCAGCTGCTCTATCCTGGAGCCACCTTGGTGTCTCTGCAGAATTTCCTCCATAGGCAGCTGTGTCTTTATTTTTCTGTGTGTCTGGGTGATGTATCTCTCTGGATCCGTTAGGAGTGATACACAGGGATGGGCTACAGAAGGAACAAAAAGACAAGAGGGCCGGATGTGGTGGCTCATATTTGTAATCCTAGCAATTTGGGAGGCTGAGGCGGGTGGATCACCTGAGGTCAGGAGTTCGAGACCAGCCTGGCTAACATGGTGAAACCCCATGTCTACTAAAAATACAAAAAATTAGCCGGGTGTGGTGCTGCGCACCTGTAATCCCAGCTACAGGAGGGTGAGGCAGGAGAATCGCTTGAACCCAGGAGGCAGAGGTTGCAGTGAGCTGAGATCGCGCCATTGCACTCCAGCTTGGGCAACAAGAGCAAAACTCTGTCTCAAAAAAAAAAAAAAAAAAAAAAAAACAGGCAGAGGTCGCGTGCAGTGGCTCATGCCTATAATCCCAGCACTTTGGGAAGCCAAGGCAGGCAGATCACCTGAGGTCGGGAGTTCGAGACCAGCCTGGCCAACATGGCGAAACCCCGTCTCTATTAAAAATACAAAAATTAGCCGGGCATGGTGACGGATGCCTGTAATTCCAGCTACTCGGGAGGCTGAGGCAGGAGAATCACTTGAACCCGGGAGGCAGAGGCTGCAGTGAGCTGAGATTGCACCATTGCACTCCATCCTGGGCGACAAGACCGATACTCCGTCACAAAAAGCAAAACAAAACAAAAACGCAGGCAGAGAAAAGTGATTTACATCTGCTGTTCTCTTGCTAGATTTATGTTTCTGTCTCCTATCCTCTTCCCCTTTGCATGGGTCTTGACCACAGGTGAGTCACCCAGGGTGGTGAGAGCAGCAGCCTGAGACAGGACCAGGTACCACCCAGAGTGATGGGTGCCAACAGAGGTCTAGGGCTTCCCTGGAGTTCAGAGGTGGCATCTAATCCTGCCTGGGGCCCCTAAGGGCTGGAAGTAACCTAATCCTGGGTAATAGGTGTTTGGGGTGAGGAAAGTGGGAACCACAGCTCTGAACTACAGCTCCTCCCACACGTGGGGACAAAGGGCATTTCATTTCACACCTAAGCCCTGCCTTTGTCTCAGCAGCTAGGAGTTGGGGCAGGGCTGCATACCTAGGCCTGGCCACATGAGAGCCAGCAGGTCCCAGGGGCCAGCCCTCCACCAATTCCGTTGGGGGCTGATGAAGGGACTGTTTCCAAGGTGGGGGGCCTGGGTCACTGGCCTCTGCAGACCCTAACCTCTCTCCACAGAGATCACCCCTGACCTGCTACCTCGGCCGCCCCGGTTGCTTCTATTGGTCAATCCCTTTGGGGGGCGGGGCCTGGCCTGGCAGTGGTGTAAGAACCACGTGCTTCCCATGATCTCTGAAGCTGGGCTGTCCTTCAACCTCATCCAGACAGGTAAGGGCCAGTGAGAATGGGAGCTGGGGGCTGGGACAGCTGAGTCCTAAGGGAGCAAAGTGGTGGGTGGGACTCCTGGGTCTATGGGGCTGGGGTGGGACAGCCTGCCTAACAGCCCGGTATCCCACTTCAGAACGACAGAACCACGCCCGGGAGCTGGTCCAGGGGCTGAGCCTGAGTGAGTGGGATGGCATCGTCACGGTCTCGGGAGACGGGCTGCTCCATGAGGTAGAGCAGGAGCACCCTGCCCCTAGCCCTGGGCCCTGGGGGACTATAGAGACTGCCACCAGGACCCAGGCTTCTGGTCTCCCACCCTCCAGGTGCTGAACGGGCTCCTAGATCGCCCTGACTGGGAGGAAGCTGTGAAGATGCCTGTGGGCATCCTCCCCTGCGGCTCGGGCAACGCGCTGGCTGGAGCAGTGAACCAGCACGGGGGGTAGGTTGAGGATACCACAAAGGGAGGGATGAGCCCCTCCTGGGGTGATAGGGACCCCTATATCTCCCACTCAGCCAAACCCACAATCAGTCAAGTAAATCAGCCTGCCTGTGGGATGCCTCACCCCCAGCTCCTGGACATTTTTGCCTGCCTGCTTCCCAGCTGTATCCCGAGCGCCCAGAACTCTGCCTGGCATGGGAGGCACTCAGTGAATTGTAGGGAGCAAATGAAAGAGATGACCAGGAACCTGGCCCCATAAGGAGTCGCCTGGAGGTGGCCCCATGGCTGTGGTGGGCCTGGGCCATGGCCTTCGTGGTCTCATTGCCACCTGCTTTCCTACCTGTCTCTTTCCCCAACCCCTGTTTGCTCCTTCCTTCTGTGTGTCCGTCCATCTCCGGCTGTGAAGATTTGAGCCAGCCCTGGGCCTCGACCTGTTGCTCAACTGCTCACTGTTGCTGTGCCGGGGTGGTGGCCACCCACTGGACCTGCTCTCCGTGACGCTGGCCTCGGGCTCCCGCTGTTTCTCCTTCCTGTCTGTGGCCTGGGGCTTCGTGTCAGATGTGGATATCCAGAGCGAGCGCTTCAGGGCCTTGGGCAGTGCCCGCTTCACACTGGGCACGGTGCTGGGCCTCGCCACACTGCACACCTACCGCGGACGCCTCTCCTACCTCCCCGCCACTGTGGAACCCGCCTCGCCCACCCCTGCCCATAGCCTGCCTCGTGCCAAGTCGGAGCTGACCCTAACCCCAGACCCAGCCCCGCCCATGGCCCACTCACCCCTGCATCGTTCTGTGTCTGACCTGCCTCTTCCCCTGCCCCAGCCTGCCCTGGCCTCTCCTGGCTCGCCAGAACCCCTGCCCATCCTGTCCCTCAACGGTGGGGGCCCAGAGCTGGCTGGGGACTGGGGTGGGGCTGGGGATGCTCCGCTGTCCCCGGACCCACTGCTGTCTTCACCTCCTGGCTCTCCCAAGGCAGCTCTACACTCACCCGTCTCCGAAGGGGCCCCCGTAATTCCCCCATCCTCTGGGCTCCCACTTCCCACCCCTGATGCCCGGGTAGGGGCCTCCACCTGCGGCCCGCCCGACCACCTGCTGCCTCCGCTGGGCACCCCGCTGCCCCCAGACTGGGTGACGCTGGAGGGGGACTTTGTGCTCATGTTGGCCATCTCGCCCAGCCACCTAGGCGCTGACCTGGTGGCAGCTCCGCATGCGCGCTTCGACGACGGCCTGGTGCACCTGTGCTGGGTGCGTAGCGGCATCTCGCGGGCTGCGCTGCTGCGCCTTTTCTTGGCCATGGAGCGTGGTAGCCACTTCAGCCTGGGCTGTCCGCAGCTGGGCTACGCCGCGGCCCGTGCCTTCCGCCTAGAGCCGCTCACACCACGCGGCGTGCTCACAGTGGACGGGGAGCAGGTGGAGTATGGGCCGCTACAGGCACAGATGCACCCTGGCATCGGTACACTGCTCACTGGGCCTCCTGGCTGCCCGGGGCGGGAGCCCTGAAACTAAACAAGCTTGGAACCCGCCGGGGGCGGGGCCTACATTCCAATAGGGCGGAGCCTGAGCTAGGGGGTGTGGCCTGGCTGCTAGAGTTGTGGTGGCAGGGGCCCTGGCCCCGTCTCAGGATTGCGCTCGCTTTCTTGGGACCAGACGTGATGCTGGAAGGTGGGCGTCGTCACGGTTAAAGAGAAATGGGCTCGTCCCGAGGGTAGTGCCTGATCAATGAGGGCGGGGCCTGGCGTCTGATCTGGGGCCGCCCTTACGGGGCAGGGCTCAGTCCTGACGCTCGCCACCTGCTCCTACCCGGCCAGGATGGCTGAGGGCGGAGTCTATTTTACGCGTCGCCCAATGACAGGACCTGGAATGTACTGGCTGGGGTAGGCCTCAGTGAGTCGGCCGGTCAGGGCCCGCAGCCTCGCCCCATCCACTCCGGTGCCTCCATTTAGCTGGCCAATCAGCCCAGGAGGGGCAGGTTCCCCGGGGCCGGCGCTAGGATTTGCACTAATGTTCCTCTCCCCGCGGGTGGGGGCGGGGAAATTCATATCCCCTGTTCGTCTCATGCGCGTCCTCCGTCCCCAATCTAAAAAGCAATTGAAAAGGTCTATGCAATAAAGGCAGTCGCTTCATTCCTCTCAGACCTTCTGCCCTTCCTCCATCCGACAGCCCGCGGGAGGACTCAGACTCCAGCACTTCCAGCAGCGCCTGCCCTCTATGGACGACAGCCCGGAGCTGCCCACGGGCTGCAGCCAGTATGCCAGGGAGCTGCCCTCTTCTTCCACAACAGCTGGCTCTGGGGTTCTCAAGATTTATTCAGGATCGTGTTAACGGAGGCGGTGGGAGGATAGGGTCCCTGACGTGCCGGGGACACACACAGAGAACCCTCCCCGCCCCCGCAAGGGAGGGGGGAGGCTCGCTTTTTCTTAAAAATATAAATGTATTTATCTGCATTATCACGTCCCTGGGGCACCCAGCTGGCCGGCCCGTGGGCCACAGGGCAGGAAGGGAACAGGGCGTAAGTCTCAGCAAGGCGGAGGAGAGCTCCGCCAGGTGGGGATGTGGGGCAGCCTCACAGGGCCCCGTGCTGGGCCTGGTATCGGGACAGCACGGCGCGGTAGTGGGACAGCTCCTGGCGCACGGCCACCACTTCCTGCCGCAGCAGGGCGTTCTCCTTCTCCAGGAAGGCCGCCCGCACCGATATCTGGTTCTCCTTGAGCCGCCGGGCGTCACGGGACCGCTTGGCTGCCTCGTTGTTCTTGTACCGCCGGCTCCAGTATTTCTCATCCTGCAGGAGAAGAGGGGGAGGGCACTGAGGTCCAGAGGGACCCAGGTCCCAGCGAGAGAGGAAGGGAGCCCCAGCAGCGGGGCCTAAACCACACCAGGTCTCTGCTGGGATAGGTACCCAAGGGTCTGCCTTTCTAGGGCCCTGGTTGCTAAGGAGATTGGGCCCCTAGCAACAGTAAAGGCATGAGATAGACCCCCCACCCTCAAGCAACTCGCTTCAAGTCTCCACTCTGCAAAGCGGACCCCAGCCCTCCCCACATGATAAAGGCCTGCAGTTAGCTCTTGCTTGCTAAGGATGCTTGTTCCCTAACAACAAGGCCTTCATGGTCTGAGGGCTTCTCCCAATGAAGAGCACTGCCCTGCCCTGCACATTGCCTTTCCAGATCCTGGTTGCTAAGGAAAGCTTGGTGCCCTGGTGATGGGGTTTGGTGTCCCATAAAATCCTCGCAGAGCTGGGGCCTTCTGACCTGGTTGCCAAGGCAACCTCATCCATCCTTGGCAAACAAAAGTGAGGTCTAAGTGGTTTCAATGACTGTGGCCAGCCTCTGACCTGCTAGCCTTGAACTGAGGCCAGAGAATAGCCTCCTCCCCAGTAGGACCTGACTGAGAGAAGAGCTGTCTCTTAGGAAAGGGGACTATCCTGAGACCTCCCCAGAGGATTATACCTAAAGTCCTCCCATCCTGGAAGTTGGTTCCTAAGGAAGACTCCTCCTTAGTAACCAAGGACCACTGGGCTCAGAAAGATGCTCTCTACTCCACTATTTAATTAAAGCCCAGTTCCTGCTTGTGAGGGTAAATCCAGTCCCTAGCAACAGGGCCCTCTAGAAGGAGAAACCACTGGTGTAGATCTGACTTCCAGGCCAGTCCTAGGTGCTTCAAGTAGCTATGTGTTACGCAAGGGTATGGCAAAGTCTTGTTTGTTTTTGAGATGGAGTCTCGCTCTGTCGTTCAGGCTGGAATGCAGTGGCATGATCTCGGCTCATTGCAACCTCCACCTCCCAGGTTCAAGCGATTTTCCTGCCTCAGCCTCCCAAGTAGCTGGGATTATAGGTGCCCGCTACCATGTCCGGCTAATTTTTTTTTTTTTTTTTTTTTTTTTTGAGATGGAGTTCTCACTCTGTCGCCCAGGCTGGAGTGCAGTGGCGCGATCTCGGCTCACTGCAACCTCCGTCTCCTGGGTTCAAGCGATTTTCGTACATTAGCCTCCCAAGTAGCTGGGACTACAGATGCGCGCCACCACGCCCAGCTAATTTTTGTATTTTTTTGTAGAGACGGGGTTTCACCATGTTGGCCAGGATGGTCTCCTGATCTCGTGATCTGTCCGCCTCGGCCTCCCAAAGTGCTGTGATTACAGGTGTGAGACACCACACCCGGAACATTTTTGTACTTTTAGTAGAGGCGAGGTTTCACCATGTTGGCCAGGCTGGTCTCAAACTCCTGACCTCAAGTGATCCGCCCACCTCAGCCTCCTAAAGTGCTGGGATTACAGGCGTGAGCCAACGCACCTGGCCCGGAATGACAAAGTCTTGTAACAGAAGCCCAAGCAACTCTTGCTAGGGAAGACTCCAGTAATGGCAAAAAACAAAATGAGGCAAAGATGCAATGACTGCTCAAATCACCCCAAATCAGAAAGTGGCACTGGCTGCTAACAGAAGCCTGAAGTCTCCCACCAGTGAGAAGTCCAGGCCCAGGAAACAAGGCCTAAAGGGGCTGGCACAGTCTTCATCCTAGCCAAATGCAATCACTCCAAAGGAAGTCCCACATCAGAGATCAAAGGCCTGCTGAGTAAGGAGAGACAGGCCACAGGCTGATATCCCATTGCCAAGGGAAGACTGTCCTTCGCAAGTGTGCCTGGTGGAGCTCTGGACCCAAGTAATAGGAGAAGCTCCAAGTCTCTACAAGTAGACCTAGCAGAGCTGGCTGAGTCAGCACCCCACAGTGACACTGTCTTTTGTTTTAAGACAAGGTCTCGCTCTGTTGCCCAGGCTGGAGTGCAGTGGTGTAATCTTGGCTCACTGCAGCCTCAACCTCCCAGGCACAAGCAGTCCTCCCACCTAAGCCTCCCAAGTGGCTTGTAGAAATGGGGTTTTGCCATGTTGCCCAGGCTGGTCTTGAACTCCCGAGCTCAAGAGATCCTCCTGCCTCAGCCCCCTAAAATGCTGGGATTACACGAGTGAGGCCCCTCGCCCAGTTGACACTGTCTTCATAAACCTCAGGCCCCTGCCCCCTTGTGCCCCGTGGCCAAGGAGGACTAATCCGTGGCTGCAGGCCAGGAGAGGCTGAGCACTAATCCCAAGGAGAAGCCCAGGCTTGACTGTGAGAAAAGGCCCTTCCCTGGCTGTGGGGCATGTCTCCAGCCAAGTCTATGTCCCACATCCAGCTCTGCTCACCTTCTGCTCCTCTGGCACCTGGATTTTCCTTGCCTTCTTCATGATTGGCTGGGGCTTAAGTTCCTCTTCTGAGAAGCGATGTCTTCGAGGGTCAAAGGTCTCGTGGCCAGGAATGCTTGATAGGGCAAGATCAGCTGGGTCGGGTTCAAAGGTCATCAACACCTCCACGGTGTCTGGGTCCACAGGGCTGGGTGTGTCCCGAGAGGTCAGGCCTTGGGGAAACAGCACGTGTCAGCTGAGTGTGTATTTTAAGGAGGGGGTTTCCTGAAGCTACCTCTTGCTGTGGTATCATAGCCACATGGAAAGTCCTTCTGGGATCTAGCATAAATTCGGCCAAGGATTAATCTCCCTAATATAAAATATGAAGGTTCCCTTGGCCAGGCGCAGTGGCTCATGCCTGTAACCCCAGCAGTTTGGGAAGCCGAGGCGGCGAATCACCTTTAGTCAGGAGTTCGAGACCAGCATGGCCAACATGGAGAAACCTCATCTTTACTAAAAGTACGAAAATTGGCCAGGTGTAATGGCGGGTGCCGGTAAGCCCAGCTACTAGGGAGGCTGAGGCTGGAGAATTGCTTGAACCCGGACCCTGGAGGTGGAGGTTGCAGTGAGCTGAGATCATACCACTGCACTCCAGCCCGGACAACAGAGCGAGACTCCGTCTCCAAAATAACGAGAAAAATGAAGGTTCCCCTAAGCCATAAAGATGCTTAGAGATCATGGAGCCATATCCACCTTTACAAACAAGGAAACTGAGTCCCAGTCATAACTGACTTGCCCTAGGTAACATATGAATCAGGGCTATTGCTTCTACACTTGATCTTAGCCAAAAGGCCGAGAAGCGATGGGGCTATTGCTTCTAAAACCTCAGGACTTCAGATGCACAGTCTAGCCTGAATCCTACTTACCAAATCCACGACCTAAGCTTAGACCCCAGACTGTCCAGAGAAAAAGAATCTACTGCACTGAAAAGCTCTCAAGTTAGAGTCTAAGAGCTACTCGCTGGGAAGAGGAGGAGAAGCTGCTCTAAGGTTCCAGAAGATTGGTTCGAAAGGAGGCGCCTGTACCTTTAAGCACCAGCCAGCCGGGGCCAGCTAAGGACACAGGTTCAGGGCCGAGTCACGTGCTGACGCCTGCTTCCCTCCTCCTCCCTTCCTTCCAGGCCCCCCTGCCATCGGCGCCCTCACGTTCCCCCGGCCCCGCCCCCTCGCGCTTGAAGGCGCCTGCGCGAAGCGCGGAGGAGGGATGGGAGGACTCACGTGGCGCAGGAATGTGCCGCTGGGAAGGGTAGGGCCCTGGTTCGGCCCGGAGGTCGGACCTGGAGCAGGTGTGCCCAGGAATCCCCGACCTGCAGTCCGTCCCTGGAGACCTCAATGTGCCCAAAGGGAAACATCTTTCCTCTTGCTCTTCCAGTCACTTAGTTCCACTCAACCTCCAAAGATTCCCAACCCCCTGCTCTCCGGGGAGCATCGGCCTCCTGGACCTTCCCAGAACCCCCGCCACTGGGCTACCCACGATTCTGGGATCCCAGGCCTCTCCTAGGAATATAGGAAGCTTGGCCCCAGCCCCAGTTGGAGGATCCAGAAACAAGATCCCTAATGTTTTCCCTTCTGAAGAACTCTGGGACCCGGGGCTGCAGCACGCCCCACTGGGGGACCCAGGGACCTGGGCTGCCAGTCTCTTATGTCCTGGGTAAACAGAATTCTGTGCCTCTCCTTTGCCTTTGCCCCTGTAAAGGACCTAGGAGCTCCAGTCCTATCCCAGTTCCATCGATTATGGGCCCAGATTCGGGGGTCAGTCCACTCCCCAGTAAATAACTCTGGTGTTCCGGACTTCCAGTTCTGGCTTCACGAGTATCCACATCGTTTGTCCCCAAGTCCCACAGAAAAACCCACAAAATCTCATTGGGCAGGCTTCCTGGAATTTAGGGTTCCAAGTCTCTCCTCCCCTATGGATCCAGAAGACCAAGTCCCTGACCCATTAAGAGACACCGAATCTGGCCCCCTCCCACGACACCTCTCGACAACTGGACACAGAATTCGAGGCCGCAGCCGGGTCCCACGGTCCCAGCCCCCAGCGTCGCACAGCCCCGCCCCCTGAGTCCAAGCCCCGCCCCGTCAGGACCCGACCCGCCCCCTTCGCCGCACCTGCGCGGTGGCCGCTGGCGGTCCCGAGGGCAGCCCGGGCGGGGGCGTGCCCAGGAGAGGAGCGGGGGGAAGCCGAGCCGCACGAACCCGGCCCTGGGGAGGGTGCGGGCGTCCGCGCGGGCGACGGCTCCGGCGACGGGCCACCGGGGGGCGGCGGGCTGGGCGGGAGCCCGTGCTCCAGCAGGAAGGCGTCCAGGTCTACGTACTCCACATCGCCGAACGGCAGCGTGCGCTCCCACAGCAGTGGCGCCAACAGACCCGGGGCGGGCACCGGCCCCGGGCGCCCCCGCGGGGACCCGCCGCCCACCACTGCCCCAGCCGGGGCATCCGCCGGGCCCGCAGTCTCCAGGCCTGGCCCAGGGGTTGTGGCTGCAGGCAGGGCCGCCTTGCGCTCCTTTTCCTTCAGGAGACCTGCGGGCCGGGAAAGACGGGTTGGGATGAGGGTGAGGTGGGGGAGATAGAGATGGAGAAGAGACCCCGAGTCCGAGAGGCACAGGGCGGAGATCCAGAGAAAGAGGGGACGGGGGGTCGGAGAGGAGAGATGGGAGAAAAAGGGACGGAGACGCAGAGTGGGAGAGAGACCCAGAAAGAATGGAGACGGGGGTGGCAGAGACAGGTGGACAGATTCACAGAGATGGGGACAGAATGCCGGGAAGGAATAGACACACAGAAAGACAGCGAACCAGAGAAAGAGAGACGGAAGTTCAGGAATAGGGGGGCAGGGACAGGGTAGGTGGAGGGTTGGGCAGGTGAGAGAAAAAATGACAGCTCTGTAATTCACTGTAATTACCCAACCCCCATCCCCTGCGCGCTGTACCCCCTTCCCCTCCCCCACCATCTGTAAGGGGCAGGAAGGGGCTCTATTCCTGGGGCACATTCCTCATCCCTAGACTCCATGTGACCCCATGACGCCCCGCCCAAGCCCGTGTCACCACCGTGTGAGCACCCGACACACCCCCTCCCTGGGACCCCAGGGGTCCAGACTCCCGGACCAAAAGGACCAAGAGGAGGCTGGGGCCTACACTCTTGTGAACTAAGCGGGGAGGACGTTGGGGACGTTGGTGCCTGGGTCCTTAGGGTGGACGGGCTTCAGAGCCGGCGCTTTTGGGTCCTGGGCGCTGAGGGATGTAGGGGCCTAAACACCTGAGTAATTGAGTAGATTAAGGTTGGGAAGATGGACTCCCCGCACACAGGTTTCTATGGGACCCCACCCCACGGCACCTGAGTCCCTAAGGGGGTAGGGTGTCCGAAGTGGGTGAGATGGGGGTTAGAACTCACAGCTGGCCGGCTCTTTGGGCTTGCTGGTCCCCTGCAGAAGGCTCCGCAGCCCAAGCAGCGCTCCCCCGCCAGGGGGTGTCCCGGCCGGGCCGCCCAGCAGCAGAGGGGCCGGGGTCCTGTCGCTCACAGGCCGCGCCATCGCCTGGCACCTGCCCCCAGGCTCACGGGTTCATGGAGAGGCGAAGGGCTGGCCTGCCAGTCACCAGCACACTCCAGTGGTTTGGACGAGTGTCTGCCCAGGGGCGGGCGAGTGTAGCCTGCAACCCTCCAGTATCCAGAACGCTGCAAATCCTAGGAGCGACGGGGATTTGAGGTCCTCGGTGCAGAAACGTGCAACTCAAGAGGGTCCCGGGAGATCATGCAATCTGGGCGAGGGAATGTCCAGATCAAGCGGTCGGCTCTTTGCAACCGAGGGTGAGAGGGGACTCAAGGCGCTCCTTCTACAAGGTGGGCGAGCCTGGCTCTTGCAAAATCTGCAGCTCTCGCAACGGAAGGCGCTTTGCAATCTGCACCGAGAGGTGTGCGCGGAGGGGCGGAGGAGGGGGCAGGAGGAGGCGGCCGCCTTGAGGCGTGGCCAAAGCAAACTTCTTTCGCGGAAAAAAAAATCCAAACCAAAACACCCGACGCCACAGCGCGCGCCCCTCCTCCGGGTCCCCGCCCGGCGCGTCCAGCCCCGCCAGCCTCTATGGGCATGCACCCCAGCCGCGTGCCTCCCTCCGGCTGCAAACACGGACCAATCGTCTCCGACACCTTGAGACGCACAGCCAATGGGGCCTCTGGGTCCGCCAGGGCCCAGGAGGGCGCGTGAGGGGCTCAGCGCGTGAAGTTGCCTTGCCTTTCGGTGGGAGGCGGGACACTGACCTACATTTGCCCAATGGGAGGCGGTACTGGGGGCGGGACCGTGACCCAGTTTGGGCCAATGAGGCAGGCGGGAGGGGGAAGCACATGGCTCTGCTCGTGCTGCCTGATGGCGAGGGGGGTGATAGGGGGAAAAGGGGCGCCGCTTAAAGGGGCCGCGGTCCTAAAGATGGTTTTGAGAAGCAGGAAGCCAAAATACCGAGAGCGGAGGTTTAGAAAGAGGAAGATTGGTTTCCGGAAGAAGTCTGTTCTTTAATACCCAAATGTTTCCCCACCGCGCCTAGAATCAGACCACTGAGAAACAGGAAGTATTCTGTCCCTTTAATAGCTTTGTTTTAGGGGTAACTCCCCTCGCCTTGTGGGGAGGCTTAGGACGGGCGGGTGCAATCCTCGAAGGGGAGTCTCAGCGACCATGGGGGACACCATCCACTGTAAGACAGAGAACAACGGCAGGGGGCGTCAGTATAGGATGGAAGGGGCGGGGGCTGCGCCGCGCTGAGCTCTACCGTCGGAAGTCTGCGAGCGGGGAACCAGAATGTACCAGGTCGAGAAGCACTGGGCTGAACCACAAGAAGCCAATAGGAGGGGGGAATCGGGACGTCCAGATTCAGCAGTAGGCTGAACTACTTGAAGGTCTTCATGGGGGGGTGTGGACTGTACCATGTTGCGAAGCCGGGGGGGGTGTGAGATTCCTGGGCTAAACCACAGGGAGGCAGAGGTGGAGGGAAGGGGTTGTACCTTGTAGATTCTCAGTAAGGGGGAAGGGAGTATCAGATTGTGGAACAGCGTAAGGTAGTACGACTTGGAAAGGGAGAGAGGATCCAAATTGTACCATTTTGGAAATTCACAGTAATAGGAAGCACAGAACAGTAGGTAATTGGACCATAGGAAGGCAGGGGTCAAGGGTTATAGACCAAGTTACAAAGCAGTGAAGAGGAAAGACAAATCGTGGGCTAGCAATGGCCTAGGGCTGGCAGGTGGACTGTACCACATAGACATGTAGGGAAAGAGAGAAAAAGAGACAGCTCACGAGGCTAGACCATATAGACGCAGGAAGGAGGATGGGACTGAATCACACTGAGACACCAAGGGGAGACACATATAAGCGGGTTAGCCCAAGACTTAGAGGGGGTGCAGACTGGACCATACCATGCAGGCGGTAGTTGGGGCCTCGGCAGCGCCTCTCGGGGTGCCGGGGGTCCCTGTTGCCCCTCAGTGCCCTGTGGGCCAAGGGCTGCAGGGGCCGGCTGTTACCGCTGAGGCTCTGGAAGATCTGAGATGGAGGATTCTGGCTCAGGAGTCTCAGGGAGTGCATCTGCAGTGGGAGGGTGGGAAACTGGGAGTGAATAGTGAATGGTCTTGGTGACGTCACGCAGGAAACCCCGCCCCTGGGAGCAGGTGGGCGGGGTCTGTTCTCAGCCCCACCCACCCCCAAGGTGGTCTGACCCTCTTACCTACTTGAGTTCAGTCTATGAGGAGAGGGAGGGCAGGTGAGCAAGGGGATGCCCAGGCCAGTGAGTGGAGTACCCAGGCCTAGGAAGGGCGGTGCGGACAGAGGGTCACCTGAAGGGAGGTGATATTGAGGGCCCGGTCAATGAGGATCCAGGTGACAGTCTCGGAGCAGGGCGGGGTGCTGAGAGAGCCCTGATAGGTGATGAAGCCGAAGGATTCAGGGAACAGGAGCTCCAGGCTCAGGTCTTGAAGAAAGTAGGCATCATCTGCGGGAATATCAGGCCAGAGTAAAGAGGGGTGGCACTCTTGAACCCCCTCGTGTGTGACCACTGCCCCCAGCACGCCAGGGACTTACTCTTGTAGGAGATGCGAGTGATGGTGTCGCGGTTAAGGAGGCGACTGAGGAATGGGTTAGAGGTACTGGCAACCTGTGTGGGGGTACGAGGTGAGGACACAGGAGCCCAGAAGTCCAAGCCCTCAACCTTCTCCTCCCCCAGGACCCAGGAGTCTGGGCCTCCCAGCACCCCGCTTCCCTCAGACCCCGGGTTCCAGGCACCCAACTGCTCCGTCCCTCCGAATCTCGCCTCCGCTCACGTTGACAAAGAGGCTGAGAATGGCCAGGCCATTGGGGCCGCGGGAGGCAGCGCTGAAATTCCCGTAGAGTTCCTGGTTGAAGTGAATGAGCTGCACCTGGGGGTAGCACAGAGCATGGGGTCCCCCAGCAGAAGGGGAGGAGAGCATGACCCCAGCTTTGGGGGCCCGAATCAGGCTGAGGATTAGTGCTTAGGGTGGGAGGCCAGTTCTGTGGAGGAGGATGGGGTGAGACACTAAGAGGGTGAGGTGGGAGGAATTGGGGTGACTCAGGGCGGAGGGTCGCGGGTAAACAATCAGTGGCCACTACCTCAGCAGAGAAGCCCTGGTGGTTGATCTGATGTTCCGAGCCGGCTCCGTCGCGAGCTCCAAACAGCAGCCGCAGTTCACTGAGTCGGTGGCTATAAAGGAGGGGACCTCCAGACACATTGACCACAGGTCGGGGTGCAGGCAGGAAGGAGACATGTCGGCCGGTGTTGTACAAGGTTCCCCGGAGCTGTGGGAGAGGCGGGAGCTGTCAGGGGGCCGGGAGAGCTCTTTTATCTCTCGTTTCCCACGCCTACATTTTCTGATTCCAACAGTCTTTTTTTTTTTTTTTTTTTTTTTTGAAACGGAGTCTCGCTCTTGTTGCCCAGGCTGGAGTGCAGTGGTGTGATCTCGGTTCACCGCAACCTCCGCCTCCTGGGTTCAAGTGATTCTCTTGCCTCAGCCTCCCGAGTAGCTGGGATTACAGGCATGCGCCACCATACCCGGCTAATTTTGTATTTTTAGTAGAGACAGGGTTTCTCCACGTTGGTCAGGCTGGTGTCAAACTCCCGACCTCTGGTGATCCACCCGCCTCAGCCTCCCAAAGTGCTGGGATTACAGGCGTGAGCCACCGCACCCGGTCTTTTTTTTTTTTCTGGGGGGAGACGGAGTCTCGCTCTGTCGCCCGGGTTGGAGTGCAGTGGCGAGAGCTCCGCTCACTGCAAGCTCCGCCTCCCGGGTTCACGCCATTCTCCTGCCTCAGCCTCCAGAGTAGCTGGGACTACAGGCGCCCGCCACCACACCCGGCTAATTTTTTGTATTTTTAATAGAGACAGGGTTTCACCGTGTTAACCAGGATGGTCTGGATCTCCTGACCTCGTGATCCGCCCGCCTCAGCCTCCCAAAGTGCTGGGATTACAGGCATGAGCCACCGCGCCCGGCTTTTTTTTTTTTTTTTTTTTAAATAGAATCTCACTCTGCTGCCGAGGCTGGAGTGCAGTGGTGAGATCTCGCCTCACTGCAACCTCTGACTCCTGGGTTCAAGCGATTCTCCTCCCTCAGGCTCCCGAGTAGCTGGGACTACAGGTGTGTGCCACCACACCCAGCTAATTTTTGTATTTTTAGTAGAGACAGGGTTTCACTGTGTTGGCCAGGCTGGTCTCAAACTCCTGACCTCAGGTGTTCTGCCCACCTTGGCCTCCCAAAGTGCTGGGGTTACAGGCGTGAGCCACCGTGCCTGGCCTCCAACAGTAATTTAATCATTCAACATAATTTGAACACTGACGACTTTCCAGGCTCTGTGCCAGTCTGTAAGTTGGTGCCCAATATTGGTGAATTTGTTTGATTAACAAATATTGACTGAGCTGGTGCTATGTGCCGTGGATGCAAGAATAGAGCAATAAACAAGTAGACAAAAGTCCTGGGCCTTATGGAGTTTATGTTCTAATGAAGGCAAGACAGACAATTGTGAATCACATAAGTAACTGCTTAATTAATTACATCCTGAGCTCATGTTTGGGGGAACTGGGAGCTCTGAGGTGTCATGGGGAGCTCAGCTTAGATGGGGGATGTCAGGAAAAGCTTCCCTGCAAAGGTGACATTTTATTTTTATTTATTTATTATTTTGAGACAAAGTCTCACTCTGTCACCCAGGCTAGATTGCAGTGGTGCCATCACAGCTCACTGCAGCCTCAAACTCTTGGGCTCAAACGATCCTCCTGCCTCAGCCTCTCAAGTAGCTGGGACCACAGTCACATACCACCATGCCCAACTAATTTTCAATTTTCATTTTTTTTTTTTTTTTTTTTTGGTAAAGAGGGTTTTCCCTATGTTGCCCAGGCTGGTCTTAAATTCCTGGGCTGAAGTCATCATCCTGCCTTAGCCTCTGAAAAATACTGGAATTACACGCATGAAGCACTGCACCTGGCCAAAGGTGACATTTTAATGGGGACCTGAAGGATAAGCAGGGGTGACTTGCAAAAGAACAAAGAGAAGGGCATTCCAAGAAGAGGGAACAGCAAGTGCAAAGGCCCTGAGGTGGCCTGTTTGAGTAACAGCAAAGAGACTTCATCGAAGTCCAGTGAAGAGAGGAGAGAGAGGTTATGGGGGCTGAATGGTGCAGGACCTTGTGGAAAACAGTAGAGAGTTTTGTATTTTTATTTAAATAAACTGCATATATAGGCTGGATGTGGTGGCTCACGCCTGTAATCCCAGCACTTTGGGAAGCTGAGGTGGGCAGATCACCAGAGGTCAGGAGTTTGAGACCAGCCTGGCCAACATGGTGAAACCCCATCTCTACTAAAAATACAAAAACCAGCTGGGTGTGGCGGTGGGCGCCTGTAATCCCAGCTACTTGGGAGGCTGAGGCAGGAAAATTGCTTGATCCTAGGAGGCGGAGGTTGCAGTGATCTGAGATCATTCCATTACACTCCAGCCTGGGCGACAGAGCGAGACTCCGACTCAAAAAATAAAATAAAATAAAATAAAAATAAATAAACTGCATATATATAACACATTTGCCAGAGTGCCAAACATATAGTAAGTGCTATGTAAATGTTTGCTGTTATTACATATCCTAATAGGAGGATTTTGAGCAGGAGTGATATGATCTTATTTGTGTTTTAAACATCTCTCTAGCTGTGGGGTGAATAGATTGCAGGAAGTTGAGAGGCAGGCCAGTGAGGAGGGTACGCCACCAGTCCAGGTGGCAGATGATGGTGCCTACATGAGACTGGGGGCAGTAGAGGGCGTGATAGGTGAAAGGATTTGAATAATATTTAGCAGCAAGGCTAGAAAGAACATGGATTGGAAATGGACATGAGGGAGAGAGGATAGGATGGGGAATGGCTTTGAGGCTTTTGGCTGGGGCAGCTAAATGAAAGGCAGTGCCGGCTCTTATAAGAAATGGTATTGGCCAGGCGCGGTGGATCACAGCTGTAATTCCAGTACCTTGGGAAGTCAAGGCAAGGAGGATCACTTGAACCCAGGAGTTCGACATCAGCCTGGACAACATAGTGAGACCCCACCTCTACAAAAAACTTAAAAAGTTAGCCAAGCATACTGGCATGTGCCTGCAGTCCTGGCTTCTTCCTTCCTTTCCTTCCTTCCCTTCCTTCCTTCCCTTCCTTCCTTCTCTCTTTCTCTCTTTCTTTCTCGCTCTCTCTCTTTCTTTTCTCTCCCTCTCTCTCTGTATTTATTTCTTTCTGAGATGGAGTCTTGTTCTGTCACCCAGGCTGGAGTCCAATGGCGTGATGTCAGCTCACTGCAACCTCCGCCTCCCGGGTTCAAGCAATTCTCCTGCCTCAGCCTCTCAAGTAGCTGGGATTACAGGCACATGCCACCACACCCGGCTAATTTTTGTATTTTTAGTAGAGATGGGGTTTCACCATGTTGGCCAGGCTGATCTCGAACTCCTAACCTCGTGATCCACCCACCTCGGCCTCCCGAAGTGCTGGGGTTACAGGCATGAACCACCACACCCAGGCATGTCCTAGCTATTTTTGAGGCTGAGGTAGGAAGATCACTTGGGCCCAGGAATTTGAGGTTACAGTGAGCTATGACTGGGCCACTGCACTCCAGCCTGGGTCACAGAGTGAGATCCCAATTCCAAAAAAAAAAAAAAAAAAAAGTATGGTTCCCAGCATGGTATTATAAAGCAGGTCCCAGCATTCATGCTACGCTGCTTGGTTTGAATGCCAGTGCTGGCTCTCTGTGTGATCCTAGGCAAGTAACTTAACCTCTGTGTGTCAGTTTCTGCATGTATATAATAAGGTTAATAATTGTACCCATTTTGGCTGGACGCAGTGGCTCATGCCTGTAATCCTAGCACTTTGGGAGGCCGAGGCAGGTGGATCACCTGAGGTCAGGAGTTCAAGACCAGCCTGACCAAAATGGAGAAAACCCATCTCTGCTAAAAATACAAAAAATTAGCTGGGCGTGGTGGTGCATGACTGTAATCCCAACTACTCGGGAGGCTGGGGCAGGAGAATCGCTTGAACCTGGGAGGTGGAGGTTGCAGTGAGCTGAGATCACATCACTGCAGTCCAGCCTGGGCAACAAGAGCAAAACTCCATCTCAAAATAATAATAATAATAATAACAATAATAATAATTGTACCCATTTTGTGGGGTGGTTATGAGATGAGAGGCTTATCAAGCTTTTAAATCTGCCTGGCACAGGAAATGTTCTGCTTTTCATTGCTTCTGCAGAGATGGGGAGACTAGGGGACCATGCTTGGGATGGGAAGAATGGGTGATCCATTTTACAGTGTAAGCAGCCTCCTCTCCACCCACTGGGTGTCCCCTCCTCCCCCAAGGCTGCTCTCCTACCTCAGCACCCCATTCCCCAGCCTCTATTCATGCCCATCCCCAGTGGGTTCAATAGCTCCTCCCTCCAAGCCCCTTACCTTCTCTCCTCCAGTGCTGAGCCTTAATGGGGGCAGAAAGGGGTCATAAAGAACCCTCTTCAGCTCCACATCCACGGGGCTCTGCCGCTTCCCCACAGCACACAGACTCCACGCTGCATTCACCAGGCCCCAGAAAGGAGGCCCTGGGGGTGGGGTCGGAGTAGGAGGACAAGGAGTCAGAAATAGAGACTGGATCCCAGGGCTGGTATCTGCTGAGTGGGCTGTGGTCTGGACTCCCAGATCCCAGGGGAGGAGGGGCTAGGGACCTAGACTCCTGGGTCTGAGGGAGGACTGGGCTCAGATCCAGAATTCTGGGTCCTAGAAGAATCTTGGAATAGTTTCCAAGTTTAGCAGAGACGGGTTTCACCAAGTTGGCCAGGCTGGTCTTGAACTCCTGACCACAGGTAATCCACCCACCTGGGCCTCCTAAAGTGCTGGGATTTCAAGCGTGAGCCACCGCGCCCAGCCGATCAAACCCATCTTAAGCCATTGTAGATGGAACTACAACTCCCAGCAGGCCCCAGTGCTACCAGCCTACCCCTCTGCTGCCTACCTGCCCCAGAGCCCCGTGGGAGTTGTAGTTCTTTTTTTTAAATCTCTCTTATCCCACAGCTGGATTATTATTAATGTGTTGGGGAGAGAAGCTGCAAGAGAAGGCTGGACAAGGTGGGGGACGGGGCCACCCAGCCTCTGGTTCCTAGCAGGAGCCAGGACCTTCCTCTCCCGGCACACACACACATAATCTCCACCCCCACACTTTCCTTCCACTCACTCCCACTCACTACTTGAAATGCGCATGTATAATGTCCCATGGTGAGCCCCTGGGGTTCAGAAGCTGGCCCGACTCCTGAGGGACAGAGGAGGGGGCTGGGACTCCTGGTCCTGGGGGGAGGAGGGAGCTGGGAACCCAGGTTCCTGAGTCTGAAGAAGGAGGCGCCGGGAGGGCCGGACTCCTGGGTCCCCGCCTTGGCGGCACCTGGCACGAAGTTTCCCTGGAGATTATCCTTGTAGCTCCACCAGTCCTCGGGGTCAGGTGCTGGTCCGATGTGAGCTGGGAAGAGAGCAGCCTGAATCCCTCTCCTTGGCATCCCCACCTCCACCCTCCCTCGGGGGCTCCTCCCGGGAACCCCAGGTCTTACCTGCTGCCCCCAGTGCA
The DNA here is from genome assembly GCF_029289425.2 of Pan paniscus. Lineage (NCBI taxonomy): Eukaryota > Metazoa > Chordata > Mammalia > Primates > Hominidae > Pan > Pan paniscus. The sequence continues at coordinate 54,750,633 of NC_073269.2, forward strand.
GCCCAGAGTACCAGCGCTCGAGGGGCGCTCAGACGAGCTGCAGCCCCCATCCCCAGGAGGCCTCCGAGGGACCCCTGCCCAACGCCCTGCCCCCCTCTCTCAGCTCCTCTGTCCCCTCCTTCTGGGACCCTGTCCCTCCAGGACTTCCAGCTTTCCTCTCCTCCCCACAGGGAGTCCCAGTTCCCCAAATGCCAAAGCAGCCAGGGACTGAGATCCCCCCTTCAAACCCACTCTTCTTCTCTCTCCCGTCTCTCTGTGTCTTTCCTCTTTCCTCTGCTCTTTTCCCGGAACCCTCCAGTCTCCCTCTAGCTCCTGATCTTCCTACTCCTCTCAGCCTTCTGCTGCCCCCAGGGCTACCTCTTGGTTCCTAACCCACACCTCCTCTCCGTTCTCTTTTCATTAAGCTCTCCCAAGCCACCTAACTCCAGGTCTCCATCCCGCATCTCCTCCTCCTCCTCCCTCTCTCCTTTCCAGCTCCTGCCTCTTCTCCCCTCTCTCCTTCTTCACCTCCTCCCGCCCTCCCTCTGTGTCGGCCTCCAGCTTCGTGCTCTCCCCACCTCCTCCTCTCCTGCCTCTTCTCCCTGTTTCAGTCTCTCTTCTCTCTTGTCCCTTCCTCCCTCCTCCCCCTCCCTCTCTCCTCTCCCGTGGTGTTATTTAATTTTGTTGTTGGGCTGGGGGAGCAGGTGATCTCATAGCGGCAAACACTCCTCGGGTTGGCTTGGGGTGGGGTGTGCGAAAGGGCAGGATTCGGAAGGAGGTAGGGGGCTGGTCCTCGGCTCCCAGCCGCGCTGGGGCCACGCGGGCGGGGGTGGCCGGGACACCTGGGGCCGGGAGCAGGCTGTTTCCATCCTCCGCAGCAAGGGGAAGGGGGGGCGCTTAAGGTGGAGCTGGGAGTGGCTTCGGAAGTCTCCATGCTGGGGGCCGCCGGCCTTGGCGGATGCAGGGTCCCCCTGCTCGCTGGGACCCAGGTTGGAGCCGCTCCAGCGCCCGCAGCCCCCCTTCCCCGCCCCAGGGCTCCACTGGGTCCTCTGCCTGGGGCTGCCTTAACGGGGCCGGGGGATCCCCTGGGAGCCTGAAGTGCAGTGAGGGCTGCTCGCCGGGAGGGGGAGGCAGAGACCTGGCGAGGGAGAGAGAGGCGGGGAGGAGGAGCCGGGAGGGCAGAGGCGGAGAGCGGGAGGTGAGGACCCACATCTGCGGAGGCTGGGGAGGGGAGGGGAGCCTGAGATGGATACGGAGAGGAAGGGCGGAGGGACAGAGGGTTAGAGAGGCAAGAACAAACCGCCAGGCAGGAGTGAGGAGGAGGGGGAGGAGGAGGAGGAGGTGAAGGAGGAGGGGGAGGAGGTGAAGGAGGAGGGGGAGGAGGTGAAGGAGGAGGGGGAGGAGGGAGAGGAGGGGGAGGGAGAGGAGGGGGAGGAGGGGGAGGAGGGAGAGGAGGAGGGGGAGGGAGAGAGGAAGGAATGAATGAGAGAGATACAGATAGAGGCAGAAAAGGAGATACAGAGACGCAGCGAGACAGACATGGAGACATAGAGACACACATAGAGATAGACAGAAACTCAGAGACCAGGCAGCAGATGGGGTGGGGAGAGACAAAAAGAGAGAGAAAGAGCGATCCAAAGACAGAGAGAGACACCAAATTTTTGTATTTGGGGAGAAGAGATGGGGTCATGCTATGTTGCTCAGGCTAGTCTCAAACTCCTGTTCTCAAGGGATCCTCCCACCTTGGCCTCCCAAAGCATTGAGATTACAGGCATGAACAACCATACCCAGCCTCAGAGAGACCACATATTATTGTTGTTGTTGTTATTTATTATTTTTCACCCTGTCTAATGGTAGTGAAACTGCTCATTGTCTTCTTTTATTTTCTTTTTTGAGACAAGCCTTGCAATGTCACCCAGGCTGGAGAGCAGTGGTGCGATCATGGCTTGATCCAGCCTCGACCTCCTGGGCTTAAACACTCCTTCCACCTCAGCCTCCCAAATAGTTGGGACTACAGGCACATGCCACCATGCCAGGCTAATTTTTAAAAATTATTTTTTGTAGAGATGTAGCCTTGCTATGATGCCCAGGCTGGTCCAGAACCCCTGGGCTCAAGGGATCCTCCTGCCTTGGCCTCCCAAAGTGCTGGGATTACAGGTGTGAGCCACCTTGTCCAGCCTGACACCAAACATTAACGAGACAGAGAGACATAGAAAGAGACACACATACATCAGTACAGGTGGAGAGAGACACAAAGAGAGGGAGAGACATAGAAACACACACACAGACTGAGCATGGTGGCTCACACCTGTAATCCCAGAACTCTGGGAGGTCAAGGTGGATGGATCACTTGAGGCCAGGAGACTGAGACCAGCCCGGCCAACATGGTCAAATGCCATCTCTACTAAATACATAAAAACTTAGCCAGGCACGGTGGCTCACGCCTGTAATCCCAGCACTTAGGGTGGTCGAGGCGGGTGGATCACCTGAGGTCAGGAGTTCAAGACCAGCCTGACCAAAATGGTGCAACCCCATTTCTACTAAAAAATACAAAAACTAGCTGAGCGTGGTGGCACACACCTATAATCCCGGCTACTCAGGAGGCTGAGACAGGAGAATCGCTTGAACCGGGTAGGTGGAGGCTACAGTGAGCTGAGATCCCAACAGTGCACTCCAGCCTGGGCAACAGAGTGAGACTCCATCTCAAAAAAAAAAAAAAAAGAAAGAAAGAAACACACACACAGAGCTAGAGACAGAGACCTGGGAACAGGCACACACACATCTATAAATAGAGACACTCGTGCAGAGAAAGAGACATCAACAGAGAGGAACAGATGGACAGAGATAGAGAGACCCAGATAGAGGGAGAGAGGACCAGAAGCAGACCAACTGACATGATGGGAGAGACTACAAAGGAATCAGAAAGACAGAGGTATTCAGAGATAGCAAATTGGGATGGACATTCAAAGACCTAGAGATGGAGAGAGACACCCAGAAAGAAACCCAGAGAGTCAGGGGTGGAGAGAGACACGAAGAAAAAACACAAGAAGGAAAGGTACATACTAATAATTTATTGCTGGCAGGGCTTGGTGGTTCATGCCTGTAATCCCAGCACTTTGGGAGGCTGAGGAGGCAGGATCACTTGAGATCAGGAGTTTGAGACCAGCCTGGGCAACATAGTAAGACCTCGTCTCTATTTTTTATGAAAAAGAAAAAAACAGGCCGGGCACAGTGGCTCACACCTGTAATCCTAGCACTTTGGGAAGCTGAAGCGGGCGGATCACGAGGTCAGGAGATTGAGACCACGGTGAAACCCCATCTCTACTAAAAATACAAAAAATTAGCCGGGTGCGGTGGCGGGCGCCTGTAGTCCCAGCTCCTCGGGAGGCTGAGGCAGGAGAATGGCGTGAACCCGGGAGGCGGAGCTTGCAGTGAGCTGAGATCAGGCCACTGCACTCCAGCCTGGGCGACAGAGCGAGACTCCGTCTCAAAAAAAAAAAAAAAGAAAAAAGAAAAAGAAAAAAATAGTTGGGGAACGGCAGCTCACGCCTGTAATTCCAGCACTTTGGGAGGCCGAGGAAGGCAGATCACTTGAGGACAGGAGTTTGAGACCAGCCTGATCAACATGGTGAAACCCCGTCTTTACCAAAAATACAAAAATTAGGCTGGGCGCAGTGGCTCACGCCTGTAATCCCAGCACTTTGGGAGGCCAAGGCGGGCGGATCACAAGGTCAGGATTTCGAGACTGGCCTCACCAGCATGGTGAAACCATGTCTCTACTAAAAATACAAAAATTAGCTGGGCATGGTGGCACACGCCGAGATTGCGCCACTGCACTCCAGCCTGGGCGACAGAGTGAGACTCTGTCTCAAAAAAAAAAAAAAAAAAAAAATTTAGCCGGGTGTGGTGACGCATGCCTCTAGTCCCAGCTGCTCGGGAGGATGAGGCATGAGAATCACTTGAACTCAGGAAGTGGAGGTTGCAGTGAGCCGAGATCACACCACTGCCCTCCAGCCTGGGCGAAAGAGTGAGACTGTCTCAAAAACAACGACAAAACAAAACAAAACAACGACAAAAAATCTGTTGTTGTGTGACAAATTACCCTAAAACTCAGTGGCTTAAAACAACAAACATTTATTGTGTTCACAGTTCCTGAGGGCCAGGAATGTGGGAATGGCTTCATTGGGTGGTTCTGGATCCTTCTTGAGGGTGCAGTGAAACTGTTGGACAGGGCTGCAGTCATCTCAAGTCTTTTATGACCTAGTCTCCCAAAGTCACACACCTTTTATTCCACGCATCAGAAATGAGTCACTAGATCTAGCCTACACTCAAAAGGAAAGACATTAGGATCCTCTGCTCTTGGGCCGGGAGCGGTGGCTCACGCCTGTAATCCCAGCACTTTTGGAGGCCGAGGAAGGCAGATCACTTGAGATCAGGAGTTCAAGAGCAGCCTGGCCAACATGATGAAACCTCGTCTCTATTAAAAATACAAAAATTGGCCGGGCGCGTTGGCTCACGCTTGTAATCCCAGCACTTTGGGAGGCTGAGGCGGGCGGATCATGAGGTCAGCAGATCGAGACCATGGTGAAACCCCGTCTCTACTAAAAATACAAAAAATTAGCCGGGCGTGGTGGTGGGCGCCTGTTGTCCTAGCTACTCTGGAGGCTGAGGCAAGAGAATGGCGTGAACCCGGGAGGCGGAGCTTGCAGTGAGCTGAGATCGCGCCACTGCACTCCAGCCTGGGTGACAGAGCAAGACTCTGTCTCAAAAAAAAAAAAAAAAAAAAAAAAAAAAAATTAGCCGAGCATGGTGGCGTGTGCCTGTAATCCCAGCTACTCAGGAGGCTGAGGCAGGAGAATCGCTTGAAGCTGGGAGGCAGAGGTTGCAGTGAGCCAATATCAAGCCATTGCATTCCAGCCTGGGCGACAGAATGAGACCCTGTCTTTAAAAAAAAAAAAAAATCCTTTGCTCTTGAAAGGAAACGTATCACAGAATTTGGGGACTAATTTTCAAACCACCACAGGTGGGGAGAGGAAGAGAGACACAGAGTTGTGGAGAGATGAACCCTTAAAGACTTGGGAGGGGCCGGGTGCAGTGGCTTATATCTGTAATTCCAGTGCTTTGGGAAGCTGAGGCAGGAGGATCACTTGAGCCCAGGAGTTTGAGACCAGCCTGGACAACACAATGAGAACCCATCTCAGCAAAAAAAAAAAAAACATTTTTTTTTTTTGAGACAGAGTCTCGCACCATTACCCAGACTGGAGTGCAGTGGTTCGATCTCAGCTTACTGCAACCTCTGCCTCCTGGGTTCAAGCGATTCTCCCGCCTCAGCCTCCCAAGTAGCTAGGATTACAGGAGCCTGCCACCAAGCCTGGCTAATATTTTGTATTTTTAGTAGAGACAGGGTTTCACCATGTTGGCCAGGCTGGTCTCGAACTCCTGACCTCATGATCCTTCTGCCTTGGTCTCCCAAAATGCTGGGATTACAGGTGTGAGCCACCGCGCCTGGCCTCTGCAAAAAAATTTTAAAACCTTGTCGGGCATGGCAGTGCACAGTTGTAGTCCCAGCTACTTGGGAGGCTGAGGTGAAAGGATGGCTTGAGCTCAGGAGGTCGAGGCTGCAGTGAGCCAAGATCACAGCATTGTACTCCAGCCTGGGCAACAGAGCAAGACACTATCTCCAAAAAAAAAAAAAAAAAAAAAAAGTTAAGGATCTTGAGACGCAATCATCCTGCATTATCTGGGTAGACTCTAAATCCAATGACAAATGTCCTTATAAGAAAAAAAAAGCCATAGGGAGATTGGAAGAAGGCCGTGTGAAGATCGAGGCAGAGGTTGGAATGAGGCAGCCACAAGCCAAGGAATGCCAGGAGCCACCAGGAGCTGGAAGAGGCATGAAACATTTGCCCCTGGAGTCTGTGGAGGGAGTATGGCCTTGCCAACACCTTCATTTTGGACTTCTGACCCCGAGAGCTGTGAGACAATCCATTTCTGTTGTGATAAGCCATCATGTTTGTGGTCATTTTTTGTGACAGCCAGCCTGGGGCTGGGGAGAAATTAAGACATGGAACCTGGCTGGGCGCGATGGTTCACACCTGCAATCCCAGCACTTTGGGAGGCTGAGGCAGGCGGACTGCTTGGGCTCAGGAGTTCGAGACCAGCCTGGGCAACATGGCGAAACTCCATCTCTATTTGTATTTAGTAAAATTTAAAAAGAAAGAAAGAAAGAAAGACATGGAGTCCGACAGAGGCAGAGGCAATGAAGGAACTAGAGCTATACAGAAAGTGAAAGGCTGACTGATACTGCAGGAAGAGCAGACTCTACCTAAACTGTAGGGCTTTCCTCCTCCAGGAAGCCTTCCCTGACCGCTCCCCCCCCAGGCTGGGTCAGTGCTTGCTGTGAACATTCACAATGTCCTGTGCTACCTCCATGAGAGCATACATCTTGTTAGAAAGGGACTGTGTCCCCATGTGTTCCACCGGAGGGCCCAAGCCTGACCCGTCTCTGAGTCCCCAGCCTCACTGCACACAGAGCCTGGCGTACGGGGTCCTCAGGAGAGAACTCAGGCATTATTGAATGAAACCATGCTCATGATGTCTTTCCCTGGAGAGTCTGCCAGTTCCCATGTGCCTGGGTGACACTCGGGTTTTCTGCAGTGCCCATGGAGGGCCTTGCCTCCTCCAGGACGTCTTCCCTGAACTGCAAGTCATGGCCAGGTGCCTCTTCTAGGCTCCCACAGTGCCCTGCGCTGCCTCCATTGTTGAATATCCTACCAAATCTCATTGTACCAAGGTCTCTCTCCTACCCCACCCTCCCAGACTAGGCAAGTCCCTAGTCCGACTCAGGTCAGGGTGTCAGAATTTTCCAGGGAGACCACAGGAGAATATGTTGAATGAATAAATAAGTGAGTGAATGAAATAAAAACACAGGGACTGTGGCACTGAGAGACAGGTGAGAAAATAATGTTTTTGTATAGGGCTTAAGAGGAAGGCTTCGGCCGGGCGCGGTGGCTCCCGCCTGTAATCCCAGCACTTTGGGAGGCTGAGGCGGGCAGATCACGAGCTCAGGAGATCGAGACCATCCTGGCTAACACGGTGAAACCCCGTCTCTACTAAAAATACAAAAAATTAGCCGGGCATTGTGGCGGGCGCCTGCTGTGGTCCCAGCTACTCAGGAGGCTGAGGCAGGAGAACCTGTGAGGCAGAGCTTGCAGTGAGCCGAGATAGCGCCACTGCACTCCAGCCTGGGTGACAGAGCGAGATTTTGTCTTTAAAAAAAAAAAAAAAAAAAAGAGGAAGGCTTCCTGGTCCTGATGTGATAGAACATTTAACTTTTGTGTGTGTGTGTGTGTGTGTGTGTGTGTGTGTGAGGCAGAGTCATTCTGTCACCCAGGCTGGAGCACAGTGGTGGCAGAGTCTCATGATCTCGGCTCACTGTAACCTCCACCTCAGGGTTCAAGCGATTCGCCTGCCTCAGTCTCCCAAGTAGCTGGGATTACAGGGGCCCACCACCACGCCCAGCTAATCTTTGTATTTTTAGTAGAGACGGAGTTTCACCATGTTGGCCAGGCTGGTCGCTGGTCTTGAACTCCTGACCTCAGGTTATCTGCCCACCTTGGCCTCCCAAAGTGCTGGGATTACAGGTGTGAGTCACCGTGCCTGGCCAACATTTAACTTTCTGACTATCTCCATAATCCTAACCAGTGCTCAGGATGCATCTTTTCCCCTCAAGTCCTCCCCACAGCCTCCTTCTCAGCTTCTCCCCCTTCCAGTTTCCCTCCCCTTGCAATCCATGCCCCACAGATCCCAGAGGGTTTTATTTTTATTTTTATTTTTTTTTGAGATGGGGTTTTGCTTTGTCACCCAGGCTGGAATGCAATGGCGTGATCACAGCTCACTGCAACCTCAACTTCCTGGGTTCAAGTGATCCTCTCATCTCAACCTCCCAAGTAGCTGGGACTACAGGTGTGTGCCACCACACCCAGCTATTTTTTAATTTTTCTTTTTAAACTGTATTTACTTATTTATTTATTTAAACGGGGTCTTGCTCTGTCACCCAGGCTGGAGTGCAGTGATGTGATCATAGCTCACTCCCAGGCTCCAGGGATCCTCTTGCCTCAGCCTCCCAAGTAGCTGGGGCCACAGGTGCATATCACACACCCAGCTAATTTCTGTTTTTTTGTTTTGTTTTGTTTTTGTTTTTGTAGAGACAAGGTTTCACCGTATTGCCCACACTAGTAATTTTTTTTTTTTGAGACAGGGTTTCGATCTTGTTGCCCAGGCTGGAGTGCAATGGTGCGATATCGGCTTGCCGCAACCTCCGCCTTCTGGGTTCAAGCGATTCTCCTGCCTCAGCCTCCCGAGTAGCTGGGATTACAGACATGCGCCACCACGCCCGGCTGATTTCGTATTTTTAGTAGAGACAGGATTTCTCCATGTTGGTCAGGCTGGTCTCGAACTCCTGACCTCAGGTGATCCGCCCGCCTTGGCCTTCCAAAGTGCTAGGATTATAGGCGTGAGCCACCGCGCCAGGCCAACACACTAGTCATTTTTTATTTTTTTGTAGCGATAAAGGTCTCACTATGCTGGCTGGGCTGGTCTTGAACTCCTGGCCTCAAGCAGTCCTCCCACCTTGGCCTCCCAAAGTGCTGGGATTACAGGCGAGAGCCACCCTGAGTGGTTGTGTTACATTCAGAGTGGACCCTGCCTCTCCCACGGCACCCCTGCACCTCTGGACAGAGTCCCCCTCCTCAGCCTTTCTTGTCGTGACCAGATTCTTCTAATGTCCTTGAAGATCCACCTCTGAGAGAAGTTTTCTGACCTGTAGGCTGGGTTTGGGGTACTCTCTGGGCTCCCCCAGTGAGCTGAGCCACCTCAATGATGATGATTGCCCGTATCACTCTGTTTTAACACGGTTTGTCTCTCACACAAAGCTGATTCTGCCCCTCCCCTGCTCACAGACCTCCCATGGCTCCTCAGTGCCCTGGGGGAAAAAAACCCAGGTCCTCAGCCTGGTCTGAGAGAACCCACATGCCCTGGCCACCCCCAGTCCCCAGCCTCACCTCTTCTCTCACCACACAGACCTCCTGCCCTGGGATCTTTGCCAAACTGTTTCCTCTAACTGGGCTCCCTTTCTCCCTTCTCTGCTGGGCAAATTCCTACTCAGACTTCTGCACACTTCAGGAGTCCCCTCCTCCAAGAAGCCATCTGGCAATGCCACGAGGTGGGCAGGGGCCTCCTCAGAGCTCTGGAAGCCACCTGTGCTGCCTCCATTATAGCACAAAGACAGACTGGGCTCGGTGCCCAGAGGGGGAGGGAACGACCAGGCCGGAGGTGGGTCCCAGATGTGGATTTCATGCCTATTCGTCTCGGGTGCTGGGAACAAAGTTTGGGTCATGAGGAACATATGGGGCCTGCTCTGCACCATGCTTTCATCTCCTATCTCCCCAGCCCCTGAGTGGGAGGCGGCAGCGCCAGGCCTCTACAGGCCTGGGTGGTTCCCACAGCCCCTCTTGGCCTCCTCACTGCTATCTCCCTGCCTTCAACTCCCACTGCCCCTGGGAGCCTAGAAAAATCCTCCCTGATCTATACTCTCGCCTTCTGGGTTCCAGTCTCCTGGAGGAGGTGTGGACTGTGGACTCTGGGTGTTTAAATTATATATATATATATATAGAGAGAGAGAGAGAGAGAGAGAGAGAGAGAAGAGTCTTGCTCTGTTGCCAGGCTGGAGTGCAGTGGCGCGATTTTGGCTCACTGCAACCTCCACCTCCTGGGTTCAAGCGATTCTCCTGCCTCAGCCTCTAGAGTAGCTGGGACTACAGCTGTGCACCACAATGCCTAGCTAATTTTTCTTTTCTTTCTTTCTTTTTTTTTTTTTTTTTTTGTTGTTGTTGAGAAGAAGTCTTGCTCTGTCGCCCAGGCTGGAGTGCAGTGGTGTGATCTCGGCTCACTGCAACCCACCTCCCGGGTTCAAGCAATTCTCCTCTCTCAGCCTCCCGAGGAGCTGGGACTACAGGCGCACGCCACCACACCCAGCTACTTTTTGTATTTTTAGTAGAGACGGGGTTTCACCATGTTGGTGAGGCTGGTCTCGAACTCCTGACCTCAGGTGATCTATCCACCTCGGCCCTCCAAAGTGCTAGGATTACAGGCATGAACCACCGTGCCCAGCCTATTTTTTCTGTGTTTAGTAGAGACAGGGTTTCACCATGTTGGCCAGGATGGTCTCGAACTCCTGACCTCAAGTGATCTGCCTGCCTTGGCCTCCCAAAGTGCTGGGATTACAGGCGTGAAAGACCACGCCCAGCCTAAATAATATTAATAACAAACTCAAGGCCCTGAGCAGTGGCTCACGCCTGGTGATGGGATTACCCAGCACTTTGGGAGGCTGAGGCGGGAGGATTGCTTGAGCTCAGGAGTTCAAAGCCAGCCTGGGCAACAGCAAAACCTTGCCTCTATTTTAAAAAAAAATAAAAACAAAAAAACCCTAGCCTGGTGGCTTGCGCCTGTAGTCCTAGCTACTTGGGAGGCTGAGGCAGGAGGATCCCTTGAGCCTGGGAGGTTGAGGCTGCATTGGGCTGCAATTGTGTCACTGCATTTCTGCCTGGAAGACAGAGTGAGACCCTATCTCAAAATAAATAAATAAATAATAAACTCATACAGCTGTCAGTCTGTGCTAGGCACTGTTCTAAGCCCATTATATATATTAACTCATTTAATCCTAAAAACGTACCCTGTAGATTATTTTCTATTATTATTATCATCCTCATATTACAGATGAGAAAACTGAGCGATGTGGCTCAGCAGGGCTGGGATTTGTGGGTTTGTTGTTTGTTTGTTTGTTTGTTTGTTTTTTGAGATGGAGTCTTGCTGTGTTGCCCAAGCTGGAGAGCAGTGGCATGATCTCGGCTCACTGCAACCTCCACCTCCTCGATCCAAGCGATTCTCCTGCCTCAGCCTCCCGAGTAGCTGGGATTACAGGTGTGCACCACCGGGCCTGGCTAATTTTGGGGGGATTTTTTGGTTTTGTTTTGTTTTTTTCTGTTTTTTGTTTGTTTTGGCTTTTTGTTTGTTTTTTTCTGTCTAGCGGAGGTTGCAGTGAGCCGAGATCATGCCACTATACTCCAGCCTGGGCAACAGAGCGAGAATGTCTCAAAACAAACAAACAAAAGAGACCTTGAGATGGGGAAGAGATTATTCTGGATTATCTGGGTGGCCCCATCTCCCGTCCAAGAACTAACAGGGTCTGACCCTGCTTAGCTTCTGAGATCAGACAAGATCGGGTTCATTCAGGGTGGTATGGCGGTAGACCGGGTGCCCCTCGTCTAATTACAGGAGTCCTTAAAAGCAGAGAACCTTTCCCAGCCATGGTCAGAAAGAGATGTGAGGATAGAAGAGGCAGGAAAAATCTGAAATGTGAAAGGGACTCGACCTGTCGTGGTTGGCTGTGAAGATGGAAAAAGGGGTCATGAATCAGGCAATGTGGGTGGCCTCTAGAAACTGGGAATAGAAAGGAAACAGATTCTCTCTTAGAGGCTCCAGATGGAATGCAGCCTCGTTAGCACCTTGATTTTAGCCCAGTGAAACCCATGTGAGGCTTTTGATCTGCAGCGCTGTAAGATGATAAATTTGTGTCGTTTCAGCTGCTGAGTTTATGGTAATTTGTTATGGCAGTAACAGGAAAGGAATTCGACAGTTCTTCTCTGTTACTGAGCACGTGAGGGAATTCTACATCCCCACCTTCATACAACTGAGTGGAACCACATGAGTAATCCCGATGAATGAGCTGTGATTGGAAGGGCCGGGAGTCGTTCCTGGGCCAAAGCTGTTTTGCTTGCATAAGACCATTCAGTGCTTTTCCTCTTTCCTCGTCTCAGTGATCAAGGATGCCCTGGGTTACGGCTGGTGCTACAAGGTGGTGAACATCTCTCAGCCTGGGTCCTTGACTGTGTGGAAAACCAACCTTTGCCAACTTGCATGGAACATGTATATGAACAAGAAAGAGACATTGTGTTTTCTTTTTCTTTTCTTTCTTTCTTCTTCTACTTTTTTTTTTTTTGAGACAAGGTCTTGCTCTGTCAACCAGTTTGGAGTATTGTGGCCCAATCATAGTTCCCTGCGGGCTCAAACAATTCTCCTGCCTCAGCCTCCCAAGTATGAGGACTACAGGCAGGCACACACCACAATGCCCAGCTAATTTTTGTACTTTTTTGTAGAGATGGAGTATCACCATGGTGCCCACGCTGGTCTAGACCTGGGCTCAAGTGATCACCAGCCTCAGCCTCCTAAAGTGCTGAGATTACAGGCATGAGCCACCACACCCAGCCAGAACTCAATAAACTCCGTAGAGCCAACAGAGCTAGCCTAAGCTGCCTAATGGAAGGTCTCAATGAAGTAAGGAAACTGGCTTGCCATAACATGAAAAGGTGTGTTCCAGGAAGAGAACAGCAAGTGCAAAGGTCCTGGAGCAGAGTGTGCTTTTTTTTTTCCTTTGAGACGGAGTCTTGCTCTATTGCCCAGGCTGGAGTGCAGTGGTGTGATCTCAGCTCACTGCAAGCCCCACCTCCCTGGTTCACGCCATTCTCCTGCCTCAGCCTCCAGAGTAGCTGGGACTACAGGCGCCCATCACCACACCCAGCTAATTTTTTTGTATTTTTAGTAGAGACGGGGTTTCACCGTGTTAGCCAGGATGGTCTCGATCTCCTGACCTCATGATCTGCCCGCCTCGACCTCCCAAAGTGCTGGGATTACAGGCGTGAGCCACCGTGCCCAGCAAGTGTGCTTTGTTTTTAAAGGAATAGGAAGAAGACCAGTATGGCTGCAGTGATGTGAATGAGGAAGACTTATAAGAGGTGAGGTCGGTGATGTGGTGGAGGTAGATCATGCAGGACTTTGTGGGGCAGGGCAGGGACTTTGGGTTTTATTTTGAGAGTGATGGGAAGCCATTCAAGAGTTTATTTTTTGTGTTTTGTTTTTTGGTTTTTTCTGCATTAAAAAATGCAGGAAAAAAAAAGAGTTTATTTTTAGCGATGGGGTCTCACTCTATTGCCCAGGTTGGAGTGCAGTGCCACGATCATAGCTCACTGCAGCCTCCGACTCCTGGATTCAAGCAATCCTCTGCCTTAGCCTCCCAAGTAGCTGGGACTACAGGTGTGCACCACCATGTCCAGCTAATTTTTTTTTTTTTTTTGTAGAGATGGGGTTTTGCTATGTTACCAAGTTTGCTGGTCTTGAACTCCTGGCTTCAAGTGATTCCCACCTCAGCTTCCCAAAGTGCTGGGGTTACCAGCATGAGCCACCATGTCTGTCCTGACATGATTTAAAGTGATCATCCTGGCTTCCATGTGAAGAAGACTTTCAGGGGGTAGTGATGAGAGCAGTGTGGGGACTACTGTAATAATCCAGACGAGCAGTGATGGTGGCTTGGACAAAGGTGGTAGCAACAGAGATGGTAAAAATGGTTGAATTATGGGAGATATTTTGTGGATGTGGACAGGATTTGCTCATGGATTGGATATGAAGGTGGAGTATGGGGGCAGTGAATGCCCAACTGAATTGGCTTCAAGAAAGGATGAAAATAACAAAGATAAGGAATATAGTTTTTCTGGAACAGAGGACCCTTCTTAGAAAATTCCTTGGCCGGGCGCGGCGGCTCACGCCTGTAATCCCAGCACTTTGGGAGGCTGAGGCGGGTGGATCACCTGAGGTCAGGAGTTCGAGACCAGCCTGGCCAACATGGGGAAACCCGTCTCTACTAAAAATACAAAAATTAGCCGAGCATGGTGGCTCGTGCCTGTGATCCCAGCTACTCAGGAGACTGAGGCAGGAGAATCGCTTGAACCTGGGAGGCGGAGACTGCAGTGAGCCAAGATCACTCCACTGCACTCCAGCCTGGGTGACACATGAGACTCCATCTCAGAAAAAAAAAAAAAAGAAAGAGAGAAAAGAAAAGAAAAGAAAATCCCTTAAGACTGGTCGCAGTTGCTCACACCTATAATCCCAACGCTTTGGGAGGCGGAGGCAGGAGGATTGCTTGAGCTCAGGGGGTCGAGACCAGCCTGGGCATCATAGTGAGACCCCATCTCTACTGAAAAAGAAAAGAAAAGAAAATCCCTTAAAAGACTCCTACTTCAGAGATGCCCCCACCCTGGGTTCATCAGGAGGCTAAGGGCAGGTTCTCCCAGATTATGTAACATTTTATTGGTGGCATGGGGGTCAAATGGTCTCCCTGGAGGCAATTTCTTGCCTTTTTCCATCTAACCAAGAGCAAACCCAGAATGTTTGCTGGAAGGCACCTTTCTCCCTACCTGGTATCCTGTGACATCATGGCATATCCTGACTCCCCATTGGCTGAGAGGCCCAGCTTTCTCTCAGGGAAGGAAATTATTAAGCAACACAAATCTGACTAGCACCCAGTTACATCATAGGAGTGTGCTTATTGTATTGGCCACTTTGTTCCAGGTCCAAATGGACCTCAGGACAGCGCGGTGGCTCATGCCTATAAACCCACCACTTTGGCAGGCCAAGGTGGAAGGATCACTTGAGCCCAGGAGTTCGAGACCAGCCTGGGCAACATAGCGAGACCTCGTCTCTACCAACAACAACAAAATTAGCCAGGCATGGTGGCCTGCGCCTGTGGTCCCGGCTACTTGAGAGGCTGAGGTGGGAGGATTGCTTGAGCCCAGTAGGTCAAGGCTGCAGTGAGCTACCATAGAGCCACTGCACTCCAGCCTGGGCAACAGAGTGAGACCCAGTCTCAAAAAACTAAATAATTAAAATAAAATAAAATAAAAAATTTTGGCTGGGCACAGTGGCTTATGCCTGTAATCCCAGCACTTTGGGAGGCCTAGGTGGGCGGATCACCTGAGGTCAGGAGTTCGAGACCAGCCTGAGCAATGTGGTGAAACCCCATCTCTACTAAAAATACAAAATTAGCCAGGCGTGGTGGCACACACCTGTAGTCCCAGCTATTTGGGAGGCTGAGGCAGGAGAACTGCTTGAACCGGGGAGGTGGAGGTTGCAGTGAGCCGAGATCATGCCATTGCACTCCAGCCTGGGCAACAAGAGCAAAATTCCATCTCAAAAAAATAAGTAAGTAAATATAACTATAAATAAAATAATTTTTTTAAAAAAGAGTTAGAAACAAACAAATGGACCTTAAATCACATTCCTTCCTCTAAGACTCCCTGAGTACCCCCTCAGTGACTCTCCTGAAAAGATCACCCAAATTTGAGATTATGTTGTTTGCTGTGGGTGCAGGGGCAGGGGTCAGGGTGGCCAGGAAGGTCCCAGGCTGTGGCAACCTTCCATTCCGTGGTACTTACCGCTTCCTGCCTTTTGAGCCCCTCCCCTCTGGCGTGCAGGCCCATTGTCGAGTGGGAATACAATCCCGCTTAGCACCAAGTTATGTGATACCACTCTGTGGCTTCCGATTGGCTATTCTTTCAAAAATGAGTCACTCAAAGTATCTCAATTCCTTTCTCAGAGCCTATCCTGAGGCCCATCAGAAACCAACAGTTCCTACGTCTGGAATTTTCTAGAAATCTGGAACTACTGTCCCTCCCTTTGTGAGATTTCCCGCCTTTTCCAACCAAGCCCCGCCCATTGGCCTTCGGCCTATCGTCAGGCAACACCAATCTGACTAGCACCCAATGACGTCATAAGAGCGTTCTTATTGGATTGGCCACTTTGTCAGGGTCCCGTTGTGCTGTGGTCCTAACTTCAGCTCCGCGTATTGATTCAAGGCCTTGTTCGCTTCCCTCTAGAGAGTGTGCCAGCATCGATCAGGGGTCTGTAGACAAAAATTCCCGAAGATTTGAGACTTTATTGGGGGAAACAGATCACTGGCGGGGAATAAGCCACAGGCCAAAGGAGGAAATGTTAGAACCAGAAGTCCCGCTTGCCGCCTTTTGCTAGAAGTTCCGCACGCCTGTTCGGCGTGGGCGCATGCATAGTGTCGTCGGGGCTCTGCGACGTCTGATTGGCTCTCTGCAGTGCACCGTCGAGGTAGAAGGCTCAGCTCCTAGTCGCTCCCAAATTACTTTGTTGGTGCTCGAGGCAGCCCCATCTCACGTCTAGTGCTCCGGCCTGGGGCTGGGTGTGGGTGCCCGCACGCCGCGGCAGCCTCCGGCGCGGTCCTCCTGCTGCAGCCGCTTCAGGGGCCGGGCCCAGCGCGGCCTCCATGGCAGCGCGAGGCCGTGGCGGTCGAGGATGAGGCGCGTGGGGTCGGGGTCGCCCACGGCGCTGCCCAGCAGCAGGTAGTCGGTGCCTGGCTGCAGGCGCAGGCAGCCGCAGGCCAGGTCGGCGCGGGGCACCCAGGCGTCCTGGTCGCCGCGTCGCACGGGCTGCGCCCGCTGCTTGTACACGGCGAGCACGCGCACGGCCAGCCGCTGCCATGCCGGGCCCGCCGCCTCGGACGCTAGCACCTGCGCGCGGAGAACTGTGGGGAGGGGAGATGTCAGCCCAGGTCGTGGGGAGCTTCCAGGGTACCTCTGGGTCCCGTGGGGTCAGTCACAGTGGGCAGGAGCCCGAGACCGGTGGGTGGGCTTCTGGTATCGCAGTGGGGAGAGAAACCTTGAACCTTGGAGAGTTTGACCCTAAATCGTGAGGGGCAGAGCCTGCTGGAGGAAACATCTTTGAGATAAGGAGTTAAACTATAGTAGGTGGGGCTGGGGACAGGGCAGAAGAGGCAGGTCCAGGGTCTCTAATGCAGTGGAGTCAGAAGGTATCAATGGTGGAATTCTTGGGAAGGAGGGGTCACATTGCCAGGGGAGGGGCTCTGGGATAAATTTGGAGGACCAGAAGAAGGAAGAGACTGGTTCCTGGAATGTGAGGGCTGAGGTCATACTGATAGTGATTCAGAAAAACATAAATTTTTTTTTTGAGACGGAATCTTACTCTATTGCCCAGTCTGGAGTGCAGTGGTGTGATCTCAACTCACTGCAGCCTCTGCCTCCCAGGTTGAAGTGATTCTTGTGCCTCAGCTGGGTTTACAGGATCCTGCCACCACGCCTGGCTAATTTTTGTATTTTTAGTAGAGATGGAATTTCACCATGTTGGCCAGGCTGGTCTCGAACTCCTGACCTCAAGTGATCCGCCCACCTCGGCCCCCACAAAGTGCTGGGATTATCAGCATGAGCCACCGCGCCCGGCCAGAAAAATGCACTTTCTGAGAGGCTGGGTAGGACTCTGACTAGCCAGCTGGGTCTGCGGGGCAGGAGATCCCTGTGGAAGGTGGGGAAAATCTTTCCACCTGTGAAGGCCTAGAACACTAGTGACCAGATGAGGTTCCTGAGGGAGAAGTCTGCGGTCCTATACATTGAGAGAAATAGCTGGCGTTGGTCTAGATTTGTTGGCTGGGCCGAACTCCTGAGTGTCTTAAGAGAGCTGAATAGCCTGAGGTCATAGACCCCAAGGTCATGAAGCAGGTGTGGACTGGGGATTAGGGAACCGTGGGACAAGTCTTTATGGGAAGTGGGGCTAAGACTCAAATATCTGGGACCATGAAGGGAAGCAGAAAGGGTCTCTGAGATAGGGAGGACAGGGCAAGAGTTCATTCCACTCAATCAGTTCCCCTATGTCTTCCATCCCTCAGAGATGTCAGGCTGAAGGAGATGATGAAACTCTGTAAGCCCAAGAACATGGGGAAAGAGGAGACACAGGAAGGTAGTGAATGCCCCCTCCCCACTCCCCCTCCCCATTTGTCTTCTGCCCCATCAATTTCTAGATCAGGAAGGGGCTTTGGAATCCAACACTCCTTCCCATTTAAGATGAGAAAGTGGAAGGCCAGAAAGGGGGTGGCTTAGAAGCAGTCATCAGAACCAGCTGTGTAGCCTTCAGCTGTCTGTCTCCCCAGCACTCACCATGGTCCTGCTGGCAGTACCTCCGAAGGCTCATGTGTACCCTGGTGTCCGACATATTGCAGTAGTTTTGACACTGAGGGTCTGGGGAGGGTCAGGCTGTCTGCAGTGGGCTCCTGGGGCCTAGACCACAGCCTTCTGCCCCTGCCCTTCCCTCCGTTCCATCTTGATGGCCAGCTGGGGTACCCAAACCTTTGGGACTGGGCTCAATGGGTGACCCGTGTATCCCCATCTGGGGACCCAGTCAGCCCATCCCCATTCCCACTTGCCACTCAGGGACCTCCATGCCAGACTGTCTTACCAGAGCTATAAGCACCAGGAGTAGTGGCAAGGGTGGTTGTTGCCTCTGGAATTCCTGTGAGACCAAAGGAGAAATTAACCTCTTAGTCATTTCCCCCAGGATCCCCTTGCCCCTGCCCCGGGAATCCAGGCACCCAAACTCTTAAGTGTTTATTCCTTTAGGACTCAAGAGTGCAAGCATCCCTTGCCTTCCTCTCCCGGGACGCAGGCGTCCAGGCCCCAAGCCTCCTTTTCCTCAAGAGTCCAGAATTTCAGTCCCTGCTTATCCGAGGTCCAGCCTCCAGCCTTGGGCTCCCAGTTCCCAAGGCCCCAGCCCTCACTGCAGCTGTGCACTGGAGACCTGGGATGTCTCCTTCCCGCTCTACTCAGGCTTGTGGCCTGGCCCCTCAAGACTTACGCTGGCAGGGCATCCTGGGGGAGCGGCTCTGCTGGTAGCCAGGGCCACAGCGGTTGCAGGTCAGGCCTGTGACCCCTAACTTGCAGGTGCACTGCCCACTGGTCTGGTTGCAGGTTCCTCCTGTTGCCCCAATAGGGTGGCACTGGCAGGCTACATGAGCAGAGGAGCTGGGGGCATGGGGTATCGGGGCCCCAGATGCCCCTCCCAATTCCACAGTGCCTCCTCCCTCAGCCTGGGGAGTCCAGGCCCCCAGCCCCTCTTCCCTCAGACCCAGGAGTCCAGGCCCCCAGCCCCTCCTCCCTCAGGCCCAGAGTCCAGGCCCCCAGCCCCTCCTCCCTCAGATCCAGGAATCCAGGCCCCCAGCCCCTCCTCCCTCAGCCCCAGGAGTCCAGCCCTACCTCTGTTCCCCCCAGGCCTGTCTGCAGTCCACACTCACCTTTGCAGGCCCTGCGGCTGGAGATAGGCTGACTAGGGTCCCTCCAGAACCCAGGTTGGCAGTAGTGGCAGTGCCGCCCAGCTGTGTGGTGGCGGCACCGCTCACAAACACCCCCACTCCGGCCGCCTGACAGTCTGAACAGCTCAGAGTTGAACCGGCAGCGTCGGGCGTGCTGGTTGCAGGAGCAGGCTAGGAGCAAAATGGGGTGGGGGCGCATCAGGGCCGAGTGTGCTGCTCCCCAGTCCTCAGCTTTCTTCCCATGGCCCTGCCCTCATGAAAGGAAGCCGTGAGTGTCCAAGGTAGAAGAGAATGCCTGGGTCCCAGGACATCTCTATTATTATCTTTTTTTTTTTTTGAGACGGAGACTCGCTCTGTCACCCAGGCTGGAGTGCAGTGGCGCGACCTCAGCTCACTGCAACCTCCACTTCCCAGGTTCAAGCGATTCTCCTGCCTCAGCCTCCCAAGTAGCTGGAACTACAGGCACATGCCACCACACCCAGCTAATTTTTTTTTTTTTTTGTATTTTTAGTAGAGACGGGGTTTCACCGTGTTAGCCAGGATGGTCTCACATCTTTTAAATGAGTAGGCCGGGCTCATGCCTGTAATCCCAGCACTTTGGGAGGCCAAGGTAGGTGGATCACCTGAGGTCAGGAGTTCGAGACCCACATGGCCAACGTGGCGAAAACCCATCTCTACTAAAAATAAAAAAATTAGCTGGCTGTGGTGGCTTGTGCCTGTAGTCCCAGCTACTCGGGAGGCTGAGGCAGGAGAATCTCCTGAACCCGGGAGGTGGAGGTTGCAGTGAGCCAAGATCGCACCACTGCACTCCAGCCTGGGCAATGGAGCAAGACTCCATCTCAAAAAAAAAAAAAAAGGTACATTGGACTGGAGCTGGTAAGTCCGGGGGGACTCATGAACCTCCTGAACATCTGTGAAACTGGGCCTCTAAAGAGTAGGCTGCATCCGGGCACGATGGTTGGTGCCTGTAATCCTAGCACTTTGGGAGGCCAAGGTGGGCAAATCACCTGAGGTTAGGAGTTCAAAACCAGCCTGGCCAGCGTGGTGAAACCGTCTCTACTAAAAATACAAAAATTAGCTGGGCGTGGTGGCACGCGTCTGTAATCCCAGGTACTCAGGAGGCTGAGGCAGGAGAATTGCTCGAACCCAGGAGGTGGAGGTTGCAGTGAGCCGAGATCACGCCACTGCACTCCAGCCTGGGTGACAGAGCAAGACTCCATCTCAGAAAAAAAACAAAACAAAAAGAGTGGGCTATGGCCTGTGGAATCAGACCCTTTTAGCCTTGTCGGTCTCTCTGACTGTATTCCCTGGACAGGTAATTTCTCCCTTCTGTAGTTTGATTGGCTGTGAAATGGCATTTATAATGTTTACTTGAGGCTTAAATGAGATAAAGTGGATAAAAAGTGCATAGCCCAGGCCTGGCGGAGAGCAAGTACTTGGCTGTCTAGCATTCGTACGTGCAGGACGCCCTGCACTGTGTTTGATGTATTTCATCTCCACAAGGGCTCTGTGAGGCTGGCACTATTATCATCCCCATTTTACAGAGGGAGAAAACTGAGGCACAGAGAGGTACAGCTAGCGGGTAGTTGGAGGCAGGACTTAAACACAGGTCTTCTAGCTTGACAGTCTGAGCTCTTAGCTCACTCCAGTAATACACAGCTCACGTGAGGATTATTTAGCATGTGCATTATCCTGGGAGCGTTTGTCAGGTTTTTTAAGGTGGCTCTCAAACCTTACTGCTCATCAGAATTACCAGGGAAATGTTTTGTTGTTGTTTTTATTAAAAATACATTAACAGGGCATAGTGGCCCACACCTGTAAGTCCCAGCTACTCTAGAGGCTGAGGTGGGAGGATCACTTGAGCCTGGGAGTTGGAGGCTGCAGTGAGTTATGATTGTACCACTGCACTCCAGCCTGGGCAACAGAGTGAGACCTTGTCTTTAAAAAAGAAGCAAAAATCCAAAACAACAACAAAAGCCAGATTGCAAGGCTCCTCCCTAGGCTTTCTGATGGGCCCAGGGATCTGTATTTCCAGCAAGCACTGCAGAGTGAGATGCTGATACAGGGGGTTCACAGACCACTCTTTTTTTTTTTTTTTGAGACAGGGTCTCACTCTCGCCCAGGCTGGAGTGCAGTGGCACGATCATAACTCACCACAGCCTCCAACTCCTGGGCTCAAGGGATCTTCCCACCTCAGCCTCCTCGGTAGCTGGGTCCACAGGCATGCACCACCACACCAGGCTACTTAAAAATTTTTTTTTTAAAGACGGGGACTCATTATGTCTCCCAGGCTCATGGACACTCTTTGAAGAGACTTGGACTGCAGGGTGTTTTGACACTAAGAGGTTTGAGAGCCCTGGACTGGCAGGTCCCTGAGAGTCCGGAAGAGTTGTGGGATAATCAGGGAGCTCAGACAGCTGCATGTTCTTAGAAAAACAACTCCCCCTCTCCCAGCCTCTGTTTTCTCCCTGTCTAGAGAGAATCCAGATCCCTCTCTCCCAGGGTTTTTGTGGGCATTCAAAGTGGCAAAGCTATTCAGATGATCAGTGAGTTGAGTCAGGTTTTGGATTCTTTCTGACCCAAGGGTAATCGTTTTGCCTCACTTCCCCTGTGGAGAACTCAGATGAGGGAGAGGAGATGCAGACCAGGATGTCTGTGAAGCCCATAGCTCTGCCACAGGCATTAGTCTCACCTGGCCACCCTGACCTTTCTCCACTGCAGCATTGTCAGTCTCTTACCCGGGTTTGGAGGGCACTGCCCTGCTCAGTCTGGGGGGATGTGGTGACCCTCAGGACAGCCTCCCCAGCGCCCAGGCCCTGTCCAGGCCCAGGATGAAGGCTGCCTCATCCTCAGGCCTGGTGAGTCTCACCCCTCACTCCCCTGCTTAGGTAAAAGATTTGGCCAAAGAATGGGGATGGTCTGTAAGTTAGCCCATGTGATCTTCATGTATGAAGAAATAGAGGGGCAGAGGCCGGGCGCGGTGGCTCACGCCTGTAATCCCAACATTTTGGGAGGCCGAGGCTGGCGGATCACCTGAGGTCAGGAGTTTGAGACCAACCTGGCTAACATGGCGAAACCTCATCTCTACTAGAAATACAAAATTAGCCGGGCGTGGTGGCACACACCTGTAATCCCAGCTACTCGGGAGGCTGAGATAAGAGAATGGCTTGAACCCCAGAGGCAGAGGTTACAGTGAGCCGAGATGGCGCCACTGCACTCCAGCCTGGGTGACAGAGCAAGACTCCATCTCAAAAGAAAAAAAAAAAGAAATAGAGGGCCGGGAGGCAAAGCGCATGGGAGGTGGAGAGGGAAGGCCAGGGTACACTTGCACACGTGTGTATGTGTCTGTGTCTGTTGGTAGAGTTACCTCCCAGGACCTCAGACCCTGTACCAAGTGTCTCAGGCTGGAGGAGGGAGGGGGTCAGGGCCGGAAGGAGCTGACACCGGCTGTCTCTGAGGAGGGGCTGTTGGAGGGAGGTAGGGAAGGCCTGGTCTGGAAGCACCTGTGGGAAAGAGGGCATCGCATGGGACATTCCTGGGGGGCCCCTGTCCAGCTGGATGGAGCAGCGGATTGTCGCAGCATCTAGGAACTCAGGGCTCCCTGGGTTCAATCCCTTGCTGGCAATGAGACTTAGGGCAAGTGACCTCTCTTTGAGCCTCACCTTCCTCAGCTGGGGAGTGGCGACTTTGGCAGGTGCTCAGGAAGCTGTTCCTTTGTGCCAGGTACCACATTGGGCTTTATTTAAAGGCTTTATGTGTATTAATGCATTTAATTTTCACTACAGCCTGTAAAGGATGTGCTGTTACTATCCCCAATCTATGGTGGAGGAAACTGGGGCACCAAAAGATTAGGTCACTTGCCCAAGGTCTCACAGCAGGTAAGCAGAGGAGCTGGGATTCAAGCCCAAATAGTCTGGCTGCCAGGCCACCAAGGCCGTGCTCCTGTCTGTTGCCTCTTGTCTGCCACGTGGTGTGACAGTACCCAGCAGGAGCTTGGCAGGGACAGGCTGAGACCCCAGAACTTGGCTTCCTGAGCTCAGATCCTGGCCCTGCCACATGCAGCCACTGTGTGTCCTTGTGCAGGGGACTTCTGAACTCTAGCCCTGAGTCTCCTCATCTGTAAAATGGGCCTGATGACATCCCTGCCTGGCACACATAGGTGATTGATAAATATGTGTTTAATGACCGAATACTTTCCCCCTGTGGTTGGTTTGAGGAGTCAGGTACCGTCCAGCTGTCCTGTTCCCCTACAACTGTTCAATAAATATTACCCAAGTACCTGCATCCAGCCAGGCCCTGGGATGGGTGCTCAGAAACTGTTATTACATCATCATCACCACCACCATCATCATCACCACTATCACCACCATCATCACCACTATCACCATCACCATCATCACCACTATCACCACCATCACCACTATCACTATCATCACCACCATCACCATCACCACCACCACCACTATCACCATCATCACCACCACCATCACCACTATCACCATCATCAGCACCACCACCATCATCATCACTATCACCATCATCACCACCACGACCACCATCATCACCACCATCACCATCACCACCATCACCATCACCACCACCACCACCACCATCACCACCACCACCATCACCATCACCACCATCACCATCACCATCATCACCATCACCACCACCACCACCACCACCATCATCACCACCATTACCACCACCATCATCACCATCACCACCACCACCACCATCACCATCGCCACCACTACCACCATCACCACCACCATCACCATCATCACCACTACCATCACCATCACCACCACCATCACCATCATCACCACCATCACCATCACACCACCACCATCACCACCACCACCATCACTACCACCATCACCACCACAGTCATCACCATTATCACCACCACCATCACCACCATCATCACCATTACCACCATCACACCATCATCATCATCATCACCATCATCACAGGCTGATGAGTGTTGGGGAGAGGCTGAGCCCCTCATGAGCAGACAGGCCCATGTGTGGCTGAGATACAGGACTGGCTGCAGGGAGGAGGTATGAGGGGACCGAGTCTGAGACTGGGGTGAGAGGCAAGGAGCACCCAGTTCCAGCGAGGGAAGGGAACATCCTGTTCCCGTAGGGACAAAGGACCCAGTGGCAGGCAGGCAAAGGCAGGGAGAGTGAGGGGCGCAGGACTCACGTAGGCAAGGGTGGGGGTGCCGGGGCGTGGCAGGCCGCCAGGGCCAGTCTCGATGGGACGGGCGGCAGCTCTCGCACCCCGGGCCAGTGGTATGGTGGCGGCAGTGGCAGCGGGGGGGCCGGGCACGGGCGGCACAGCGGGCAGCGTGGCCATGACACTGGCAGCGGCCTCTCAGCCCAGCTGCCGCTAGCCCGGCCTGGCCCCCAAACTCCACACGGAGGTGGCTGGCCGCCACAGTGGCCTTAGGACCTGGTGTGGAGTGGAAGGTCACCCTTTCAGGGCCCCCCAAGGCCCCAGGCCAGGCGGGTCTGTGCCACAGCAGCCTCCAGGGACCCCCTGAGGCCCAGGCAGCAGACAGGATGAGGGCTGGGGGTCCTGGGGTGCAGAAGCGCAAGCTGACAGATGTCAGGAGGAAGGGGCCACCCAGGGCCAAAGTCAGGCTGCCATTGCAGGTTTCCCTGGCGCCAAGGTGGTTTCCTGGGGACAGGGCACAGGCCTGAGGGCAGGAGGCCGCCACGGCAGCCAGCTGTGTCACTGGCGGGAGGCAGAATTGGGGGCGGCCCTGTGGATCGTAGCATGGGTCCGCAGTGGCCTGGCCCAGGAGGAGCAGGAGGGCAAAGGTCACGGGCATGGTCACAGCAGAGCCAGCACCTGGAGGGAAGAGAGGTGGCTGGGCTGGGGATCTCAGCCGCAGCCTCTACCCCTCCTGGAGGTGTCCTGTGGAACTGAGGCATTCCACCCCCAACCCGTCCAGGCCCCCTCCCCGGCTGCATGGAAGCGAGGAAAATAGTTCCATCTGGGGAGAATTACTGTTTACATAACCCAAAGGGGAAAGAACGCAGACAAAATCGAGAATTTTGCCTGAACTAATCCGTAGCTTAACACCCCAGAGTTATCCGTCAGTGTCGAGGGGCAGGGGGCCCTGGGGAGCGGTGAGCGGCTGGAGCAGAGGGGCTGGCCAAGGCCAGCAGACGTGGAAACCTAGAGAGGGACACAGAGACAAGCAGGGCTGGGCAGGAGAGGGGGCTTAGGGACAGATGAAGACTCAGTCACAAAGAAATAGAGGACAGGACAGAGGCAGAGAGAGGACAGTCAGCCTAGGGGAGGGGCTCAGCACAGAGAAGTTGCTGCAAAGACAGAGGAACAGATAGGAGGCTGAGAGGCTGAGACAGAGGCCAGGCACCCAGAGGCCACAGGGAGCCGGGAGACTGAGGCTCGGACTGCCTGGGGGCTGGGATAGGTGGGCAGGTGGGCTCAGAGACACCCAGCCTGGCAGGCCCTGGGGAGGGGAGGGAAGGGGACACGCTAGGGGTGTCTGGCGGGGGATCAGAAGTGAGAGACCGAGGCCCAGGCCTGCAGGGATCAGAGCCATTGCCTTTCCCACATGGGGCCCTAACCTTGTTCTCCACACCCTGGGCACGGAAGGGGATTATCACCAAACAACCCAGCCTCCCTGCCACCCACCCACCCACCCCCAGCGCCCCACCCTTAACCCTTTCCCACCCGAGTGCAAAGCCCAGAGAGCTGAGCTGAGGAAAGGGATGCTGGGAGCTGGAACCTGGGTGGCTCTGGGGCTTGGGAGCGGGACAGTGGGATCCCCATGGGGTCAGGGGAAGCAGACACCTGGGTTCCCTTCAGAACTCAGGGTGTGGGGACCGGAAGTTAGCGTTCTGGGACTTTCTGCTCACCTCAACCCTGCCCTCTATTCTGGGCCTCAGGGCCTGGAGACCAGAGTCCCCACATTCTCCACCCATCCAGAGTTCCCCAGAGCAGATGGGGGAACAGATGTTGGGGGTGGTGGGTAATGAGGAGGAGAGAGGCAGGAAGGCAGGAGCTGGGACAGGGTGGGGTGCCAGATGCCAGGGCGCCCGTGGGGGCAGAAGCCCAGACCCTAGGAATGGCAGGAGCCGGGAAGGACTGGACTCTGAAATGCCCCCACTTTCCCCTTCCAGGGCCAGCAGCCTCTGGTGAGGAGCTCACTGTGGACTAGGGGCCTCGGAGCCTTTCCAGGCCCTTGGCTCTGAATCTGCGCCCAGGAATGCCCCTGGGCTGGGCATCTCTGGGGCACCCTGGCGGTTGAGGTGGGCCACACCTGCCCCAGCCTGGCCTCACTGCCCACGTCCCCACTGCTGTTGGCCACATGCAGACGCTGCCTCCCCTGGCCCAGATGACAGGCCTCACCCTCCGCCCTCCCAAGGAGCCTGGCGCCATTTTGCACCCACTCAGGTGGCAGCCGCCTGCCTGGCCCTCAGCAGCATCCTGTTAAGGGCCAGTCCCCCAGTCCCCCATGTCTGGATAGTTGCTGGATAGTTCAGGGGGTGGCACCCTCTGGCCCTTAGCACTTTGAGGAACCAGGCTGTGAGTTCCCTAGTGTTCCTGGGGGATCCAGAAACCAGTCGTGGCCCACAGAGAGCCCATACCCCTCTTTAAGAAAGAGTCTAGCCATGCCCCCAGCAGACTCATAGGAGGCCTGCCTGGGCGGCCTGGGGTCCATCTGGGACCCAGGCTTCCTTTCCCTGGCTCTTGGCATGCACCCCCCAACCCGAGCCCTGAGGCCCCGACATTGGCCAAACCTGCACTCAAGAAGAGAGCGTCCTGCAGCCAGTTCCCCGCAGGCTCTTCCTCCAAGCTGTGGCGCGGTGGGCTCTCAGGAGGGAGTGGCGTGGCTGTTCTCAGGCCCCAGGCTAGTGGGGTTTCTGGGCTGGGCGGGGGCTCAGAGCAGAGCCCGCAGAATCTAACACCGCCACCCCCCTCCCACCCCAATCCCTCACCAACCGCAGCCACGCTATCCCCACAGGGACCCCTGCCAGCCAGGCCACCCGCAACGGTGTGGGACGTGAGTGCCGTTGCCCCCGGCGGTCCAGCAGCAGGACAGCCCCGAGCAGCCTGGCCTAGGACGCTCACCGCAGGTAGGACGGGAGGCTGTCAGTCGGGGGTCCCGCTCCATCCCACTCCACCCCTGCCCACTGGCTCAGCCCCGCCTTGTGGTGGCCGCCATCGCGATCGGGCAGGGGCTGACCTTTGGGAGACAATCACTGTTGGAAACTTTGCTCAGCCCCTGCCTCTGGCTGCGTGACCCCAAGCCAGCCCCTCCTCCTCCCCTCTGGAACCTTCTGTCAGCTGTGGGTTCACCGAGCCTTAAGGTCAGTAAAATCTGTGCTCTTGGAAGGTTCAGACCAGCCCCTGGAATTCAAAAGACCTCAGTCGCTTTCTAAGATGGTGGGGAAGGCGACAAAGGAGCTGAGAACACCTGGGCCCCAGTGTTTCTCGTGCGGCAGAGGGAGAAGGCGGGGACCCCCGGGATGCGGGGGACCAAGCTCAAAAGCACCTCCCCAGTGCCGCTGGTGTCCTGCGAGTCCTCAGTGCTTTCATCGTGACATTTTCATGCAAATGTTGCTGTCTGTTCTATTCCATCTCCGAATGGGTTGACTAGAAAAATAATGTTTTCTGTCACTTCCCGCTGAGAAATGCAAGGGCCTCATGGAGTTGGGGCGCGGCACCTGCTGCCCTGGGTGGCCCCAGCGTTTATCGTGGTGTAGCGTGGGCCCATCCTGACAGGCTTGGGACCCACTGCCCCAGGCCCGCCCCAGGGGGTGCGAGGGCACAGCCAAGGCGACCCTCGACTCTGGACCCTTAGGTACCACGTTGGAGGGGGCCAGATTTGGCAGGAGCAGGACAGGGACATCGGATTTGAAAGAAGGGAGTCACTCCGAAAGCTGGGAGGTGCATCAACTGCAGGAGGATGGAATGGGGCTGAGACGCCCCCCATCAGAGGGGGCATGTCAGAGCTGGGGGCCCAGGCTGTGTGAGTCAGAGTGGAACTTCGGGATTCAGGCGCGGGTCCCTCCACTGACCCTGCCTGAGCTCCCCCTGTATGGGACTTTGCCGGGGGTTCACGCTGGGAACACAGACCCCTGCCCCATCAGGCTCAGTGTCCAGAGAGGGAGGGGGAGACCCCAGCAGCGCAGGTCCTTCTGTGCTCTAGATTGTTGGAAGGTGCCAAGTGCCTTGGAGCAAAGCAAGTGGTGGGGGCGGCCACGGGGGCCCGGGGGTTGCAGATGTAAGTGGGGTGATGCGGAGGGGCATTTGTGCTGAGCCCACCGCCAGCACAGAACCCAGCTTTGCTGCCACACAAAACTGAGGAAGAAGCCTTAGGTCTCGCTGCGTCCTCCTCCCCACCTGCTCCGGCTCCCGGAGGGAAGCTTTTGTTCCTCGCAGCTTGAGCTGCCTGAGTTGATGGGCGCCCCTGCGGGTGCCCGGGGGCAGGCGGGGAAGAACAGACGGAGCTGCCACAGCCAAGCACATAGTGCCCCAAGCTGGGAAGGAGACTGTTTTTTTGTTGGGGAGAGTTCTTTAAGGGCTGGAGACCTTCACCCTCACAGCTTCTACAGAAGGCCAGGCCTGCCCAAGGCACAGCTCTGAGGTGGGTTCAACCCAGAGAGAACCTCAGTGCTGGGCTCGCACAGACCTCTAACCCCTGCCTTGGTGACCCAGACATAACGGAGGCCCCACGAGGCAGGGCAGGTCACCCGCAGGAGTTACTGGGCATTGTGTGGCTGGGTAGGGCCTGCCCTCCCGGACATGTTCAAAAAGGCCAGGATGGTAACCCCAGCCGTACTGCCTGGGTTCAAATCCACCTCTGTCCTAGCTGTGTGACCGAGAACAAGCTTCTTAACCTCTCTGTGCCTTCGTTTCCTCATCTGTTAAATGAGGAAGAAAGAATGGACCTTCCTCATGGTGGGCGGAGGGGGTTGTGAGGACTGAATGAGCTGACATGCCCACGGGTTCTTATCTGAGCTCTCTGGGAAAGTCGTGTTCCGGAACCTTCTGCTTCCTGGCCCTGTTGTCGGATGCATAGTACATATGTGACATGGCATCCATGGTAGGTCTGGGCCGCATCACATTGTCAAACATGTTATGTTTTAGGCAGCAAAGCACATGGGTGTTCACAGTAAGAGAAGTAAAGTCTGCAAATAGCCACATGACCCTCCTCCAAGCCAGGGTTGTCCCCAGATGAGTTCGGTCCAGGTTGGCATTTGCCGCTCCCCCTGAGGAAAATGGCTGACAAGGAATCGCGGACCAGGACAGCCAGCCCCGTGATGGGCCTGGCCCCCCAGCACCCTCGCAGCCTCGGCCTTGGCTGGTGCTTTTCTGCGGCTTTCTGGTTGTCTAGGCTGAGAACAGCCACAAGAGGGAGCACCTGAGATTCCAGGAAAAGCCAGAGCAGCCGCGGTACCCACTGCTTGATCTGCAGGGCCTGGGGCAAAATGCAGACACGGGACCCCTTGTTTAGAATTTATGAAGGATTTTAAGACGGCAACACCAGATCATTAAAGCAAGCGTGGGGCCTGTCTCAGCGCAACTGCACGAGTCACACAAAATGAAGGTGGACTCCGCGGGCGGCACCCTTGTCCTGAGCTGGTTTCCCTTGGCCAGTGGCCCAGGCTCCTGTCCCTGCCCTGCACCCCCACTGACCCCAGCCCTAGCCTTGGGACCTGCCTGGGGGCTCCAGCTGGGCTCAGAGCTCAGCTCCTTCTCCGTGGGGCAGGACCCTGAGTTGAGTGGATGGCAAGATCATGTTTGGGACACAGTTTTCACCAGCTCAGTGAAAAAAGGCTTGGGCAGATTTAATTCACTTTTTGGAAACTAAAGCAGCACCAGGGGCATTTTTCTTAGGCCTTAGGCCAGCTGGCCTTGCTGGGGACCCACGCGAGACTTTCAAGGAGGGCCCCAGAGTGTTCAGGCTTCTCAGAAGAGTCAGATGAACCAAATGAGGAGCCCTGGAATAGAGGAGGATGACAGCTGAAGAGGCCTGGAGGCCCCCGATGTTTAAGAGGACAGGCGGAGGGAGAGATGGGGAGCCGGGAGGGGTGAGGCAGAAGCCAGAAGTTTTAGGGGTGAGCCCATGCCAACCAGGGCTTCAGCAAGAATGGGGTGGGAGGGAGGGGGTGAAG
Organism: Pan paniscus; assembly: GCF_029289425.2. Taxonomy (NCBI): domain Eukaryota; kingdom Metazoa; phylum Chordata; class Mammalia; order Primates; family Hominidae; genus Pan; species Pan paniscus. The sequence goes on from NC_073269.2 coordinate 54,780,783, forward strand.
GGATGACTGCTGAGCTGTAGCCATTGGAGTGGCCACAGGGAAACCTGTGGCCATTGGTCAGAGGAGTGGACAAGGGGAGAAGAGAAAGCCGATCAGGACATGGTAGAGGCTGGGCGCAGAGGACCTTCTGGGAGCCCTGGGGAGAGCTGGAGGAGACTCGGAAAGAGCAGCCCCCGGAGAAGGGACCATCCATCCCATGGCGAGGACCGGGACCGAGGTCCTTGGAGCCCAGTCAGGCCCAGTGGTCAGGGCTGGACCTGGAGGTGAATAGGTGCGGGCCCCACAGTGACATGGCCCTGCACACCCACCACAAACAAACACGATGGCGAGCGAGGCTGGGAAATGGGGCCTTCCTGTACTGCTGGTGGAAACGGAAACTGGGGCAGCCACCTGGCAGCTCCCAAAACGATTCAACGTGGAGTTCACCCTGTGACCCGGCACACAGGTTCGTGGCAGCACTATTTGCAACAGCCGAAAACTGGAAACAACTCCAGTGCCTATCACCTGATGAGTGAATACATTGTGGTCTACCTGGACAATGGGACTTTCAGTCTTGAAAGGAGTGAGGCAATTATCCGGGCGTGGTGGCTGTACCTGTAGTCCTACCTGTAGTCCCAGCTACTCGGGAGGCTGACGCAGGAGAATCGCTTGAACCCAGGAGGTGGAAGTTGCAGTGAGCCGAGATCGCGCCATTGCACTCCAGCCTGAGCGACAGAGTGAGACACCATCTCAAAAAAAGAAAAAGAAAAGAAAGGCGTGAGGCTGTGACACGTGCTATAGTGTGGATGGACCTTGAAAACACGGTGCCGAGTGAGGAAGCCAGACTCGGAAGGCCATGGAGTGTGTGATTGCAGTCACATGAAAAATTGAGAATAGGCAAATCCATAAAGACAGAAAGGAGATTACTTGGTGGGGGGACAAGGAACAGGGAAGATTGTGGGGAGTGGTTAAAGGGTGTGGGGTTTTTTGGGGGGGGCTATGCAAATATTCAAAAATTGATTGTGCTGGTTGCACAGCTCAGTAAATATACTAAAAGCCATTAAATCGCACACTTTAAGTGGGTGAGTGGTATGGTATATTAATTATATCTCAAAGTGGTTGCCAAAAAAGAGCTGGCTGGACGTGGTGGCTCACGCCTGTAATCTCAGCACTTTGGGAGGCTGAGGTGGGTGGATCACCTGAGGTCAAGTGTTCCAGACCAGCCTGGCCAACATGGTGAAACTTTCTCTCTACTAAAAATACAAAAATTAGCTGGGCGTGGTGGCGGGTGCCTGTAGTCCCACCTACTTGGGAGGCTGATGCAGGAGAATCGCTTGAACCCAGGAGGCAGAGGTTGCAGTGAGCCGAGATCACACCACTGCACTCCAGCAAGGGCAACAGAGCAAAAACTCTATCATAAAAAAAAGAAAAGAAAAAAATTAATAATCATAACCCTACATACAAAAGCTAAAACTGGCCCATGCCTATAATCCCAGCACTTTGGGAGGCCAAGGCAGGAGGATTGCTTGAGCCCAGGAGTTCAAGACCAGCCTGGGAAACATAGTGAGACCCCCATCTCTACAAAAAATGTAAGAATTAGTGGGGCATGGTGGCACATGCCTGTGGTCCCAGCTACTGGGGAGGCTGAGGTGGAAGGATCTCTTGAGCCCAGCTGTGATCAGACCACTGGCACTCCATCCTAGGTGACAGAGTGAGAACCTGTCTCAAAAAACAAAAGCTGAACTCTCCAGCTTGACACGATAGTGCAGAGGGAACATTCTCAAGGCAAGACATGAAAGCTGTTAGTTCTTTAAGTCCTGGGCCAGAAATGGACACAACTTCACTTGCACTATATTAAAGTGGTCAAGGCAGTAATGGGCCCACCCAGATCCAAGGGAAAGGGAGTCCAGGAGTCTGTGGTGGCTTGAACCCACCACACCCACTAATAGTATCAGGAAACGCTTAGCACTTATCAGTGCAGGGGTGTGGCAGCCCCATTTCTGGGAGGAGGAGAGGAGGAGTTAAATAACACCTCCAGGTCACCAGCCTGCAGAAGGCAGAGCCTGTCCATGAACTTGGGCCCACCTGTGCTCTTTCCCTCTGCACGGGCACCAAAGATTCTTATCTGTTTTGTTCTCTGCTGGCTTCCTGGCCCTGAGCACCGTGCCTGGCATTGTAATAAATACTCTGCAAGTATTGATTTTATTTATGTTATTTTTATTTTTTTTGAGACAGTCTCGTTCTGTCACCCAGGCTGGAGTGCAGTGGCGCAATCTCGGCTCACTGCAAACTCCACCTCCTGGGTTCAAGCGATTCTCCTGCCTCAGCCTCCTGAGTAGCTGGGATTACAGGCACCCGCCACCATGCCCGGCTAATTTTTGTATTTTTAGTGGAGATGGGGTTTTGCCATGTTGGCCAGGCTGGTCTCAAGATCCTGACCTCAGGTGATCTGCCCACCTCGGCCTCCCGAAGTGCTGGGATTACAGGTGTGAACCACCGTGCCCAGCCACTGCAGGTATTGATTTTCCAACACATACAGGGCATTTCCTGTGTGCGAGGCACTGCTTTACAAAATCATCACATTTAATCTTCAAGCAACCCCATGAGGTAGTTCTGTGAGGTAGAACCATAGAAATGGCCGTGAGTAGGCCAGGCACGGTGGCTCATGCCTGTAATCCCACCACTTTGGGAGGCTGAGGCGGGTGGATCACGAGGTCAAGAGTTCGAGACCAGCCTGGCCACCATGGTGAAACCCCGTCTCTACTAAAAATACAAAAATTAGCCAGGGGTGGCAGTGCATGCATGTAATCCCAACTACTCAGGAGGCTGAGGCAGGAGAATTGCTTGAACCCGGGAGGCGGAGGTTGCAGTGAGCCAAGATCGTGCCACTGCACTTCAGCCTGGGTGACAAAGCAAGACTCCATCGCCAAAAAAAAAAAAAAAAAAAAGAAATGGCCATGAGTGTAGGTAAAATTGGGTTAAATATTGGCACTTTCAAACGGTTCCATCTACTTATCCCCATTTAGCAGGTGAGGAAACAGACTCAGAGAGACTCAGTAACTTCTTGTTGTTTTTGAGACAGGGTCTTGCTCTGTTGCCCAGGCTGGAGTGCGGGGGCACAATCACAGTTGACTGCAGCCTCAACCTCCTGGGCTCAAGCAATCCTCCCACCTCAGCCTCCCAAGTAGCTGGGACCACAGGTGCATGCCACCATGCTTGACTAATTTTAAAAACTTTTTTTTTTTTGTAAAGATAGGGTCTCACTTTTTTTGCTCAAGCTGGTCTTGAACTTGGGCTCAAGTGATCCTCCCATCTCAGCCTCCCAAAGTGCCAGGATTACAGGCACAAGCCGCTGTGCTCAGCGAGGTGCAGTAACTTGACTGAAGTCACAAGGTGCTGGTGAGGCTGGGACTTCCAGCAGGTACTCAGCCTCAGGTGGAAAGACCCCAGGGTCTGTGCTCTGAGACCTCTCCCATGCACTGTGGTGCTCAGGACAGAGGCTTGGATGGATTGAGTGAGTGAATGAATGACTTTGGCAGGGGGTGGGTGAAGAGACTCCTGTCCCCCCAGCCCTCCCTCCTGACCATGTCCTCTCTCCTCCCCACAGCCGTCAAGGGATTCTGGGCCACCCACCCTTCCTTCTCCACCTTCTACTTCGTCTTTGCCATTTTTGTGGTGTCCACCATCTTTCACTGCCACCAGCGCCTGGCTCTGGTGCCTGCGCCCTGGGCATACTCCGCCCATGTGGTCCTGGCCCCCAGACACCTGCCCCGGGAGGGCCTGTTCACTATCAACTCCAAGGGCCGCCTGGGGAACCAGATGGGCGAGTACGCCACGCTGTATGCCCTGGCCAAGATGAACGGGCGGCCCGCCTTCATCCCGGCACAGATGCACAGCACCCTGGCCCCCATCTTCAGAATCACCCTGCCAGTGCTGCACAGCGCCACGGCCAGCAGGATCCCCTGGCAGAACTACCACCTGAACGACTGGATGGAGGAGGAGTACCGCCACATCCCGGGGCGCTATGTCCGCCTCACGGGCTACCCCTGCTCCTGGACCTTCTACCACCACCTCCGCCAGGAGATCCTCCAGGAGTTCACCCTGCACGACCACGTGCGCGAGGAGGCCCAGAAGTTCCTGCGGGGCCTGCAGGCCAAGTGGGCAGGGCAGGCGACCTTCATGGGGGTCCATGTGCGCCGGGGGGACTATGTCCGTGTCATGCCGCGCGTATGGAAGGGGGTGCTGGCCGACAGGGGCTACCTGCAGCGGGCCCTGGACTGGTTCCGGGCCTGCTGCCGCCTCCCGGTCTTTGTGGTCACCAGCGATGACGTGGCCTGGTGCCGGGAGAGCATCAACAGCTCCCTTGGGGACGTGGTGTTCGCTGGCAATGGCCTCCAGGGCTCACCTGCCAAGGACTTTGCACTGCTCACACAGTGCAACCACACCATCATCACCGTGGGCACCTTCGGGGTCTGGGCCGCGTACCTCGCGGGCGGGGACACTGTCTACCTGGCCAACTTCACCCTGCCCAGCTCCCCTTTCAACGTGGTCTTTAGGCCGTAAGCAGCCTTCCTGCCAGAGTGGGTGGGCCTTGCGGCTGACCTTGGACAGGCTGGACAGAACAGCCTCTAGCCAGCCCTGCATGTGCCTGGTCCTCATCCTGTGACCCAAGGGGCAGTGAGTGGGGCGTGCGGGGCATGGACTCACGGTCCCTCACGCAGTTTGGATCCAGGCTTATCTACTTCATAGCTGAGTGAGTTTGGACAACTGACTCAACCTCTGTGCCTTAGTATGTCAACCACAAAATGCACAAACCACAGAACTAAACACCAGTAGCAGCTGGTGGGAGCTGAGCAAATTCGCTTAGAGCCAGTGCCTTGTGACCGTGTGGGAGGCGTCGGCTGCTCACATGTATGCAGCACGTCAGGAACACTGGCATTGCTTTCCAATGGAAACGCAGTTTTGCCCTCTCCTTCCTGGCAGCACTGGTATCACAGAGCCCAGATATTTTGCACTCATGTCCCAGGACGAAGCCATCCCTGCCCTGAAGGATAGGGGAACTCGATTTTCTGGGCAACTAGAAATTTTGGCTTTGGAGTTAGTGGGCCTTATCACAAAAGAATGTGAGGGAAGGGCCGGGTGCGGTGGCACGCCTGTAATCCCAGCACTTTGGGAAGCCAAGGCTGGTGGATCACTTGAGGTCAGGAGTTCGAGACCAGCCTGGCCAACATGGCGAAACCCAGTCTCCACTAAAAATACAAAAAGTAGCCAGGCACGGTGGTGCGCGCCCCTAATCCCAGCTACTCCGGAGGCTGAAGCAGGAGGATAGCTTGAATTGGGAAGCAGAGTTTGCAGTAAACCGAGATCATACCACTGCACTCCAGCCTGGGCCACAGAGCGAGACTCCATCTCAAAAAAAAAGAATTCCAGGGAAGACAGGATTTGCAGGGACACACCCATGAGGAGGGATTCCCCTGCAATGGACAGGGGAGGGGTTTAGGTGCAGGTGGCACCCTGGGCGCGGGGAAGAAGGCGTCACAGTGAGGGCAGAAAAGACTCCTCAGATCCTGGAAGCAGCAACCTGACCCCCAGGGGCCACTAAGACCAAATCATGGCCATCTCAGCAGCAGCGTGTGTGACAGTTACTGGAAAAAGATACCTCACACCTGGCACTGCCTAACCCCCGAGAACCTAATGCCACTCTGAGAAAGCTCAGTACGGGTGCAAGTTGGATTAAGTAATTGCAGTGCAAGTTTTCCTGTTTTATTGGTGTAATGCTCCTTTTGGACATTAAAAAAACTTGACATATACAATGATCATTTACATGCATTAAACATTTCCACCAAATGTAGGTACAGTGGTTTAGAAAACATTCCAATCACATCTCTTTCCCATTTGAAACCTTTTCAAGGTTGGGTGCAGTGGCTCATGCCTGTAATCCCAGCGCTTTGAGAACTGAGTTGGAGGGGCATCCCTTGAGCCCAGGAGTTCGAGACCAGCCTGGGAAACATATTGAAACCTCATCTCTACAAAAATTAGCTGTGCCTGGTGGCACACACCCATGGTCCCAGATAATCAGGAGGCTGAGGTGGGAGGATCACCTGAGCTTGGGAGGTTGAGGCTGCAGTGAGCCATGATCACACCACTGTACTCCAGCCTGGGCAACAGAGTAAGACCCTGTCTCAATAAAATTAAATAAATAAATAAATAAATTGCTTGCAGCTGGTGCCAAGGAATGGTAGTCTCCCAGTAGATAGAAAACACCCGAAGCTGGCCAGGTGTGGTGGCTCACGCCTATAATCCCAGCACTTGGGGGCCCGAGGTGGGCGGATCACCTGAGGTCAGGAGTTCAAGACCAGCCTGGCCAAAGTGGCGAAACCCTGTCTCTAATAAAAATACAAAAATTAGGCCGGGCACGGTGGCTCATGCCTGTAATCCCAGCACTTTGGGAAGCCGAGGCTGGCGGATCACGAATTCAGGAGATCGAGACCATACTGGCTAACAAGGTGAAACCCCATCTCTACTAAAAAAAAGAAAAAATACAAAAAAATTAGCCGGGCGTGGTGGCGGGCGGGCGCCTGTAGTCCCAGCTACTCAGGAGGCTGAGGCAGGAGAATGGCGTGAACCCAGGAGGCAGAGCTTGCAGTGAGCAGAGATCGCGCCACTGCACTCCAGCCTGGGCGACAGAGTGAGACTCCGTCTCAAAAAAAAAAAAAAAAAAAAAAAAAAATTAGCTGGTGTGGTGATGCGCGCCTGTAATCCCAGCTATCTGGGAGGCTGAGGCAGGAGAATCGCTTGAACTTGGGAGGTGGAGGTTGCAGCAAGCTGAGATCGCGCCATTGCACTCCAGCCTGGGCAACAAGAGAGAAACTCCATCTCAAAAAAAGAAAAAGAAAAGACAACACCCGAAGCTGGTGATCAGCAGCTTCCCAATAAGATCTTGGGAGTTCGGCGAGTGGGCACAAGCATGTGCACTAAGAGGCAAAATAGCAGAGTTTAATTGGTACATGACCTCCTGGGGACATTCGGTGGGTAAGGGAAGAACGCCTCAAGTGAGCACGCGTACAACTTCAGTAAACACACTGCGCATGCTCCCCACCCAGGCGCTGGTAGGCCACCGCCTAAGTGGACAGCCCACCCCAAGGGAGAAACTGGGGAGAAGGGACGCAAGACCCCAGAAGTGTGCCAACATATAAAACCCCAACTCAAAAGGTCAAACTGCACACTTGTCTTTCATGTCGCCCGCTTAGCCCTCTTCCAAGTGTACTTTCATTCCTTTTGTCCCTGCTCTAAAGCTTTTCAATAAACTTTCTCTCCTGCTCTAAAGGAGAGCCTATTGCCCAGGCTGCCTTGGTCTTTCCTTCTGCCTATTCCCCTCAGTCGAATTCTTTCTTCTAAGGAGACAAGAATTGAGGTTGCTGCAGACCCATATGGATTTGCTGCCAGTAACAGGGTTTGGGCTTGGGAGGTGTTAAAGAACACAGGAGGGACCAGGCACGGTGGCTCATGCCTGTAATCCCAGCACTTTGGGAGGCCCAGGCGGGTGGATCACCAGGTCGAGAGATCGAGACCATCCTGGCCAACACGGTGAAACCCCGTCTCTACTAAAAATACAAAAATTAGCTGGGCATGGTGGCAGGTGCCTGTAATCCCAGCTACTCAGGAGACTGAGGCAGGAGAATCGCTTGAACCCAGGAGGCAGAGGTTGCTGTGAGCTGAGATCGCGCCACTGCACTCCAGCCTGGTGACAGAGTGAGACTCCGTCTCAAAGAAAAAAAAAAAAAAACTCAGGAGGAGGGCTGAGTGCGATGGCTCTTTCGCCCAGGCTGGAGTGCAGTGGCGCCATCTCAGCTCACTGCAACCTCCGCCTCCTGGGTTCAAGCAGTCCTCCCACCTCAGCCTCCCAAGTGGGATTATAGGCACCCGCTGCCACATCCAGCTAATTTTTGTATTTTTAGTAGAGATGGGGTTTTGCCATTTTGGCCAGGCTGGTCTGACCTCAAGTGATCCTTCCACCTCGGCCTCCCAAACTTCTGAGATGACAGGCGTGAGCCACTGTGCCCAGCCAACAGCTTTCACATTACAAAAGCCCAAGCAGAAGCTGGCAAGCTGCCAACAAGCTGCACTAATTCATCAATAAATATTTACTGAGTTTCTTACTGCGTTTGCAAATTCCAAAGCAGAAGTTGGACAGACACCTAAAAGCCCGCCCTGTCCCTCACCAGAAGGGGACAAAAGGAAGCTGAGCAGGACAGGGGCCACTTAAGTCCCCTAAAGAAGGGGATTGCATACCCCAGCACCTCAGACAGTATCCAGTGCACAGCACATGTTCCTTATGGTTTCACTTGTGACAAGTCCCCGGCCAAGTTTCCTTGTCTTATTTTTTTGAGACAGAGACTCTCTCTGTCACCCAGGCTAGAGAGCAGTGGTGCGATCTCAGCCCACTGCAACCTCCGCCTCCCAGGTTCAAGTGATTCTGTTGCCTCAGCTTCCTGAGTAGCTTGGCCTACAGGCACCTGCCACCACTCCCTGCTAATTTTTGTATTTTTAGTAGAGACGCGGTCTCACCATGTTGGCCAGGCTGGTCTCGAACTCCTGACCATAGGTTATCCTCCTGCCTCAGCCTCCCAAAGTGCTGGGATTACAGGCGTGAGTCACTGCACCCAGCCTCCCTTGGCCAAGTTCATATATTAAAGTCCTAGCCCCAAGTAGGACCTCAGTCCGTCACCCAGGCTGGAGTGCAGTGGCACAATCTCGGTTCACTGCAACCTCTGCCTCCCAGGTTCAAGTGATTCTCCTGCCTCAGCCTCCTGAGTAGCTGAGATAACAGGAGCACACCACCATGCCTGGCTAATTTTTTGTATGTTTAGTAGAGATGGGGTTTCACCATGTTGTCCAGGCTGGTCTGGAACTCCTGACCTCAAGTGATCCGCCCACCTCGGCCTCCCAAATTGCGGGGATTACAGGCGTGAGCCACCGTGCCCAGCCCTGGTCAGTCTTGAGGTCTGTGTTGATGTTAAACACTGGTCAGCTGAGCCTGAATTACAATGGCAGGAGGGTATAATGAGGCATGTCCAGCCACCCAGTCCCATCCTGGGCTGAACTAGTGTTTCAGGTTTACTTTAGAATGCCCTTGGTCTAGAGGGAGGGTCCATTCAGTTACCTGGGGGACTGAGAATTTTATCTGTGGTTTACAGTAAGATAATTGTAGGTGTAACTGGTTAAGTCCAGGTTATACTGGAGTAGGGTGTGTGGTGTCCCTAATCCGTTATGATGGGTGACCACACAGACACCAAAGAAAGGAAAGCCACATGATGACAAAGGCAGAGATTAACTCTGGGCCTCCAGAACTAAGGGAGAATGGGCTGGGCGTGATGACTCACACCTGTAATCCCAGCACTTTGGGAGGCCGAGGCAGGTGGGTCACCTGAGGTCAGAAGTTTGAGGCCAGCCTGCCTAACATGGCAAAACCCCATCTCTACTAAAAACACAAAAATTCGCCGGGCGTGATGGTGTATGCCTGTAATCGCAGCTGCTTGGGAGGCTGAGGTGGGAGAATTGCTTAAACAGGAGGCGGAGGCTGCAGTGAGCCAAGATCACTCCAACCTGGGAGACAGAGCGAGACCCTGTCTCAAAAAAAAAAAAAGAAAAACTAAAGGAGAATGATTTTCTTTTGCTTTGAGGGACCCAGTTGTGTGTTACCTTCTTAGAGCAACCAGGAAAACACATACAGCGTCTAATGCATATTAATTGAATGGATTGTACAAACAGAGCGAAAAGAGAACCCCATGGCTTAGCAGGAAAGCAGCTTAGAGATGAAAGGTTTCAGTATCCTTGGCACAGGGCCAGTAGTCCTGGAGATGATTTCATGGACACTGTCCCAGGAAGTAAAATTCTGGAAATACTTTCATTCATTCAACAATATGGTCATGGGTCACTTAACAATAGGGATGTGTTCTGAGAAATGTATTATTAGGCAATTTCATGTTGTATGAACATCATAGAGTATATTTACACAAACCCAGATGGGGTGTGTGTGTGTATATATATATTAAATTCATATTTTTTTAATATGGAAAACCAAATCTCCGAGCACCATTATTGAATATCAGTCATCTCCTGTACTTCATCTGCAATGCCAATACAAAGTGCCAGAGATGAGGTTTCTATATATGCTCTATTATAATATTTTATTTGTTTATTTTTGAGACACAGTCTCGCTCTGTCACCCAGGTTGGTGTGCAGTGGTGCAAACACAACTCACTGCAACCTCTGCCTCCCGGGCTCAAGTGCTCCTCCTGCCTCAGCCTCCCGAGTAGCTGGGACCACAGGCACTCACCACCACACTTGGCTAATTTTTGCATTTTTTTTTTAAAGATGGGGTCTCACTATGTTGCCCAGGCTGGTCTTGAACTCCTGGGTTTAAGGGATCCTCTTGCCTCAGCCTCCCAAAGTGCTGAGTTATAGGCGTGAACCACCGCACCCAGCCTATTCATTTATTTTTGAGACAGTCTTGCTCTGTCACCCAAGCTGGAGTGCAGTGGCTCGATCTCAGCTCACTGCAACCTCTGCCTCCTGGGCTCAAGAGATTCTTGTGCCTCAGCCATCTGAGTAGCTGGGATATACAGGCGTGCTCCACCATGCCTGGCTAATTTTTGTATTTTTAGTAGAGATGGGGTTTGCCATGTTTCCCAGGCTAGTCTCAAATTCCTGGCCTCAAGTGATCCACCCTCCTCTGCCTCCCAAAGCGCTGGGATGACAGGCGTAAGCCACCGGGCCCAGCCAAATTTTAAAGAAAACAGGATATCAATTTATATCTCAAGGCAAAGAGAAAGAATGTAAGTTCTTTTGTTGTTTTTGAGATTGGTTCTCCCTCTGTTGCCCAGTCTGATCTCAAACACCTGACCTCAAGAGAGCCTCCCACCTCCAGCCCCCAAAGTGTTGCGATTGTAGGCGTGCTGGCCCACTTTCTGTTCTGGTTTTCTTTCTTTTCTTTTCTTTTTTTCCTTTTTTTTGAGACAGAGTTTCGCTCTTTTTGCCCAGGCTGGAGTGCAATGGCACGATCTCGGCTCACCACCACCTCCGCCTCCTGGGTTCAGGTGATTCTCCTGCCTCAGCCTCCTGAGTAGCTGGGATTACAATCACCCACCACCATGCCCGGCTAATTTTGCATTTTTAGTAGAGATGGGGTGGTGGGGGGGCAGGGGGTGTTTCTCCATGTTGGTCAGGCTGGTCTGGAACTCCCGAACTCAGATGATCCGCCTGCCTCGGTCTCCCAAAGTGTTGCGATTACAGGTGTGAGCCACTGCTCCCGGCCCTACTTTCTGTTTTTTAACTGGATTACTGAGTCCATTTACAGATAAAGCCGAGAAAGCACGTGGAGTTTCCAGGACTGGCCTAAGCCTCACCCATAGAAAAAGCAGGCATAGCTGGAAGGCAGAGCTCCTGGATCCCAGAAATCAAGGATCCCATTCCTAGGCTGAATCCCTGATCCCCTAGACCAGTGGCAAAGCCCAAGAGGGAAATGCCCAGGGACAGGCTGTCAAAAGCTCCCACACTCAGCCTGGGCTGCAAGGCACACTTTACTGTCAGTTCTGCTTGGCTCAGTCAGAAATCTGAGTTTTTTCTTATCTAAATGCATGAAGAAATGAGGAGGATAAAATTTGCCCACTGTGGTAATAACCATTCATTCCAACCTTGTCAGTTATCTTCAAAATTGTAGCTATTGACAGTAACTACTTAGTTATCCCATGACCGAAGGTCAAGTGTTTTCTTACCTTAGAAAGTAACCCTCCTGGGCCCGGCGTGGTGGCTCATGTCTGTAATCCCAGCACTTTGGGAGACCGAGGCGAGTGGATCACCTGAGGTCGGGAGTTCAGAACCAGCCTGACCAACATGGAGAAACCCCGTCTCTACTAAAAATACAAAATTAGCCGGGCGTGGTGGCACATGCCTGTAATCCTAACTACTCGGTGGGCTGAGGCAGGAGAATCGCTTGAACCCGGGAGGCGGAGGTTGTGGTGAGCCGAGATTGTGCCATTGCACTCCAGCCTGGGCAACAAGAGCAAGACTCTCTCTCAAAAAAAAGAGAAGAAAGTAACCCTTGGACCTTCAAAAGCCAAAGAGATCAGGGAGTTTAGTGCAAAAGAGAGCAGAGGATTAGACCTCGCCCTCGACTCTTGGGGCTCCGTGAGGAAGACAGAAGACCCCAAAAAGGAAGTCTGTGGTGCTTTGGCTGGGCTCCTCAAGGAGTCTCAGAATCACTAAAAGTCTCTTTTTTATTTTATATATATTTTTTATTATTATACTTTAAGTTCTAGGGTACATGTGCACAACGTGCAGGTTTGTTACATATGCATACGTGTGCCATGTTGGTGTGCTGCACCCATTAACTCGTCTCTTTTAAATCGCTTCATGTGCTATTGAAGGAGACAAAAGGAAGAAAGAGTGGAGGTAGATGGGGAAACAAGTCTTTTTTTTCTTTTTTTGAGACAAGGTCTTGCTCTGTCGCTCAGGCTGGAGTGCAGTGCCACCATCGTGACTCACTGCAGCCTCTATCTCCTGGGCTCAAGTGATCTTCCCACCTCAGCCTCCAAAGTAGCTGGGACCACAGGCATACACCACCATGCCCGGCTATTTTCCACATTTTTAGAAGGCTTGGCGTGGTGGCTCATGCCTGTAATCCCAGCACTTTGGGAGGCCAGGACAGGTGGATCACCTGAGATCAGCCTGACCAACTTGGTGAAACCCCCGTCTCTACTAAAAATGCAAAAATTAGCCGGGCGTGGTGGCGCACGCCTGTAATCCCAGCTACTCAGGAGGCTGAGGCAGGAGAATCGCTAGAACCTGGGTGGCAGAGGTTGCAGTGAGCCGAGATTGTGCCATTGTACTCCAGCCTGGGCAACAAGAGGGAAACTCTGTCTTGGAATAAATAAATAAATAAAAATAAATAAAATAATAATAAATAAAATTTTGGCAGAGATGGCTCTTGCTGTGTTGTCCAGGGTGCTCTTGAACTCCTGGCCTCAAGCGATCCTTCAGCCTCAGCCTCCCACAGTGCTGGGATTACAGGCATGAGTCACCACACCCGGCCCACCAATTTATTTTATAAGCAAACTGGTTCACATACGTTTTTTCCTGTTAATCCAGTTTTGGAAAGGGAAAAAAACCAAGACTTTTACCACCTTTACTGGACCGGGTCCCACAGGCAGAGATCCAAGGAGCTGGTAAGAAATCTCACCTTTTTCTGCCAGCTATTTATCATTTGTCCCAGAAAACCATCTGTAGGCTCCGAAACAGAGTGATTTGATTTGCATCCTGCTCACAGTGCCAGAACTGCGGGGAAGTTAAAATGTTTCCCCTGGAGGTTAAAACATTTGAGTCTATATAAATCAAACTAATAATAGCCAGGTAGCAGGAGAAAGGAATACACATTTTATTATGTGCACACAGGACTCACAGAAAATACGCAAACTCAGAGAAAGGGCCAGATAGCTGAAGTTGTTTTTTGAGACAGAGTTTCACTCTTGTTCCCCAGGCTGGAGTGCAATGGTGCGATCTTGGCTCACCACAACCCCTGCCTCCCGGGTTCAAGTGATTCTCCCTCCTCAGCCTCCTGAATAGCTGAGATTACAGGCATGCGCCACCATGCCCGGCTAATTTTGTATTTTTAGTAGAGACGGGATTTCTCCATGTTGGTCAGGCTGGTTTCGAACTGCCGACCTCAAGTGATCCGCCCGCCTCAGCCTCCCAAAGTGCTGGGATTACAGGCGTGAACCACCATGCCTGGCTGAGCCACCGTGCCCGATGAAGTTTTTATATCACTCTGAGGTTAAAGAAGAATCAGGACTTGGAGACTGGTGAGACAGGTTATGGAAGAGAGAGAAGAAAGGCCTGGCTATGGAGGGCAGTCTTTTAATGTAGATGAAACCCTGATGGGTAGGGGCTCTCAGAAAGAATAAATTTTCTTTTCTTTTTTTTTTTGAGATGGAGTTTCCCTCCTGTTGCCCAAGCTGAAGTACAGTGGCATGATTTCAGCTCACTGCAGCCACCCCTTCTGAGTTCAAGCGATTCTCCTGCCTCACCCTCCCAAGCAGCTGGTATTACAGGCGCATGCCACCAAGCCCGGTTAATTTTTTGTATTTTTAGTGGAAGACAGAGTTTCACCACATTAGCCAGGCTGGTCTTGAACTCCTGACCTCAGGTGATCCGCCTGCCTCGGCCTCCCAAAGTGCTGGGATTACAGGCATGAGCCACCGTGCCAGGCCTTTAAAAACATTTTTTTTGAGACCAAGTCTTGCCCTGTCACCCAGGCTGGAGTGCAGTGGTGCGATCTCAGCTCACTGCAACCTCTGCCTCCTGGGCTCAAGTGATTCTCATTCCTCAGCCTTCTGAATAGGTGGGATTACAGATGTGCACCACCATGCCCAGCTAATTTTTGCATTTTTTGTAGACACAGGGTTTCACTATGTTGCCCAGGCTGCTCTCGAACTTCAGCCCTCAAATGATTCACCTGCCTCGGCCTCCTAAAGTGCTGGGATTATAGGTGTGAGCCACCTCACCCCGCCCGTCCAGAAAGAGTAAATTTCTTTCTTTTTTCTTTTTCTTTTTTTTTTTTTTGAGACAAGTCTCGCTCTGTAGCCCAGGCTGGAGTGCAAGTGGCTCGATCTTGGCTCACTGCAAGCTCTACCTCCTGGGTTCACACCATTCTTCTGCCTCAGCCTCCTGAGTAGGTGGGACTACAGGCGCCCACCACCACGCCTGGCTACTTTTTGTAGTTTTAGTAGAGACGGGGTTTCACCATGTTAGCCAGGATGGTCTCGATCTCCTGACTTCATGATCCGCCCACTTCGGCCTTCCAAAGTGCTGGGATTACAGGCATGAGCCACTGTGCCCGGCCTACAATTTTTTTTCTTTTTGAGACGGAGTCTCACTCTGCCGCCCAGGCTGGAGTGCAGTGGCGTGATCTCAGCTCACTGAAAGCTCTGCCTCCCGGGTTCACGCCATTCTCCTGCCTCAGCCTCCCGAGTAGCTGGGACTACAGGTGCCCGCCACCATGCCCAGCTAATTTAAAAAAATTTTTTTAAATTTTTAGTAGAGATGGGGGTTTCACCATGTTAGCCAGGATGGTCTCGATCTCTTGACCTCATGATCCGCCCACCTCAGCCTCCCAAAGTGCTGGGTGGGATTACAGCCACCGCGCCCGGCCTTTTTTTGAGACGGAGTCTCACCCTGTCACCCAGGCTGGAGTGCAATGGCACGATATTGGCTCAGTGCAACCTCTGCCTCCCAGGTTCAAGCAATTCTGCTTCAGCCTCCCGAGTAGCTGGGATTACAGGCACAGCCACCATGCCCGGCTAATTTTTTGTATCTAGTAGAGACAGGGTTTCACCAGGGTTGGCCAGGCTGTTCTCCTGACCTGGTGATCAGCCCGCCACCCTCTCAAAGTGCTGGGATTACAGGTGTGAGCCACTGCACCTAATCTAATCTTATAACTGTCAATCTAATCTTATAACTGTATGTTAGCCTTTGTATGCAAAATGCTGTCATTCTGCTCACGATCTCCATTTTTTGTTGTTGTTGGTTTTTCGTTTGTTTTGTTTGTTTGTTTTAGACAGAGTCTTGCTCTTTTGCCCAGGCTGGAGTGCAGTGGTGCGATCTCGGAACACTGAAACCTCCACCCTACCCCGCCTCTGCCTCCCAGGTTCAAGCAATTCTTCTGCCTCAGCCTCCCAGGTAGCTGAGATTACAGGTGCTCACCACCACACAGCCAGCTAAATTTTGTATTTTTTTTTTTTAGTAGAGACAGGGCTTCACTATGTTGACCAGGCTGGTCTCAAACTCGTGACCTCAAATGATCCACCTGCCTTGGCCTCCCAAAGTGCTGGGATTACAGGCATTAGCCACTGCGTTTGACCTCTCCATTTTTACCTGTATAAATGAGTTCCACTTTTCCCCGTACTGGAAGCACTGATCACCATTCTTCGGTGTCCTTGTGTCCCTGGACAGCCACCCTCACACACTTGTGTTTAAAAAAACTTTTTTAATTTTTTTCTTGAGATGGAGTCTCGTTCTGTCACCCAGGCTGGAGTGCAGTGGTGTGATCTCAGCTCACTGCAACCTCCACCTCCCAGGTTCAAGCGATTCTCGTGCCTCAGCTTCCCGAGTAGCTGGGACTACAGGTGTGCACCACCACACCCAGGTAATTTTTGTATTTTTAGTAGAGACTGGGTTACAGCATGTTAGCCAGGCTAGTCTCGAACTCCTGGTCTCAAGCAATCTGCCTGCCTCAGCTTCCCAAAGTGCTGAGATTACAGGCGTGAACAACTGTGCCCAGATTTCTTTTTTAATTTTTCAGAGGCAGGGTCTTTCTCTGTCACTCAGGCTGGAGTGCAGCGTCAGGATCATAGCTGACGCTGGACCTCCTGGGCTCCTCTTGCCTCAGCCTCTCAAGTAGCTGGGACTACAGACATGTGCAACCATGTCTGGCTAATTTTCTTTATTTTTTGTAGAGAGACAAGGTCTTGCTATGTTGCCCAGGCTGGTCTTTAACTTCTGGCTTCAAGCTATGCTCCTGCCTCAGCCTCCTGAGTAGCTGGGATTACAGGTGCATGCCCCCATGCCTGGCCACCACGGCCAATTTCAAGCTACCAATATGAGATCATTGAACATGCAATTGGAAAGAAATGCACAGTATTACATTGTTCTATAGCAAGCCTATTACACAGACATAATAAATGTAAATAGGCCAGGCAAGATGGTTCATACCTGTAATCCCAGCACTTTGGGAGGCTGAGGCAGGAGGATCGCTTTGAGCTCAGGAGTTCGAGGCCAGCCTGGGTAACATAGTGAGACCCCATCTCTACAAAAAAACACAAAATTAACTGAGTGTGGTGACGGGCACCTGTAGTCCCAGCTACTCAGGAGGCCAAGGCAGGAGACTCATTTGAGCCCAGGAGGCGGAGGTTGCAGTGAGCACATACACTGGCACACAAATTGGCAGATACTACCATACAGTGTGTTTTTTTCTCCAGAGAACTGGCTGGTAAGTGTTTACCATAGTAAGAAGACTTACTATAGAACAATGTATTACTGTGTGTTTCTTTCCAATTCCATGTTCAATGATCTCTTATTGGTAGCTTGAAATTGGCCGTGGTGGCCAAGCATGGGGGCGTGCACCAGTAAGGGAAAGCTGAAATGGAAAACAGAGGGTTTAGGGCAACAGTCCTGAATTCCGGAGTGCTGTCCCCCTGGGGGAGTTATGGGAATCTGTGGGGGTTGTTTTTAGTTGTCACAGTGGAGGTCCTAGGATGCTACCACAGCGTTTATGCGGCTGGGGTCAGCGACAATAAAAGTTACGCAATGAAGGTTTGTCCTGCATTCTCAGGACTTTGTTTTATTTTTGAGACAGAGTCTTGCTCTGTCACCCAGGCTGGAGTGCAGTGGTACCATCTCGGCTCACTGCAACCTCTGCCTCCCAGGTTCAAGGAATTCTCCTCCCCTAGCCTCCTGAGTAGCTGGGATTACAGGCGTGCACCACCATGCCCAGCTAATTTTGTATTTTTAGTAGAGATGGAGTTTCACTAAAAAAAAATGTTGGCTAGGCTGGTCTCAAACTCCTGACCTCAGGTGATCCACCTGCCTCGGCCTCCCAAAGTGTTGGGATTACAGGCGTGAGCCACTGTGCTGGGCCATGGCTAATTTCTGTATTCTTATAAGGACGGGGTTTCACCTTATTGGCCAGGCTGGTCTCTGACTCCTGACCTCAGTTGATCCGCCTGCCTCGGCCTCCCAAAGTGCTAGAATTACAGGTGTGAGTCACCACACCGGGCCCATTTCTATTTAAAAATTTTTTTGAAATAGGCAGGGCGAGGTGGCTCACGTCTGTAATCCCAGCACTTTGGGAAGCTGAGGCAGGAGAATCCCTTGAACTTGTGAGGCGGTGGTTGCAGTGAGCTGAGATCACGCCATTGCACTCCAGCCTGGGCAACAAGAGCAAAACTCTCTCAAAAAGTAATACTACTAATAATTAATTAATAAATAAATATAAGACTCTGAGGGGACTCAGAGTCAGCGAGAGCCTGGCCTAGCAGGACTCTGTCCCCCGCCTCCATGCTGCCTTCTGGAGGCCTTCCTGGCTGCCTGGAGGAGGGGAGCAGAGTGGGGGCCCCTTTCTGTTGGGGCATCACAACAGTTCCCCAAGGAAGACCCCCGGGGACCCGGATGGGGGATGCGACCTTGTCCTGCCTCTCTCCCCCACCCTATGGACAGGCTTGGGTGCAGCCTGGTGCAGGTGGAGGAGCTAAGGGTAGATAACAAGATGGACTTCGTGGCCGGCACTGGGGAGGGAGGAGGGGCTACGGGCTCACCTTCCTCCCGCAGCCCAGCCACACCTGCTCTGGAAAGCCCTGTAGCTCCTGGGCGGGGTTTGCCAGTCACCGATGCTGGAAGGGTTTCTTTGGCCCTGAGTGAAGAGAGACCCAGAGGGAACACTGAGGGGCCTGCCCAACCACTCTGTCCCGGTTTCCTTCAGCAGGACCAGGTGAGAGAAGGTGAGGGGGCTCCTCTCCCACCCTACAACACGCACACCTCTGCACACACGCCCAGGCGGAGAGCAGGGATTTGGGACGTGGACCCGCGTGCCCTCGTGGGTCCCTGGTGCCCTCTGGGATGCACCCCCAACTCAGGACCTCCAGGAGAGGAGGGTCCCTCCCTCGGCAGCCAGGACCTCCTCCCCAGCCAGCCGCCCTCCTTAGCTCCCTCCCCACTTCCTTCCAGGTGGATCTGTTTCTAGAGCTCCAACCACCAGCTCCCTCCCCTTCTCCACCCCGGGCCACCAGGTCCTTCCTTGTCTCCTTCCCCTCAGCAGTTTCTATGAACCACCCTGGCAGTAATGGTGCAGATGGCTCGCGCACAGCTGGTGGTGACCCGACTTTCCTGTCTCCACCCTGGGGCTTGCTCCCTCAGACCCTGGGGCTCCTCAGAGGCTTCATGGAACCCAAACTGCTGGTCTCACCTCCGAGCCCTGCCCTCGCCCAGGGAGGGCGGCTCCGTCCCTCCTGCACTCCCTAATCCCGCTCCGAATCACCGCTTCTGTTCTGGGTCGGAGAATAAAGGTGGGGTTTCCAAGTGATGGCCCTACGTTATTGTCTGAAGCTCCCTTCTCCTCCCCAGAGTGGAAGTGATAATGCCGGGAATCCGGGAATCCCGGGGAGGTGCAGGAAGACAGCGAGCTCGAGGCAGTGGGGTGCGACTGAGCCGGATGTGCTGAGCTGCCCGGGGCACGGGGCGGTTGGGGTAGAGAAAGGCTTTCGGAGCTGGGGGACAGGACGGGGCCCCGGGTGAGCGGAGAGCTGGGTTATTTCACGGGAACAGCTGGTGACAAAGCCGGAGGGGTGTGCGGGGCCGGCGAGAGACTGGGATTGTGTCTTAAGAGGCATAGGGAGCCCTGAAGGGGCTGCGAGCTGGGAAGGGGCAGGGCCGGCGCTGGGTGTACGGGACAGAGGGGAGAGGAGGAAGCCGGGCTGCAATAGAAAGACGTGGGTGGGGCTGGACGTGGTGGCTGACGCCTGTAATCCCAGCACTTTGGGAGGCCGAGACAGGCGGATCACTTGAGGTCAGGAGTTCGAGACCAGTCTGGCCAACATGGAGACACCCCGTCTCTACTAAAAATACAAAATTAGCCAGGCGTGGTGGTGCATGCCTGTAATCCCAGCTACTCGGGAGGCTGAGGCAGGAGAATCGTTTGAACCCGGGAGGCGGAGGTTGTGGTGAGCCAAGATTGTGCCATTGCACTCCAGCCTGGGGAACGAGCAAAACTCCGTCTCAAAAAAAAAAAAAAAAAAAAAAAAAACTCAGTAAGATAGACCAGGTGTGGTGGCTCATGCCTGTAATCCCAGCACTTTGGGAGGCTGAGGAAGGAGAACAGAGGACCTCCTGAGGCCAGGAGTTTGAGATCAGTGTGGGCCACATAGCAAGACCCCCCTCCCCACCATCCCTACAAAAAAAGCAACTCAAAAAAAATAGTGCCTTCAGGCAGAATGGGAGTGGTGCTTGGTTCAAGCCTGACATAAGTGTGAGTTTGGGGCACAAATTCTGCTCTGAATACCAGGGACAGCCCATGTAATGCAGCATTTCCCTTTGCGCCCACACAGCCCTAAGGGAGGTGTGGTTTGTTGCTGTTGTTGTATCTTTTTGAGACGGACATTTGCTCTTGTTGCCCAGGCTGGCATGCAATGGTACAATCTTGGCTCACTGCAACCTCCACCTCCCAGGTTCAAGCGATTCTCCTTCCTCAGCCTCCCAAGTAGCTGAGATTACAGCCATGAGCTACCATGCCTGGCTAATTTTTTGTATTTAGTAGAAATGGGGTTTCACCATATTAGTCAGGCTGGTCTCGAACTCCTGACCTCAGGTGATCCACCCGCCTCAGCCTACCAAAGTGCTGGGATTACTGGCATGAGCCACTGCACTGGCTTTTTTTTTTTTTTTTTTTTGAGACGGAGTCTCGCTGTGTTGCGCAGGCTGGAGTGCAATGGTGTGATCTCAGCTCACTGCAACCTCTGAGGAGGTGTTGTTTTTATCCCTCCCCACAACCCCCTGTTGATGGACAGACAAGGACAACGAAACACAGAGAGGTAAAAGCCCTGGGTTAAAGTCACACAGCACATAAGCGGTTCCTGATCATGCCGTGCAGGGCATCTTGCCAAACCTCAAAAATTCACAATCTCATAGCACAGCTTGCTCTGTGAGGCCTCCCCACCTGTTCCTTCTCTCCCTGCAGGCTCGAGTCAAGGTCAGTGCCCAGCTTCCTGCTCTGGGCCACTCAGCAGCCACCTTCCTCCTTCCTGGGTAAGGAGGTAGGGAGCTACCAAGGAGGCAGGGACATCCGTGTAGAACATTCTGCTTTTCTTTTTTCTTTTTTTTAAGATAGAGCCTGACTCTGTCGCCCAGGCTGGAGTGCAGCTGTAGTTTAATGGCACAATCGCAGCTCACCACAACCTCCATCTCCCAGGTTCAAGTGGTTCTCCTGCCTCAGCCTCCTGAGTAGCTGGGATTACAGGCATGTGCTACCACGCCTGGCTAATTTTTGTATTTTTAGTAGCGATGGGGTTTCTCCATGTTGGTCAGGCTGCTTTTGAACTCCTGACCTCAGGTGATCCGCCCCCCTTGGCCTCCCAAAGTGCTGGAATTACAGGCGTGAGCCACTGCGCCTGGCCTAATTTTCTCTAAAATAGAGACAAGTTCTCACTATGTGGTCCAGGCTGATCTCGAACTCCTGAACTCAAGCAATCCTCCCAGCTCGGCCTCCCAAAGTGCTAGCATTACATGTGTGAGCCATCATGCCTGGTCCCTGTCTGTTTCATTCTCCCTGTCTCTCTAGTCCTGCCTCTCTCTGTGTCTTCTGGTCTTTTTCTCTATTTGTCTCTTCCTCTGTCTGTGTCTTCTGGTCTTTTTCTCTATTTGTCTCTTCCTCTGTCCCTTTTATCATCTCTGTCCCCTCCCTCCCTCCCTTCCTTCCTTCCTTCCATAGGTGAGAAAAAGTAGCATCTTTTCCTCACCTATCACAAAGTTTGCAGCTGGGGCACCTACAGTAAAAGGTTAACAGACACAAGCATAACAAATGTATTTAAGGCAAGTGTTGACATGGGAGCCTTCAGAAATGAAGGCCTAAAGAAACAGGGAAACCTGGGTGGGTTTTTTGTTTTGTTTTGTTTTTAGATGGAGTTTTACTCTGTCGCCCAGGCTGGAGTGCAGTGGCGCGATCTTGGCTTACTGACTGCAATCTTTGCCTTCCATGATCAAGTGATTCTCCTGCCTCAACCTCCCCAGTAGCTGGGATTACAGGTGCGCGCCACCATGCCCAGCTAATTTTTGTATTTTTAGTAGAGAAGGGGTTTCACTATGTTGGACAGACTGGTCTCGAACTGCTGACCTCAGGTGATCCACCCACTTTGGCTTCTGGAAGTTCTGGCATTACAGGCGTGAGCCACTGTGCCCGGCTACCCTCCCGTTCTATGATCTATGGTTTAAATGCTACATTTGACCACTATCAATACTCCCAGTATCAAAACTGGGAAACCTGGGTTCTTCACCCAGAGCCTATAACGAACAGCATTCTTTGCCTTGTGGGTGACAATAGCAAACACTTACCGCCTGTGTATATGTGCCAGACACTGTTTTAATCCTCAGAGAGGTGATGTCACTTGCCCAAAATCACACAGCTCGTGACTGTGAGTCTGAAACTGGCCAGAGCTTGTGTACCTAGCCACTGGTGGTGATGTGTCTTTGAGTCATCGAGTCCAGCATTCTGTGTTGGACTTAGTGAAAGGATATACTTTTGTAGTGATGAGAAAGGAGCTTTATCTAGAATTTGTGTGGCCAGGCATGGTGGCTCACGCCTGTAACCCCAGCACTTTGGGAGGCTGAGGTGGGTGGATCACTTGAGGTCAGGAGTTCGAGACCAGCCTGGTCAACATGGTAAAACCCCATCCGACTAAAAATACAAAAATTAGCCAGGTTTGGTGGTGCACACCTGTAATCCCAGCTACTCAGGAGGCTGAGGCAAGAGAATTGCTTGAACCCAGGAGGCGGAGGTTGCAGTAAGCCAAGATGGTGCCACTGCACTCCAGCCTGGGTGACAGAGCAAGACTCCATCTCAAAAAAAAAAAAAAAAAGAAAAGGAAAAGAAGTGAACCGGTTCAAAGACCATAATCATACATATCACACAAGACTGGAAGTGGACCAGGGTCAGTTGATTTAGCAGCTCCACAAAGTCATCAGTCACCTGAGCTCCATCCATCTTCACATGCTGTGCTACCATTTCTTTTATTTTTTTTTTTTTGAGACGGAGTCTCGCTCTGTCTCCCAGGCTGGAGTGCAGTGGCGCAATCTCGGCTCACTGCAAGTTGCGCCTCCCAGGTTCATGCCATTCTCCTGCCTCAACCTCCTGAGTAGCTGGGACTATAGGCCCCCACCACCACACCCGGCTAATTTTTTTTTATATATTTTTAGTAGAGATGGGGTTTCACCGTGTTAGCCAGGATGGTCTCGATCTCCTGACCTCATGATCCGCCCGCCTCGGCCTCCCAAAGTGCTGGGATTACAGGCGTGAGCCACTGCGCCCAGCCAGCTACCATTTCTTAGCTGTATCATCTCACGGTCCCAAAAGGGCTGCTACACATCCAGCCATCACATACAGATAATTTCTTTCAAAAACAGCAGAAAGAAGCTCGTTCTTGTCTTGGTCCCTTTTGAAGAATGAATGAAACCTTCCTAAGCCTTCCAGCAACTTCCCCCCAACTCCGATGGGTAGGAATTGTCACATAACCATGTGGCCCGATAGGAGGCAAAAGAAATGAGATTTCTGGGATTAGTTTAGCCTCAGATTCTGCAGCTGAGAAGTTGATCAGCCACCTCTGAAGGACATGCAGCTTGCAGAAAATTAGGGTGGTGTTACCAAGGAGAAAAGGGGAAATGGCTTTAGAGTAGACAACAGGGATGCCCTGAGGGGTTGTGTAGGTTGTTCACTGCAGGAAGTCCCCTCGTTAAGAAGGCAAGTGGGGTTTAAACAGACCCACAGTCTACTCATCAAACCAGGTGTCCTTGGCATTGTGTCCACCCAGAGAGCTCACTATTTTCTTTTCTTTTCTTTTTTTTTTTTTTTTTTTGAGATGGAGTCTTGCTGTGTCCCCCAGGCTGGAGTGCAGTGGCATGATCTTGGCTCACTGCAGCCTCCGCCTCCCGGGTTCAAGCAATTCTCCTGCCTCAGCCTCCTGAGTTCAAGCAATTCTCCTGCCTCAGCCTCCCGAGTAGCTGGGATTACGGGCATCCGCCACCACACCTGGCTAATTTTTGTATTTTTAGTAGAGACAGGGCCTTGTCATGTTGGCCAGGTTGGTCTCCAGCTCCTGACCTCAGGTGATCTGCCCACCTCGGCCTCCCAAAGTGCTGGGATTACAGGCGTGAGCCACCGCGCCCGGCCACAACTCATCTTTTAGAGCCAGCCTACACTTGTCATAGGCCGTGGCCGATGAATGGGAAGTCCACGGTGGAGCTGGGTGTTCCTCTCAAGTTCAACTGGCTGCGGCCAGGAGGGCAGGCAGGCCAGGTGGACAATTTCCCTTCAAAGTGGATACAGGCAGGACATGCAAAGATGAATATCTCTGGCACTGAACTCTGGCAAGTAGGAAAATAAAAACAAAAGATGAACATCTTGGGCCGGGCGTGGTGGCTCACGTCTGTAATCCCAGCACTTTGCAAGGCTGAGGCAGGCAGATCACGAGGTCAGGAGTTCGAGACTAGCCTGACCAACATGGTGAAACCCCGTCTCTACTAAAAATACAAAAGTTAGCCAGGCGTGGTGGCGGGCGCCTGTAATCCCAGCTACTCAGGAGGCTGAGACAGGAGTATAGCTTGAACCTGGGAGGCAGAGGTTGCAGTGAGCAGAGAGCGTGCCATTGCACTCCAGCCTGGGTGACAGAGATTCCATTTCAAAAAAAAAGAACATCTCTACAAACTGGATCACCAGTAAATAATAGCTACATATACTTGTACTCACCATATGTGGACACCCACATATGTACACTCAGTCGATAAACACCCACATTTAAACATACCATGTGGGCCAGGTACAGTGGCTCACGCCTATAATCTGAGCACTTTGGGAGGCCAAGGTGGGAAGATCACTTGGGCCTAGGAGTTTGAGACCAGCCTGACCAACATACTGAGACCTTATCTCTGCAAAAGAGAATTTGTTTTTAGTTAGCTGGGCGTGGTGAGGTGCACCTGTAGTCCCAACTACTCGGAAGGCTAAGGCAGGAGGATTGCTTGAGCCTAGGAGGTCAAGGCTACCGTGAGCCACGTTCTCACCACTGCACTCCAGCCCAGGTGGCAGAGCAAGATCCTGTCTCAAAAAATAAATAAAAAATTAATAAACAAAAAATGCATACAATGTATAGATACACAAAGTGTATATATATATATATACTCCTATGTATACACATTCACATATACACACATGCTGTGTTCACAATCACCTAGAGGACATATGTATGTGTATACATACTTACACATATACCCTTACATGTACACGATATATCTCTACCCATACACTACCATGTACACATGTCCATTTGTACACAGCTGTATATGTACACACACAATTTTGCACACACCTGTATATGTATACAATGTATGGATCCCCATATCCACATTACACACAATGTGTACGCATCTACCTGTGTACACACACCCACCTATGAACACAATGTAGACACATCTGTATAAACACACTTGAGATACATGCCTGTGCACATAGGCAAGTATGTGCCAAGTATTTACACACCTGAAGTAGAAGCACACACACACACCCACACTGTGCCTGCACACCACCACATGGCCACGTTCACCAGCGTCCCGGGCCTCCATCTCCCAGCTAACATGTCCCGTTTTCCTCCCCTGACAGCCATGCTGGTCGTTCAGATGCCTTTCTCCTTTCCCGTGGCCCACTTCATCCTCTTTGTCTTTACGGTTTCCACTATATTTCACGTTCAGCAGCGGCTAGCGAAGATTCAAGCCATGTGGGAGTTACCGGTGCAGATACCAGTGCTAGCCTCAACATCAAAGGCACTGGGACCCAGCCAGCTCAGGGGGATGTGGACGATCAATGCGATAGGCCGCCTGGGGAACCAGATGGGCGAGTACGCCACGCTGTACGCCCTGGCCAAGATGAACGGGCGGCCCGCCTTCATCCCGGCACAGATGCACAGCACCCTGGCCCCCATCTTCAGAATCACCCTGCCGGTGCTGCACAGCGCCACGGCCAGCAGGATCCCCTGGCAGAACTACCACCTGAACGACTGGATGGAGGAGGAGTACCGCCACATCCCGGGGGAGTACGTCCGTTTCACCGGCTACCCCTGCTCCTGGACCTTCTACCACCACCTCCGCCAGGAGATCCTCCAGGAGTTCACCCTGCACGACCACGTGCGGGAGGAGGCCCAGAAGTTCCTGCGGGGCCTGCAGGTGAACGGGAGCCGGCCGGGCACCTTTGTAGGGGTCCATGTTCGCCGAGGGGACTATGTCCATGTCATGCCAAAAGTGTGGAAGGGGGTGGTGGCCGACCGGCGATACCTACAGCAGGCCCTGGACTGGTTCCGAGCTCGCTACAGCTCCCCCATCTTCGTGGTCACCAGTAATGGCATGGCCTGGTGTCGGGAGAACATTGACACCTCCCACGGTGATGTGGTGTTTGCTGGCGATGGCATTGAGGGCTCACCTGCCAAAGATTTTGCTCTACTCACACAGTGTAACCACACCATCATGACCATTGGGACGTTCGGGATCTGGGCCGCATACCTCACGGGCGGAGACACCATCTACCTGGCCAATTACACCCTCCCCGACTCCCCTTTCCTCAAAATCTTTAAGCCAGAGGCAGCCTTCCTGCCGGAGTGGATGGGGATTGCCGCAGACCTGTCCCCCTTACTCAAGCACTAATGCTGGCCCGTCCTTTGAGACCTTTTCTCCTTCTCTGCCTCCCTCAAGATGAGTGCCCGGGCATGAGAAGCACATGGTTCCATGAGCAGGACCCATCTCTCTTCTGTGAAGATGCGTTGGGCTGCAAGTAACAGAAATCTCAGTGAACAGTGGCCTGGCGTGGTGGCTCATGCCTGTAATGCTTGCACTTTGGGAGGCCAGGGTGGGTGGATCACTTGAGGTCAGGAGTTCAAGACTAGCCTGGCCAACATGGTGAAACCCCATCTCGACTAAAAATACAAAAATTAGCCAGGCGTGGTGGTGCACACTTGTAATCCCAGCTACTCGGGAGGCTGAGGCAAGAGAATCACTTTTGAACCCAGGAGGCGGAGGTTGCAGTGAGCCGAGATGGTGCTGCTGCACTCCAGCCTGGGTGACACAGCAAGACTCCATCTCAAAAAAAAAAAAAAAAAAAAAAGAAAAGAAAAAGAAATGAACGGGTTCAAAGACCATAATCATGCATATCACATAAGACCAGAAGTGGCCCAGGTCCAGGGTCAGTTAATTTCACGGCTCCACAAAGTCATCAGTCACCTGAGCTCCATCCATCTTCATATGCTATGCTGCCATTTCTTAGCTGTATCATCCCATGGTCCCAAAAGGGCTGCTACACATCCAGCCATCACATGCAGATAATTCCTTTCAAAAACAGCAGAAAGAGGCTCGTTCTTGTCTTGGTCCCTTTTGAAGAATGAATGAAACCTTCCTAAGCCTTCCAGCAATTTCCCCCCAACTCCAATGGGTAGGAATTGTCACATACCCATGTGACCCGATAGGAGGCAAAAGAAATGAGACTTCTGGGATTAGTTTAGCCTCAGATTCTGCAGCTGAGAAGTTGATCAGCCACCTCTGAAGGACATGCATGCAGCTTGCAGAAAATTAGGGTGGTGTTACCAAGGAGAAAAGGGGAAATGGCTTTAGAGTAGACAACAGGGATGCCCTGAGGGGTTGTGTAGGTTGTTCACTGCAGGAAGTCCCCTGGTGAAGAAGGCAAGTGGGGTTTAAACAGACCCACAGTCTACTCATCAAACCAGGTGTCCTTGGCATTGTGTCCACCCAGAGAGCTCACTGTTTTCTTTTCTTTTTCTTTTTTTTGAGATGGAGTCTTGCTGCATCCCCCAGGCTGGAGTGCAGTGGCATGATCTTGGCTCAGTGCAACCTCCGCCTCCCAGGTTCAAGCGATTCTCCTGCCTCAGCCTCCCGAGTAGCTGGGATTACAGGTGCGTGCCACCATGCCCAGCTAATTTTTGTATGTTTAGTGGAAATGGAGTTTCACCATGTTGATCAGGCTGGTCTCAAACTCCTGACCTCATGATCCGCCTTCCTCGGCCTCCCAAAGTGCTGGGATTCCAGGTGTGAGCCACTGCGCCCGGCCCTAGAGCTCACTGTTTTCTAGTTAGTCCATCTGGAAGTGGAGCCTTTTTCCAGTTTGCACAAATGTGCCATATTGGCTTGTAGCTGGCGTGCATCCAAGTCCATAGGTCCTGCCTCTTCAATCCTGGCTTTCTAGGGCCTGGGTTGATCATTGCTAGAACTGAGAGACCAGCCTGGCTCAGTGAACTTCAGGGCGTTCCATTCATTCTTTCAGTAAATGTTTGCAGCACGTGTGTTACATGTCAGGCAGTAAAACCCCCACAGCAGCCTTCCCTCTCAGAGGATACATTTGTAACCATTACACAGTCATCAAAGGAATAATTTTTTTTAATCACCAGTGTGCACACAGTCATGGAGTTGGGTATTCCCAGCTACCAGGGAGGCTGAGGTGGGAGGATTGCTTGATGCCAGGAGTTAGGGAATATAGTGCACCGTGATTGGACTTGCGAATAGCCACTGCACTGTGGCCTGGACAACGTAGTGATACCCTGACTCTTATAAATAAATAAATGAATAAACACAATTATGACTTTGCGGATGGGAGAAAAGGTTCTCTGAGAGCGTATTACATAAGTATCACATGAACTCCAAAATACATCTTAGGCCAGGCATGGTGGCTGTAATCCCAGCACTTTGGGAGGGTAAGGCAGGCGGATCACCTGAGGTCAGGAGTTCGAGACTAGCCTGGGCAACATAGTGAAACCCTGTCTCTACTAAACATACAAAACATTAGCCAGGGGTGGTGGTGCAGGCCTGTAGTCCCAGCTACTTGGCAGGCTTAAGCAGGAGAATCGTTTGAACCAGGGAGGCAGAGGTTGCAGTGAGCCAGGATCACACCATTGCACTCTAGCCTGGACAACAGAGTGAGACTCCATCTCAAAAAAAAAAAAAAAAAAAAATCTTAGGAGTAGATGGAATCCTATTACAAGTCTGGATCAAAAAGGCAGCTTTGGCTGGGTGCAGTGGCTCACACCTGTAATCCCAGCACTTTGGGAAGCTGAGGCAGATGGATCACTTGAAGTTAGGAGTTTGAGACCAGCCTGGCCAACATAGTGAAACCCTGTCTCTACTAAAAATACAAAATTAGCTAGGCGTGGTGGTGCATGCCTATAATCCCAGCTGCTAGGGAGGCTGAGGCAGAAGAATCGCTTGAACCTGGGAGATGGAGGTTGCAGTGAGCTGAGATCACGCCATTGCACTGCAGCCTGGGCAACAAGAGCGAAACTTGGTCAAAAAAAAAAAAAAAGAACAAGGCAACTTTTACAACGATTTTTTAGATCTCAATATTACAGTATTTTCTCCAGACTACCCACAAATACATACTGTGCACCTATCATGTATCAGAAAGCAATCTAGGAGATACGATCCCTGCTCTCAAGACGGCATTAACAAATCACTTCAAAATATAGTTGGTACAGGCCAGGTGCAGTGGCTCACGCCTGTAATCCCAACACTTTGGGAGGCCAAGGTGGGAGGGTCACTTGAGATCAAGAGTTCAAGACCAGCTTAGGCAACATAGGGAGATCCTGTCTCTACAAAAAATAAAAAACTAACTGGGTATAGTGGAATACAACTGTAGGACCAGCTACTCGGAAGGCTGAAGTGGGAGGATCAATTGAGCCCAGGAGTTTGGGGCTTCAGTGAGCCACAATCACACCTGTGCATAGCCACTGCACTCCAAAGTCACAACATAGCAAGACACCATCACTAACAAAATTTTTAAAAATCCAAAAGCTACAGGCCAGGCGTGGTGGCTCACGCCTGTAATCCCAGCACTTTGGGAGGCTGAGGCAGGTGGATCACAAAGTCAAGAGATCAAGACCATCCTGGCCAACATGGTGAAACCCCGTCTCTACTAAAAATACAAAAATTAGTCAGCTTGGTGGCACGCACCTGTAGTCCCAGCTACTCGGGAGGCTGAGGCAGGAGAACTGCTTGAATCCGGGAGGTGGAGGTTGCAGTGAGCCGAGATTGTGCCACTGCACTCCAGCCTGCCAATAGCGCGAGACTCTGTCTAAAAAAAAAAAAAGATAATTGAAAAGATACAATTAGATCCTGAGGCAAGCAGATGCTATGGCTCACATCTGTAATCCCAGCACTTTGGGAGGCCGAGGTGGGTGGATCACTTCAGATCAGGAGTTCGAGACCAGCCTGGCCGACATGGTGAAACTCTGTACTAAAAATACAAAAATTAGCCAGGCGTGGTGGTACGCACCCATAATCCCAGCTACTCAGGAGGCTGAGTCAGTAGAATCACTTGAACCCAGGAGGTGAAGGTTGCAATGAACTGAGATATCGCCACTGTACTCCAGCCTGGGCAAAAAAGCGAAACTCGAGAGAGAGAGAGAGAGAGAGAGAGAGAGAGAGAAAGAGAGAAAGAAAAGAGAAAGAAAGAAAGAAAATAGAGGAAAGAAAGAAAGAAAAGAAAGAAACAAAGAAGGAAGGAAGGAAAGAAAGAAAAACAAAGAAAGAAAGAAAGAAAGAGAAAGAAGGGGAGGGGAGGGGAAGGAGGCCAGGTGTGGTGACTCACGCCTGTAATCCCAGCACTGTGGGAGGCCAAGACCAGTGGATCACCTAAGGTTGGGAGTTCAAGACCAGCCTGACCAACATGGAGAAACCCTGTCTCTACTAAAAATACAAAATTAGCCAGGTGTAGTGGCGCATGCCTGTAATCCCAGCTACTCAGGAGGCTGAGGCAGGAGAATCGCTTGAACCCAGGAGGCAGAGGTTGCGGTGAGCTGAGATCGTGCCATTGCACTCCAGCCTGGGCAACAAGAGTGAACTCCGTCAAAAAAAAAAAAAAAGAAGGAAAGAAGGAAAAAGAGAGGAAGGAGGAGGAGAAATATTTTTTCCAGTCTACACAATGAACATGACTATATCCTTTTGGGGAGGGAGTACGTTTATAATATAAATTAGTAATTTTTGGTATTTTGATGTTGGTGGTCTTTTTCAGGCCTCATGATGTAAATATCCACCTTCTGTTGAGATAAGAGGAAAGCAGGAAGGTGCTGCCTGGGGTTCCCCATCTGATCCCCCTTGGTCCAGCCCTGGTTTTCCTGAGGCAGGAGGGAAGGATGAAGCCTTTGGAGAAGAGTTAGGTGTTGGGCGCTCGGCAGTGCCGGCAGTGCCGGCAGTGCAGGAGGCAAGCCTTTCAGTTAGGCTGAAGGTTCAGACAGGCACCCCACCAAGCCGGCTTCCTGGCCCTGACTCCTTGGGGCAGTGCAGGGACCACGTGCACCCTCAGCTCAACAGAGCCCACTCTGGACGCAGGTGAGATGGGGAAGGTGCAATGGAGGCAGGTGGGGGGCCTGGCAGAAGCTGAAAGACGAGTGCCCGAGACACAGAGAGATGAGCGCAGAGACTGACGGGGATGACGGATGCAGCAGGGATAAAGGGCAGGAGGGAGTTGGAGACAGAGATAGGGAGGAGAGAACAGCCAGAGGGCAAATCAGACAGAGAACAGAGAAGAGATATGAAGACAGAACCAGGACAGAGTGACCTGAGTCAGGCAGAGATGGGGACACATTGATATGGAGAGTGATACAGTCGGAAAAGTCTCTGGGCCAGGTGTGGTGGCTCACGCCTGTAATCCCTGCACTTTGGGAGGCTGAGGTGGGAGGAGCACTTGGGGTCAGGAGTTCAAGACCAGCCTGAGCAACATGGTGAAACCCTGTCTCTATAAAAAAATGCAGAAATGGCTGGGCATGGTGGTGCATGCCTGTAATCCCAGTACTTTGGGAGGCCGAGACTGGAATGCAGCGGCGTGATCTCGGCTAACCACAACCTCCGCCTCCCGGATTCAAGTGATTCTCCTGCCTCAGCCTCCCGAGTAGCTGGGATTACAGGCATGCACCACCACACCCGGCTAATTTTGTATTTTTAGTAGAGGCGGGTTTTCTCCATGTTGGTCAGGCTGGTCTCAAACTCCCAACCTCAGGTGATCCGCCCGCCTCAGCCTCCCAAAGTGCTGGGATTACAGGCATGAGTCACTGCGCCCAGCCTGGTCTACTGTTCTTTTCCACCTGCAGTGGACAGTGCTGGTGGCGCACCCAGGTGCCTTCAGATTCCTCTTACCAGGTCTGTGCACCCAGCCCCCAGCTTGTGTGCTTGGCGTATTAATCATGCCTTTGTATTTTCTGAACTTCTGCTGCTTTGACAAGTGGGGGCCTCGATGACTCTGGAGGGACTGACCCTCCCAGGGATAGCCAAACGCTAGAGATAGTTAACTACTCACCTTTCCTATGTAAACCAGCCAATCCAGAGCCCACACTCCATCCACACCTTTATGAGCACAGGCTCCCTGAGCCAGGCACCAAAAACTCAGGACAGCCTCTATGCTCCAGAGCCTGCTGAAATTCAAACTAGGTAATCTCAAACCCACTTACCTTGCCTCTTCTGGTCTTTTTTGTTTTGTTTTGTTTTGTTTTGTTTATTTTTATTATTATTTCTTTGAGACAGAGTCTCACTCTTTCGCCCAGGCTGGAGTGCAGTGGCGTGATCTCGGCTCACTGCAAGCTCCACCTCCCGGGTTCAGGCCATTCTCCTGCCTCAGCCTCCCCAGTAGCTGGGACTACAGGCGCCCACCACTGCGCCTGGCTAATTTTTTGTATTTTTAGTAGAAATGGGGTTTCACCGTGGTCTTGATCTCCGGACCTCGTGATCCACCTGCCTCGGACTCCCAAAGTGCTGGGACTACTTTTGTTTTTTTAAGATGGAGTCTCACTGTGTTGCCCAGGCTGGAGTGCAGGCATGATCTCATCTCACTGCAAGTGATTCTCCTGCCTCAGCCTCCCAAGTAGCTGGAACTACAGGCGTGCACCACCACACCTGGCTAGTTTTTTTTTTTTTTTTTTTTTTTGTATTTTTAGTAGATATGGGGTTTTAGCACATTGGCCAGGCTGGTCTCGAACTTCTGACCTCAGGTGCTCCACCCGCCTCGGCCTCCCAAAGTGCCAGGATTACAGGCGTGAATCACTGGGCCCAATCTTTTTTTTTTTTTTTTTTGAAACACAGGATCTTGATCTGTTGCCCAGGCTGGAGTGCACTGGTGCAATCATAGCTCACTGCAACCTCAAACTTCAAAGCTCAAGTGATCCTCCTGCCTCAGCCTCCAGAGTAGCTGGTACTACAGGTATGAACCACAGTGTTTGGCCCTGAAACCTATTTTTTTTTTTTTTTTTTTTTTTGAGATGGAGTCTCACTCTGTCACCCAGGCTGGAGTGCAGTGGCGTGATCTCGGCTCACTGCAACCTCCACCTCCCAGATTCAAGCAATTCTCCTGCCTCAGCCTCCTGAGTAGCTGGGATTAAAGGCGCACGCCACCATGCCCAGCTAATATTTGTATTTTTACTGGAGACTGGGTTTCACCATATTGGTCAGGCTAGTCTCGAACTCCTGACCTCATGATCCACCCGCCTCGGCCTCCCAAAGTGCTGGCATTACAGGCATGAGCCACCGCGCCCGGCCAAAACCTACATTTTAAAACATTTTGCTGCTAACAACTTACCCTATGACGTTCTTCCCAGGACTGCCCTTGGGCTGGAGGTTCCTGGGAGTTTATGTCATTCCTCCCTCCCTCTGTGACCCATGGCTCATGACTGACTAGGGGTGGTATAGTGGCAAGTCTCCAGATGTAGCCACTAGTGAGCACGTCCCTGATATTCACAGATTTGTATAGTGCCCTCCCGTATTTAACGTGGGCTTGCCTGACTTGCATTAATTATAAAATACAGTGGAAGAGAAATTGTGCCAGTTTCAAGCCTAGTCTTTAAGAGACTGGTAGCTTCTGCTCCCTGCTCTCAGAATACTCACTCTTGGGAGCCCTGAGCTATCATGCAAGAAATCTAGTTACCCTGGGGGAGAGGCCACAGAGGAATAGTGCTGACACTGCATGGAGTGTCACACTGCACAACCCAGCTGGGCCCAGCCTTCATGCTATCCCCACCACGGTGCCACACACATCTGATGTGCCATCTTGTATGTGCTAGCCCAGGTGGGCCCTGAGATGACTGCAGCTCTAGCCAACATCACATGGAACTGAAGAACTGCCCTGCTGAGCCCAGTCAACCCATGCATTTGTGAGCAGTCATAGATAGTTATTGTTTTACAACTCTAAGTTTTGGGGTGGTGTGGGTTTTTGTTGTTTGTTTGTTTGTTTGTTTGTTTTGAGATGGAGTAGCACTCTGTTGCCCAGGCTGGAGTGAAGTGGCATGATCTCAGCTCACTGCAGCCTCCACCTCCTGGTTTCAAGTGATTCTCCTGCCTCGGTCTCTCAAGTAGCTGGGATTACAGGCTCCCACCACCATACCTGGCTAGTTTTTTTTTTTTTTTTTTTTTTTTTTTTGAGACGGAGTCTCGCTCTGTTGCCCAGGCTGGAGTGTGGTGGCACAATCTCAGATCACTGCAAGCTCCGCCTCCCGGGTTCACGCCATTCTCCTGCCTCAGCCTCCCGAGTAGCTGGGACTACAGGCACATGCCACCATGCCCAGCTAATTTTTTTGTATTTTTAGTAGAGACAGGGTTTCACCGGGTTTCACCGTGTTAGCCAGGATGGTCTCGATCTCCTGACCTTGTGATCCGCCCGCCTTGGCCTCCCAAAGTGCTGGGATTACAGGCGTGAGCCACCGTGCCCGGCCCAGTTTTTATGTATTTTTAAGTAGAGACGGGTTTCACCATGTTGGCCAGGCTGGTCTTGAATTCTTGGCCTCAAGTGATCTGCCTGCCTCAGCTTCCCAAAGTGCTGGGATTACAGGCGTTTGCCACTGAGCCTGGTTTGTTGTTTGGCTATAATAAGCTCAAACAGGGAGATACAAAGGCCCAGTTCCATGTGTCCTAAGACAGGAAAGACTCCACACTTAATTTGTGCTCTGGAACTCCCTGCAGGATTAGGCTGAGGTTGGAACTTCACCTGAAGTCACCTCTTGCTCCTCTTCCCCTTTGCTGTCCTGTTTTCCCCAGTCTTCTACTGGTTTCTCCTGGGAACATTTCTTTCTTTTTCTCTCTCTCTCTTTTTTTTTAAGATGGAGTTTTGCTCTTGTTGCCCAGGCTGGAGTGCAATGGAGCGATCTTAGCTCACCACAACCTCCGCCTCCCGGGCTCAAGCGATTCTCCTGCCTCAACCTCCCAAGTAGCTGGGATTCCAGGCATGTGCCACCATGCCCAGCTAATTTTTGTGTGTGTGTGTGTGTTTGTGGTAGAGACAGGGTTTCACCATGTTGGCCAGGCTGGTCTCGAACTCCTGACCTCAGGTGATCCACTTGCTTCAGCCTCCCAAAGTGCTGGGACTGCAGGCGTGAGCCACCGCACCCAGCCAGAACACTTCTTTAATAAATGACTGGCATTTATATCTTGTCTCAGGCTCTGCTTCCAAGAGAAGCTGATCTTAGACCTGATGCTTCTAATTTTTTCATCTCCAACCAGCACCCAGGGAGGTCAGGGTCTGGCTCCCCCATTCTCCCTCTCCACTCTTTCTTGCTCCTCTCCTGCATCCAAAAGGCATAACCACCTTCCAGGCTCCCCAAACAACAGGGAGCCATCTACCGGGGTCGGGGGCATGTAAGAACATCCATGAGGTCTCTGAAGGAAGCAGCAAGCAGCTTGTTTGCCGTGGCCAGCAGCAAAAGAAGCCCCCCAACCATACCACGCCGGAGGGGGATCATAAGAAGGCCAGGTAGGCAAAGTTAAGGCAGTTGCATGTCAGCAGCACTTCAGGAGGCAGGTGGGGTTGGAGGTTGTCTCCGATCCTGTGTCTGCGGTAGGAGGGGCTCTGCTGGTAGTTCCCTCTCCTCCCACAAGGAGCTTCTCTCCACCCCCACCAGTTCTCTGTCTCTGTAAATCCTAGAATCCATCACCACGGATCCTCCAGCAGGTCCCACAGCCGGCTGCTGCTGGAGTCAGATAAGTCAGCGGAGAAGATGCTGGGGGGTGGGGGACCAGAACCCAGAGGAGGACCCCCGCTCAGGGCCTCCAGCCAGTCCAGGGAGTCCGTGGGGTCCCTGGGAGAAGGGGAGGAGGAGTTCGTGGGAGACGGGAGTGAAGAGGAGAAAACAGATGAGAGGCCTTCAGAGTCCGGGGAGGGGGACAGCACGTCGAAGGAGCCAGGGAAGTCCAGGGGAATAGGGGGCAGGGGGTCTGCGGGATAAAGAATGGTACATGAGCTTGGAAAGTCAGGGGTCCGGGCGCCAGCCCCCCATACCCCATTTCCAGGATCCAGCTCCCCAGCTCACGCCTCCCTTGGACGCAGGAGTCCGGAACCTCAGCCCCCACCTCCCCTAAATCTAGCAGTTTGGATCCTACCATCAGGCTCCACCTGATCCTCCAGGATGTCATCGATGCCCCGGTTAGGAAGCAACTAAGGATGGAGAAATTTGGCGTGAACTCGGAACTGCGACCTGGACCTGACTGGAGAATCCTAGCCGGATTCAACCCACACCCTCTTACCTGCGCCCTCCGGATCGCTTCCTGCAGCTCCTCCTCCAGAGTCAGAGCCGCTGAGCCCGGCGCTGAGGAAGGGGTCAGGGCTGGAGCTGCAGCAGGAGCCGGAGTGGGAGTTGGAGCCGGAGCCGTCCCCGGGGTATCCGCGGCACGTGGAAGAGGTGGCCTGTGAGATGCTGCGCTGGGCTTGACCTAGAGCAGCCAAGAGGGCGAGCGCCCATAAGCCATGCCCACAGGGCGCAACCCCACCCACTCGCAACGTGTGGCTCCACCCCTTGATCCTCTCGCGACCCCTCGCTCATCAACCCCTTTGGCCTCGCCCCCTATTCTTTCATTGGCTCCTCTTCTCTAAAGATCCGCCCCCTGTTAGTCTGAACCACGTCCCCTCGCCTTCAAGGCTTCCTACCGCTGGTCCTCGCCCCCACACTTCATTGGCTAGTTTTTTCGACACCCCGCCCCGGCCCACTTTGCTTTCTCTTCATTGGTCCGCAAGCGCATAGCCCCGCC
This sequence comes from Pan paniscus, assembly GCF_029289425.2. NCBI lineage: Eukaryota > Metazoa > Chordata > Mammalia > Primates > Hominidae > Pan > Pan paniscus. Next base: position 54,817,614 of record NC_073269.2, read on the forward strand.
CTCACCGAGCCCTGACGCCGGGCGGCTGCCAGGGCCTTGGGCTTGAGGCGCGGCCAGGGAGCACCCGCGGGACTGTCCTCGCGCCGCGGCTTCGGCCGCTCGCGGGGCGGCGCGCCGCCGCGCATGCGCTCCAGGAGCATAGACTTGGTCCCCGACACTGGGAGGCCCCGCAGGCGCAGCTGCTGCCGGAGCTCTGAGACCTGGGGAGGGGGGGCGTGGGAAGAGGCAGTGCTGGGCGGGCTCCCGGGCGCAGGCAGGAGCTGGACAGGATATTTGGAAACCGAGAAAGGAGGCACTGGGGGTCCGGACTCCTGGGACTGGGTACCCGATCTCCTGGATTTCCAGAGGGCAGAGGCTGCGGGGTTGGAATTCTGGGACCCCACCGAAGGAGAGAGAAGGCCTGGAAAGTTACACCCCAAACTCACCGTCAGCTCCTCCAGTTTAAGGGTCTGAAGTTCCAACTTGTGTGGGGGGGGCGAGGGGCTAGGGACTCCTGGTGGGCAGGGAGTGAGGGGAGAGGGCTTCATCCTGGTGATAATCGTGAGGGGCGAACAAAGGTTAGAGAGGTAGAGGGGGAAAAGGCGTTCTGGGGTCCTCAAAGACGGGGAGCTGGGGAAGATGCAGAAAAGTGAGGGTCCAGAATTCTGGGTCTCCAAGGGCGCAAACATGGGGCTAGATTTCTGTGCATGGGGGAGGAGGAACTAGGCGTTCAGACTCGGGTCTGAAGGGCGAAGGGAGGGGCTGGGATCCTGGACTCTTAAACCCTGGGAGAAGAGAGGGTTGGGGGCCCCAATCCCCTAATCTTGGACTCGAGGTTTGAGGGAGGAGGATGCTGGGACCTGAATTTCTGGGTCCCGGGAGAACAGAAGTGGGTGTCATACCTAGGATGTGGCTGCTGCGAGTCTGTCCCTTCCCACAGAGATGGCCCAGGAGGACCCAGGGCGGACCCCTCGGCTTGGGGGTCTGCCCTGGATCCCTGTCTCGGCTCTGGGGGCATGTACTGGTGGTATGTCAAGTTCCCCCTGGGCTTGGACTCCCTCCAGCGTTGGGAGATCTTGGGAGACTCCTGAAAGAGCAGGTGTGATGTTTTAGGCTTCAGCGCGGCTCCCACCTTCCGGCCCCAGGGCTACATGCAAAGTATGGGGTCAGCTCGGTGCCACCGAAGAGGAGCAAAAATGGCAGCAGCAACAAGGGAGACAAAGGCCAGGCTCTCAGAGGGACCTCTCCCTCCAGTCGAGACTCACCTTCTTTGGGGACCTCCAAGGAGGACAATATTCTGGCTCGGGGAGCAGGACCCCAGGGCTGAAGAGGAAAGGGGCCGTGCCCGAGGGCAAGGCCGGGGCCAGAGGAGGGTCTGAGGCTGAGATCCACGGGTCCGGATCCGAGACTGGAGAGACGGTGAAGGACCCTGAGAGGCCTGCAGGCAGCAAGCCAGGCCGGGAGGAGCAAGGCTGTGTGGAAAGTGGGGCCCCAGGGTGCGGGAGGGCAGGCCAGGGAGCAAGATTTGATTGCTGGGAGATGGGCTCCTGAACTGGATCTGAGGGCGGAGGTGTGGGGGGGCTCCGGTTGCTACATTCTCAAGTAAAGCAGGAATTTTCTATCACAAAGGGGTGTGGTAGCTGAGGATCACAGATGTCTGAGGTTTTGCTAGGACAGGGGTGGGGCCTGCACTCCTGGTTCTTGGGGAGAGGGAGAGGCTGAAAGCTACATCCAGGCCGGCCGCAGTGGCTCACGCCTGTAATCCCAGCACTTTGGGAGACTGAGGCGGGCGGATCACTTGGGATCAGGAGTTCAAGACCAGCCTGGCCAACATGGTGAAACCCCGTCTCTACTAACAATACAAAAATTAGCCAGGCATGGTGGCGCGTGCCTGTAATCTCAGCTACTCAGGAGGCTGAGGCAGGAGAATCGCTTGAACCTGGGAGGTAGAGGTTTCAGTGAGCTTAGATTGAGCCATGACACTCCAGCCTGGCGACAGAGCAAGACTCCATCTCAAAAAAAAAAAAAAAAAAAAAAAAAAAGCTATATCCAGAGCTTCTCATGTATACCAAATGTGGAGACCAGGATGCCTGTCTTCTCCAAAGAAGCAGGATCCAAGCTCAAGCATCTCATTAGGGTGGAGAAGCAGGAAGCAGAGCTCCTAGGGGTGGGGTGGCCAGAGACCTGGACCTCTGGATCCTTGGGAAAGGACAGGATGGGATTTTGGTCTGTCCCAGGGGATGGAGACTGAGCTGCAGGAACCAATGAGGGGTATCTGGCAGCTGTATTCCAGGATATCCCAGTGGGGAGGGGGGGGTCACCATCCCCTCCCTTTTGGGGCCCACACTTACTCTGCTCCTGATTCCGTCTGTGGATCCGAAGCTGGAGGACTGTGGAGGGAGGAGGGAGGTGGGAGGAGGAAGGCGGGAAGGGAGTGTCCAGGAGCCTGGCCTGGCAGGCTGGTGGGAGCTGCAGTTGTTGGCGGGATATTCGTGCCCAGCCCCCTTACACAGCCTGTGCAGGCGGGTGGGCGGGCAGCAGGCTCCCTTCCTCGGGCCTCCCGCCTGCTCCCTGCCAGCGCAGCGCCGCGGGCCAGCGCCATTCTGGGGCTACGAGCCAGCCAGCGTGCAGGCTGGAGGCAGCCCTGCCCCCGGCTCCACCTGCCCCCTCCATGAGCAAGCGTGTGCCCACCCCACCCCCTGCGCAATCGCCATCTTGGCAGCCTGGCCCCTTTGCACCTCGCCTCCCTTTATCCATGCACTCCTGCTACTTTCTGTGCTATCTCGGGGCCTTCCCACAGTCAACACTCTCCGCATATCCACATTTTCAGTATGCATCTCTCTGGACTCTAGTTTTGCACACATGCCATTTTTACGCACTTGCATGTTTTTGCACACTCTTCATCCTTGACTCACTCTGCCTCAGCATCCATGTTAACACTGTTTTTTTTTCCTTTTTAAAATTTGTTTTATTTTTTTAGAGACAAGGTCTCGCTCTGTAGCCCAGGCTGGAGTGCAGGGGTGCGATCATAGCTCACTGCAGCCTTGAACTCCTGGGCTCAACCCATCCTCCCACCTCAGTCTCCTGAGTACCTGGGACTACAGGCATGCACCACCACACCTAGCTAAATTTTTTTGTTTTGTTTTTTAATTTTTTGTAGAGACAGGGTCTTGCTGTGTTGCCCAGAATGAATGTTAACTATCTTTTTTTTTTTTTGAGACAAAGTCTCGCTCTGTCACCCAGGCTTGAGGACAATGTCACAATCTCGGCTCACTGCAACCTCTGCCTCCCAGGTTCAAGCGATTCTCCTGCCTTAGCCTCCCAAGTAGCTGGGATTACAGGTGCTCACCACCACACCCGGCTAATTATTACTATTATTATTATTATTATTATTATTTGAGACAGAGTATCGCTCTGTCACCCAGGCTGGAGTGCAGTGGCGCGATCTCAGCTCACTGCAACCTCCACCTCCCGGGTGCAAGCAATTCTCCTGCCTCAGCCTCCCCAGTAGCTGGGACTACAGGCGCACGCCGCCACGCCCGGCTAATTTTCTGTATTTTAGTAGAGATGGGGTTTCACCGTGTTTCCCAGGCTGGTCTCGAACTCCTGAGCTCAGGCAATCTGCCCACCTCAGCCTCCCAAAGTGCTAGGACTACAGGCATCAGGCCACCTTGCCCGGCGTCATATTTTTCTATTTTTAGTAGAGACAGGGTTTCGCCATGTTGGCCAGGCTGATCTTGAACTCCTGACCTCAGGTGATCCACCTGCCTTGGCCTCCCAAAGCGCTGGGATTACAGGTAAGAGCCACTGCGCCCCGCCTGGATGAATGTTCACTTTCTTATGTGCACAGTCAGGGTTTGTCCCCCAATTTGGGAGCAAGGATCTCTCTGCACATTTCTGCTTTTCTCTGGACATATGCGCCTTTTTGTATACTCCTTGCTCTTTGATTGCTGGTGTCTTTGTACCCATCCAACCACATAGGCACGCTCACGTGCACACTCAAGTACCCTTTGCCTTCTCAGGAACTGATCTGTAGTTCGAAACACTTGCACACTTCTTTTTTTTTTTTTTTTTTGAGATGGAGTTTCGCTCTTGTTGCCCAGGCTGGAGTGCAATGGCGTGATCTCGGCTCACCACAACCTCCTCCTCCCGGGTTCAAGCTATTCTCCCGCCTCAACCTCCCAAGTAGCTGGGATTACAGGCATGCGCCACCATGCCCGGCTATACTTGCAGACTTTTTGCCTGCCCTGGGACCTAAAACAAGACCTTTGACACTTTCACAGCTTGACAGCTCATTGTCCCCTCACCCAAACTCCCACACTGGTCCTCTGAAGTCCCTCCTCTGCTCTTCTGCCCCTGCATGTGTGCCAGTATAAGCCTTTGTTTCTCTTCAGTGCTTGAACCCTCTGCACGCCTACCCCTGGCCTCCAATCCCCATTGCTCCCCCCGTGAGCATGCTACTAGCCATTTGCACACTCGTTGATCCACCACAGCCGGACCCCTGTGCTTGGGCCTCCTTTATGTAACATGACCTTTTGCACAAAAAACACAGGCCTCATGGGACCTACCACCCCTCCCTTCCCACCCCAGAGTACAGCATTCTCAGGATCCCATCCCCCACACATAAAGAGAGCCCTCTCTCACCAGATCGGAACTTGGAGCGAATGATTTGGGAACGCTGGGAGGAAGCCGCCAGGGTCATTGCCAAGGCCAGGATGGGGACCTGGACGGAGAGGGGGCAGGGCAGGGGCCCCATAGAGGGCTGACTCAGAGTGGAGGTCAGGAGGCTGCCCCTGAGAGTGAATTCAGCAGGGAAAGGGCCCGAAGGAGGTGGGAATAGGAGCAGCCTTGGGCCATAACTTCCGGATCCCAGGGGCTGTAGAGGAGGGGGCTGCAGACCCGGACACCTTGCTCTGAGGAAGGAGGAAGCTGGGGACCCAGACACCTGGTCTGAAAGACAGGGGCTGAGGGTCTCAACCCTGGGATCCTGGGAGGGGAGGGACCTGCAATCTGGGACTCCTGGGTCCTGAGGAGGAAGGGTTGCGGGTTGGGACCCCTGTGTCTAGGAAAGGGAGGAAGCAGAGGGGCCTGGAGTCTGGAATCTTGAAGGAGAAGGAGGTTAAGGGCTGGAACTCAATACTCTTAGGAGATGAGAATCCAAGATCCTGGGTGGAGAGGGGAACGGGGCCCTGACAGGTTTCTGAGGAATAGAAGGGTCCCTGTGACCTGCATCTGAGAAGGAGTGAGTAGGGTGTCAGCCACTAGGGTCTCTGGGGAAGGGACTGGGACCAGAGAGAGGATAGAACCGTTGAGGAGTGCGCCCCCCCGTCCACCCCAGGGGCTTCTCACCAGGTGGGCTCGGCGAAGCTGTGCTCTGGGGCGGGTTGAGTCTAGAGGCCGAGGCTGGACACCACAGGCTCCGCCCCACCAGCCTGGGACCGCCTCCAACCCACCTTCCTGGGGTGTGACGGGAGCCCCGCCGGGGACCCTGAGAAGGGGTGGGAGCACCCGCTGGGAGGGCCTGTGCGGGCCTTGGGGGATGCTGGGGGGTGAGAGCGGGGACGTCAGGGTTCCCCGGCTCGCTCCTCCTGCACGTCCTGGGGTTGTGGGGTTGGGGGGAACGGTGGCAGGCGGACTGACAGAAGCAGGTGCCCGGAGAGGGGCGCCGGGTGAGCAGCAGCGGCAGGTGGTCGTGTCCCGGCCCTACCGGCAGGTGCCACCTGTTGCCTACTTTTTCCCTGACGCAGCAACTGGAGTCAAGTTCAGGGGAGTGAAAAGTTCAAACGGGGGGCCCAGATTCCTGGATCCAAGAAAGGAGAGGGATGGGGACCTGGAGTCCTGGGTTTGAAGAAAAAGAGGCAGGGGCCTCTGGGGTGTTGGGAACAGGGACAGAGGTGTTGGGATTCGGCGGTGTGTCCGGCAGGCAGAAAGGTCCAGAGGGGGCTGGGGACTCAGATTCCTGGGTCTGAGGGAGGAGGGGGCTGGAGTATGGATTTGGGGGGGTGTCGAAGGGAGAATCGCTGGTTCCCACTGGCAGGACTGAGGGCCTTATAATCGGCAGAGCAAGCTTAGGGCCGTGTTCTGAGGGGTGTGGGAGGCTCCTCTGCTCTTGGGTTGGATTACATGCAAAAGGGCGAGCCAAGGCCGTGGCTATAAATACCTCCTCAGACTCGGCAGGGGCCCAGACAAGGGCCCTGCAACCTTGTTCTGCAGAAAATCATCATTAGCGCCCCTGAGTCTTAACAATCGAGGCGCTGCCGATACCACGGATACCTTTATTGCTCCCTGGCATTCACATCCTAAGCCCATGCTCCCACCGTCCCATCCGCTACTTCCCGAAAACTCAATCTCCCAACATTCCACGCGGGATAAGAACTACAACTCCCAGAAAGCTCTGCGCTCAGGCGGGCTCCTGTCAGTAGAAGCCCGTGACATTTCAAGGTTCGCGCGCTCGTTTGGTATTGGTTCTCAAGGAGACGTGGCCACGGGAGGCCCATGGCGATAATTGGCTGGCAGCTCCTGCTGCTCAAGATCCCAGAGGAGGCGGCGGAGCCTACGGAGTTCACGGTGCAAGGCATCGTCCGTCACTGGACCAGTGAGGCGCAGGCGCGAGCTCCCCAGGGGGAGGATGAGGGGCGGGTGCGAGGAGAAGCTTTCGAAGATGTCCCCTGTGAGGCCGAAGGCGGCGCGGTTAGAGTCTGAAAGTGGGAGTGAGGTAGTTCCATCGGGGAGAGCCGAGGCTGCGTCACACCCAAAGGAAGAAAAAAACTACAAACCCCAGCAACTCCTGGGGCGGGGTCCGTTCACACGCTACTCTAGGAGCCCCTGGGCATGATGGAAGTTGTAGTTCAGACGATGGAAGGCCACCGTTGCCTGGGAAACGGCTTCCCAAATCCCTGAGAAAGGGCTGGGAACTTGCCTTACAGATTCCTAAAGGTGGAGGAGTCAAGTTCAGGGGAGTGAAAGTCCCGAGACCTGGACTCCTAGGGGTGGTGGGTGGGTGGCTGGTGGAGGGAATGGACTAGGGATGCGAACCCCAGAGAATAAAGGGAGCTGGGGGCTTGAACTCCTGTATCTTGACGGGGGAAGGGGCTGGGTCCTGCACTTATGTCCTGGTGGGGAGGGACAGGGGTCCAGAATCTGGGGTTAGAAGGAGACTGGGGATCTGGACTCCAAGATCCTGAGAAAAGAAGAAAGGTGAGGTGGTTCACGCCTGTAATCCCAGCACTTTGGGAGGCCGAGGCGGGCGGATCACGAGGTCAGGAGTTCGAGACCAGCCTGGCCAACACGGTGAAACCCCCGTCTCTACTAAAGATACAAAAAATTAGCCAGGCGTGGTGGCGCATGCCTGTAATCCCAGCTACTCGGGAGGCTGAGGCAGGAGAATCGCTTGAACCCGGGAGGCAGAGGTTGCAGTGAGCCAAGATCGCGCCATTGCACTCCAGCCTGAGTGACAGGGCGAGACTCCGTCTCAAAAGAAGAAGAAGAAGAAAGCTGACAGCCCCAATGCTGTATCCCATTGCTCCTCACCTGTGTCCACAGCCTCCCGCTCTGCAGGGGGAGGGTCCCACGCGGCTGGCGGCCCGCGGCCAGGGCCCAGCTGATAGTGGCTGAGCAGATGGTGCAGCTGGGCGGGGGTCAAGGTGGGGTGGTCGGTTCTTAGGCTGCTCCATGAAGCCTGGTGGGAAGACCAGGTGAGAGGTTGATGGTCATTACGGGGCAGTTGAGAAATGAAATGGAAGGGCTTCCATAAGGGGAGTGGGTGTGGTGGGAAGATAATGGCATCTCTGCAGTGTCTTCCGGGCACTGTGAATTCTGTTTATCACCAAAGTGATGGTGGGGAAGGGTGTGCTCCCAGCAATTTGTAAAAATGTGATGTGCCTCAGGATAATTGAGGATACAGGAAATGAGTAGGGTGGAAATAAATAAGATTGGCCATTCGTTTATATTATTGAATCTGGCGATGGTACTTGGGGATTTTTTTTTTTTTTTTTTGTCCTTAAAGAGACAGGGTCTCACTCCGTCGCCCAGGCTGGAGTGCAGTGGCGCGATCGTGGCTTGCTGCAGCCTCAAACTCCCGGCTCAAGTGATCCTGGGCTCAAGTGATCCTTGGCCCCAGCCTCCAGAGTAGCTGGGACTACAGGCACACGCCACCACACCTGGTTAAGTTTTTGTAGAGATGGGATCTCACTATGCTGCCCAGGCTGGTCTCAAGCTTCTCAAAGTTCTAGGATTACAGGCATGAGCCACTGCGCCCAGTTGGGATTCATTATTCTGTGGTGGCCACTCTATATCTGTTTGACAATGTCTACACCTGATGTAGCTGACGTCAGAACCATCAATGTGCTTAACATCAGAGACTCCACCTAGACTGCCTGAGTTCAAAAATCCCAGGTGGGTCACTTATTACCTTCTGGCAGGTCACCGTCCCCTAGTCTCCTCATCCATAAATTTGGAGAACAGGAACTATCTAATAGAGTTGGTATGAGGATGCAATATGGCAAAATTGTAAAGTGCTTGGAACACTGCCTGGGGCTTATTAAATGCATGGTAAACTTTCTTATTGTTTTGAGACAGGGTCTTGCTTTGTCACCCATGCTGGAGTGCAGTGGCATGACTGTGGCTCACTGCAGCCTCAACCTCCTGGGCTCAAGCAGTCCTTCCACCTCTGCTTCTGGAGTGGCTGGGACCACAGACGTGTGCCCCCACACCTGGCTAATTTTTAAAATTTTTGGTAGAGATGGTGTCTCCCCTATGTTGCCAACTGGTGTCAAACTCCTGGGCTCAAGCGGTCCTTCCACCTCGGCCTCCCAAAATGCTGGCATTACAGGCATTAGCCACTACGCCCAGCCCATTATAAACATTTGATATAAATAAATAAATGTCTATGGGGAACAGTTTTTGTAAGATATTTAAGAAGAAAGGAAAATAAAATAATTGAAATTGGCCGGCCATGGTGGCTCACGCCTGTAATCCCAGCACTTTGGGAGGCCGAGGCAGGCGAATCCCCTGAGGTCAGGAGTTCAAGACCAGTCTGCCCAACAAGGTGAAACCCTGTCTCTACCAAAATTACAAAAATTAGCCGGGTGTGGTGGCGCGTGCCTGTTATCCCGGCTACTCAGGAGGCTGTGGCAGGAGAATCGCTTGAACTCGGGAGGCGGAGGTTGGAGTGAGCCGAGATCATGCCATTGCACTCCAGCCTGGGTGACAGAGTGAGACTCCGTCTCAAAAAAAAAAAAAAAAAAAAGGAAAAATAAGTGAAATCAAGCGACCTGTCCTACCTGATTCTGTGATTCTGTTTCCTCTTCCAAAAAACAGTCAGTCACCTACTTCGATGGGGCTTTGTCAGCATTAAACTAGAAGTGCTAAACAGGGTGCCTGGTAGGTAGTTCATGTTCAATGAATGTTTTAATCATCATGTTCCTTTGTCTCATACCACACTTTCTGACTCAGCATGTCTGAGTGAGGGACCCTGGAAACTTTTTTTTTTTTTTTTTCTGGAGACAGGGTCTCGCTCTGTCGCCCCGGCTGGAGTGCAATGGTGCAATCTTGGCTCACTGCAGCTTCTGCCTCCCAGGTTCCAGCGATTCTCCTCCCTCAGCCTCCAGAGTAACTGGGATTACAGGCGTACGCCATCAAGCCTGGCTAATTTTTGTATTTTTAGTAGAGACAGCGTTTCGCCATGTTGGCCAGGCTGGTCTCAAACTCCTGGCCTCAAGTGATCCACCTACTTAGGCCTCCCAAAGTGTTGGGATTATAGGCGCGAGCCACTGCTCCTGGCCTGGAAACTATTTTTAATAAGTTCCACCAGGATTCAGACACAGCCGAGTTTAGTCATTGTTGGTGCTGGCTTCCTTCTACCTGCCAATGTGTTACCCACAGTGTCTGAGCTGGGGCTGGGGATGGCATGGGGTTCAAGGGGAGCTCCGACGGTGAGCTGAATATAGAAGGTGGCTGAGGGGGGTTGAGGAGTCAGAGGTCAGGGGTCAGGTATAGCTGACCAGGAGTCACCTTGAGCAGGGAAGTGCGGGGCACACAGAGCAGGTTCACAGCCATGGAGAGTTTCCGGAAGAACTCAGTAGCAATGTCGCCCAGCCCAGCTCCCTGTAGCCAGTCCAAGACGAGGTCCAGGTTGGTTCGGATTTGAACAGCTCGGGACCATTGATAGAAAGGCCGGCCTTGACCTGTGGGTGTTAAAGGTATAAGAGGCAGTTGGTCGGCTGGACTCTGTGCTCCTGCCTCCCAGACTCTTCCTATCCTTCAGCCTGGGATCTGGAGCTTGTTCTCCAGGGTACCCAAAGGTGAGGCTTGAGCCCGTGGTGTGTCTAATATGACCTGAGTCTCAGTGGCTCCTGTCTTTGCCTCCCTGACAGCTCCCAGCCAACCTTCACCTCGTTCCATCAGCGAGTTGAGAAGGGATGCGTTGGAGAAGAAGAACAAGTAGCCAAAAGTCTGAGACACGAGGTCAGGGTGCAGCTCGCACTGGCTGGTCAGCTCCAAGGCTGCCTGGAACACGCCCAGGGTAGGTCTCAATCCTGGAGGCATGGCCCCCAGCTCCGCGCCAGGCCCCGGCAGCTCTGCACCAGCTGTGAAAGGGTTACTATCCAGGAGAGCAGGCAGCGTTGAATACAGAGTCTGAGAAAATAGAGAAGTGGAAACAAGTGATTGGACTACAACTCCCAGGAAGCTTCAGGGTAATAGAGCATGAAGATAGTGGGGAGCGCCACCAAAGTCTTCTGGGAGTTGTGGTCCATTCTACAGTCAACACCCAAAGGGTCTCCGTGAGCAAATCCCTACTTGATAGAAGGGTATACAAGTTTCTCGAGTATTTTAAGATCACCTCTTGTGCATTGTGGGACTCGTAGTTCTCAGCAGAGACAGCTCAAGGAGGACAAAGGATACTGGACAAAGAGTTCCCTTTCAGTCAAAGAATTATTCATCCTGAATTCCCAAAGGAAAGAAAAAGAATGGAGAGTCAGGAAGTGGGAGTGGGATGGCAGTCTGCCAGTGGAAAATGAGATCAGGCCAAGGACAGGAAATGAGGTCAGAAACAGAAGAAATAAACGCACACTTGGCAGGAATGTACAGGAAGTGAAGGAGGAAAGGGCTTCACAATCCAGGCTGCTAGAGGAACTTAGAGACTGATAGTTAGCTGTCCCAAAAGATCCTCTCTCATTCTTGCACATAGGGCATCAAGCCCACCATAAGCCAGAAACCCTGAGAATGCCAAGAAGTGGTGTTAAGGTCAAGGGTAATGGTGGGGAAACTGGGGCAGAAAGCAGGCCCTTCCAGGAAGGGCACTCAGAGAAAAAGATCTGTCGTTCTGAAAGGGAAGTGAATTCAGAGCTGTAGGAAGTGAGGTCAGCAAGCGAAAGAAGTGGGGCCTGATGAAAGAGGATCTTCAGTTTAAATCACAGTTCCTGGCACTATTTGATCTCTAGCTATCTATCAATCATTTATCTATCTATTATATATGAAACTTAACAGTGACTGAAGAGTAGACTTAGAAAGTGGGAGATTCAGAAGGTGGTAATGGTGATGTTACCAAGTAGTGAGGTCAGCCTGTCAAAAGTGGTGATGATTACTTTTTTTTTTATTTCGTTTTATTTTATTTTACTTTTTTGAGATGGAGTCTGTCACTGTCGCCCTGGAGTGCAGTGGTGCGATTTCAGCTCACTGCAACCTCCGCCTCCCGGGTTCAAGCGATTCTCCTCCCTCAGCCTCCTGAGTAGCTGGGATTACAGGCACGCGCTACCATACCCAGCTAATTTTTGTATTTTTAGTAGAGACGGGGTTTTACCATGTTGGTCAGTCTGGTCTCAAACTCCTGACCTCGCGGTCTGCCCACCTTGGCCTCCCAAAATGCTGGGATTACAGGCGTGAGCCACTGCATCTGGCTTTATATTACTTTTTTGAGACAGAGTCTCGCTCCATCTCCCGGGCTGGAGTGCAGTGGCATGAAGTAATCTTGGTTCACTGCAACATCCGCCTCCCAGGTTCAAGTGATTCTTGTGCCTCAGCCTCTCCAATAGCTGGAATTATAGGCGCAGGCCACCATGCCTGGCTAATTTTGTATTTTTAGTAGAGATGGGGTTTCACCATGTTGGCCAGGCTGCTCTCAAACTCCTGACCTCAAGTGATCCACCCGCCTTGACCTCCCAAAGTGCTGGGATTACAGATGTGAGCCACCGCGTTTGCCCAGGTGATGATTACAAAGGAAAAGAAGCCAGAAAGGCAGGAAGTGATGTAAGCTCTAACAAGTGATGTCAGAACAGCAAAGTCCTTGGGTGAGATGGGATGTCATGGCAGAGAAGCAGAAAATCTTGAGTCAAATAGTGACATCAGAGCCACACAGTGTAGTTCAAACAAGAAGTGATGTTACCACAAACAGGAAGTGATATTACGTGAAACAGGAAATGATGCTATGTCAAACAGGAAGTAAGAGGCAAGGGCCAACCTTGGTGAGGTAGTAGACAGACTGCTGGAAGGTACACATGATGACCTCATCCAGGAGGGCCATGGCCTCATCACATAATTCCAAGTCATTGCAGAGCTGTGGGTCTGAGGACAGGCTTGGGGTTAAGAGGGAGAACCAGAAGTCGGCAGCCAGGAGCCCAGGTCCCCAGGTGCAGGGCATGATGGGAGACTTGGACAAGCCTGAGCCTGAGTCAGAGCTCACCCTCTTGGTCAGCCTCCTTCTCCATTTCCAGCACCTTCTCCTGCACAAAGCTAAGCAGCTCCGTGGTGTTGGCCATCCACAGCATGAGTGGCCGCAGCTCCACAGACACAGCTTCAGGAGTCAGGGGCACCTCGGGGACCCCCTCAGGGTGGCTTGAAAAAGAGGAAGAAATTTGTGATCCCTGCCCAACCCTCATCATAGTTTACAAACCCCAAGATCTAAGTCTAAGTGGGAGAGCAAGACCAACTCCCATTGCGCAGCTGGAAAAGTTGAGCGCAAGGAGAAGCAGAAACTTGCACTGGGGCATGCATGGGGTGAACACAGAACTAGACGCAAAACCCGACCCCTGCATCCCTCCAGACCACTCTGCTCAGAATTTCTCTTACTTTTCTGGCTGACGGTCTCCAATTTCCTTAATCTTTTCCTGTGGAACAGTAAGATCAGAATCAAGGTGAGGGGGATCCACTGAGGGGCTTAAGAGTTAATACCCTGGTTTTTATAGAAGCACAGCTCTCATAGAGACTGGTCCTACTTTTCTTAGAGATGGGGTCTTACTATGTTGCCACCGGTGGTCTCCAACTCCTGAGCTCAAATGATCCTCCCACCTTGGCCTCCCAAAGAACTAGGATTATAGGCATGAGCCACTGCAACTGGCCTTCACTCTTCATACGGATTCTTTTTTTTTTTTTTTTTTTGAGATGGAGTTACCCTGTTGTTGCCCAGGCTGGGGTGCAATGGCTCAATTTCAGCTCACTGCAACCTCTGCCTCCCAGGTTCAAGTGATTCTCCTGCCTCAGCCTCCCAAGTAGCTGGGATTACAGGCATGTGCCACCATGCCTGGCTAATTTTTTGCATTTTTAGTAGAGACGGGGTTTCACCATGTTAGCCAGGATGGTCTCGATCTCCCGACTTCAGGTGATCTGCCCGCCTCGGCCTCCCAAAGTGCTGGGATTACAGGCATGAGCCACCACGCCTGGCTCTTGAGACAAATTCTAATCCCACAAGCTTTAGAATGGTCTCTCCTTACTTTTAAAAACATACACACCCTATGATTATGAGTGGTCTAGCTCCTTCAGGTCCTCTTCTCCAATTTTTACCCCCAAGAAACTCCTTAAACCTCTCTGGTTAGGCCCTAGCTCAATAGGATGGAACGTTTCCCCCACTCTGAATGGTTTCTTTCTGGAACTTCCATCTGTAGGTCCAGTGGCTTTGTGCTTCCTCGCCTCCAGGAATGAACTCGCTCACTGCTATCCAAGCTCCAAGCCCAATGGGCTGCGGTGAATTCTCACACTGATCTCTGTCAACTTCTCATCCAATGGGATCTCTCCCCCACCATCTCCCATAGTGGTTTCTTCCTAAGGTGAGTTCGTGCTTAGGTGAGCTCTCCTAAGGTGAGTTTGGGCTTCCCTCTAAGTGCAGTGGATCTACATCTCCCAGCGTTCTATGGGGGGCCCCTTGCTTAATAACCCCAAAACGCTGGGTGTGGTGGCTCACACCTGTAATCCCAGCGCTTTGGGAGGCCGAGGCGGGCGAACCACGAGGTCAGGAGTTCCAGACAAGCCTGGCCAATATGGTGAAACCCCGTCTTACTAAAAATACAAAAAATTAGCCGGGCGTGCTGGCAGGCGCCTGCAATCCCAGCTACTCGGGAGGCTGAGGCAGAAGAATCATTTGAACCCCGGAGGTAGAGGTTGCAGTGAACCAAGACCGCCACTGCACTCCAGCCTGGGTAACAGAGCGAGACTCCGTCTCAAAAACAAAAGCAAGCAAGCAAACAAACAAACAAACAAAACCCCAAACCCCAAATCCTTCCCGAGGCGTCATGGGAACAGTAGTTTCACCCAGCCCAGCTATGAAAAGGGTTGAAGGTAGGGAGGGGAGGCTGGAGAAGGGACTTGGGGCGCTGGTGGGGCTGGACGGCGAATGGGGGGCGCTCACCCAGACGGCCTCCTTGATGAGCCGGGCCAGGCGGCCCAGCAGTCGTGGCAGGTGGCCCAGCTCCAGCTCACGGGCGGAATGCTGCACGCACAGCGCCAGCAGCGTGGCGGGCCCGAGGGGCGGCAGGTCTCCCGCGCCGGCGGCTGCGGCGCGCACGATCTCGCCCAGCAGCGCCTCCTCCTCGCGTGGCCGGAAGCGCAGGACTGGCTCACGGCCGTCCAGGTAGGCGGCCAGTGCCTCGCCGCGCTCCTGCAGCCCGCGGCCGCACAGGCGACAGGAGAAGGCCCAGCCAGGGCCCGGCGGCGTGGCCCCGGGGCGCGCGGGCAGCCACGGCGGCCTCGCAGGCCCGGAGCCCCCAGTGCGGGGGTCCTTGTACATGAACAGGAAGTGCTCGCCCAGCCCCAGGAGGTCGCCCGGGTGCAGCTCAGCCTCCCGCAGCAGGAGGCACCCGTTGTGCGTGACTGGGGCGCCCCGGGACGGGCGCACCATGGCCGGGTGCTCAGGGCCCGCGCGCACTGTGCAGTGACGCGGCAGGATGTCCGGGGCGTTGAGGAAGGTGTCCACATAGGGAGCCGGGGACCCGCCGCGGCCCGACGAGTTCCCACCTCGCCCAAACACGTGCTGCTCTCGCGTCATCACATACACCACAAAGTCCTGGAGGGGAAACGAGGATGCACTAAGGACATCACTTCAATACATATCTTCAGATCTGTTCTCTCTGTTTTCTACAACAACTTTTCTATTCCCACCAACCTTCTTTTTCCTTCTTTTTTTTTTTTTTTTTTTTTTTTTTTTTTTTGAGATGGAGTCTCGCTCTGTCCTCCAGACTGGAGTCCAGTGGCACGATCTCGGCTCACTGCAACCTCTGCCTCCTGAGTTCAAGCAATTCTCCTGCCTCAGTCTGTTGAGTAGCTGGGAGTACAGGCGCCCGCCACCACACCCGGCTAATTTTTGTATTTTTAGTAGGGAAAGGGTTTCACCATGTTGGCCAGGCTGGTCTTAAACTCCTGATCTCAGGTGATCCACCTACCTCGGCCTCCCAAAGTGCTGGGATTACAGGCGTGAACTATCGCGCCCGGCCCCCCACCGACTTTGAATAGACACTCCAAGGAGATCTGGATCTCAAAGGACTCTCTAAGCACCCACAACGCCACTGAGTGGACTCTTCCCAGGCACTTTGTATGGTGGATGGTCCCATAACACCCATCCCGAAGACCGGCTATGTACAAGGAGACCCCCCCTTTTTTTTTTTTTGAGACAGAGTCACGCTCTGTTGCCAGGCTGGAGTGCAGTGGCACGATCTCGGCTCACTCCAACCTCCGCCTCCCGGGTTCAAGCGATTCCCCTGCCTCAACCTCCCGAGTAGTTGAGACTACAGGCGCGCACCATCACGCCCAGCTAATTTTTGTATTTTTAGTAGGGACAGGGTCACCATGTTGGCCAGGATGGTCTTGATCTCTTGACCTTGTGATCCGCCTGCCTTGGCCTCCTAAAGTGCTGAGATTACAGGTGTGAGCCACCACACCCGGCCAGAGACCCATTTCTTAACGTGGGTTCTACCATTTCTTTCCCTCAAGCATTAGATGCTTTCAAGGAGATCCCCATTTCTAAAATGAACTGTCCAACTACCCTCACCCTCAAAGAATGGACCTTTCCAAGGAAATCTCCTTTTCCCCATCCCTGGTCCCACCTGTCCATTATTTCACCCCCACCCCACCATGGTAAAGGCTTCCAGATATATTTCCCCTTCCAATAATAGTTTTTCTCAATATTCCTAAAGCAATGAATGGGTACTTTTAAAGAGATTCCCTTGGACTGGGCATAGTGGCTGACACCTGCAATCCCAGCACTTTGGGAGGCCGAGGCAGGTGAATCACCTGAGGTCAAGAGTTCAAGACCAGACATGGTGAAACCTGTCTCTACTAAAAATACAAAAATTAGCCAGGTATGGTGGCGCATGACTGTAGTCCCAGCTACTTGGGAGGCTGAGGCACAAGAATCGCTTGAACCCAGGAGGCAGAGGTTGCAATGAGCCAAGATCATGCTACTGCACTCCAGCCTGGGCAACAGAGTGAGACTCAAAAAAAAGAGGCCGGGCGCAGTGGAGACCAAGGCCGGCAGATCACCTGAGGTAGGGAGTTCGAGACCAGCCTGACCAATGTGGAGAAACCCTCTCTCTACTAAAAATACAAAATTAGCCAGGTGAGGTGGCTCATGCCTGTAATCCCAGCTACTCGGGAGACTGAGGCAGGAATATCGCTTGAACCTGGGAGGTGGAGGTTGCAGGAGTTAAGTCCTGCAATGGACTCACCTATTATTCCCACTCCCCTAACGGAGGATTTCAAAGAGATAACCCCCCTTCCATCAATGGACGTTCTCAATATTCCAATCCCCAAAAAGGGCATCTCCAAAAAGATCTCCATACAGTGGGCTCTTCTGGTCACTCCACGGATAAATAAATGCCTTCACGGACAACCTCTAACCATGGAGTGTTCCATCTCATTTATCAAATGAAGACAGGCATTCCAGAAGACCTCGTCCTAAAAAATGGACTCTCATCTCCATTCCATAAATGTAGAACCACTCAATCTGACCCCCTTCCATTCGCCAACCATTACTGAGACAACAGGCATCTTGATATGCATAGATCCCCCTTCTACACTAAATTCTACCATTACCCCTACCCCATGAATGGGTGTTTCCAAAAAGACTCCTACCTCCAAAAGATTTGCTCATCTACCCTTGTAGAAAAATGGGCCTTTCCAGTCTTACCACCTTCTGAAGGTAGAATCTCCTGTTCTTCATTCCTGTCTGAAGGAATGGGATGACCCAAAATAAAAGCCGCCTTTCTACAATGGGCTCTCCTGCTCCCTAACCCAGGAAGGGATGCTTTCTTGGCACCTACAGTGAACTTTCACTTCACAGCTACTCCATGAATCGGCAAACCAAATGAATTCCTACAATAGATTCACCTGGTATTCCTGCCTCCAAGGAATGAACAATTCAAATGAAACCTTTTTTTTTATCTCTTTTTTTTTTTTTTCTTTTTTGAGACAGGGTCTCTCACTCTGTCATCAGACTGGAGTGCAGTGGCATTATCTTGGTTCACTGCAGACTTGCGGACTCCACCTCCTGGGCTCAAGTGATCCTCCTACCTCAGCCTCTCAAGTAGCTAGAATGACAGGCATACACCACCACACCTGGCTAATTTTTGTTTTTGTTTTTCTTTTTTTTTTTTTTTAAGACGGAGTCTCTCTCTGTCGCCCAGGCTGGAGTGCAGTGGCGCGATCTTGGCTCACTACAAGCTCCGCCTCCTGGGTTCACGTCATTCTCCTGCCTTAGCCTCTTGAGTAGCTGGGACTACAGGTGCCCGCCACCACGCCCAGGTAATTTTTATATTTTTAGTAGACATAGGGTTTCACCTTGTTAGCCAGGATGGTCTCGATCTCATGACCTCGTGATCCACCTGCCTCAGCCTCCCAAAGTGCTGAGATTACAGGCATGAGCCACCGCGCCCGGCCTGTTTTCCGTTTTTTATACAGATGAGGTCTCACTATGTTCCCCAGGCTTACTTTGAGCTGCCACCTGGAAGAATATGTCCTTCCAATTTGACCACATTCCCAAAAGAGACCCTCGTGTTCTCCAGCCTTGTCCAGAGGAATGGCTGTTATGATATATGCAATCCTCTTACTACAGTGAGCTCTCCCCATCTCCTTGCCCCCACAAGGAGGAATGAATTCTTCCATACAAGCTCTTTCCTGAAGAGAGTCTTACCTTCTCACCCATATACACAGTCAAGCTGCCTAACCCAATTGGATCTTTCTGTGACCGTAAAAATGGAACTGTCGAATAAGCTACACCACCTTCTTTTTGTTTTTCATTTTTTACAGAGACAAGGTTTTGCCATTGGTCCCAGCTGTACTTGTTTAGCTTGGCTGTACCATTGTTAACCATCAGTTGGCCACACCATAAGGATAATTCACCCGATCACTGCACATAAATGAATATTTCCAATAACACATTACTCACTCTCCTTGCTGGAGTGCAGTGGTGCAATCACAGCTTACTGCAGCCTAGACCTCCCTGGGCTCAGGGGATTCTCCTGCCTCAGCCTCCTGGGTAGCTGAGACTACAGATAAGTGCCACTACATCTGGGTAATTTTTTGTCCTTTTTTGTAGAGACAAGATTTCACTGTTGCCCAGGCTGGTCCCAAACTTCTGGTCTCAAGTGTTCCTCCTGCTTTGGCTTCCCAAAGTGCTGGGATTACAGGAGTGAGCCACTGTGCCCAGACAACATGCTACATTTCTATTAGTGCAGTAACTTCCCACTGATCCTCAACCACCAATCCTTTCTTCCTCTTTTGTACCAATCAAGTTCTATTGGTACCCAGCTATGTAAAATAGATAGAAGGATCAATACCACCTGCCTCCATCAATAGTGGTCAAATTGTTCCAATGTAAAGCATCACTTTCTAAAAATGGGTCAGTGCTGGCCGGGCGCGGTGGCTCACGCCTGTAATCCCAGCACTTTGGGAGGCCAAGGCAGGTGGATCACTTGAGGTCAGGAGTTCAGAGACCAGCCTGGCCAACATGGCAACACCCTGTCCCTACTAAAAATGCAAAATTTAGCTGGGCATCATGGCAGGCGCCTATAATCCCAGCTACTCAGGAGGCCGAGGCAGGAGAATTGCTTGAACCTGGGAGGCAGAGGTTGTAGTGAGCCAAGATCGCACCACTGCAGTCCGGCTGGGTGACAGACTGAGAATCCGTCTCAAAAAAAAAAAGGGGGGGGGGGAGGGGGCAGTGCACTCCTACGAAGAAAACACAGGCTTATCCAGAACGTGATCCCAGGCAACATATGACTTCCCTGCCCTAGAAGGTGGACTCCCCTGTTACTCCCTCTCAAGAAATAGATTCAAGAAATAGATATTTCCAAGGGGATCTTTCTTTTAAAAAAATTTTTATTAAAAAAAATTTTTAGGCCAGGCACAGTGGCTTACGCCAGTAATCCCAGCACTTTGGGAGGCCAAGGTGGGCGGATCACGAGGTCAAGAGATTGAGACCATCCTGGCTAAACGGTGAAACCTCGTCTCTACTAAAAATACAAAAAAATTAGCTGGGCATGGTGGCGGGCGCCTGTAGTCCCAGCTACTCGGGAGGCTGAGGCAGGAGAATGGCGTGAATCTAGGAGGCAGAGCTTGCAGTGAGCCGAGATCGCGCCACTGGAGTCCAGCCTGGGCGACAGAGAGAGACTCCGACAAAAAAAAAACAAACAGTTTATTAAAAAAATTTATTTTGGAGACAGGGCCTCTGTGTGTCACCCAGGCTGGTGATGGTACAGTGGTGCCATCATAGCTCACGGAAGCCTCGACCTCCTGAGCTCAAGAGATCCTCCTGCCTCAGTCTCCCGAGTAGCTGGGACCACAGGTGCACACCACCACGCCCGGCTTTTTTTTTTTTTTTTTTTTTTTGAGACAGAGTCTTGCTCTGTCTCCGTGGCTGGAGTGCAATGGAACGATCTTGGCTCACCGCAACCTCTGCCTTCCGGGTTCAAACGATTCCCCTGCCTCAGCCTCCTGAGTAGCTGGGATTACAGGCGTGCGCCACCACACCCGGCTAATTTTGTATTTTTAGTACAGACAGGGTTTCTCCATGTTGGTCTGGTTGGTCTTGAACTCCCAACCTCAGGTGATCCACCCACCGAGGCCTCCCAAAGTGCTGGGATAACAGGCGTGAGCCACTGCGCCAGGCCTAATTTTTGGTAGAGACAGGATCTCACTATGTTGTCCAGGCTGGTCTCGAACTTTTGGCCTCAAGCAATTCTTCCACCTTGACCTCCCAAAGTGCTGCGATTATGAGAGTGAGCCGCACGCCTGGCGGGGATCTTCTTTCTACAATGGAATCTCCTTAATGAAGACAGTGCTTTCCTCCAACTTTGAATAAAGTGAACTATTCCCTATTTCCTCCTCCATTGGACTCTTTCTCAGCCATCTCCTCTCCCTCTCCTGTGAATCTCTACTCTGGAACCTTGAGGGACCACGCCCCACTAGAGTACTTGAGGCTAGCGCGCCCCGGGCCTTCTGGGAGTTGTAGTTTTGTTGCTCACCCACCAACAGATGGGGTATAGGGCTCTGGGCGTGCGGGGCTGGGGCGGCGGTTACCTGGGCGTCCTGGTAGCCCTGGAGCAGCAGGAAGTAGGGGCGGTTGCTGGGGGCCTGGATGAGGCACTGAGTCAACTGATCGAAGTCCCCGGGGTCTGCAGGTCCGATTTGGGCGTCGGCTGCCCCTGGGGCCATGCTAAGTGCCTGCTGTCTCCGCTCCTGCTGCCGCCGCCGCCGCCCCTGAAGGCTAAGCTCCGACACACTGCGCCGCAAAGACAAGTTTTCTGAGCGCTCCTTGCCTCCAGACCCAGCTGGGGCCCCTGATCCGGTCCCCGGGCCAGGACTGGCCAGCGCTGCCCCACCCGACGCCGCCCGGGAGCGGTTCTTCTGTGGCCGCCACGAAGGGGCGCCGGTGCCTGCGGAGAGATGGAGAACAGTGAGGCTGAGCCTGGAAAGACAGGGATAGACACAGAGCTGCAGATTATGAGACAAAGAACTGGTTGCAGAGAGGTGAGGCTGCTTCCCACATTTAGGATTTAGGCTTTTGCATATTCTGTTCCCTGTGCGTGGAACACCTTTCTGTCCTGATTAATACCCATCTTGCAGTTTTCAGCTCAGGAATTTCATTCATTCTTTTCCATTGAATCATTTGTTCTTTTTTTTTTTTTTTTTAATTTCAATATGTAGTCTCGCTCTGTCGCCCAGGCTGGAGTGCAGTGGCACGATCTCGGCTCACTGCAACCTCTGCCTCCCAGGTTCAAGCAATTCTCCTGCCTCAGCCTCCCAAGTAGCTGGGATTACAGGCGCGCACCACAACGCCCGGTTAATTTTTGTATTTTTAGTATAGATGGGTTTTCACTATGTTGGCCAGGCTGGTCTCGAACTGGTCGGTCTCGAACTCCTGACCTTGTGATCCGCCCGTCTCAGCCTCCCAAAGTGCTGGGATTACAGGCATGAGCCACAGCGCCCAGCCCATTTGTTCTTTTAACAAGTATTTAGGCCGGGTGCGGTGGCTCACGCGTGTAATCCCAGCACTTTGGGAGGCTGAGGCGGGCGGATCACAAGGTCAGGAGACCATCATGGCTAACACGGTGAAACCCCGTCTCTACTAAAAATACAAAAAATGTGGCAGGCGCCTGTAGTCCCAGCTACTCGGGAGGCTGAGGCAGGAGAATGGCATGAACCCGGGAGGCGGAGCTTGCAGTGAGCCGAGATCGCGCCACTGCACTCTAGCCTGGGCGACAGAGCAAGACTCCGTCTCAAAAAACAAAACAAAACAAAACAAGTATTTATTGACTACCTACTACATGCTTAGGACTGTTCAAGTCACTGGATAACAGAGAAGACCCTGCCCTCCAGGAGACTGAAACCACCTCTTCCTAAACACCCTTCCCTGACAGTCCAAGTTGAAGCAGGTGACTGCACCACCGGGTACTCTGAGCTTTTTCTGGACCCAGCAGGAACCCTGGCACACAGTAGGCACCAAGGGGAAATGAGCTGAATGACTGGACTGATGTGTTTCCCACTAGGCTTGTGAGATATGGGAGGGTGGAAACCTCATCTGTCAACGTCCCCACTGTATTCCCCAGTGCCCCGAAAACTGTGTGGCCAGGCTGGGCGCGGTGGCTCACACCTGTAATCCCAGTACTTTGGGAGGCTGAGGTGGGTGGATCACTTGAGGTCAGGAATTCGAGACCAGCCTGACCAACATGGCGAAACCCCCATCTCTACTCAAAATACAAAAAATCAGCCAGGCGTGGTAGTGGGCACCTGTAATCCCAGCTATTCGGGAGGCTGAGGCAGGAGAATTGCTTGAACCGGGAGGTGGAGGTCGCAGTGAGCCATGATCGTGCCACTGCACTCCAGCCTGGGCAACAGAGCAAGACTCCATCTCGAACAACAACAACGACAACAACAACAACAACAAAAAAACAAAAAGGAAAATGTGTGGCCTACACCAGGTGCTCAATGGATACTTTGTCGAGGGGGTGGCGGAGACAATGCTTATAATCGTCATTCTTTATTAAGCACCTACTCTGTGCCAAGCCCTGTGCTAGGCCCTTTATATACATTGAATATATTATCCCATTGAATCCTCACCTAGGATTTTACTGAGATTAACTGGCACAGAATGGGTTGGAATTCAAACCCCAGTTCAAAGCCCATCAGTTGAATTGCTACAACATTCTATCTCCCAAAGGGAAGCTCAGATACAGAAAAGCGTTTAGAAGGCTCCCTGAGCAGACCCGTGCTCTCAGTGCGCCAGGCCCCACCCCTGCCAGGCGCGGTCCACCACCAGCTATTTGACCATTGACTCTATGTTCCAGGCCTTCCTTCGCCTCTACAGTGATATCTTCCTTCAGCCCCTTCCTTTCCCATGTGATCCCACTTGGCAGCCAACCCAGCCTAAGGCCGTCTTATCCAAGGCCGGCCCCTCAGCGGCTCCGCCCATCTTAGTCCCAGCAGGCCTGATCGAGGAACCTGTATTCACTCACTCTGCAGGTGTCGCCCCCTTCTATGCTCCACCCACATAGGCCCTGCTCAATAGCCACCTCAACCTACTTGGCAGAGCTGCCTCCTACCACAGAGACCCATGCTCACCACATGCCACCACTCCTCGCGGGACCCAACAGTTTTTGCGCCAGACCACGCTTTTCCAGAAGCCCCGCCCCGCCCCGCCACAGGCCCCGCCCCACAACATGACCCGCCCATCTGCTCTGCATCGCTCCCAAGAACATTGTCGGTGCTTGCTCTTCCGGCTCCTAGGTCTCCAATTCCTTTTTCTTTTTCTGGAGGACAGTTTTTTTGTTTGTTTGTTTTTTAGAGACGAAGTCTCGCTCTGTCCCCCAGGCTGGATGGAGTTCAGTGGCGCGATCTTGGCTCACTGCAGCCTCTGCCTCCTGGGTTCAAATTATTCTCATGTCTCGGCCTCCCGAGTAGCTGGGATTACAGGCATGCGTCACCACGCTCGGCTAATTTTTGTATTTTTAGAAGAGACAGGGTTTCACCATGTTGGCCAGACTGGTCTCGAACTCCCAACCTCAGGTGATCCGCCCGCCTCAGCCTCTCAAAGTGCTGGGATTACAGGCCTGAGCCACCACGCCCGGCCAGGACTAGTTCTTTAATTCAAAAAGACCCTTGTCAGTATTCAGTATCAAAACAGTTGCACTATTGATTTCTCTTTCTCCTAATTGGCCCCAAGAGACCACATCAAAGGAGAGTACATTTTAAGCCATTAAGCTGCAGGATGTACACCTAACAGACCTCGCAGAAACCTTACCAGAAAGTGGGGATTGGTTAGACAAAGGAACTTTCAAAGATCAGCAAATTGCTAGTGTCCTCTAACCTACCACACAGGGCGAATCCCTTAGGCCCCTGCGGACTCCTGCCCATTCCACTGGACTCCACAACCGCTCCTCAGGATCTACTACTCCGCAGACCCCGCTACACACCCCACCTCCTCCAAGGCAGTCTGAAATGCCTGCAGAAGGCCCTAACCCCAATTCGGAGCCACTTCAGGCCGCTCCAAGCCACCACCAGCAACCAGCCCCCGTCCTGCCTAAGCCCCAAGCTTGGCCCCTGTAAAACTCCTGCTCAATCAACAAGCCCCACCCAACTCTCAGGCCCGCCCATCTGGCCGCCCCCGGCCCTGCTCTAGCTCTGCCTAGAGTCCAACACGCACCGTCCAGTCCCCTCCCGCGGGCCCCGCCCCCAGCCAGCCCGCGAGTCCCACAAGCCCCGCCCAGGCCCCGCCCCACGGACCCCGCCTCTCTGGCACCGAGTCCCCGCCCCAGAGCCCCGCCCGCCGCTCACCTTCGCTGTCCACGGCCCCGAAGGCCTCCTGCTCCAGGCGCCGCGCCTCCTCGCGGCCGCGCAACTCGAAGCGCCGCGCCCAGCCAGGCCGCGCCCGCCACAGCTCCTGCACCAGCAGCGGGCG
Source organism: Pan paniscus (assembly GCF_029289425.2). Lineage (NCBI taxonomy): Eukaryota > Metazoa > Chordata > Mammalia > Primates > Hominidae > Pan > Pan paniscus. The sequence continues at coordinate 54,842,248 of NC_073269.2, forward strand.
CTCGGAGTCGCCCAGCACGCGCAGGTGCTCCGCCCGCCACTCGCCGCTTCCCACGCCCGCCGCCGCGGGCCGGCCCAGCGCGTCGCACAAAGCGAAGGCGTCCACGCAGCTGCTCTCGCCGGGGCCACCGCCGGGGCTGCCTGCTAGGCCGTAGCGCTCTAGCGCCTCGGCCACGAGCTCGCGCGCCGTGGAGCGCGCCGTGGCCAGCACGCTCTTGTAGTTGGCGCCCGATGCCAGTCCGGCGCCGAAGATCTTGAGGACCCCCGGGGGCGCCGTGGCGCGGGTAGCCAGCGGGGGCTCGGGGGCCACGCCCGCCGCCAGCTCCGGCAGCTTCTTCTCGCTGGCCCAGCGCTGCGCGCCCCCCGGGGTCCCAGGGCCTCCTGCGCCGCCGGACCCCGTGGTCCCGGTCCCCGAGCCCCGGAAGAGCTGGGAGATGCGCTTGGCGCGGCTACCGGAGGCTCCCCCGGCCGCCTTGACAGCGCCCACTCGCCGCAGCTCCACGTGCGGCGGGGGCGGAGGTAGCGGCTCGCTGCTGCGGCTCCCCGTGTCCGACGAAGAAGACCTGGGAGTCCGCCGGGGAACAGAGTCGCGGGAGAGAGACCCAGGACGACACGCCAAGACGGGGGTGGGGGCATATTAGGAGGGAAGTGGGCAGAGACCCAGAGGGAGGACAGGGACCCAGGGTGGATGGACGGGGCGGGGGTGAGGGTGGGGACAGACGCGAGGCAAAGAGAGAGAGAAAAAAAAAATAAATAAAGGCAAGTCCCACAGTAGGAAATTCCAAGAGGTGAGCAGGGAGGGGAGGAAGGAAGGTGAATCAATCCCCCTGTTCCTTCTGTCCCCATCCCCGTGCCCATCCGGCCTCACTCCACCTCCTGGCCTAGCTCTTACTCCCACCGCGCCCTGGTATCACTGTGCCCCACCGTCTCCCCCTGCCCATCAGCTCGCTTGCCCAATTCAGGATGAGGACCGGAGCCAACCCTTTGCAGGGACTGGGCAGTGAACAGGGACAGATGGGAAGCAGGTGTGCAGGGGCAGGAGTCCTGCAGAGATGGCACTCACTTGACAGAGGCTGCGCTGGGCCAGCGCCGCCCCAGCTTCGCCAGCTGCTTCCTGGGGGAATTGATCCACAGGCCCACGGGGAGATGAAGCTTCCCGAAGCGGGGGCTTCCGCCCTCCTTCCGTTCACCAGATAGCATGGCCCTAAGGGAAGGCGGGTAAGGCCCCAACTCCTAAGGCATTCTTGTGGGGATGGGGTGGAGGGAACCTGGACTCCGAGTCAGAGGGAGGAGGGGGCTGGGGCTCAGACTTGCGAGTCCAGGGGAGGAGAGGGATGGTACCCTGGATTCCTGGGTCCTGGGATGGAAGATGGCTGGGGGACTGAGTCTTGGGGCCCAGGGAGGAGGGGTTTGGGCTGCTGGGTCCCTGGCTCTTACCCTGCTTCGGGTCCGGCACACCCGGAGGCCCTGGCTCCACTGGCCTGGGTCAGTTCCACTGCTCTTGCCTCTGCCACGGCTCCCAGCACTGGGTGGGGGACAGGAAAAGGCAAGAGGAAACCCGGCAGGAAGAGCGGGGAGGGGGCGTCCTGTGAGGAGACCAGGCCTGGGGGAGGAGATCTGGGTAGGGTTGGCCCTGCCCCATTCCTTGATTCTGGAATTACATCGCACTCAGTTGGTCCCCTCCAGGACCCAAGGGTCCCGGTTTCCTGCCCTTCCTCCCTGAGCGGAGCCCATCCCCAGACCTCTCCTCTCGGGGAACCAAAGGCTAGAATCAGTCCCGTCCCGGGGAGTAAGTCAGATGCTTAGACAACAAGATAAATCTTTATTGTTGCCTCGAATCTGTGGCCTTTTCTTTTGGGACCTGGGTTTGCTCGGCCGCTCCACTGCCAAGGCCAAACAGTGAGGATTTGATGAAATCGATCACCTTCCTTCGACGAAATATCCTAGGGGTGGGAGTGGGGTGCAGATCATGGAACCGGTTTGGGTACTAATTGTGTGGGGGACACCCCTCCCAACCTCCCCCTTTGTGACCTTATTCTAGCAATTATCTAAGCCTCGCCCTTCGAAGTCCTCCTATTCAAGCCCCCCGCACTCCATCCCCAGGAAAGTCCTGCTCTCAGGCCTCAGTAGCCCCCAGACCAGCTTCTGTGTTGGATTCCTGGAAGCCCCGCCCCTTACTCCAAGCCAAGCCTGCCTTCTTCAATGGGTTGCTCACGCAAAGGTAAGGCCGGTTATCAGTGCTAGGGAGCCGCAGATCAGCAGCCCCAGAAGGCGGCTTGCCAGCATTTTCTCGGGCTTCAGAGGCTGGAGGGTTATGGACGACTCCGTGGTCGCCTCCCCCGGGGTTACGATATTTGGAGAAGGTTTTTCCTCCTTGATCATTTTGGGCAACACTGTTAGAGAAAGCGTAAAGAGCAGTCCTGGCAGGGCGTGGAGTTCCTGCCCTGGCAAAGACAAGCCCGTCCCAGTAGCCGGCCATCCCAGAGATAATCACGCCTTAAACAGTGTCAAGCCTGAACACACCCAAGGGAACCCCTGTCCTCGGGGCCAGAGGCCACGCCCCCGGCAGGAAGCCACACCCCGTGCCCCGAAACCACACCCAACAGGAAGTCACGCCCCCATCGCCAAGGCCACGCCCCCTCCGCGGACCCCAGCTTTCCTGGGCCCTGAATCCTACACTTCTCTCAGCCCCACAGCACTGACCTGTGACGTGAAAATTGATGATCGTGGCTGGGCTGGAATTCACAGAGCCCAGCTCGCAGCGGTAGCTGCCTGCATCCTCTGGACCCACCATGGGCTTGGTCAGGGTGGCCTCTTTCCCCTTGGACACCAAGGTCTCCGTATTGTTCCCCCAAACCTAGACCCAAGCTCAAGGGGTCACTGAGGCCTGAGGAATTCAGGGGTTGGGGGAGTACAGGGGTGAGAAGATCACAGGGCCTCAGTGTGGGAGGTGAGTGTCCAGGGTGTCACTGGTCAGGGCACGGGGTCCCCAGAGGTCTGTAGAGACCACACGTAATAGACCACCCTCCTGGGTCATGAGAATCGTGGGTGCAGGCCCATAGATCCAGAACACAAGTATTGTAGTCTAGGGAGTTCAAGGGTTACAGAAGTTGAGGCCCTCACCCTGTAAAAGCTGTAATCAGTGAGGCCTTCGGAAGCCTGATGCCAGTTTAACTCACAGTCCAGGATCATGTCTTCCATTTGAGGAACTTCCACATTCCGCTCTGGGGGTGGGGGATGACCATGGGACACTCATGATTCTGTTTTTGTTTTTGTTTTTGAGATGGAGACTCGCTCTGTCGCCCAGGCTGGAATGCATTGGCGCGATCTCGGCTCACTGCAACCTCCGCTTCCTGGGTTCAAGCGATTCTCTTGCCTCAGCCTCCTGAGTATCTGGGACTACAGGCGCTTGCCACCACGCCTGGCTAATTTTTGTATTTTTAGTAGAGACGGGGTTTCACCATATTGGACAGGCTGGTCTCGAACTCCTGACCTCAGGTGATCTGCCTGCCTCAGCATCCCAAAGTGCTGGGATTACAGGCATGAGCCACTGCGCCGGGCCTCCTTCACGGTTCTTTACCCTCCCCTAATCCTTTACATTTGTTGTAACCTCGTCTTTTCTCTTTTCTTTCTCTCTCGCTCTCTCTCTTTTTTTTTTTTTTTTTTTTAGATGAAGTCTCGCTCTGTCACCCAGGCTGGAGTGCAGTGGCGCGATCTTATCTCACTACAACCTTCGCCTCCCGAGTTCAAGCAATTCTCTGCCTCAGCCTCCTGAGTAGCTGGGATTACAGGTGCCCACCACCATGTCTGGCTAATTTTTTTGTATTTTTAGTACAAAAACGATGGTTTCACCATCTTGGCCAGGCTGGTCTTGAACTCCTGACCTTGTGATCCGCCTGCCTCGGCCTCCCAAAGTGCTGGGATTACAGGCGTGAGCCAGCGCACCCAGCCTCTTTTTTTTCTTTTTAGACAAGGTCTCACTCTTTTGCCTGGGCTGGAGTGCAGTGGTATGATCATAGCTTACTGTAGTCTCCAACTCCTGGGTCCAAGCAATCCTCCTGCCTCAGCCTTCCAAGTAGCTGGGACTATAGGAACGCAACACCACACCTGACTAATTTTTAAATTTTTTTGTAGAGATGGAGTGTCGCTATGTTGCCCAGGCTGGTCTCAAACTCCTGGCTTCCCGATCCTCCCGTCTCAGCCTCTCGAAGTGCGGGATTATAGGTGTGAGCCACTGCACCTGGCCTAAACCCTACCTTTTCTTGTCTACTGCCCCCACACCCCCATCTAGGCTCTCTCTAGACTGCCTCTCCTCTCGCCCCACCCCACCTGCACCAATTCCTCCTGCTGGGTCCAGTTCTCTCACCTCCGCAATCGTAGGACTTTCGACAAGCGTGAACCTCCTTTTTGCAGTTCTTGCACCAGATCAGAGTTTGCAACATCACACCTGGAGGGGCAGGGTCAAGGCTTGTATTTGCCCACTAAGGGGCATGGCTAAAAGGAGAGGTCAGGGCTAAGGGCTGGGGCCAGGTCATCTATGACATTCCTCGATGGTCAGACAAAGGGACAGGACCAGGACGCAGGTAAGTAGTAAGTGGGCTCCAGCAAGCCTCAGTAAAGAGTGTAAGTAGAGGCCGGGTGCGGTGGCTTACTCCTGTAATCCCAGCACTTTGGGAGGCCGAGGCGGGCGGATCACAAGGTCAAGAGTTCAAGACTAGCCTGACCAACATGGTGAAACCCCGTCTCTGCTAAAAATACAAAAATTAGCTGGGTGTGATGGCGGGCACCTGTAATCCCAGCTACTCAGGGGGCTGAGGCAGGAGAATAGTTTGAACCTGGGAGGTGGAGGTTGCAGTGAGCCGTGATCGTGCCACTGCACTCCAGCCTGGGCGACAGGGTGAGACTGTCTCAAAAAAAAGAGTGTAAGTAGAATATGACCTGTTCCCCAAGAAATCCATGGTGCAGAAAGAATACTGGAGACCCAGGAACCTCTCCAAGGCAGAGAATGACAAAACCACCAGGATCCAAAAAGGCGAGTGGGGAGGTTGACTATTCAGAGGGCAGGATGAGGGTTAACTTCTGTAATCCAGACTCACCACATTTGTTGGGACAATAAGCTGTGTCAAAAGAGAAAAAAAGAGAGCAAGAAAGAGATGACAGAGTCAGATTTCTAAATGAAAGATGATGGAAGAGGGGGTTGGGGGAAGAGCTGGGCTTTGGGCTTTTGGGTTCGAGGGAGAAAAGACTTGGGTCTGAAGGAGGAGGCAGTTGGGGAAGCTGAGGAACTGGGCTTGGAGAAGTAAGGGGCAGGAGACAAGGACTCTTAGATAGTGGAAAGAGGAGCTGGGGGACACCGACTCCCATCTTCTCTCACCCTCTTTTTGGAATCGAGCAACATAGGTGGCAAAGGTTTCCTTTTGCAAGTGCAACATCCAAAATAGCTCCTTCACGAACAGATCGCCTGGGAAGACACAGGAACCCCCAATCCCACATGTGAGGTGTTGGAAGTTTACTTCTGCCTGCAGAGTCTGGCAGTCTACTTCCTGGCCTTCTCAGGAAAGGGCACTACAATTGACCGTCTAACATAATGCCAGCTGCTGGGCTAGGCAATGCATATTTTGGGGGATGGGGGAGGGTCTTACCCTGCCACCCAGGCTGGAGTGCAGTGGTGTAATCGTGGCTCACTGCAGCCTCAAACTCCTGGACTCAAGCAATCCTCCCGCCTCAACCCCCCAAGTAGCTAGGACTACAGGCACACACCACCATGCCCAGCTAATATGTATACGTATGTCTATTTTTTGTAGAGACAAGGTTTCACCATGTTGGCCAGGCTGGTCTTGAACTACTGAGCTCAAGTAATCTGCCTGCCTCAGCCTTCCAAAGTGCCAGGATTACAGGCCTGAGCTACCGTGCCCGGCCAGCAATACACATTTAAACTGAACAACTGAGGAAGCATTTTAGAGCCAAGGGAGCTTCAAAGTCCTTTGCTCAAGGCCATACAGCTAGGAAGTGGCAGAGCAGGCATTGGAATCTAGGCGGTCTGGGTCCACAGCCTAGTATCTGACCAAGAGACCAGGCATCACTAACGCTGGCTTCTCTGAGAGATTCGGGACTCCCACCCCCTTGATGCATTTACCTTTTACATCACTGTCTGTGATGCGTTTCAGATCCTTCAGCAAACTCCAGGACCCCTTTTGCAGTGTGGCCTCATCTGTCAGAGGAGATATAACCCCAGATTCCAGCCTTACTGTCTCATTGGCGCGCCTAATCTTAGAAACTACAATACCCATGAGGCCACTGGGCAAGGATAGGCCTGGTTAAGGACTCAGCCGCCCGTTGCCTTCTGGGAGTTGTAGTTTTATTACATAAAATTGCCAGCCGAGGATAGGGAAAACAGTATTTACTAGCCCCGGGGAACCTCGGAATCTGCATCTCAGCCTTCTCCATTCCCGAATCCCGGAGACCCTGCTGTCAGCCTCTTCCTTTCCCTGGTCTTATCTCCCTCCTTTCCCAGGACCCAGGGGTCCGTGGTCCCCCCTGCCCTCACCAACGACCCCCATATAGGCATCCTCATTAAGCGACAGTTCCTGGAAATCCTTCACGGCGTTCTCTACCCTTTCCATCATGGCTTTGTGATGCTTCGCATCCAGGTGGCCAGGCAGGTAATCTTTCTCCAGGGACTTTAGCGCCAGCACGACAGACGGGTCACATATAACACACCCCTCGGCAGGAAGCAAGCAACCGGCCAGCGCCGCACACAGGAGGGTAAAATGCGGCCCCATTGCAGCCGGCGCGCACAGTTCCCGAAGACCGTTAGGAAGGGTGCTCTCACCCCAAACCGAGAGCAGGAGAACGCTAAACGGAGAAAAGCCAAAATCCATCTTAAGAAATCCCACTGGGCCGCCTATCCATGGGGTCCGCAAACCTCGAAAAGAGGATCTTCAGGAAATCTCCAAATAAAGAGGACCTATGTCCTTCATCAAATGCCTCCGAAGTGTGAAGCTGAGCCCCAATCCAGGGGACCCAAAATTTAGGGTTCTCACTGAATCCCCCAACTGAGAGATCAGAAAAACCATTAAACAGGAATCACTCATAAGTCCCCAAACTCAGAACCTGGAATCTCCCAACCCCATGCGCCCCTTCCCAAAATCCCAAACTGTGGAATTTTCCAAGTCCCCACATTGACGTGAGCCTGAACTCCAACCCTTAAGAGCAACACTGAGGCACTCCCCCGCCAGCCCCCCAAAACCTGTTGAACCTCAAGCTGAAGATTCAATGCCCAAACCAATAAACATCTAACACAGACCCAACCACGATATTATCAAACTCGGAACTCCTTCAAAACCAAAACACATACCAGATTCCTAGAACTGAGGACCCCACTAACACTTAAGCGAGACTCCATGCGGTCCTCTAGACCTAGGGGGCCCTTGTTCACCCTTCCCCAAAACTAACGGGCTCCCAATTTGCAGGGCGCACCCTTCCGCTTAGAAAAAGGAGCCCCGATGCATCCTGAACAGTGATGCACCCTAAACAGCCGCTCCCCGACCTTGATTCCTGATTTGTGGCCTCTAACACTAGGGTTCATTGAGGAGCCCGGTCCAGGTTCTGAGGGCTTTTAAAGAGGAAGCCGGGGTCATGACCACCTACGCTAATTTTCCCAGGGGTAAAATCAAGGATTGTGTTGGGGACGAGGGTAAGGTTGGTTGCGTGAAATCGAGAGCTTTTCGACGGGGTGTGAGTCACGGACGATCCCCTCTCCACAAGGAACTCCTGGAACCACCCCCTCCTAGCTTCTCACGTAGGGGCCCGAATTCCTTTATAGATATTCCTTGGGGGTTTCCTCGGCCCCACCCAGAAACCCAACTCTGTCTGATTGGACTGCAACAAAGGGAGGTCCCGCCTATCGCTCCATGACGTCACAGAGGCTGCAGCCTTTTTGGACTAGAACTTTCCCAGCATCTAGGGAAGAGGAAGCCTCCTGACTGCTCTGGCTTCCAGAGTCAAGGACCGGACTCAGGCCTTCAGTTTCCTCCCCTCCCCTTGCCCCAGGACCCAGGCTTTGGGCTAGATCCGGCCCCCCAGGCCGCTGCCGCCCCGACCGCGGTCCTTGGAAACGGCTGTCGAGCCACGAAGTGGACATTTTAGCCCTAAGACTACAACTCCCAAAATGCCCTGGGGCCTCTTTCTCTGTAGCTGACTGGCGCTGCCAACCTCATAGCTTTCCGGGAAATGTAGTTCAGTGATAATCCGCTCCCTCCTCCGCCTCTTCTGCCCACGCGGAGGTCCCAGTGGGAGGAGAGGACTGGGGGCCAATACTGAGAGTCCAGGAGTGAGCAACTGGGGGCTCAGACGTTAGGGTCCTGGAAGGTCTCTCTCTCCTGTGTGATAGAAACAGGGAACCAGAAAAACAGGGACCACAACTCACACAAGTCCAGCAACAAGGGGCTGTCAGATCTAAGTAGGGACAGTACTCCCAATCACGAGTAATAAAAATCCTCAGGGCCGGGCGCGGTGGCTCACGCTTGTAATTCCAGCGCTTTGGGAGGCCGAGGCGGGCAGATTGTCTGAGGTCAGGAGTTCGAGGCCAGCCTGGCTAACATGGTGAAACCCCGTCTCTACTAAAAATACAAAAATTAGCTGGGCATGGTGGCGAACGTCTGTAGTCCCAGCTACTTGGGAGGCTGAGGCACCAGAATCCGAGAGGTGGGAGTTTGCAGTGAGCCGAGATCACACTACTGCACTCCAGCCTGGGCCACAGAGCAAGACTCAATCTCCGAAAAAAAATAAATTAATTAAAAAAAAATAAAAGTCTTCAGAAGTACCCCACCTTTTCCTCCACTCTCTTACACACACACACACACACACACACACACAAACCCACACACACATACACAGTGGCTCTGGCTCCAAAAAAAGCTACAGAGACACGGGTTAGTGCTGTAGACTTTTAATTCATACCTCCTGCTCTCTCACCCGTGGCAGCTGAGTTGGGAACAGTACTGTAACAATTGTAACTGTAACTCCCTGATAAGCCTACAGGCATGGGGTCTGGATGAGTAGACAGGGGATGTGATCAGAGCTGACTATGTTTAAGGTTTCTTCTTTCACCCTCCAAAAAACAGCAAGGGGCTCCTGAGATCTCGACAACCCTGTCCACCTTGGCCAGACCTCATGCTCCTGCCTGGATCTGAGGCTGGGTCCAGGGTCTGCCTACCTTTAGATCGTTTTATCTCAGACCTGCCCAAAGTCAGATGTAGTGGTTCTGGGAGTTCAGGGACAGACAGTGGTTAGCAATGAGCACAGTACCTGACAGTTTGTCACAAGCACAGAGGGTGTGTTTATACCTGCACACTTCCAGAAAACAGATCCCAGACCCTCAGCAGCCCACCTGCAGACAAAGACCAACTTCCTTCATTGTGACAGGCAACCTGAACTCACACCCAATATATGGAGCTCTTGGCAGTTTATGAGCTTAAAAAAAAGTGTCCCTGGATCCCTGGAAAGTTCTGCTCCAGAAGCTGTACCATTTTGGCAGTGATCCCTCACCCCATGTTCACATTTTAGCCTGTCTGCTCAAAACAAACAAAAAAAAGTCTTTGAGGGGCTGTGGGGCTTGTTGGACAGAGTCCTGCTCTGCTCACCAACTACCCCAGCTTTTCCAGAGACTGTGAACAGAGCAAGACGCTGGCCAACTAGAGATTGTTTGTTTTCCATCTCAATTTTTCCAGCAATGGTGGAACATTCATTAGATGCTACAATTAGGTTGCACATTCATTAGATTCTTCACTTGGCCCGGTGTGCTGGCTCACATCTGTAAACCCAGCATTCTGGGAGGCCAAGGTGGGAGGATTGCTTGAGCCCAGGAGTTCAAGAACAGCCTGGGCAATATCACAAGACCTCATCTCTACAAAAATTAAAAAAAATTATCCGGGCCAGGCATGGTGGCTCACGCCGGTAATCCCAGCACTGTGGGAGGCCGAGGTGGGCGGATCACGAGGTCAGGAGATCGAGACCATCCTGGTTAACACGATGAAACCCCGTCTCTACTAAAAATACAAAAAAAATTAGCCGGGCATGGTGGCGGGCGCCTGTAGTCCCAGCTACTCAGGAGGCTGAGGCAGAATGGCATGAATCCGGGAGGCGGAGCTTGCAGTGAGCTGAGATCGCGCCACTGCACTCTGGCCTGGGCTACAGAGCAAGACTCCCTCTCAAAACATAAATAAATAAATAAATAATTAAAACAAAATTATCCGGGCTGGGCACAGTGGCTCATGCCAGTAATCCCAGCACTTTGGGAGGCCAAGGCAGGTGGATCACAAGGTCAGGAGGTCGAGACCATCCTGGCCAACGTGGTGAAACCCCGTCTCTACTAAAAATACAAAAATTAGCCGGGCATAATGGCCTGTGCCTGTAGTCCCAGCTACTCAGGAGGCTGAGACAGGAGAATCGCTTGAACCCAGAAGGCGGAAGTTGCAGTGAGCCAAGATCACGCCACTGCACTCCAGCCTGGGCAACAGAGCGAGACCCTGTCTCCAAAAAAAAAAAAAAAAAAAACTAAAAAGATTCTTCACCTTAGTTATCTGGATTTCCAGAACCCCATCCTGTCCATAAGGGCCCTGCAGGGTTCTTCACAGGCATCAAACCTGGTCCTCTCTAGAACAAGTCTCCCTCTAGAATCGCTCCAGAAACACAGAAGGGGACTTGGTGACTGCTTGCTCTGGACCAATCATATGTTCCTTCAGTCTTTGGAGGACCCAGGGGAGAAGTAACCCCTCTTCTAGAGTAGACCAGAGGGAGAGTTCCCCATTCCTGGGGGCAGCCATCTGGAAGTACTGTAGATATGGGCTGGGAAGAGCAGGTGGGCACTGTGGCTTCTAGAACTGCCTGCCAGCCATCAGGACAAGATGTTTTGCTAGTTCTAGAATGTTCAGACATTTCCAGAAACGTCCCCCTTCTCTCCAACTCTCCCAACTAGAATCACTCTGGATACAGGCACCCATTCGCTTTAGGAACACCACAAGCTTCTCCAGAAGATGCCAGGCCTCTGGAGCCATGTACCGCTGGCTCTAGAAAGATCAGGCTACTTCAGAAAGTCTCCCTGGCTCTCAAGGCTTAGCCAATGTCCAGAGTGGAGACAAGTCTGCATTAATGCCCACCCACTCGGGCAGGAAGGCGGCCTCCGGCTTAAAGATCTTCAGGAACTCAGAGTCTGGCAAGGTGAAGTTGGCCAGGTAGACAGTGTCTCCGCCAGCCAGGTAAGCAGCCCAGAAGCCGAAGGTGCCAATGGTCATAATGGTGTGGTTGCACTGTGTGAGCAGGGCAAAGTCTTTCCACGGTGTAGCCTCCTGTCCATCGCCAGCAAACGTCACATCGCCCTGGGAGGTGTCGATGTTTTCTTTACACCACTCCATGCCGTTGCTGGTGACCACGAAAACGGGGGCTTCGTGCCGTGCCCGGAACCAGTCCATGGCCTGCCGGAGGTAGGCGCTGTCGCCCACCACACCCTTCCAGCGCTGAGGCATAACCTGCAGATAGTCCCCACGGCGCACGTGGACGCCGACAAAGGTGCGCGGGCGGTCCCCTGTGCGGCCCAGGCGGAGCTGACCCAGCACACTCTGTGCCTCTTCCCGAAGGTGGTCGTGCAGGGTGAACTCTCTGCGGATCTGTTCCCGGAGATGGTGGAAGAAAGTCCAAGAGCAGGGGAAGCCAGAGAGCTTCAGGAAAGGATCTCTCAAGTCCGCGTACTCCTCCGACATCCAGTCGTGAAGCTGCAGCTCCCGCCACGGCGTGCGGCTGTCCACTTCTGGGGCCAGCACGGGCAGGGTGATGCGGAATACCGGGGCCAGGGCGGCATGCATGGCAGGCAGGATAAAGGCCCGGCGGCCGTTGAGCTGGGCCAGAGCCAGCAGCGTGGCATACTGTCCCATCTGATTACCAAACCGGCCATTGGGGTAGACAGTCCAGGTGCCGGAGAGGGAAGCAGGGTGCTGGGGACAGGAAGAGGAGGCGTTGGGGCCCATCGCAGTACCCGGCAGGCAGAAGATGGCCACTGGGGGTGTCACCAGGCCGCGGTCTGGACACAGGATCGACAGGCCTAGGCCATGTGGAAAGCTGTCTTGATGGATATGGAGGAAGAAGGAGATTACAGAGAGGACACAGACTAGCAGGAAGGCCAGGCAGAGCTGACGATGGCTCGGGGGCCACATGGCTGCAGGGGAGGAAAGGCGAATTAGCAAATGCACTGAGGCTGAGGAGGGGAGGCTGAGGAGGGATGTGGGGTAAGGGAGGCGCCTGGGGTGCAGCACTCCTTAGTCCCAGGGAAAGAGGAAGTTAAAGGTTTAGACTCCTGGGGCTGAGGTAGGGAGAGCCTGATTCCTAGGTTTCAGGGATGAGAGCCTTGGAATTTCGGGGCATGGGGACTGGAAGACAAGTGGTTTTCAAGATAGCCATGGTTTGGCTGGGCACTGTGGCTCACACCTGTAATCCCAGCATATTGGGAGGCTGAGATGGGAGGATCCCTTGAGCCTAGGAGTTCAAGATCAGCCTGGGCAACAGAGCACTCTTACAAAAAAATTTTAAAATTAGCTTGGCATGGGCCCGGCGCGGTGGCTCACACCTGTAATCCCAGCACTTTGGGAGGCCAAGGTGGGTGGATCACCTGAGGTTGGGAGTTCGAGACCAGCCTGACCAATGTGGAGAAACCCTGTCTCTACTTAAAATACAAAATTAGCCGGGCATGGTGGCGCATGCCTGTAATCCCAGCCACTCGGGAGGCTGAGGCAGGAGAATCGCCTGAACCCGGGGGGCGGGGGTTGCGGTGAGCTGAGATCATGCCATTACACTCCAGCCTGGGCAACAAGAGTGAAACTCCGTCTCCAAAAAAAATAAATAAAATTAGCTTGGCATGGTGGCACATGTCTGTGGTCTCAGCTACACCGGATGCTAAGGCGGGAGGATCCCCGGAGCTCACAATGAGCCGCGATAGCACCGCTGACTGCACTCCAGCTTGCGCGACAGAGAGGGACCCTGTCTTAAAAAAAGAAAAAAAAAAAAAAAGTGGTCCAGGTTCCTACACCTTTCCTGAAGGAATCTCGAGTCTCCCCTCCTGTAAGTTCCGCTGATACTGGACTCTTCCACCAGCCTGTTTCTCAGGAGTACCTGTCTGAGAGGTGCAAAATCCACCACAGAGGTGATGATGGGAAACGATAGTTCAAGTAAAACAAGAGAGGCTGGAGGGTCAGGAGCGGAAGGAGCATCTTGGTTGCTGGAGGAGTAATGGCTGGGGAGGTGGCGGAGATTCCTAGGGCCTTAGGAAGACCTGGAGAGGAGGTTGGGGGTGCACCTCCTGGTTCTGAAGGAGTTGTTCCTGGGTCCCAGGAACAACTGAGTGGGGCAGTCCCCACTTACCCGAGCTGCTTGCAGGTGGCAGATCCACAGTCCGCTTTTCGTGGCCGGAGCGCACCCTCCGCAAAGGCAGGCCACATCCGGCCGCCCCTGGAACGCCAGGCGTCCGGCTATCCGGCCCGGCAGCCCTCCCCTTCGCGCAGCCTGTCCGGACTGGCAGCGAGGGCTTGGGGAGGAGAGGAAGGAGAGGGCGCGGCCGGGAGTCTCGCGGCGTCCGCCCTCCCGGGCCGGGCGGATGGCTGGAAGGTGGAGCCCCGCCCGTCACTTGGCGCCGAGCCCCAGCGCCAGGGGCTAAGGCGATGGCCCCTGGGCCCACCGCTCCCCAGATCAGGGATGCAGGGGACCGCGCCCTGCCCCTCCGCCCCGTCATTGACCTGCGCGAAGGCTTCACCCGGGGCAGGCTACCTGGCTTCTGAGCAGCCGCGGCATCATTGCGTGGACCAGGAGACGGAGCGCCCAGTTGCAATGCTGGAGCCGGGAGGTCCAATCCGCCGCCCTCTCTCTTCCGGTGCCAGGGCTTAGAGTCGGCCCCCGACACCTGGGTGCTTCGAGCCTGGCCACACCCCAGCGGCTGGGCAGGGCCCCCGCACCTGGTCCCGGCGAGTGGAGCGATCGTCCGCCCTCTGCCGCGTCCTCCTGGGGGATGGAGAACCTGTTTGCCAGGCTGCCGCCGGAGCGCGCGAGGGCCTCCAGCCTGCAGGTGCCCCCGCGCCCACCAGGGTCTCCGATCTCCCACACCCCCCGCCTCACCGTCCACACTCAAATTCCAGAATCCCAGCCCCTAGTCACTCCTTTTGGGGAATTCTAGGGTCCCGTGCCAAACTGCTACTTTCCAGACCTGCATTGCACGAAGGCAACCATTCCAAGGCTGGAGACCGGAGTGGAACAGGGTCTGTTTCCCACGCCGTCAGCGGGGGCCGTGGCTGCCGGCGCCAGAGACAAAGGCCTCTGCCCGCTTGTCACCTAATTAAAGCATTTTCTCTGGTCCAAGGCCCACCTCCAGCATCGCCAACCCCGAGCAGGGCAGGCTAACGTAGGGTCCAGCCCTACGGGGCTTTGCGGGTGGGTGTTCTTCCCCTGTGCGGAGAGGAGAGATTGTAAGAAATAAAGACACAAGACAAAGAGATAAAGAGAAAACAGCTGGGCCCGGGGGACCACTACCACCAAGACGCAGAGACCGGTAGTGGCCCCGAATGGCTGGGCGCGCTGATATTTACTGTATACAAGACAAGGGGGGCAGGATAAGGAGGGTGAGTCGTCCAAATGACTGATAAGGTCAAGCAAGTCACGTGATCATGGGACAGGGGGCCCTTCCCTTTTAGGCAGCCGAAGCTGAAAGAGAAGGCAGCATACGTCAGCGTTTTCTTCTCTGCACTTATAAGAAAGATCAAAGACTTTAAGACTTTCACTATTTCGGGCGGGCGCGGTGGCTCACGCCTGTAATCCCAGCACTTTGGGAGGCTGAGGCGGGCGGATCACAAGGTCAGGAGGTGGAGACCATCCTGGCTAACACGGTGAAACCCTGTCTCTACTAAAAATACAAAAAATTATCCGGGCGCGTGGTGGAGGGCGCCTGTAGTCCTAGCTATTTGGGAGGGTGAGGCAGGAGAATGGTGTGAACCCAGGAGGCGGAGATTGCAGTGAGCCGAGATCACGCCACTGCACTCCAGCCTGGGGGACAGAGCGAGACTCCGCCTCAAAAAAAAAAAAAAAAAAAGACTTTCACTATCTCTTCTACCGCTATCTACTACGAACTTCAAAGAGGAACCAGGAGTACGGGAGGAAAATGCAAGAGGACAAGGAGCGTGACCATTGAAGCACAGCACAGCACAGCAGGATGACTGCGGGCAGGCCTGGATAATACCCAGCCTCCCACAAGAAGCTGGTGGAGCAGAGTGTTCCCTGACTCCTCCAAGAAAAGGAGATTCCCTTTCGTGGTCTGCTGAGTAACGGGTGCCTTCCCAGACACTGGCGTTCCCGCTTGACCAAGGAGCCCTCAAGCGGCCCTTATGCCGGTGTGACAGAAGGCTCACCTCTTGCCTTCTAGGTCACTTCTCACAATGTCCCTTCAGTACCTGACCCTATACCCACCCGTTGTTTCCTGGTTATATTAGTTATACAACAAAGAATAAAAGTAACAGCTAATGATTAATAATGTTTACACTAATGATTGATACTGTCCATGATCATCTCTATATCTAATTTGTATTATAACTATTCTTATTCTAACTATTTTCTTTATTATACTGAAACAGTTTGTGCCTTCAGTCTCTTGCCTCGGCACCTGGGTAATCCTTCCCCACAGACTGACCCTCGCATTCAAGATACATCAATGTCAAGGACGCAGGAGTTTGACTTGATTCCCAGAAGTTTAACCATCATCTCTCCAGGCTCAGGACTCCCAGCACCCAGACCCTTCTGCTCACACCCAGCAGTCCAGGCCCCCAGACCCTCCTCCCTCAGACTTAGGAGTCCAGGCTCCCGGCCCCTCCTCCCTCAGACCCAGGAGTCCAGGCCCCCGGCCCCTCCTCCCTCAGACCCAGGAGTCCAGGCCCCCCGCCCCTCCTTCCTCAGACCCAGGAGTCCAAGCCCCCCGCCCCTCCTTCCTCAGATCCAGGAGTCCAGGCCCCCAGCCCCTCCTCCCTCACACCCACGAGTCCAGATCCCTAGCCCCTACTCCCTCAGACCCAGGAGTCCAGACCAAAGCCCCCTCCTCCCTCAGACCCCAGAGCCCAAGTTCCCCAGCCCCTCCTCCCTCAGATCCAGGAGTACAGGCCCAGACCCTCCTCCCTCAGACCCAGGAGTCCAGGCCCCCCACCCCTCCTCCCTCAGACCCAGGAGTCCAGAGCCCCAGCCCTCCTCCCTCAGACACAGAAGGCCTATCCTTGCACCCTTAGGGGCTCCAGGAAATTAGCCAACCTGTCTTCCCTCTGGGTGCCCACTCCAGGGCCTGGCTTGGCTGCCAACTCCAGTCAGGGACTTTCAGCCACCCCTCCCCCCAGGTTATTTCAGGAGCACCTGCCTGGGCCTGGGATGGCTTCTCTGGTGAAAGAAACACCAGGATTGCATCAGGGAGGAGGAGGCTGGGATGTCCAGGGTCTGAGCATCTGAGCAGGGACAGATGAAGTTGAGGTTGGCCCACGGCCAGGTGAGAGGCTTCCAAGGCAGGACACTTGTGTCTCAGATGCGGTCGCTTCTTTCGTACAGCAATTGCCGCCTTGCTGAGGATCAAGGAACCTCAGTGTCAGATCACGCCCTCCCCCCAAACTTAGAAATTCAGATGGGGTGCAGAAATTTCTCTTGTTCTGCGTGATCTGCATAAATGGTCCAAGAGGTGGTTCTTCCAGGAGCCCAGCACCCCTCCTCCCTCCGACTCAGGTGCTTGAGACCCCAGATCCTTCTCTCTGAGACTCAGGAATGTGGGCCCCCAGCCCCTTTCACCTGGGTCCCAGCTAACCCGATCCTCCCCTCCCTCATCCCCTAGACCCAGGAGTCTGGCCCTCCATTGAAAGGACCCCAGGTTACATCATCCATTCAGGCTGCCCTTGCCACGATGGAATTCTGTAGCTCCTGCCAAGTGGGTCAAATATCATGGTTCAGGCGCAGGGAGGGTGATTGGGCGGGCCTGTCTGGGTATAAATTCTGGAGCTTCTGCATCTATCCCAAAAAACAGGGGTGTTCTGTCAGCTGAGGATCCAGCCGAAAGAGGACCCAGGCACTCAGGCCACCTGAGTCTACTCACCTGGACAACCGGAATCTGGCACCAATTCTAAACCACTCAGCTTCTCCAAGCTCACACCCCGGAGATCACCTGAGGACCCGAGCCATTGATGGACTCGGACGAGACCGGGTTCGAGCACTCAGGACTGTGGGTTTCTGTGCTGGCTGGTCTTCTGCTGGGAGCCTGCCAGGCACACCCCATCCCTGACTCCAGTCCTCTCCTGCAATTCGGGGGCCAAGTCCGGCAGCGGTACCTCTACACAGATGATGCCCAGCAGACAGAAGCCCACCTGGAGATCAGGGAGGATGGGACGGTGGGGGGCGCTGCTGACCAGAGCCCCGAAAGTGAGTGTGGGCCAGAGCCTGGGTCTGAGGGAGGAGGGGCTGTGGGTCTGGATTCCTGGGTCTGAGGGAGGAGGGGCTGGGGGCCTGGGCCCCTGGGTCTGAGGGAG
The DNA here is from genome assembly GCF_029289425.2 of Pan paniscus. Lineage (NCBI taxonomy): Eukaryota > Metazoa > Chordata > Mammalia > Primates > Hominidae > Pan > Pan paniscus. The sequence continues at coordinate 54,859,826 of NC_073269.2, forward strand.
GAGGGGCTGGGGGCCTGGGCCCCTGGGTCTGAGGGAGGAGGGCTGGGGATCTGGGCCCCTGGGTCTGAGGGAGGAGGGGCTGGGTCTGGACCCCTGGGTCTGAGGGAGGAGGGGCTGGGTCTGGACCCCTGGGTCTGAGGGAGGAGGGGCTGGGGGTCTGGACTCTTGGGTTTGAAGGAGGAAGGGCTGGGGTCCTGGACTCTTGGGTCTGAGTGGGGAGGGGGCTTTGGCTTGGACTTCTCCTGGGTCTGAGGGAGGAGGTGGGCTGTGGGCTTGGACTCCCAGGGCTGGGACAGAGCTGGATGGTGGGACAGAGCCGGGTGGTGGGACAGTCCCGGGTGGGAGAGGTCCTCGAACCACCTTATCGCTTTCTCCCCTTAGGTCTCCTGCAGCTGAAAGCCTTGAAGCCGGGAGTTATTCAAATCTTGGGAGTCAAGACATCCAGGTTCCTGTGCCAGAGGCCAGATGGGGCCCTGTATGGATCGGTGAGTTTCCAGGACCCTCCTCACCACCCACCATGCTCCTCCTATATGTCGCCCTCACAGCCTGGGGTGCCGTGTCTTGCTCATCCCCCCCGGAGCCAGACTTGATTCTATTTGCTCTGCACGCCCCCAGTTGCAACCTTTGGAGGTTGAAGTTGTTGTCATCAATGTTTGCAAGATGAGGAAACTGAGGCCCAGGCCGGGGCACCACTGACCTCAATCATGTGATGTGTGGATGCTGGAGCGGCCTGAGGCTCAGGTTATTGGGAGTCTCGTGATTCAGTAACCCCTGCTCCTGCCCACACGGCCCCTGTGTGCACGGCTCATGCTGGGCACAGGGACACTCGGGGAAGCCATGGCCAGTAAAGTGACCAGGACCTTGAGTGCTAGGGAGACCCCCCGCCTGGCCTGAGAGAGCACTGATGGCTCCGAGGGCTGGAATGTTCTCTGTGAAGTCTGAACTGAGAGGCAGGTCCCTGCAGGAGAGCCCTGGGGTAAAAACAAAACCTGCCTTCGCTGTTTTGTTTCCTAGAGGAGGGGCTGGGGGCCTGGACTCCTGGGTCTGAGGGAGGAGGGGCTGGGGGCCTGGATCCTGGGTCTGAGGGAGGCAGGGCTGGGGCCTGGATCCTGGGTCTGAGGGAGGCAGGGCTGGGGTCTGGACCCCTGGGTCTGAGGGAGGCAGGGCTGGGGCCTGGATCCTGGGTCTGAGGGAGGAGGCTCTGGGGCCTGGATCCTGGGTCTGAGGGAGGCAGGGCTGGGGCCTGGACCCCTGGGTCTGAGGGAGGCAGGGCTGGGGCCTGGATCCTGGGTCTGAGGGAGGCAGGGCTGGGGCCTGGAACCCCTGGGTCTGAGGGAGGAGAGGCTGGGGGTCTGGACCCCTGGGTCTGAGGGAGGAGGCTCTGGGGGCCTGGATCCTGGGTCTGAGGGAGGCAGGGCTGGGGCCTGGAACCCCAGGTCTGAGGGAGGAGGCGCTGGGGGCCTGGACTCCTGGGTCGGATGGAGGAGAGACTAGGGTCTGGACCCCTGGGTCTGAGGGAGGCAGGGCTGGGGCCTGGATCCTGGGTCTGAGGGAGGCAGGGCTGGGGCCTGGATCCTGGGTCTGAGGGAGGCAGGGCTGGGGCCTGGATCCTGGGTCTGAGGGAGGAGGCTCTGGGGGCCTGGATCCTGGGTCTGAGGGAGGAGGCTCTGGGGCCTGGATCCTGGGTGTGAGGGAGGCAGGGCTGGGGCCTGGATCCTGGGTCTGAGGGAGGCAGGGCTGGGGCCTGGATCCTGGGTCTGAGGGAGGCAGGGCTGGGGCCTGGACCCCTGGGTCTGAGGGAGGCAGGGCTGGGGCCTGGATCCTGGGTCTGAGGGAGGCAGGGCTGGGGCCTGGAACCCCTGGGTCTGAGGGAGGAGAGGCTGGGGGTCTGGACCCCTGGGTCTGAGGGAGGAGGCTCTGGGGGCCTGGATCCTGGGTCTGAGGGAGGCAGGGCTGGGGCCTGGAACCCCAGGTCTGAGGGAGGAGGCGCTGGGGGCCTGGACTCCTGGGTCGGATGGAGGAGAGACTAGGGTCTGGACCCCTGGGTCTGAGGGAGGCAGGGCTGGGGCCTGGATCCTGGGTCTGAGGGAGGCAGGGCTGGGGCCTGGATCCTGGGTCTGAGGGAGGCAGGGCTGGGGCCTGGATCCTGGGTCTGAGGGAGGAGGCTCTGGGGCCTGGATCCTGGGTCTGAGGGAGGAGGCTCTGGGGCCTGGATCCTGGGTCTTACATCAGGAAAACATAGAGGAACCCTGTCTCTGATCCTGTTTTTGTCCGCTAGCTCCACTTTGACCCTGAGGCCTGCAGCTTCCGGGAGCTGCTTCTTGAGGACGGATACAATGTTTACCAGTCCGAGGCCCACGGCCTCCCGCTGCACCTGCCGGGGAACAAGTCCCCACACCGGGACCCTGCACCCCGAGGACCAGCTCGCTTCCTGCCACTACCAGGCCTGCCCCCCGCACCCCCGGAGCCACCCGGAATCCTGGCCCCCCAGCCCCCCGATGTGGGCTCCTCGGACCCTCTGAGCATGGTGGGACCTTCCCAGGGCCGAAGCCCCAGCTACGCTTCCTGAAGCCAGAGGCTGTTTACTATGACATCTCCTCTTTATTTATTAGGTTATTTATCTTATTTATTTTTTTATTTTTCTTACTTGAGATAATAAAGAGTTCCAGAGGAGGATAAGAATGAGCATGTGTGAGTGTTTGAGGGAAGACATGGCAGCTGTTTTGTCTCCCTTGCCCCGGACAACCCCCTTTACACCTCCCCTCACATGGTCCTAGGGTCCTGGCTTCCCACTGGGCCTCACTTTTTTCTTTTCTTTTTTCCTTTCTTTTCTTTTTTTTTTTTTGAGACGGAGTCTCGCTCTGTCACCCAGGCTGGAGTGCAGTGGCGCGATCTTGGCTCACTCCAACCTCCACCTCCCAGGTTCAAGCAATTCTCCTGCCTCAGCCACCCGAGTAGCTGTGATTACAGTCGTGTGCCACCACACCCAGCTAATTTTGTAATTTTAGTAGAGATAGGGTTCCGCCATGTTGGCCAGGATGCTCTCCATCTCTTGACCTCATGACCTGCCTGCCTTGGCCTCCCAAAGTGCTGGGATTACAGGCTTGAGTCACTGTGCCCAGCCCAGCCTCACTTTTCTACTCTGCTAAGTGTCCCCAGGGACTGTGGACTATCCCTGCTCTCTGAAAGGACAAGACTGGCCGGGAGTGGTGGCTCACACCTGTAATCCCAGCACTTTGGGAGACCCAGGCGGGCAAATCACCTGAGGTCAGGAGTTCGAGACCAGCCTGGCCAACATGGTGAAACCCCATCTCTACCAAAAATACAAAAATTAGCCAGGCGTGGTAGCACATGCCTGTAATCCCAGCTACTTGGGAGGCTGAGGCAGGAGAATCGCTTGAATCCCGGAGGTGGAGGTTGCAGTGAGCTGAGATTGAGCCATTGCACTCCAGCCTGGGCGACAGAGCAAGACTCAAAAAGTCTCAAAATAAATAAATAAGTAAACAAATAAAATGAGACCAGGCACCATGGCTTACGCCTGTAATCCCAGCACTTTGGGAAGCCAAGGCAGGTGGATTGCCTGAGGTCAGGAGTTAGACCAGCCTGGCCAACACGGTGAAACCCCATCTCTACTAAAAATACAAAAACTAGCCAGACGTGGTGGTGGGCGTCTGTTGTCCCAGCTACTCGGGGGGGCTGAGGCAGAAGAATCACTTGAACCTGGGAGGTGGAGGTTGCAGGGAGCCGAGATCGTGCTACTGTCCTCCAGCCTGAGTAGTACAGCAAGACTCTGTTTCAAAAAAATAATAAGTTAATTTAAAAAATACAAATAGCCAGGCGTGGTGGCTCACGCCTGTAAACCCAGCACTTTGGGAGGCCGAGGCAGGTGGATCACGAGGTCAGGAGATTGAGACTATCCTGGCTAATACGATGAAACCCCGTCTCTACTAAAAATACAAAAACAAAATTAGCTGGGCGTGGTGGCGGGCGCCTGTAGTCCCAGCTACTCCGGAGGCTGAGGCAGAATGGCGTGAATGCGGGAGGCGGAGCTTGCAGTGAGCCGAGATCGCGCCACTGCACTCCAGCCCAGGCCACAGAGCGAGATTCCGTCTCAAAAATAAATAAATAAATAAATATAAAAATAAAATGAAAGAGCAGGACTTCTTTCTACAACCCCTCAACTTGTGTGAGCATTGTGTAACTATTTCATAGAGCTACCTCAATAACAGGGGAGCTTTTACGAGATGACACAGCACACTCACATCCTCATGGGAGATGTAGTTTTCTGGCATCATTTAGCAGCAGGAATGAGATCTGTTGGGCCTTAAATCTGGGACAAGGACTCCTGGGTCCTGGAGTAGGTTTGGGGCTAGTGTAACACCCAAGTTCTGGGGAATCAGTGGGCTGGACATCTGGACACCTGGATCACAGGCGAACTGGGGACTGCAGACTTAGGTATCCTGGTCTGAGAAAAAAGGGGCTGGAGGGTGGGAGTTTGGGTTCTCAGAAAAAGGAGCTGAAACCTGGAATTCTTCCATCTGGGTCCTTATGAACTTTTTAATATTTATTTATTTATCTTTTTTTTTTTTTTTTTTTTTCTGAGATGGAGTCTCGCTCTGTCACCAGGCCCGAGTACAGTGGCACAATCTCGGCTCCCTGCAACCTCCGTCTCCTGGGTTCAAGCGATTCTCCTGCCCCAGCCTCCCGAGTAGCTGGGACTACAGACAAGCGCCACCACGCCCGTTTGTTTGTTTGATTGCTTGTTTGTTTGTTTGTTTTGAGACGGAGTTTCACTCTTGTTGCCAAGGCTGGAGTGCAATGGCACAATCTCAGCTCACCACAATCTCCGCCTCCTGGGTTCAAGTGATTCTCCTGCCTCAGCCTCCCGAGTAGCTGGGATTATGGGCATGTGCCACCATGCCCGGATAATTTTGTATTTTTAGTAGAGATGGGGTTTCTCCATGTTGGTCAGGCTGGTCTCGAACTCCCCACCTCAGGTGATCCGCCCGCCTCAGCCTCCCAAAGTGCTGGGGTTATAGGTGTGAGCCACCGCGCCTGGCTGCTTGTTTTTTGAGACAGAGTCTCGCTCTGTTGCCCAGGCTGGAGTGCAGTGGCACAATCTTGGTTCACTGCCACCTCTGTCTCCTGGGCTTAAGCGATTCTCAGCTCTGGAGTAGCTGGGATTACAGGCAGCACCAGCTAATTTTTACACCCATCTAATTTTTGTGTTTTTAGTAGAGACAGGGTTTCACCATGTTGGTCAGGCTGGTCTCAAACTCTTGACCTCAAGTGATCTGCCCACCTTGGCCTCTCAAAGTGCTGGGATTACAGGCGTGAGACACTGCACCCGGCGTTTACTTTTATTTATTTATTTGTTTGTTTGTTTGTTTTTGAGACAGAGTCTCTTTCTGCCACCCAGGCTGGAGTGCAGTGGTGCGATCTCAGCTCACTGCAACCTCCACCTCCTGCATTCAAGCGATTCTCCTGTCTCAGCCTCCCGAGGAGCTGGGATTACAGGTGTGTGCCACCCCTCCCGGCTTGGACTTCAGCTGGGACTCCTTCCATGGGGGTCCTTATGTAATGAGCGTCATAGATTCCAGTCCCGGCAAGCAAGTTGCCCAGTCTCGCTCCCCTCACACAACCGAGATTTCCATATTGTTCTTCAAGCCACTTCCTGGTAGGAAGGAAGCTGGCCTGGGCCAGCCCCGGTTGCTGCAGCCCGGTGGGAGCTGTCATCCTGGACCCTTCATTTTAAGTTCAAAGTTCAAGTGAGAGAAACATCACAGTCAAAAGGCCCTAACTGTGGGTGGCCGAGGGTCACTGGAGGGACTCGATGCCCAGAAAAAATGAAAGTCACCATTTGTAGAAAGTGCAGTTTTCAACTCTGATCACACAAGCCTGGCTCAGTCAAGGGAAGGAAACAGAATTTGAAATTACCCAAAGCTCCCGAGAAGTGGTTTAGGTCCTGGGGGTGACTCAGGTGAGACTTAAGTTCTTTGTCAGAAGAGACCACATACTGCTGTCAAGGAAAGGCGAGGTGGCCAGTGTGGAAAGAGGAGGGAGCACTGGGCACCATCCTGACCCGGTTCCCATCCGCCTGCCATGCCAGGCCGGAGACCAGGAGACACAGACCCAGAGGGAAGGTAAGAGCCCAACATCCAGAGAGAAGGGGGGACAGGGACCTGATGGGGGGGTCAGAGACCCAGAGATAGGGAGACAGAGACCCAGAGAGAGAGGGGGACAGAGACCCAGAGAGAGAGGGGGACAGAGACCCAGAGAGAGAGGGGGACAGAGACCCAGAGAGAGAGGGGGACAGAGACTCAGAGAGAGAAGGGGACAGAGACCCAGAGAGAGAGGGAGAGTCCCAGAGAGAGGGAGACAGAGACCCAGAGAGAGAGGGGGACAGAGACCCAGAGAGAGGGGGGGCAGAGACCCAGGGAAAAAGGAAGACAGAGACTCAGAGAGAGGGACAGAGACCCAGAGAGGGGGGGGACAGAGACCCAGAGAGAGAGGGGGACAGAGACCCAGAGAGAGAGGGGGACAGAGACCCAGAGAGAGAGGGGGACAGAGACCCAGAGAGAGAGGGGGACAGAGACCCAGAGAGAGAGGGGGACAGAGACCCAGAGAGAGAGGGGGACAGAGACCCAGAGAGAGAGGGGGACAGAGATCCAGAGGGGGGGGGGCAGAGACCCAGGGAAAAAGGAAGACAGAGACTCAGAGAGAGGGACAGAGACCCAGAGAGAGAGGGGGACAGAGACCCAGGGAAAAAGGAAGACAGAGACTCAGAGAGAGAGGGGGACAGAGACCCAGAGAGAGAGGGAGAGTCCCAGAGAGAGGGAGACAGAGACCCAGAGAGAGAGGGGGACAGAGACCCAGAGAGAGAGGGGGACAGAGACCCACAGAGAGGGGGGACAGAGACCCAGAGAGAGGAGGACAGAGACCCAGAGAGAGAGGGGGACAGAGACCCACAGAGAGGGGGACAGAGACACAGAGAGAGAGGGACAGAGACCCAGAGAGAGGAGGACAGAGACCCAGAGAGAGAGGGGGACAGAGACCCACAGAGAGGGGGACAGAGACACAGAGAGAGAGGGACAGAGACCCAGAGAGAGAGGGGCACATAGGCCCAGAGAGAGGGGGGACAGAGGCCCAGAGAGAGGGGGACAGAGACCCAGGGGGTGACAGAGGCCCAGAGAGAGAGGGGGACAGAGGCCTAGAGAGAGGGGGACAGAGACCCGGGGGGGGGGTGACAGAGACCCAGAGAGAGAGGGGACAGAGACCCAGAGAGGGAGGGGGACAGAGACCCAGAGAGAAAGGGGAACAGAGGCCCAGAGAGAGGGGGACAGAGACCCAGAGAGAGGACAGAGACCTAGAGGGAGGAGAAGACCCAGGGAAAAGGGAGACAGAGACCCAGAGAGAGAGTAGGACAGAGACTGAGAGAGTAGGACAGAGACTCAGAGAGAGAGGAACAGAGACCCACAGACAGAGGGGGACAGAGACCCAGAGAGAGGAAAGGCAGGCAGGGAAGCTGAGAAATGTGTTCAAATGGGGACACTTCACTGTACCTGAGGACCTTGAACTCCCAACCCTGTTGTACCCACTTCCTGTAGAAGGAGCCCCTTTCCTCATCTGGACAGTCTGGGGTCCCCTGTCTGCAAAGCCTGTCCTAGGTTGCTGTCTCGCAGGGAACCACGGATCCTCCGCAGGGTCAAGCCCACCAGCTCTTGATGCTTCTAGACCTGCATCCAGACTCAGCTCCCAGCAGGTTGCACAGGATGAGCTGCAGGGTGTGGGCGGTGAGGGGCTGCCATATGCACCCAGAGAACTGCAAGACCTTGCTCACTGATATTGACAGAACCCACACTGAGAAGCCGGTCTGGGACGGGATCGCTGGGGAATGATGGGGCATGATGGAAGCAATTGAATGTTGAATTGGGATGAATTTATTGACAGAGATTCCACACTCAAGCATTGGCTATAGGGGCTGGGAGTGACTCTAGTTCGCTCTTTGGTTGAGTGAAATCTGGATCCCAAATCCTTTGTAAAGGTTGGCCAGGTGCAGCGGCTCACGCTTGTAATCCCAGCACTTTGGGAGGCTGAGGCAGGAGGATAACTTAAGGCCAGGAATTTGAGACCAGCCTGGACAACATAACGAGACACCATCTCTACAAAAATTAAAATTTCGGGCCAGGCACGGTGGTTCACGCCTGTAATCCCAGCACTTTGTAAGGCCAGGGTGGGCGGATCACAAGGTCAGGAGATGGAGACCATCCTGGTCAACATGGTGAAACCCCGTCTCTACTAAAAATACAAAAATTAGCTGGGTGTGGTCGCGTGTGCCTGTAATCCCAGCTACTTGGGAGGCTGAGGCATGAGAATCACTTGAACCCAGGAGGCAAAGGTTGCAGTCAGCCGAGATCATGCCACTGCACTCCAGCCTGGCGACACAGCGAGACTCCGTCTATTTAAAAAAAAAAAAAGAAAGAAATTCAACTACCCTGGAGCCTGAGGTGTGAGGATCACCTGAGCCTGGAAGATTGATGGTGGCTGTGCCACAGCACTACAGCCTGCACGACACAGTGAGATCTGTCTCTAAAAAATAAAAAATTAGACCAGGCATGGTGGCTTACACCTGTAATCCCAGCACTTTGGGAGGCTGAGTGGGGAGGATTGTTCGAGACCAGGAGTTTGAGACCAGCCTGGGTAACATAGCGAGATTCCCGTCTCTACAAAAAATAGAAAAATTAGCCAGGTGTAATCCCAGCTACTCGTGGGGCTCAGGTGGGAGGTTCACTTGGGCCCAGGAGGTCAAGGCTGCATGAGGTATTACGGCTCCACTGCACCCCAGAACAAGCAGGCTACAGAGCAAGACTCCACCTAAAAAAAAATTTTTTTTCCTCTGTTGTGTCTATTTCCTCTCGTGCTCTTTCTAATAGAGCCTTCGCTCATGATTTTTTTTTCTTTTTTTTTTTTTTGAGACGGAGTCTCACTCTGTCGCCCAGGCTGGAGTGCAGTGGCATGATCTCGGCTCACTGCAACCGCCGCCTCCCAGGATCAAGCAATTCTCCTGCCTCAGCCTCCCAGGTAGCTGGGACTACAGGCGCGCACCACCACACCTGGCTAATTTTTGTATTTTTAGTAGTGACGGGGTTTTGCTTATTGACCAGGTTGTTCTTCAACTCCTGGCCTCAGGGGATCCGTCCACCTCAGCCTCCCAAAGTGCTGGGATTACAGGGGCTCACTGGCACAGTGAGCCACTGTGCTTGGCCCTGGCTAGTTTAACTTTTACTTTTGTACAGACAGGGTCTCACTATGTTGGCCAGGCTGGTCTTGAACTCCTGGGCTCAAGCCATCCTCCCACCTCGGCCTCCCACAGTGCTGGGATTATAGGTGTGAGCTACTGCGCCTGACTCTTGGTCTTGATTTCCCTCTTCCTACAAGGACGCCAGTCACATAGGATTTAGCACACACCCCAACCCAGTATGAACTCACCTTAACTTGATTCCATCTACAAAGACCCTATTTCCCAGGAAGATCACATTCAGAGGTTTCAGGTAGACCTGAAGCTTCCAGAACACTATTTTCCCTCAGTGCACAGCTCTACATAAATTTGGTCACACTCTTCTTCTTCTTCTTCTTCTTTTTTGCAGACAGAGTTTCACTCTTGTTGCCCAGGCGGGGGTGCAATGACACAATTTTGGTTCACCGCAACCTCCGCTGCCCAGGTTCAAGCGATTCTCCTGCCTCAGCCTCCGGAGTGGCTGGGATTACAGGCGCGTACCACCAAGCCTGGCTAATTTTGTATTTTTAGTAGAGATGGGGTTTCACCATGTTGGTCAGGCTGGTCTCGAACTCCCGACCTCAGGAGATCCGCCTGCCTCGGCCTCTCAAAGTGTTGGGATTACAGGTGTGAACCACCACGGCCAGCCTCACACTCCTCTTCTTTTTCTCACATTTAAGTGAGCTGTACCCTTAGGAGAAAGTTGCACAGTTAGCACTAGGGTGGGCCAGGATAGCTTTCTGAGCCTTAAAAATCTTAAAGTTTGGCTGAGACTAGCCTGACGAACATGGAGAAACCCCGTCTCTACTAAAAATACAAAAGTAGCTTGGTGTGGTGGTGCATGCCTATAATCCCAGCTACTCGGGAGGCTGGGGCAGTAGAATCGCTTGAACCTGGGAGGCAGAGGTAGGTTGTGGTGAGCCAAGATTGCGCCACTGCACTCCAGCCTGGGCAACAAGAGGTAAACTCCATCTCACAAAATTAAAAAAAAATTTTTTTTTAAGTTTGGCCAGGCACAGTGGCTCACGCCTGTAATCCCAGCAGTTTGGGAGGCTGAGGCAGGTGAATCCCCTGAGGTTAGGAGTTCAAGACCAATCTGGCCAACATGGTGAAACCTGCCTCTACTAAAATTACAAAAATTAGCTGGGTGCAGTGGTGTGCACCTGAGGTCCCAGCTACTCGGGAGGTCGAGGCACAGGAATCTCTTGAACCCAGGAGGCAGAGGCTGTAGGGAGCTGAGATCGTGCCACTGCACTCCAACCTGGGCGACAGAGCAAGACTCTGTCTAAAAAAAAAAAGAAAAGAAAAGAAAAAGAAAACTCTCTGGGCATGGTGGTGGGCACCTGAGGTCCCAGCTACTCAGGAGGCTGAGGAAGGAGAATCGCTTGAACCCAGGAGGCGGAGGTTGCAGTGAGCCAAGATCATGCCACTGCACTTCAGCCTGGGCGACAGAGCGAGCCCCTGTCTCTCTCTCTCTCTCTGTCTATATATATATATACACACACAATAAATAAATAGGCTGACTCTTTGCTGTTTCCCCACAGTATTGTATGCAATATATAACCACTCAGCACAGCCACCTCTCCAGTGTTCAGGAGCAAACTCTATCTCCTTGGTTCTTGCCCCCACCATTATCAGAACCTTCCCTCTGCTTTACTCTCTGAGCGTCTGCCAAGATCAGTTTGGGTTTTGTTTCTCTATTAGTTTTCACCCGTGTGGAGCTTCGTCCTTCCAAGAGGGAGGTTCTACTGAATGAGCACTTCCCAGATCCCTGGGGAGCCAGGCTATTTAGCATCTTTCAGCTTCTCCACCGCACCCTATCCTCACCTACTCACTGGAGCCCCTAGAGATTTGACTACTGTTCTTGTTTTCTTTTCTTTTTTTGGGGGGGGTGGAGGGGGACAGGGTCACTGTCGCCCAGGCTGGAGTGCAGTGGCACAATCTCAGCTCTCTGCAACCTCTGCCTCCCAGGTTCAAGCAATTCTCCTGCCTCAGCCTCCTAAGTGGCTCAGATTACAGGTGCCTCCACCTGGCTAATTTTTTGGAGTTTTTTTTTTTTTTTTTAGAGAAAGAATCTCGCTCTGTTGCCCGGGCTGGAGTGCAGTGGGCTCACTGGAACCTCCGCCTCCCAGGTTCAAGAGATTCTCGTGCTTCAGCCTCCCAAGTAGTTGGGACTTCAGGTTTGTGCTACCATGCCCGGCTAATTTTTGTATTTTTAGTAGAGACAGGGTTTCACCATGTTGGCCAGGTGGCTCTCGAACTCCTGACCTCAAGTGATCTGCTCGCCTCGGCCACCCAAAGTGTTGGATTACAAGCGTAAGCCATTGCACCTGGCCGAAAACCAATCTGTATCATAACCCCACGGCACCTGAATCATTTCTAAGTGTACAGTTAAGTCGCGTTAAGTATATTCACATTGTTGCACAACCAATCTTCAGAATTTTTTCATCTTATAAAATTGAAACTCTCTACCACAATTAAATCCCACTTCCCCAATTCTCCTCCCTTCAGCTCCTGGCCACTTTTTCCAGCCCCATTTGTTGAAAACATGGTGGTGAGCTCCTTGAATGACTGAGAAGCTTTTGTACATGGACAGGAAAATTCACAACAATTTGTTTTTTTGTTAATGATCAATGAATTTTTAAACAATTATCTTTCCTTTAAACATTCACAGACTACTTCTACAGCTAAAAATAACAAGCCACAAATTTCACAATTGTAGATTTCACCTAAATATTTGAACAGTGATTGCACATTTAATCAGTGAACTTTTCACAAATCTGATATTGTGGTTTCCTTTAAATGCCATGAATAGGAGAAAAACAGTAATATACTCTGTCATACTTTTCACAAGTCTGATATACCAGATTCTTACAAATGCTTTAAATATTTTCGAGAAGGCTGGGCAAGGTGGCTTACACCTGTAATCTCAGCACTTTGAGAGGCCAAGGTAGAAGGATCACCTGAGCCCAGGAGTTCTAAACCAGACTGGGCAACATAGCAAAAGCCCATCTCTACCAAAAAAAAAAAAAAAAAAATTAGCCAAGTGTGGTGAAGCGCACCTGTAGTCCCAGCTAGTTAAGAGGCTGAGGTGGGAGGATCACTTGAGCTGGGGAGGTCAAGGCTACAGTGAGCGGTGATCACACCACTGCACTCCAACCTGGGTGATAGAGAGAGACCCTGTCTCAAAAATAAATAAATATGGCCGGCGTGGTGGTTCACGCCTGTAATCCCAGCACTTTGGGAGGCCGAGGTGGGCAGATCACCTGAAGTCATAGTGAAACCCCGTCCCTACTAAAAATACAAAAATTAGCCGAAAGTAGCCCAGTATGGTGGCGCATGCCTGTAATCCCAGCTAATTAAGTGGCTGAGGCAGGAGAATCACTTGAACCTGGGAGGCGGAGGTTGCAGTGAGCTGAGATCACGCCATTGCACTCCAGCCTGGGCAACAAAAGCGAAACTCTGTCCCAAAAAATACCCTCCCAGAGAGCTCCCTTACCCTTTCACCAAGTGGAAACACAGCAAGAAGGTGCCAGCAATGAACCAGGAAACCGGCCCACACCAGACACAGAATATGCTGCTGCCTTGATGTTGGACTCCACACCCTCCAGAACTATGAGAGATACATATTTGTTCCTTAAGCTACACAGTCTGTGGTATTTTTGTTACAACAGCCTGAATGCCCTCTTCCAAGTCAATTCTCACCAAGCCGACATTCCAGGGCAAAGCCCGTGTTATGTTAGAGTTTGTCATAACCACATGAATTGGGTTATTTATTAATTTATTTATGAGACGCAGTTTTGCTCTTGTCACCCAGGCTGGAGTGCAATGGCAAGATCTCGGTTCACTGCAACCTCCCCCTCCTAGATTCAAATGATTCTCCCGCCTCAGGCTCCCGAGTAGCTGGGATTACAGGCACCCGCCACCACGCCCAGCTAATTTTTTTGTATTTTTAGTAGAGACGGGGTTTCACTATGTTGGCCTGGCTGGTCTCAAACTCCTGACCTCAGGTGATCTGTCCGCCTCGGCGTCCCAAAGTGTTGGGATTTCAGGCGCGAGCCACCGCGCCCAGTCGACTCAGTGTCTTATTTTTATAATACAGCCTGAAAAACTTGTTCTAAGTCATAGTATTGTAATAGGTTGGGACATGAGATTATTTCACGGCTGTTTGTTCCAGGACCTTCTTCGGGAAACGTGTGGGGCGTTTCCTCTTTGTTACACACTCAGGGTGAGCCCATTTTTCCTCTACTTGTTTGGGTGAAGCTTCGCCGCTGTCTCTGCCACAAAGCTGACCCTCCAGCTCTGTGACCCCCTTGGCAGCTGGCACCAGCAGCACGGGGCCCTGGCAGGGCGCTGGCTGGCAGGAGGAGGGCTGTAGGGATTTCTCACCAGCCCCTAGTTCCACACGGCGTCTTGCCAGGAGCCAGGGACAGCAATGGCTGCAGCTTCCTGTTACTTTCTGCTCTTCCGGAAGTAGATTTCCAGGCCCCTCAGAGAGAGGTCCCAGCCTCCATTAGGCCACGCCCTCTTGGAGGTCAGAGACCCGCTGCCTGCAGCCCACTCCCTAGAGGTCTATTTGGTTTGCATAGTCGCCGTTTTTTCATAATAAAACTTAAAAAAAAAAAAAAAAGACCAATTAAAACCTGTAAAACAGGTGGCAGGTGATCAGGATTAGAATGCTTTGAAATCTTTTGTTATTCTGGAATATGACAGAATGATTATATTTACATTTGGTCACTTTAAGGATGCATGTTAAAATTTCAAGAGTGGGCCAGGCGCTGTGGCACACCCCTGTGATCCGAGCACTTTGGGAGACCGAGGCAGGAGGATCGATTCCCTGAGCCCAGGAGTTCGAGACCAGCCTGGGTAACATGGTGAAACACCGTCTCTAAAAAAACATACAAAAATGTGCCGGGCATGGTGGCACACACCTACAGTCCCAGCTACTTGGGAGGCTGAAGTGGGTGGGTCGCCTGAATTCAGGAGTTTGAGGCTGCAGTGAGCTATGATTGCACCATTGCACTCCAGCCTAGGTGACAGAGCAAGACCCTGTCTCTAAAAATAAATAAATAAATTTTCTTAACTTGGAAACAGTCACAAACATTTAAAAATTTGGAAGTACAGTACAAGCAATTCTTATTTTCCAGAACCATTTGAAAGTCACATGTGCCCTTGAAACCCCATCACTACATTAACACATACTCCAGTGTGTACTTTCTGCAAACAAGGACATTCTCCTACACAACCAAAGCAGGGCTGCCAAAATCAGGAAAGTAGCCTTGACCCACGACTACTCTGGAATCATCAGACCTCCTTCATGTTTGCCACATGTCCCAGTGATGCTTTTTATGGCAAAAGAATGCAGTTCAGAGCCGGGCGCGGTGGCTCACGCCTGTAATCCCGACACTTTGGGAGGCCAAGGTGGGCGGATCACCTGAAGTCAGGAGTTCGAGACCAGTCTGGCCAACATGGCAAAACCCCGTCTCTACTAAAAATGCAAAAATTACCAAAAATGGATGCCTGTAACCCCAGCTACTCGGAAGGCTGAGGCAGGAGAATCACTTGAACCCTGGAGGAGGAGGTTGCAGTGAGCCGAGATCGTGCCACTGCACTCCAGCCCAGATGACAAGAGTGAAACTCTGTCTCAAAAATAATAATAATAACAATAATAATAATAATAAAATAGCCGGGCGTGGTGGCAGGCATCTGTAATCCCAGCTACTCAGGAGGCTGAGGCAGGAGAATCTCTTGAACCCGGGAGGTGGAGGTTGTAGTGAGCCATGATTGCACCACCGCACTCCAGCCTGGGCAACAAAGCGAGACTCTGCTCTCCCCACCGCCAAAAAAAGAATGCAGTTCAGGGTCATGCACTGCTTCTGAGGGCAGGTCTCTTTGAAAGTCAGGAAGGACAGTTCCTCAGTCTTCCCTGGTGTTCATGACCTTGGCATTTGGAACATTACAGGCCGGTTATCGAGTCGTCTCTCCCTCCGTGTGGATTTATTTGATGTTTCCTCGTGATCAGATTCTTTGGCAGCACAACGACTGAGATCATGTGTGTTTCTCACTGGAAGTCAGGTCACTCGCGGCGTCCACCTCTCCAGTTTCTGATGACATTTGCTTCAGTCACATGATGCAAGTGGCATCAGTCGGACTTGTCCTTGCCAAGCAATGAGAGCTTTGAAACTATACTAATATCACATTCCTCAGGAAATCTTCAGGATTTTTTGTTTTCTTTTCTTTTTTTTTTTTTTTTTGAGACAGAGTCTCACTCTGTCACCCAGGCTGGAGTGCAATGGCGCGATCTTGGCTCACTGCAACCTCTGCCTCCCGGGTTCAAGCAATTCTCCTGCCTCAGCCTTCTGAGTAGCTGGGATTACAGGCGCATGCCACCACAGCCAGCTAATTTTTGTATTTTTAGTAAAGATGGGGTTTCACCATGTTGGTCAGGCTGGTCTCGAACTCCTGACCTCGTGATCCACCTGCCTTGGCCTCTCAAAGTGCTGAGATTACAGGCGTGACCCACTGCGCCTGGCCCTTTTTTTTTTTTTTTTTTTTTGAGATGGAGTCTTGCTGTGTCGCCCAGGCTGGAGTGCAGTGGTACAATTTGGCTCACTACAACTTCAGTATCCCAGCCTCAAGTGACTCCCACCTCAGCCTCCCAAGTAGCTAGGACCACAGGCACACGCTATGACACCCAGCTAATTGTTTGTATTTTTGGTTGAGACGGGGTTTCATCATGTTGCCCAGGCTGGTCTCGAACTCCTGACCTCAAGTGATCCACCACCTCAGCCTCCCAAAGTGCTGGGATTACAGGTGTGAACCACCGTGCCTGACCCAAGTTATTATTTTTTTAATTATATTTTTTAGAGACAGGGTCTTGCTCTATTGCCCAGGCTGGAATGCAGTGATGCAATCACAGCTCACTGCAGCCTTGACCTCACTGGACTCAGTGATCCTTCCACCTCAGCCTCCTGAGTAGCTGGGAACAGAATGACATCACTGCAGGATGCCATGCCTGGCCCTTCCAGTTATTAATGGATTTATTTATGTCTGTATGGACTCATGGTTTCCTATTTTATTCCATGAGTTATAATCAGTTATATCATTCTCTATTTTTGGTGTTCAAACTTATTTATTTTGATGCTCTTTTTATTTACTTTTTTTTTCTTTCAAGACAGAGTCTCCATCTGTCACCCAGCCTAGAGTGCAGTGGCGCGATCTCGGCTCACTGCAACCTTCACCTCCTGGGTTCAAGTGATTCTCCCGCCTCAGCCTCCTGAGTAGCTGGGACTACAGGCGTGCACCACCACACTCGGCTAATTTTTTTGTATTTTTAGTAGAGACGAGGTTTCACCATGTTGGTCAGGCTGGTCTCAAATCCCTGACCTCGTGATCTGCCTGCCTCAGCCTCCCAAAGTGCTGGGATTATAGGCGTGAGCCACCGTACCCGGCTCTTTATTTACTTTTTGGGGTACTCTGTATTTAGTCCTCTATTTTCCCAATGGGAGCCCCCTCAAGCTGGTGGCTATGTGCTTTGTTTGTTTGTTTGTTTATTTTTGAGACAGGGTCTTGCTCTGTCACCCAGGCTGGAGTGCAGTGGTGTGATTCGGCTCACTGCTACCTCCGCCTCCCAGGCTCAAGCCTTCCTCCCACTTCAGCCCCCCAAGTAGCTGGGATTACCAGGCATGCGCCACTACGCCTGGCTAATTTTTGTATTTTTAGTAGAGATGGGGTTTCACCATGTTCCCCAGGCTGGTCTTGAACTCCTGGCCTCAAGTGATCTGCCTTCCTCAGCCTCGCAAAGTGCTGAGATTGCAGATGTGAGCCACCGCGCCCAGCCTGTTTGTTTGTTTTAATCAGCTCTCAAGGGCTTGGAAAGTATGCATTTTTGACAGGCCTCCATTAGTCACACTTGAGTCATTCCTGATTTCTGGTACAGCAAAATGTTCTAGGCTCATTTTTTTTCTTTCTCTAAACCAGCTCTAGAATCAGCCATTTCTCCAAGGAGCCCTGGTTCCTTTTAGAATGGGAAGCCAAGATCCAAACACTAACAGGGCTCGTTGCTTTTGTTTTTGAATTTTGTCTGCTAATGGATCCTCTCAGGGGACGGATTACATATATATATATATACATACACACAACACACACACACACACACACACACCATGCACATATGTGGGGCCAGGCACAGTGGCTCACACCTGTAATCTCAGTACTTTGGGAGGCTGAGGCAGGAGGACTGCTTGAGCCCAAGAGTTCGAGACCAGCCTAGGCAACATAGTGAGGCCCAGTCTCTACTAATAATTAAAAAATTAGCCGGGCGTGGTGGTGCACACCTGTGGTCCCAGCTACTCAGAAGGGTGAGGATGGAGGATCGCTTGAGCCCATGAGGCAGAGTCTGCAGTGACGCATGATCGTGCCACTGCATTCCAGCCTGAGCAACAGAGAGACACTCCGTCTCAACGAACAAATATATACATGTATGTGTGTAGTATATTGTATATATCACATTGTACATCATATATTACATTATATACTACAGATATCACATTGTATATTATATATCCACCATGTAATATATCTATTATATCTATTTTGTGCATGTTATGTATATATGTGTATATATATCTACATAGGAGGTGTGTATACATAGACACACATATATTAGGTATGTATACATTTGTATATTTCCATATCTATTTCTGCATATTGAGAACGACACATCCAATTCAAATCCAATATCTGGCCAGGCATGGTGGCTGATGCCTGTAATACCAACACTTTGGAAGGCCGAGGTGGGTGGATCACTTAAGGTCAGGAGTTTGAGACCAGCCCGGCCAACATGGCAAAACCCCATCTCTACTAAAAATACAAAAATTAGCTGAGTGTGGTGGCAGGCGCCCACAATCCCAGCTACTCAGGAGGCTGAGGTGGAAGAATCACTTGAACCTGGGAGGCAGAGGCTGCAGTGAGCCAAGATGGTGCCACTGCACTTCAGCCTGGAAGACAGAGTGAGACTCCATCTCAAAAAAAAAAAAAAAAGAAATCCAACACCTAGACCGGGTGCCGTGGCTCACACCTGTAATCCCAGCACTTTGGGAGGCCAAGGCGGGCAGATCACTAGAGGTCAGGAGTTTGAGACCAACCTGGCCAACATGGTGAAACACTGTCTCCACTAAAAATACAAAAATTTGCTGGGCGTGGTGCTGGAGGCCTCTAATCCTAGCTACTCGGGTGGCTGAGGCAGGAGAATCGCTTGAATCCAGGAGGTGGAGGTTGCAGTGAGCCAAGATTATGCCACTTCACTCCAGCCTGGACAACAGAGTGAGACTCTGTCTCAAAAAAATAAATAAATAAAGACAAATTCAATACCTCTAGTTCTCTCCCTTTCCATATTTATATCTGCCTTTTCTGACAGTGAGAAATATGACTTCATTTTCTTAATTTCCTTATTGGTCAGTTCTCCTCTATGTTAGCCATCTCTCATCTCCACAGCTGTCCCCTCCTTCCACCTCCCCTGTGCCCTCTGCACCCAGCTTGGGCTGACTCCCTGAGCTACAGCCCCCCATCCTATTAGCCTGGGGGACTTATGTTTCCTACTTGGGTGCCCCCCACTGTGCTGAGCTGCTCACATCAGTAAATGCCTCCTTCACCCCACTAAGGCCCTGACACCCCACTTCTGGGCCACTGTGCCCCCAACACCCCAAGCTGGCCTTGCCTGCCCCACCTCAAACCTTAGAACTTTATCGTTCAGGAAGACAAATTTAGGGAAGGGGAAGAATGCCGATTTCTATTTAATGTATTTGACCATATCAATGTTTTCTTTTCTGGCCTCTGAAGTTTGAGTCACGGTCATGCCCATGTTATAAAATAATTTTCCAATGCTTACTTCTCACTCGTTATGGTTTCCTATCTGATACTGAAGACTTTGATCCATCTGGAGTTTATTCAGTGGGTTATTTTTATTTTTTTATTCCTTCCTTCACTTGGATTGAATGGGTTTTCTGTATTCCCGCTTTTTCATATTTACTTTTTTTATCAAAGTTATATATGTACACAGTAAAGTCACACAGTGCTACGTGTTCAGTTTAACCTTCCCCATGCTGTCCCATTGGTAATTGATCTCTGAATTAGTTATAGCAATGTGAAACACTGGGACGGACCCACACTAAAATATCAGTGGTTTGAACAATTTTTTTTTTTTTTTTTTGAGACGGAGTCTCACTCTTTCATCCGGGCTGGAGTGCAGTGGTGCGATCACTGCAACCTCTGCCTCCCGGGTTCAAGCGATTCTCCTGCCTCAGTCTCCGGGGTAGGTGGGATTACAGGCACCTGCCACTACGCCCAGCTAATTTTTTGTATTTTTAGTAGAAACAGGGTTTCACCATGTTGGCCAGGCTGGTCTGGAACTCCTGATCTCGTGGTTTGCCGGCCTTGGCCTCCCAAAGTGCTGAGTGGCCGTGAGCCACCGTGCCTGGCCTAATTGATTTTTTTTTTTTTTTTTTTTTACAGAGAGATGGGGGTCTCACTATGTTGCCCAGTAGTCTCAAACTCCTGGGTTCAAGCAACCCTCTTGCCTTGGCCTCCCAAAGCACTGGGATTACAGGTGTGAGCCACTGCACCTGGCCCTACAGTTGATTTTTGTTTCTATTCATGTAAAGTCGAATTAGTAGAAAGACAGAGGGTCAAGGACTCAGGCTGATAGCAGCTCTGTCATTTTCTTTTTTTTTTTTTCCCTTCTTCTTTTTTTTTTGGTGAGATGGAGATTTACTCTTGTTGCCCAGGCTGGAGTGCAATGGCGCGATCTCGGCTCACCGCATCCTCCGCCTCCCGGGTTCAAGCGATTCTCCTGCCTCAGCCTCCCGAGTAGCTGGGATTACAGGCATGTGTCACCACGCCCGGCTAATTTTGTATTTTTAGTAGAGACGGGGTTTCACCGTGTTGCCCAGGCTGATCTCGAACTCCTGACCTCAGGTAATCCGCCCGCCTCGGCCTCCCAAAGTGCTGGGATTACAGGCATGAGCCACTGCGCCCGGCCAGCTTTGCCATTTTCACACGTGGCCTCCAAGGTCTCTCTGGATGTGGGACGCAGGCTCCCAGGTGAACCGCAATGATCCCCACCTCTTGGTATCTATGCCATGTGCATTCCTTTCCCACATTGCACTAGGGTTGGCCTTTGTGATGGATATCACAGGGCAGAAGTGGTGGGATGGGCCAGGCAGTGGCTCACACCTATAATCCCAGCACTTTAGGAGGCCGAGGCAGGAGGATCACTTGAGCCCAAGAGGTCAAGACCAGCCTGAGGCCCCCATCTCTACAAAAAAATTTAAAAATTAGGCCGGGCGCAGTGGCTCATGCCTGTAATCCCAGCACTTTGGGAGGCAGAGGTGGGCGGATCACCTGAGGTCGGGAGTTTGAGACCAGCCTGACCAACATGGAGAAACTCTGTCTCTACTAAAAAAATACAAAATTAGCCGGGCATAGTGGGATGTAATCCCAGCTACTTGGGAGGCTGAGGCAGGAGAATCGCTTAAACCCAGGAGGTGGAGGTTGTGGTGAGTTGAGATCGCACCATTGCACTCCAGCCTGGGCAATAAGAGCAAAACTCCGTCTCAAAAAATAAAAAAAAAATTTTTTAATTGGCTGGGTGTGGTGGCGTGTGCCCATGGTCCCAGCTACTTGGCAGGCTGAGGCAGGAGTATCACTTGAGCCTAGGAAGTTGAGGCTACAGTGAGCCATGATCGCACCACTGCACTCCAGCCTTGATGACAGAGGGGGACCCTGTCTCAAGAAAAAAAAAAAAAAAAAGGAATGGTGGGATGTGACATCTGAGACTAGGCTACAAAGACTGCGGCTTCCATCGTGGTCTCTCACTCACTCTCTCTTTCATCACTTGCTCTGGGAGAAGCTAGTGGCCAAGACACGAGGAATGCCCAAGCAGCCCATGCAGACATCAACAGCCAGCGAGGAACTAAGGCCTCCAGCCAACAGCCCTGTGAGTGAGCTCAGAAGAGGGTTCTATAGGCCAGGCTCAGTGGCTCACACCTGTAATACCAGCATTTTGGGAGGCCAAAGCAAGTGGATAACTTGAAGCCAGGTGTTCGAGAACCAGCCTGGCCAACATGGTGAAATCCCGTCTCTACTTAAAAATACAAAAAATTAGCTGGGTGTGGTGGCACGTGCCTGTAATCCCAGCTACTCGGGAGGCTGACGCAGGAGAATCACTTGAACCTGGGAGGCAAAGGTTTCAGTGAGTGGAGACTGTGCCACTGCACTCCAGCCTGGGCAACAGAGTGAGACTCTGAGACTCTGTCTCGAGAGAAAAAAAAAAAAAAGAGGGTTCTCCAGCCTCTGTCGAGCCTTCACATGACTGCAGTCCTGGCTGACAAGCTTGACTGAAACCTGAACCAGGAACACCCAGCCAAGCTGCTTTGGATTCCTGACCCTCCAGAAACTATGTGAGAAGGCCAGGCGCCATGGCTGACACCTGTAATCCCAGAACTTTGGGAGGCCGAGGCAGGCAGACCACTTGAGGTCAGGAGTTCAGGGCCATCTCTACTAAAAATACAAAAATTGGGAGGCCGAGGCAGGTGGATCACGAGGTCAGGAGATCAAGACCATCCTGGCTAAAACGGTGAAACCCCATCTCTACTAAAAATACAAAAAATTAGCCAGGCGTGGCAGTGGGTGCCTGTGGTCCCAGCTACTTGGGAGGCTGAGGCAGGAAAATGGTGTGAACCCAGGAGACAGAGCTTGCAGTGAACAGAGATCATGCCACTGCACTCCAGCCTGGTGACAGAGCGAGACTCCGTCTCAAAAAAAAAAAAAAAATTAGCCAGGTGTGGTGGTAGGTGCCTGTAATCCCAGCTACTAAAAAAAAAGAGAGAGAGAGAGAAGGGAAAAAAAAAACTATGTGATACAATAAATATTTGTTGTTTAAGCTGTGAGGAATTAACTCAGGGGTAATTTGTTAGACAGCAATAGATGACTACTACACTGCTATCTGCATCCAACCGGCAGGTGGAGAAGAGAGAGAGGGCACATTAGAAGTTCCCTAATGGGTGTGGCTGGAAGTGAGGCAGGGCTCTTCTCATTGGCCAGAACCACTCACATAACCCCAGTGACTTGCAAGGGGTGCTGGGAGATATAATCCCCCCAGGGGCACTGTCACACGATAACAAATATATATTTGGTCTCTGTCCCCCCAGTTTCTGGGACAGAGCTCTGAAACCCCTTATAATTTCCCCAATGTTAGGGATGCCAGTAGCATCTTTTGTTCTAATATTTGATCTTTGACCCCAGTTCCCAACAAAGGGCTCCTAAATCCCTTGGAATTTCCTGAGTAATGGGAGCATCATTTTTTCTTTTTTCTTTTTATTTTCTTCTTCCTTTTTTTTTTTTTTTTTTTTTGTTTGAGACAGCATCTGGCTCTGTTGCCAGGTGGGAGTGCAGTGGTGCAATCTCCACACACTGCAACCTCTGCCTCCTGGGTTCAAGCAAGTCTCCTGCTTCAGCCTCCCAAGTAGCTGGGACTACAGGTGCCCGCCACCATGCCTAGCTAATTTTTGTATTTTTAGTAGAGACGGGGGTTTCACCATGTTGGCAAGGTTGGTCTGGAACTCCTGACTTCAGGTGATCTACCCCCTTGGCCTCCCAAAGTGCTGGGATTACAGGCGTGAGCCACCACACCCAGCTGAGAGCACCTTTTTTTCTAATGAGGTGATGAGGTGACTCTTGGTGGGCTCCTGATGGGGGCTGATCACCAGCAAGACTCAGTCAATATTAGAAGCATGGAACCTGTAGCCCCATCCCACTCCACATCTTTCCGGAAGAAGAGGGAACTGGAGCTGGAATTACTAATCTATCCTACTTATGCGCTGAAGTCTCCATAAAAGTCCCTAAAGTATGGGGGTGGGAGAGGTTCCTTGTAGCGTCCAGCCCTACAGGGCCTTGTGGGTTTTCTCTTCGTGTGTGGAGATGAGAGATTGTAGAAAGAAAGACATGAGACTAAGAGAGAGTATGAAAGACAGCTGGGCCCAGGGGGCCACTACCACCAGTGCATGGAGTCCATTAGTGGCCTCGAATGCCTGGACTGCTGCTATTTATTGTATACAAGGCAAGGGGGCAGGGTAAGGAGTGTGAGTCATCTCAAATGATTAATAAGGTCAAGCAAGTCATGTGTCCATGTGACAGGGGGCCTTTCCCTTTTTGGTAGACGAAGCAGAGAGGGAAGACAGCATACGTCAGCATTTTTTCTATGTACTTATCAGAGAGGTCAAAGACTTTAATATTTTCACTATTTCTGCTACTGCTATCTCCTAGGAACTTAAAACAGGAACCAGGTGTACAGGCGGAACATGAAAGTGGACAAGGATCATGACCGCTGAAGCACAGCACCACAGGGAGATGTTTAAGCCTCCAGATGACTGTGGGCAGGCCTGGCTAATGTCCGGCCTCCCACAAGAGGCTGGTGAGGCAGAGTGTTCTCTAATTCCCCCAAGGAACGGGAAACTCCCTTTCCCGGTCTGCTAAGTAACGGGTGCCTTCCTAGGCACTGGCGCTACCACTAGACCAAGGCGTCCTTAAGCCCTTATCTGGGTGTGGCAGAGGACTTTCACTCTTGTCTTCTGGTCACTTCTCACCATGTCCCTTCAGCTCCTGACTCTGTATCGCCTGGTTTTTCCTCAGTTATAATAATAAAACAGAGATTAATACTAAAACTAATAATTGATAATATCCATATATAATCATCTCTATATCCTATTGCTAGTATAACTTTTCTTATTCTAAGTATTTTCTTTATTATATTGAAACAGTATGTGCCTTCAATCTCTTGCCTCAGCACCTGGGTGGCTCTCTGCCCACAGTTCCGGGTGGGGAAGCACCCCAACTTCATGGAGACGCCCAACCTGGAAGCTCCCCCAAACCCATCCTGTGCTCCCGTGCTCGGGAGGCGTTCAGATGTTGCCCTTTGCACCTCTTTATCTGACAGGTTTTATTTTATTATATGATAAACTGATAAATGTGTTTTCCTTAGTTCTGTGAAGCATTGTAGCAAATTTCTGAGCCTAAGGAGGGAGTCACGGGAACCCCCATTCCTAGCCAGTCAGTCAGAAGCTTGGGTGAGACCACGTGGACTTGTGATTGGCATCTCCCAAGGGGCAGCCTCGTGGTACTGAGCCTTTCACCTGTGGGATCCGATGCTATCTCCAGGTAGATAATGTCAGAGTTGGACTGAATTGTGGGACACCCAGCTTGGGTAGGAGAATTTGTCAGCGTGGGAAAAACCCCACACAGCTGGTCACAGAAGTGTTGAGTGTGAGCCTGAGAAAAACAGGTGGTTTTTTCTAGATAAGATCCATGGAAGGGGAACACAATTTTTTTTTTTTTTTTTTTTTTTGAGACAGATCTCGCTCTGTCGCCCAGGCTGGAGTGCAGTGGCGTGATCTCGACTCTGCAAGCTCCGCCTCGGGTTCACGCCATTCTCCTGCCTCAGCCTCCCGCCTCCCGAGTAGTGGGGACTCCAGGCGCCCACCACCACGCCCGGCTAATTTTTTGTATTTTTAGTAGAGACGGGCTTTCACCGTGTTAGCCAAGATGGTCTCGATCTCCTGACCCTGTGATCCTCCCGCCTCGGCCTCCCAAAGTGCTGGGATTACAGGCGTGAGCCACCGCGCCCGGCCAGGAAGCCTTTAATGAGTTTAAAAGTTGATGCATTCTTTCCTTTGCTAAATTTGGTTTCACGGGGAACACATTTCCTGGCCCCTGGGATTTGGGTGTGTATCCTGGTCTGTGACGCAGGCCAGGGGCTGGCATGTGACGCGAACCGGGGGCCACTTCCCGAAGCAGGTCAGCAAGAGGCACTCTGGAGCTGTTGCCCAGCCACTAGTGACGTCATGGGCTTTCAGTCATTCCTATTGGGTGGTCTTAGTGCTCTATCCTCAAACTCCGCAACCGGCCCTTGGAAAAGACTCTGAACGGAGGCTTCTGGAAAAAAGAATCCGAGCTTCCACGTCATTTCAGAAATACCCCCCTCACCTTATTTATTTATTTATTTATTTATTTATTTATTTATTTATTGAAACAAGGTCTGACTCTGTCGCCCAGGATGGAGGGCAGTGGCGCGATCTCTGCTCACTGCAACCTGGAACTCCTGGACTCTAGCGATCCCCCACCTCAGCCTCCCGAGTATCTGGGATTACAGGTACTCGCTACCACGCTCAGCTAATTTTTAAATTTTTTGTAGAGATGGGGTTTTGCCATGTTGCCCAGGCTGGTCTCGAGCTTCTGAGCTCAAGCGATCTGCCCGCCTCGTTCTCCCAAAGGGCTAGGATTACAGGCGTGAGCCACCGCGCCTGGCCCCCAAATTCTTTTATGTTTATAAATTTAAACTGTACGCCGGGCGTGGTGGCTCACGCCTGTAATCCCAGCACTTTGGGAGTCCAAGGCAGGTGGATCACCTGAGGTCAGGAGTTCAAGACCAGCTGACCAACATGGTGAAACCCCGTCTCTACTAAAAAATACAAAAAATTAGCTGGGCGTGGTGGCACACGCCTGTAAACCCAGCTACTTGGGAGGCTGAGGCAGGAGAATGGCATGAACCCAGGAGGCGGAGGATGCAGTGAGCCAAGATCGCACCACTGCACTCCAGCCTGGGCGACAGAGCGAGACTCCGTCTCAAAATAATCATCATCATCATCATCATCATCATCATCATCATCATCAGCCAAGGGAAAACATGGATGGGGTAGAGTCCAGGAGACACCAGGCGTGAGCTTTCAGATGTCCTCACCCAGTGGAGTTCTAGACAGTGCTCAATTCTCCCAGTAATGACGTGTGCCAAAACGCATGCAGTATTGCCAACCAGGGAGTCTCGCCCCAGATCTTAGGATGAAAAAAAAAAAATTTTTTTTTTTTTGAGTCTTGCTTTGTCACCCAGGCTGAAATGCAGTGTCATGATTTCGGCTCACTGCAGACTCAACCTCCCAGGTTCAAGCTATTCTCATGCCTCACGAGTAGCTGGGATTACAAGGGTACGCCACCACACCTGGCTAATTTTTTAATTTTTATTTATTTATGTATTTATTTATTTTTGAGACGAAGTCTTGCTCTATCACCCAGGCTGGAGTGCAGCAGCGTGATCTCGGCTCATTGCAGCTTCCGCCTCCTGGGTTCAAGTGATTCTCCTGCTTCAGCCTCCCAAGTAGCTGGGACTATAGGTGCCCGCCACTACGCCTGGCTAATTTTTGTTTTTTGTTTTTTGTTTTTTGTTTTGAGACAGAGTCTCGCCCTGTTGCCCAGGCTGGAGAGCAATGGCGCAGTCTCGGCTCACTGCAACCTCTGCCTTCTGGGTTCAAGCGATTCTCCTGCCTCAGCCTCCTGGGTAGCTGGGATTACAGGCACCCGCCACCATGCCAGGCTACTTTTTGTATTTTTAGTAGAGATGGGGTTTCATCATGTTGGCCAGGCTGTTCTCAAACTCTTGGACCTTGTGATCCGCCCGCCTCGGCCTCCCAAAGTTCTAGGATTACAGGCGTGAGCCACCACCATGCCGGGCCTAATTTTTGTATTTTTAGTAGAGACGGGGTTTTGCCATGTTGCCCAGGCTAGTCCCGAACTCCTGGGCTCAAGGAATCTGCCCGCCTCAGCCTCTCAAAGTGCTGGGATTACATTCGTGAGGCACCGTGCGCAGTCCAGGGAACAAAATTTTAAACAAGTGTTGGTCATGTAAGCATGGCAGACTGCACGTGTGACTGAACCTCAGATACTCCAGCTGCCTCCTCCTGAGGGGTGGACTAGAACAGGGACTGGTAACCAGGGGTTAAAGGATCGGGGTCTGACGCCTAAATCTTTTGAATTTACATGCAAAATATGGGCATATAACATGAGCAGTGGTTCAGGATGTGGGCAATGAAGAGAGAGAGCCTGAGTTCCCCCACCTCTTACTACTGGAGTAACCAGGGGCAGGAGACTTCTGAATTTCAGTATTCTTATCTGCACAAGTGGAAACGAGAGAAATACTGTAGGGCAGTGCCTTCTAGCGGGCTTAGAGGAAGCCTCTGGACATGGTAGCTATTACTTATTTGCTTAGTCTTTAGCATTCTGCACGTTTTGTTTGTTTGTTTGTTTGAGATGGAGTCTCTCTCTGTCACCCAGGCTAGAGTGCAGTGGTGCGATCTCAGCTCACTGCTACCTCCACCTCCCGGGTTCAAGTGATTCTCGTGCCTCAGCCTCCCAAGTAGCTGGAATTACAGGCATCATCATGCCTGGCTAATTTTTGTATTTTTAGTAGAGACGGGGTTTCATCATGTCGGCCAGGCTGGTCTTGAACTCCTGACCTCAGGTGATCCACCCACCTCAGCCTCCCAAAGTGCTGGGATTTACAGTTGTGAGCCACCCCGCCCAGCCAGATGTTCAAATTTTGATATGGATTAAATTGAGTTACTAGATCACTTTCAAAAGCATCATCTTTTTTTTTTTTTTTTTTTTGAGACAGGGTCTTACTGTGTTGCCCAGGCTGGAGTGTGGTGGCACGACCCCATGGCTCACTGCAACCTCGACCTCGTGCTCAAGCAATCCTCCCACCTCAGCCTTCTCAGTAGTTGGGACTGCAGGCAGGTGCCACCATACCCAGCTAAGTTTTTGTTGTTGTTGTTGTAGAGACCAGGTCCATGCTGTTAAAACTAACTACCCGAGACTGGGTAATTTATAAAGAAAAGAGGTTTAATTGACTCACAGTTCCACAGGGCTGGGGAGTCCTCAGGAGACTTACAATCGTAGCAAAAGGGGAAGGGGAAGCAAGGCACGTCTTATATAGTGGCAGGAGGGAGAAAGAGCTAGAGGAGGGAACCACCACAGTTTCAAACCATCGGATCTTGTGCGAACTCACTCATGATTACGAGAACAGCATGGGGGAAACTGCCCCCACGATCCAGTTACCTCCCACCATGTCCCTCCCTGGACCCGCTGAGATTATAATTCATAATGAGACTTCAGTGGGGACACAGAGCCAAACCATATCAGTTGCCAAGGCTGATCTTAAACTCCTGGGCTCCAGCAATCCTCCTGCCTCAGCCTCCCAAAGTGCTGGGATTATAGGCATGAGCTACCGTGCCCAGCTGCATCGTCATCTTAATACTATTGTCTTCCAGTCTATAAACTTAGGATGTCTTTCCATTTATGTCTGTTACGAATTTCTTTCTTTCTTTTGTGTATTGATTGTCAGTCTTTCACCATTGAGTAGGATGTTTGCTGTGGGTTTTTCATAAATGCCTAAGCCAGTGTTTCTGTTTTGTTTTGTTTTCTTCTTTTTTGAGATGGAGTCTAACTCAGGCTGGAGTGCAGTGGTGTGATCTTGGCTCACTGCAAACTCTGCCTCCTGGGTTCAAGCGATTCTCCCACCTCAGCCTCCCAAATAGCTGGGATTACAGACACCTGCCACCAAGCCTGGCTAATTTTTGTGTTTTTAGTGGAGGCAGGGTTTCCCCATGTTGGCCAGGCCGGACTCGAACCCCTGACCTCAAGTGATCTGTCTGCCTCGGTCTCCCAAAAAGCTGGGAATACACATGTGAGCCACCGCGCCCTGCCTAAGCCAGTGTTCCTTTTTTTCTTTCTTTTTTTTTTTTTGAGATGGAGTCTCACTCTGTCGCCCAGGCTGGAGTGCAATGGCACATTCTCGGCTCGCTGCAATCTGTGCCTCCGGGGTTCAAGTGATTCTCCTGCCTCAGCCTCCTGAGTACCTGGGATTACTGCCACCACCACAGTGGGCCAATTTTTGTACTTTTAGTAGAGACAGGGTTTCACCATGTTGGCCAGGCTGGTCTCCAACTCCTGACCTCAGGTGATCTACCCACCTCGGCCTCCCAAAGTGCTAGGATTACAAACTTGAGCCACCGTCATCAGCCAGCCAGTGTTACATCGCCTCAGGGGAGTCTTTCCAAACACTCATCCCTTGAGATGTTTGTAAACTTGTATAATGCCCTAAAAATGGTTTTAACCACTCACACATTTGTTAGAAATGCTTGTTCCTTGGTGCCATAAAGAAATAGCACTTGAGGCCAGGCGCGGTGGCTCACGCCTGTAATCCCAGCACTTTGGGAGGCCGAGGCGGGTGGATCACAAGGTCAGGAGATCGAGACCATCCTGGCTAACACGTTGAAACCCCGTCTCTAATAAAAATACAAAAAAAAATTAGCCAGGCGTGGTGGCAGGTGCCTGTAATCCCAGCTACTTGGGAGGCTGAGGCAGGAGAATGGCGTGAACCTGGGAGGCGGAGCTTGCAGTGAGCCGAGATCGCGCCACTGCACTCCAGCCTGGGCAATGGAGTGAGACTCCGCCTCAAAAAAAAAAAAAAAAAAAAGACATAGCACTTGAACATTAATTTCCTCAGCAAGGCCATTTTTATTTTTATTTTTATTTTTTGAGATGGAGTTTCACTCTTGTTGCCCAGGCTGGAGTGCAATGGCACAATCTCAGCTCACTGCACCCTCGGCTTCCGAGGTTCAAGCAATTCTCCTGTCTCAGCCTCCCGAGTAGCTGGGATTACAGGCATGCACCACCACGCCCGGCTAATATTGTATTTTTAGTAGAGACGGGGTTTCTCCATGTTGGTCAGGCTGGTCTCAAACTCCTGACCTCAGGTGATCCACCCGCCTTGACCTCCCAAAGTGCTGGGATTACAGGCATGAGCCACCGAGCCCGGCCAGTAAGGCCATTTTTACTTTCTGCAGAAAAGGTACACTCGCCAGCAGTTTTGCCACAAGAGTACAACGAACAAAGGAGACAGGGTCATTTATAACCTGACGCATCCACCCTACTGCCGTGTCGGGTTTCCATTGGCTGGAACGGGACCTCACATTCTGTATTTGTCCCAACTGGCTAGCAACTTGGAACTTTTTAAAAGAGGCAAAGGCAGAAGAGAACAAAGGAAGGGGGAAGTGACTTGTGGAATGCTGAGAAAGGTAAAAACACCTTCAAATAAGGAAGAGGAACAGGCTGTGACCTAATGCTTGCTTGGACCAGTATAAGCATGCCAGGGCAAATATTTAGGGTAAATTGTGGGAGCTAAAAACATAAAGTACACTGATTTCTTTATTACGGCTAGCAGATATTTAAGAATGTTAGCACAGGTCTTTGAATACATTTTGCGTCTAAGAGAAGTTACTATTTATTCCTAAGTAGACGAGGAGTAAAGTCTCTTTGAAGAGGAAGCTCTACTTTAATTTTTACACATGGCTAACTGATGAAATTGTATCTGGAGACTCACTCTGTAAATTGCCTCTTTCCTTAGTTTTCCATTTTTTTATTTTTAGTTTGCTTATTTATTTATTTTGAGACACAGTGTCACTCTGTCACCCAGGCTGGAGTGCAGTGGCTCAATCTTAGCTCATTGCAAACTCCGCCTCCCGGGTTCAAGGGATTCTCCTGCCAGGCTGGTTTCACTGTGTTGGCCAGGCTGGTCTCAAACTCCGGACCTCAAGTGATCTTCCCGCCTCGGCCTCAGAAAGTGCTGGGATCACAGGTGTGAGCCACTGCGCCCGGCCTTCTCCTCTTTTGGCCTTTGACTTTATACTCAACACTGACCACCAGATGGTGCTGCAGGCACATCACAGCGTGGCCTGAAGCACAGCACGCTGTGGCTGGGTTATTACAGCTGAGATGTATTTACCTGGATTTATTATTTTATTTATTTATTTATTTTTCAGTAGGAAAGGTAGGGCCCGCTATTTACCAGGTTTTTTTTTTTTAAGTGACAGAGAAAGACTGTCTTAAACACACACACACACACACACACACACACACACACACACACACACACACAGCTTATAAAACAGTTTAACGGCCGGGCACAGTGGCTCATGGCTTAATCCCAGCATTTTAGGAGGCTGAGGCGGGAGGATGACCTGAGGTCAGGACTTCAAGATCAGCCTGGCCAACATGGTGAAACCCCGTCTCTACTAAAAATACATAAATTAGCCCGGTGTGGTGGCTCACACCTGTAGTCCCAGCTACTCGGGAGTCTGAAGCAGGAGAATTGCTTGAACCTGGGAGGCAGAGGTTGCAGTGAGCCGAGATCACGCCATTGCACTCTAGCCTGGGCGGCAGAGCGAGACTCCATCTCAAAAAAAAAAAAGAAAAAACAGTTAAAAAAAAAAAAACAGTTTTTAGGCCCCATTATGCCTCTGTGTGATTCTCTGTGTCCTAATCTTGGGCACACACACACACACACACACACACACACTTATTTACTTTTCTTGAGACAGAGTATTGTTCTGTTGCCTAGGCTGGAGTGCAGCGTTGTGATCTCAGCTCATTGCAGCCTCCACCTCCCAGGTTCAAGTGATTCTCCTGCCTCAGCTTCCAGAGTAGCTGAGATTACAGGTGCCCGCCACCACACCCGGCTAATTTTTCTATTTTTAGTAGAGACAGGGGTCTCGCCATGTTCGCCAGGCTGGTCTCAAACTCCTGGCCTCAGGTGATCCACCCACCTCGGCCTCCCAAAATGCTGGGATTACTGGCGTGAGCCACGGTGCCCAGTCCTGTTTGTTATTTTAAAATGAAGACATCCTTAAGCATGAAAATGTCTTTAAATATTTTGAAAAAAGTTTTCTAAAGCCATGAAGGCCTATAGTACCCTAAGTCTTATATAATTAAATTATAATTAAAGATTTAATCTGGCTGGGCACGGTGGCTCACACCTGTAATCCCAGCACTTTAAGAGGCCGAGGCGGGAGGATCACAAGGTCAGGAGATCGAGACCATCCTGGCTAACATGGTGAAACCCCGTCTCTACTAAAAATACAAAAAATTAGGCAGGCATCGTGGCGGGCGCCTATAGTCCCAGCTACTGGGGAGGCTGAGGCAGGAGAACGGCATGAACCCGGGAGGTGGAGCTTGCAGTGAACCGAGATGGCGCCACTGCACTGCAGCCTGGGTGACAGAGCGAGACTCCATCTCAAAAAAAAAAAAAAAATTATTTGCAGATATTCATTTTCTCACAGAATTGGACTCTTTTTTTTCTTTTTCTTTCTTTCTTTTTTTTTTTGTTTTTTGTTTTTTGAGACAGGGTCTTGCTCTGTTACCCAGGCTGGAGTGCAGTGGCATGAACACAGCTCACTGCAACCTTGAATTCTTGGCCTAAACCCATCCTCCTATCTCAGCCTACCGAATAGCTGGGACCATAGGCACACGCCACCACATGCAGCTAATTTTTTTATTTTTTGTAGAGGAGGGGGGGGTCTCACTATGTTGCCCAGGGTGGTCTCGAACTCCTGGGCTCAAGTAATCCTCCTGCCTTGGCCTCCCAGAAAGCTGGGATTACAGGCATGAGGCACCAACACAAAGTTATTTTCCAAAGTGAGCTGCAGCACCAACACTCACACCTACTCACTGTGTGCCCAGCACTGCTCATGGACAGCAGTTCTTGAACCCTTTGGTCCCAAGACCCCTTCACATTCTCAAAAATCACTGAGGCTGAGCATGGTGGCTCACGCCTGTAATCCCAGCACTTTGGGAGGCTGAGGCGGGCAGATCACCTGAGGTCAGGAGTTCCAGACCAGCCTGGCCAACATGGTGAAACCCCATCTCTACTAAAAATACAAAAAAAAAGGCCAGGCGCGGTGACTCACGCCTGTAATCCCAGCACTTTGGGAGGCCGAGGTGGGTGGATCACGAGGTCAGGAGATCGAGACCATCCTGGCTAACACAGTGAAACCCCGTCTCTACTAAAAATACAAAAAATTTAGCTGGGCGTGGTGGCGGGCGCCTGTAGTCCCAACTACTCGGGAGGCTGAGGCAGGAGAATGGCGTGAACCCTGGAGGCGGAGCTTACAGTGAGCCGAGATGGCGCCACTGCACTGCAGCCTGGGTGACAGAGTGAGACTCCATCTCAAAAAAAAAAAAAAGAAAGAAATTAGCCGGGCTTGGTGGCAGGCACCTGTAATCCCAGCTACTCGAGAGGCTGAGGCAAAAGAATCGCTTGAACCCAGGAGGCAGAGATTGCAGTGAGCTAAGATTGCGCCACTGCACTCTGGCCTGGGTGACAGAGTGAGACTCCATCTCAAAAATCATCATCATCATCATAATAAATTGATGGCCAGGCACGGTGGCTCACGCCTATAATCCCAGCACTTTGGGAGGCCGAGGCAGGTGAATCGTGAGGTCAAGCGATAGAGACCATCCTGGCCAACATGGTAAAACCCCTTCTCTACTAAAAATACAAAAAAAAAAAAAAAAAAAAAAAATTAGCTGAGTGTGGTGACACACAACTGTAGTCCTAGCTACTCGGGAGGCTGAGACAGGACAATTGCTTGAACCCAGGAGGCAGAGGTTGCAGTGAGCCAAGATCATGCCTCTGCACTCCAGCCTGGCGACAGAGCAAGACTCGGTCTTAATAATAATAATAATAATTGATTACATTGTACCTGCTCTAGAAAAGAAAAAAGAATCATTGATGATAGTCTCTTAGGCTGGGGGTGGTGGCTCGTGCCTGTAACCTCAACACTGGGAGACCAAGGTGGAAGGATCGTTTGAGATCAGCCTAGTGGGACCTTGTTTCTACAAAAAATAAAAAATAATAAAATTAGGCTCAGTGCAGTGGCTCATGACTGTAATCCCAGCACTTTGGGGGGATAAGATGGGCGGATCACTTGAGCGCAGGAGTTTGAGACCAGCCTGGGCATTATATTGAGACCTTGTCTCTACAAAAATAAAAATAAAAAATTAGGCAGGCATAGTGGCACATGCCTGTGATTCCAGCTGCTTGGGAGGCTGAGGTGAGAGAATCGTTTGAGTCTGGGAGGTCGAGGCTGCAGTGATTACTGCAGTACACTGAATGCGTCACTGTACTCCAGCCTATAGATATACGTGTGTATATATATATGTAGAGGTGACGCTTGTGAATTCTTTTTTAATTTTATTATTTTTATTTTCTTTTTGAGACAGAGTCTTGCTCTGTCACACTGGCTGGAGTGCAGTGGCACAATCTCATCTCATTACAACCTCTGCCTCCTGGGTTCAAGTGATTCTCCTGCCTCAGCCTTCCAAGTAGCTGGGATTACAGGCATGCGCCATGATGCCTGGCGATTTTCTGTATTTTTATTTCATTTATGTATTTATTTAGAGACGGAGTTTTGCTCTTGTTGCCCAGGCTGGAGTGCAATGGCGTGATCTCGGCTCACTGCAACCTCTACCTCCCGGATTCAAACGATTCTCCTTTCTTAGCCTCCCGAGTAGCTGGGATTACAGGCACCCACCACCACGCCCGGATAATTTTTGTATTTTTAGTAGAGATGGGGTTTCACCACTTTGGCTAGGCTGGTCTCGATCTCCTGATCTCGGCTTCCCAAAGTGCTGGGATTACAGGCGTGAGCCACCTCACCCAGTCTATTTTTTGTATTTTTAGTAGAGACAGTGTTTCCCCATGTTGGCCAAGCTGGTCTGGAACCCCTGACCTCAAGTGACGAGCCTGCCTTGGCCTCCCAAAGTGCTAGGATTACAGGCATGAGCCACCAAGCCCAGCCTTAATTTTATTTTAAGTTCTGGGGTACATGTGCAGGACATGCAGGTTTGTTACATGGGTAAACGTGTGCCATGGTGGTTTGCTGCACCTGTTAACCCATCACCTGGTATTAAGCCCCGCATGCATTAGCTATTTATCCTGATGCTTTCCCTCCCCACCACCCTGCAACAGGCCCCAGTGTATGTTGTTCCCCTCCCCGTGTCCTTGTGTTCCCATTGTTCAGCTCCCACTTATAAATGAGAACATGCGGTGTTTGGTTGGTTTTCTTTTTTTCTTTTTTTTTTTTTTAGATGGAGTCTCGCTCTGTCGCCCAGGCTGGAGTGCAGTGGCGCAATCTCGGCTCACTGCAAGCTCCGCCTCTCAGGTTCACGCCATTCTCCTGCCTCAGCCTCCCGAGTAGCTGGGACTACAGGCGCCCACCACCATGCCCGGTTAATTTTTTTTGTATTTTTAGTAGAGACAGGGTTTCACCGTGGTAGCCAGGATGGTCTTGATCTCCTGACCTCGTGATCCACCTGCCTCAGCCTCCCAAAGTGCTGGGAGTACAGGTGTGAGCCACCGCGCCCGGCTTCTTTATTTTTTTGAGACAGGGTCTCACTCTGTCACCCAGGCTGGAGTGTAGTGGTGTGATCTTGGCTCACTGCAACCTCCATTTCCCAGATTCAAGCAATTCTTGTGCCTCAGCCTCCC
This sequence comes from Pan paniscus, assembly GCF_029289425.2. Taxonomy (NCBI): domain Eukaryota; kingdom Metazoa; phylum Chordata; class Mammalia; order Primates; family Hominidae; genus Pan; species Pan paniscus. The sequence goes on from NC_073269.2 coordinate 54,895,312, forward strand.
GAGTAACTGAGAGTACAGGTGTGTGCCACTATGCCTGGCTAATTTTCATATTTTTAGTAGAAATGGGGTTTCACCACGTTGGCCAGGCTGGTCTCGAACTCCAGACCTCAAGTGATCTGCCCACCTCGGCCTCCGAAAGTGCTGGGATTATAGGCGTGAGCCACTGTGCTCAGACCGGTGTTTGGTTTTCTGTTCCTGTGTTAGTTTACTGAGGACAAAAAAATATGGAATGCTTTGCGAATTTGTGTGTCATCCTCGCACAGGGGCCATCCTAGTCTTCCCTGTATCATTCCAATTTTAGTATATGTGCTGCCGAAGTGAGCACATGGATTGTTTTATCAAGGGAAGAAAGCTTCCCAGAGGCCTCCAGGCAAGTTTCCCTTAGGATCCCCTTGGCCTCTAACCTTTCCTTGAGGGATCATTGACAAAGGGAAATGAGAGGATGTGGTAATGGGTCTGCTGACGCCGTAAAAAACTGGACTTTCAGTGTCAACGCCGATGGCTGCTGGATAGGCCACAGATCATGTTTGCCAGAATAGTCCCACAGGGTGTCCCTCCAGCAAATTGGATCAAGGAGATTAAGCACCACACCCACCCGAGGTCACACAGCCAGCCGATAACCAAGGCAGTCTGTGAATTTGAATCTGCAAGAGGATGTGCCTCGTCCATCTGAATGCCTGGCTTTCTCTACACCTCCACATAACAATTATAATATGAAAAGGTATATGTGGGCCAGGTTGGGTAGCTCATGCCTATCATCCCAGCATGTTGAGAGGCCGAGGCAGGTGGATCACCTGAGGTCAGCAGTTTGAGACCAGCCTGGCCAACATGGCAAAACTCCCATCTTTACTAAAAATACAAAAATTAGCTGGGCATGGTAGTGCACGCCTGTAGTCCCAGCTACTGGGGAGGCTGAGGCAGGACAATCGCTTGAACCCAGGAGGCAGAGGTTGCAGTGAGTCGAGATCATGCCACTGCACTCCAGCCTGAGCGACAGAGCGAGACTCTGTCTCAAGAAAAAAATAAAGTGTGTGTGTGTGTGTGTGTGTTGGAGTGCAGTGGCATGATCTCTGCTCACTGCAACCTCTGCCTCCTAGGTTCAAGTGATTCTCCTGCCTCAGCCTCTCAAGTAGATGGGATTACAGGCACCCTCCACCACGTCCAGCTGGTTTTTTTGTATTTTTAGTAGAGATGGGGTTTCACCATGTTGGCCAGGCTGCTCTTGAACTCCTGACTTCAGGTGATCCGCCCACCTTGGCCTCCCAAAGTGCTGGGATTACGGGCATGAGCCACAGTGCCTGGCCTTTTTTTCAAGACAGTCTTGCTCTGTCACCCAGGCTGGAGTGTAGTGGCACAATCACAGCTCACTGCAGCCTCAACCTCCCGGGCTCAGGCAATCCTCCCACTTCAGCCTCTGGAGTAGCTGGGACTATACTCACATGCCACCTCACCTGGTTAATTTTTTGTATTTTCTGTACAGATGGGATCTCACTGTGTTGCCCAGCCTGGTCTCAAGCAATCCTCCCGCCTCAGCCTCCCACAGTGCTGGAATTGCAGGTGGGAGTCACCACACCCAGTCTAAACTCTTCCACGTTTAATCCCTCCAGCAGGTGAGAGTATCGTGCCTCACTCCACACCCACTAGGGTCCCGTGACTACAGTCCTGGCTGAGGGCACTGGGCCACGTCTGGGTGTAGAAAAGACCCTTTGGGCCAGGTAGCAGACTGTAGGCTGGAACAAGGGTGCCAGTAGAAGACAACAGCTGAGCTGAGGCCAGGGCCTAGGGGACAAAGAGGCGGGGGAACGGACAGCAGAGTCGGGGGCAGGAGGAACAGGGATCGGGGCCTCGTGGGCTTTGAGAGAAAAGGATGCAGCACCTAGGGGTCTGGCCTAGAGACTGGGAGACAGGAAAGTAGGGGAGGAGCTGGTTGGTGGGGGGCAGATAGTAAGTTCAGTGTCGGAGACATGAAATGCTCCCCCAGGTTAGAGAAACCATCAGAACACTGGGGGCTCGGATGACTGAGTCCTTCAGAATAAAATGGGCTGAGGAAGCAGGATTCCTGGGTTAAAGCCCCAGAGTCACGTCACTGAAGAAGCCCGACAATGTGTGTTCTTTGGCATTTTATTTCAAAATTGCAGCAAAGACAGAGAAAAAAAAATCAACGGCAGCACCAGGGGTCTGGCCTGAGAACGGAGAGATCCGGAATCGGGGCCAAGGTGTATCCTTGACCTTACGACAAGGAGTAATGGGAGGACCTGAACCCGCGACTAGGGGCTGGGGGCCAAGATGCCTGGGTCGGCCCTTACGGCTTTGGGAGTGTCGCAACCACATGGGGGCGCCAGAGACCCAGACGCCGCCCGCTGGCCTTTTATTTCATATTGCACTTCAGGTGAGTCATTGGTAGGGAGGCGAGTGCTGGCGTGACGAGATGCTACGGGTCGGTGGATCTGGAGCACAGCCTGCAGCTTCACACCGGGAACATCCACTCGTGGGCTCTGATTCCGTACTGCGGAACAACGGAGGCAGTGCGTGAAGTGGAAGCTGCACTACAACTCCCAGTAGGCCCTGGGGTGTTCCAGGCCGAGTGCCTACGGAGCTGTGCCCCAGCGGCTCACGGGAAATGTAGTCCACTTCCCAGAGGGCCCCCAACAATGATGGGAACGGGGAATCAAGGCTAAGGCGGCGCAGAGGCTTCCGGGAGATGTAGTTCTGAAGACAGGAATTATGGCCAGGCCTCTAAGGCTCTTGGAAAAAGTCACTTTCAGCTCAGAAAGCCCAGATAGTCAGAGGATGTGTAGTTCTAGGTCCTGATGCACAAAAGTTTACAGAAATGTAGCTCTAGGTCTGGGAAAGGAGCCCAGAGATTCTTGGGAAAGAGATCTTGGCCCAGAAGACAGGAATACCCCCAGAGATTTATGGGATTAAACAGTCTGGTGCCAGAGAGGGGCCAAGGTCCAGAGGCTCATGGGAGGAAGCTTTCTCCGGCCAAAGGGATAGCCCAGGGCTCCAGGGAATCTTGGGAGGCCAACCTCTGAGATGGCCAGAGGGCTGGCTAAGGTCTCAGTGATTCATGGAAAGGGCCTTTCTCCCACCAGGGCACCCGGGGCAGCAGAGGATCACAGGGAGGGAGTTTCTCCCACCAGGGCACTCAGGGGCCTCAGAGGCCCACGGAGAGGGGGTTTCTCCTACCAGGGCACCCAGGAGCCGCAGAGGATCACAGGAAGGGGTTTCCAAAGCTGAAGACATATCCAGGGCTCCGGGAGCTCCCAGGAAAGGGTGATTTAGCCCCAAGGGGTTTTCCAGGCCACAGAGCAGCACGGAAAGCCCACTCTCCAGGGCCTCAATAAGAAAGGCCATTATCTGTTCCTGGTACTACTGAAGGAGGCTGGCTGTTAGCCCAGGGGCTCATGGGACACCAACTTCTCCAGGGAACAAGCTCCCAGCCCATTCCCCAGCTCCCTGCAGCTCACCTGGATCTCCTTCAGCTCCTTCTGGAAGCGGAGGATCAGCTCAGGCCCATTTTCCATGGTGGGAATGTGGAGGTTCTGGGACAGAAGGTGCGGTGAGGACCAAGCCCCTCCCCTCCTTCCGTCCCACCCACAATGGCAGCCCCGCCTCACCCTGTCTTTGTACAGGATTCGGTGCACTGGGCAGACCTGGCAAGCGGTGCCCGAGCCAAAGACTTCCCGCACGCGGCCCTCCTCCAGGGCCCGCAGCAACTGCTTCATGGTGATCGTGCGCTCCACCACCCGGAACTCACCCTGCAGGGCAGTTGGCAGAGACACATGTGTCCCCAGAGGGTTGCCCTGCTGCAGACTTCCACCTCTCCCTCCCTGAGGATAGTGAGAAAGACAGAGGCCTAACGGGAGAGACAGACCCAGGAGAAGGGGCAGAGACATGCCAGTGTGCCCCAGTCCCAGCCCTCTGATGCCCTGGCCCCTGGCACATGGCGCCCATCACCAGAAGATGCCATGTCCTCACCCAGGTCTGAGCCATGTCCAGTAGACTCTGTCTGACCACTCCAGGCAGGATAACACCATTCAGCGGGGGCGTCACCAGCTCCAGCACTAGAGCAGGTGTAAGGGGTGGAAGATGTTACCTCTCACCCCCTAGCACCCCGATCTTAAGAGCCACCCCCTTCCCCCATCCCAGAATCCCTGGGGCCTGTAACCTGCCAGGAATGATGGTGCCACCCACTTCCACCAGGGTTCGGGCTGGGTCATGGGTGGGCTTACCCCCATCTTCGTGGGTCCAGTAGACAAAGATGTTCATGGTTCCCACCTCGGTGAGCTGGTGGTCGGGCCCATACAGCCAGAGGACCTGTTCACAGCCCCGCTTGAGTGCCTCCTGTTGCACTAACACGGTGGGCCCATAATTCCTGGTGGAGGGCAGCCTGGTTGGGTGGGGCAAGGGAGCCCCATCCTTCCCCAGCCCAGCCCCAGAGGAGGCTCATCCTACTCTCTCCCGTCTCCCTGCTCACAGCTCTCGCAGGGCTCCCCAGTTCCCCTGAGATGGAATCCTTGACTTTTCATTTGGCATCAGGACCCTAAATGGTTATGTCCCCTCTCTCCTGTCTCTTCCCACTTTTCTTTCTTTTCTTTTCTTTTTTTTTTTTTAAGACGGAGTCTCGCTCTGTCACCCAGGCTGGAGTGCAGTGGTGCGATCTTGGCTCACTGCAAACTCCGCCTCCCAGGTTCAAGAGATTCTCCTGCCTCAGCCTCTCTTGACCTGGTGATCTGCCCGCCTCAGCCTCCCAAAGTGCTGGGATTACAGGCGTGAGCCACCGCGCCCAGCCCTCACCCATTTCATACTGACCAAATCCTCAGCTGTCATTCAAAACCCTATTTTTTTTTTTTTTTTTTTTGAGACAGAGTCTTGCTCTGTCGCCCAGGCTGGGGCTAGAGTGCAGTGGTGCGATCTCAGCTCACTGCAACCTCCGCCTCTCAGGTCCAAGCGATTCTCGTGCCTCAGCCTCCTGAGTAACTGGAGTAACTGGGGCATGCAGCACCATTTCCGGCTAATTTATATTTACATTTATATTTATATGCCCGCCTCAGCCTCCCAAAGTGCTGGGATTACAGGAGTGAGCCACAGCGCCCGGCCTTAATTTTTATATTTTTAGTAGAGACAGGGTTTCACCATGTTGGCCAGGCTGGTCTCAAACTCCTGACCTCGAGTGATCCGCCCACCTCGGCCTCCCAAAGTGCTGGGATTACAGGCGTGGGCTACCGCGCCTGGCTCCATAACCATTTCTGTTGTCACCTCCTCGAGAGGTGTTTCCAGACCTCCAGGCTGGGTGCTGGACCTTCCCTGGACTCCCCCAGTGAATTGGGCTACCTGGATGACTTTCTGAATCTCTCTCCCAGAGATAGCCTCTCCCCTCAGCTGCTAACAAGCCTCCCATGGCTCCCCAGTGCCCCAAGACAAGACCCTAGCCTCCTTCCGGTGTTCCAGGCCTGCCTGGGTCTAATGAATACCTGCTAAGCATTTTTCAAAACCCAGACTTATTTTTGTAACCTGAACATCTTCTGTGATCCTATTCCTTCTGTCCCTGTACACATGGTTCCCAGGACTGGAAACAGTTTGCTGACTTTTGTACCCAGGAAACCCCCTCCTCCCTCCTCATCAGAAGTTGAAGGGTCGCCTCCTCTGTGAAACCTTTCTTTTTTTTTTTTTGAGATGGAGTTTCACTCTGTCGCCCAGGCTGGAGTGCAGTGGCGCGATCTCGGCTCACTGCAAGCTCTGTCTCCTGGGTTCTCGCCATTCTCCTGCCTCAGCCTCCTGAGTAGCTGCAACTACAGGCGCCTGCCACCAAGCCCGGCTAATTTTTTTTTTTTTTTTTTTTTGTATTTTTAGTAGAGATGGGGTTTCACTGTGTTAATCAGGATGGTCTCGATCTCCTGACCTCGTGATCCGCCCGCCTCAGCCTCCCAAAGTGCTGGGATTACAGGCGTGAGCCACCGCCTCTGGCCTCTGTGAAGGCTTTCACAATGCCCTGGGTCACCTCACCAGAGAACATGCAGCTCCGAATACTGGGGTTCCCACCAGCCTGGGAGACCCAGGAGGGCAGGGCTCGGGGCTGACTTATCTGTGTCCCCAGCTTCTGCCAGCACAGGGCCTGGCCCTCAGGAGACCTCACACGATGTGGCTGAAAGGACCTGAATGCACCCCCAGCTGGGGCCACATTCCTGTCCCAACACGCCAGTGCCCACCCTCTGCCTTGGTTGCCCAGGAGACCCAGCTGTCTCCTTCCTGCCCTGCTGAGCTGAGGCCACTGGGAGACAGATTTACACAGAAAGTCCACACGGGGGTGAGGGGCTTTGGAGGCTCAAACGACTGTGGGAGCTGGGTATGGGGAGCACAGCCCAGCCTGGGGGATCAGGGGAGGCTTCTGGGGCGAGAAGCCAATGAGCTGAGTGTAAGCTTCACTCCTGGAGGCTTCCAGGGACCAGTCCTGGTTTCCCCACTGACCTCCACCCAATGCCTTCCCATCTGTGGGCCTTTTTGTCCATCTGAAAAATAATCCCCTCCTCCTTCCTTCCATGGTTTGTTTTCAGGGACCAGGGAGGTCACTTAGCACTGAGCCCTGCACGGTGCTGATGATGTCACCTTCGTGTGACATCCAGAGGCATGGCCGAAAGCACGCACGCTGGTCCCTGTGTCTCCAACGCCCAGTGCGCCAGTCGTTTTGGGGATGGGGGTGCTACTTACCCACCTAACTTGTAGTTGCCGACTCCGCCCACCCAGGCCCGGATGAAGGCTGGGTCGGCCAGGAGGGAGACCGGGGTCACGGAGCCTCCAGGGAAGTAGGCACCCACTGGGCAGAGAATGACGAACAGGAGCGCGCGCGTGGGCTGGCTGACACCCAGCGAGGGCTGCGACGGGCAAAGGGGCAGCGTCAGGAGTCCAGGCCCCCAGTCCCTTCCCGTCCCCAGGCCCAGGCCTCCAGGACCCCACCCCTGCCCTGCGGAATCCAACCCCCGCAGCCCAGCTTCCCAGCCCTGGAGTTGGGCCCACCTCATTCCCAATGAGCACAGGCCGCACATAGAGGCTGGTGCCGGCGGCATCGGGGACCCAGTCCTTGTCCACTTCAATGAGCCGGCGGATGCACTCCAGCAACTCCAGCTTGTCGAAACTCTGGGTGGGATTCTGAATGAGTCAAGGGGCCCTTGCTGCCCCGGCCCCAGCCCTCCTCCCCACCCCGGTGGACCGGGACCCCTCACCGGCAGGCACATGCGCATGGCTGAGCGCAGCATCCGGTCCATGTTGAGCCAGGGGCGGAAGAGGCGCACCTGCTGGTCTTTGCCTTTGAACGCCTTCATGCCCTCAAACAGCTGCGGGGACACGCGGGCGGGGAGGCTCAGAGACTTCTCCAGACAGTCATGAGAGACACCAAGACAGACAGAGACAGATACACAAAGACACAGACAACTGAAAGATGGAGGCCAAGAGGAGAGCACCGGGGAGATTTAGCAGCTGGGTCAGAGAGATGGAGAAAGAGACAGATATAGACAGAGAGACAAACAGGCAGAGACACACGGAGACTCAAGACAGCAAAGGACACGACCGGGCTCAGTGGCTCACGCCTGTAATCCCAGCACTTTGGGAGGCCGAGGCAGGAGGATCACTTGAGTGTAGGAGTTCGTGACCAGCCCAGGCATTATAGCAAGACCCCATCTCCACCCAAAAATACGAAAATTAGCCAGACGTGGTAGCACGTGACTGGAGTCCCAGGTATTTGGAAGGTGGTGGGAGGATCACTTGAGCCTGGGAGTTTGAGACTGCAGTGAACCACGATCATGCCACTGCACTCCAGCCTGGGACCTGGTTTTTTTTTTTCTGGAGACTCTGTCCCTGATCACTGCCCCATGGTTCCAAGTTTGCTTGTTCAGCATCTGCTCCACTGCAGAGTGGAAGAGCCTGGAAGGCAGGGATTACCCTTGACACGTTTACCAGACAGCCTCTCCTGCAGTCCCATGCACCAGGGTAGGCAGTGCTTGGCACAGAGTGTTTGTTTTGTTTTGTTTTGTTTTGAGACAGGGTCTCACTCTGTCGCCCAGGCTGGAGTGCAGTGGCATGATCTCTGCTCATTGCAACCTCCGCCTCCCAGGTCCAAGTGATTCTCGTGCCTCGGCCTCCTGGGTAGCTGGGATTACAGGCGCCCGCCACCACGCCCAGCTAATTTTTGTATTTTTAGTTGATCCACCACCCGGCTCGGCCTCCCAAAGTGCTAGGATTACAGGCGTGAGCCACTGCGCCCAGCCAGACTTTTTTTTTTTCCCCATAGTGGGTTTTTGATGAATGAATAGATAAATGAATGGAAGACAAGCAAAACTAGCTACAATATTTTGGGGGGATAAAAACCACCACCACAAAAATGAGGGGCAAGATGGGGCAGGGGCAGGGAGTAGCCATATCAGGTAGTAAAACAGATTATAAATCTACAATACTTAAAACAGAGTGACACTGCTATATGAGTGGGCAGACTGAATAATGGAATAGATAACCAAATATCCATCTAGAGAAAAACTATGTTGAATCTCGATTTCACACCTCACACCAGAAAAAATTCCAGGTGCATTAAAAGTCTAAACAAAAAAAATATATATATTACACCATAAAAGCTATAGAAGGAAACAAAAATAACTGTTTTATATCTTGAATTGGGAATTTTATTTTTTATTTTATTTGAGATGGAGTCTCACTCTGTTGCCCAGGCTGAAGTGCTCTATCTTGGCTCACTGCAACCTCTACCTCCCAGGTTCAAGTGATTCTTTTGCCTCAACCTCCCAAGTAGCTGGGATTACAGGTGCCTACAACCACGCCCGGCTAATTTTTGTGTTTTTGGTAGAGACGGGGTTTCACCATGTTGGCCAGGCTGGTCTTGAACTCCTGACCTCAGGTGATCCGCCCACCTCGGCCTCCCAAAGTGCTGGGATTACAGGCGTGAGCCACCACGACTGGACTTTTTTTTTTTTTTTTCCAATTTCTTGTACAGATAGGGTCTTACTATGTTGCCCAGGCTGGTCTTGAACTCCTGAGCTCAAGCAATCCCCCTGCCTCTTCTTCCCAGCCCCAGATGAATTTTTTAAAACCTAACCTGATAGAAAAATCAGCCTAGCAAATGGACAGTTCAGACAAGAGAAAATACAGGTGGCCCTTAAGCTCGTGAGAAGATAGTCAATTTCATTAATCACTAGGGAGAAAAATGCAAATTAAAATTAGTTTGAGATACCTTTAAAACCACATGGGAGATTGGAAAAGATCTAAAACTTGGACAAGGGTTGTCCAAGGTATGGAAACAGGCTCTGCTGGTGGGTGTGGAAACTGACACACCCTGTAGATGTAGATGTGGCGATACGTATCAAGATTACAAGCATACATATCCTTTGACCTACAGTTCCCGAAATTGAGCCTCTAGATACATTTGCACTTAAACAAGTGACTAAAGAAGGGACGTGTGTACTGGATTCCTTTTTTTTTGTTTTTTTGAGATGGAGTCTCGCTCTGCCGCCCAGGCTGGAGTGCAGTGGCGCAATCTCGGCTCACTGCAACCTCCGCCTCCCGGGTTCAAGCAATTCTCCTGCCTCAGCCTCCTGAGTACCTGGGATTACAGGCACCCGCCACCACACCCAGCTAATTTTTGTATATTTAGTAGAGATGGGGTTTCACCATGTTGGCAAAGCTGGTCTTGAACTCCTGACCTCAGGTGACCCACCTGCCTCGGCCTCCCAAAGTGCTGGGATTACAGGTGAGCCACCACAGCTGGCCTTGTACTAGATTCTTTATTGCAAAATTGTTTATAATAGACTGGAAACAACCTAAGTGTCCAACAGTAGGGGATTGCCTAAGGAGGTGCATTGTTAGGATGATACAGCATGAGGCTGCAAGAAAGATGGAAAAAGCTCTTTAAGCTTTAAGGTATAGAGAAGAATTTCCAGGCCCAGTATGATGGCTCATACCTGTAACCCCAGAACTGGGAGGCTAAGGTGGGAGAATTGCTTGAAGCCAGGAGTTCGAGACCAGCCTGGGCAACAAAGTGAGATCCTGTCTTTGCACAAGATTTAAAAATTAACTGGGCAAGGTGGTGTGTGCCTGTAGTCCTAGCCACTCGGGAGGCAGAGGCAGGAGGATCACTTGAGCCTAGGAGGCGGAGGTTGCAGTGAGCTGAGACCATGCCACTGCACTCCAGCCTGGGAAACAGAGCAAGACACCGTCTCAAAAACAAAACAAAACAAAACCCAGGTAAATAGAGCCCGGATACACCGGATATAGTGGCTCATGCCTGCAATCCCAGGACTTTGGGAGGCTGAGGCAGGAGGATCACTTGAGCTTAGAAATCTGAGATCACCCTGGGCAGCATAACAAGACCCCATCCCTAAAAAAAAAAAAAAAAAAAAAATTAGCTGGGCATGGTGGTGCACACCTGCGGTCCCAGCTACTGGGAAGGCTGACGCAGGTGGATCGCTGGAGCCTGGGAGGTCAAGGCTGCAGTGAGCCAAGATCATGCCACTGCACTCCAGCCTGGGCTACAAAGCAAGACCCTTTCTCAAAAAAAGAGTCATAACAACAACAAAAATGCAGGTGGCCGGGCTTGGTGACTCACGCCTGTAATCCCAGCACTTTGGGAGGCCGAAGCAGGTGGATCACTTGAGCTCAGGAGTTCAAGACCAGCCTGGGTAACATGGTGAAACCCCATCCCTATTATTTAAAAATAATAAATAAACAAATACAGGTAGACAAAGACAGAAAGCAGACTAATGGTTGTCATGGGCTGAGGTGAGGGACAATGGGTACTGATTAATAGGTATGGGGGATTAAACAGTTCTGAACCTTGATGGTGCTGATGGTTGCATAACATTGCCTGCCACTGAATTATGGGCTTTAAAATGGTTGGAGGCTGGGCGCCGTGGCTCACGCCAGTAATCCCAGCCCTTCAGGAGGATGAGGCGGTGGACCATCTGAGGTCGGGAGTTTGAGACCAGCCTGGCCAACGTGGTGAAACCATGTCTCTACTAAATATACAAAAATTAGCCAATAGTGGTGCATGTCTATAATCCCAGCTACTCAGGAGGCTGAGGCAGGAGAATCACTTGAACCTGGGAGGCAGAGGTTGCAGTGAGCCAAGATTGTGCCACTGCACTCCAGCCTGGGCAACAAGAGTGAAACTCTATCTCATAAATAAATAAATAAATAAATAAACAAATAAAATGGTTGGAATCCCACATTTGATGCTGTGTGTTATTATGTATGTGTATTAGTACCACAATAATAAAAAATAAGGCCAGGCATGGTGGCTCACGCCTGCAATCCCAGCACTTTGGGAGGCTGAGGTGGGCAGATCACTTGAGGTCAGGAGTTCGAAAACAGCCTGGCCAACATGGTGAAACCCTGGCTTTACTAAAAATACAAAAATTAGCCGGGTGTGGTGGCGGGCGCCTGTAATCCCAGCTACTGGGGAGGCTGAGGCAGGAGAATCACTTGAACCCGGGAGGCGGAGGTTGCAGTGAGCGAGATTGTATCATTGCACTCCAACCTGGGGGACAGAGTGAGACTCTGTCTCTAAATAAATAAATAAGAAAAAATAAAATAAAAAATAATACACGTGGTCGGCCTGCAATCCACACATGCCCTGGAGTGTGGGTGACATAGGGACGGCATTGTCCTACTCCCTCATCCTCCCCCTTCCGCCCCCTGGACCCGCGGGATCACAGCAGTGCGTTCTGTCTGCCAGGGCCACAGGCTTCCTCTGCTCTCACTCAACTGAAGAAAAAGTACTGGGTCCCCAGCCAGAGGACAACTGCTGTGCTGGGCTGAAGGGAGAAGTGTGTGGTGGTCTCCAAGTAACCAGCTTCCTGGGGGCTCAGCAGGCGGAATCCTGCCCATCACGCTTATGTCCTGGCAGGAGTGTCTGGCTGCGATTGGAGGTGTGTGTGCTCTGTACAGAATCGACTGGTGTTGCTTAGATGTCCAGAGTGGGAGGGGAGAGGGGAAAAAACAAAACCTTAAAATTCTGGAAAGGAAGGAAGAAAGGAAAAAACAGAGGGAGGGAGGGAAAGGAAAGAAAGGAATGGAATAAAAGTCTTCATGCCACAGAACTGTGCCCTGGAGGACTAAAATCAGCCAACCTGCTAACCAGTTACTGGAGCTGTAAGATGCTCACTTAAATCTTGTCTCAACCAAAGTTTCCTCCTGAAGACTTTGCTTTCAGCCGCAGCTATAAGTCCTAAAACCAAATGCCTCCTGGATCTGTCTCCTAGAAACTTCACAGTATCTCAGGCTCACCAGGTGCCACAAAGCCGCTCCTCCTCCTGGGTCCCCATGTGGGGACAGGCCCAAGGTCTACCTGGTCACCAGCCCGGCTTCCTAGCCTGCAACTCTTGCCCTCTACATGGCCTGAGAGGGCTCTTACTATACCCAGACATGGCCCTGCCCCTCCCTTCCTCAGAGCCCTCAGTGGCTCCCAGCACCCTTGGACAAGGCCCCAGCCCCTCAGCTCCTCCATGGCCCTGACATTTTCAGCCTCCTTAACCATGCTCCAACACCGCAATTTCTCCCACATGTACCAGGCTCTACTCCCGTTTGGGGTTTGGATTGGCTGTCTCCACTCCTGCCATCACCCCCCGACTGTCCCCCTTCCCACCATCTCCAACTGTCCCCTCTCCCGCCATCCCCCCTGGGCTGTCTCCTCTCCCGCCATCCCTCCCCCGGCTGGCCCTCTCCCACCATCACTTCCCCGGCTGTCCCTCTCCCGCCATCCCTCCCCCGGCTGTCCCTCTCCCACCATCACTTCCCCGGCTGTCCCTCTCCCGCCATCCCTCCCCCGGCTGTCCCTCTCCCGCCATCCCTCCCCCGGCTGTCTGTCTCCCGCCATCCCTCCCCTGGCTGTCCCCTCTCCCACCATCCCTCCCCTGGCTGTCCCCTCTCCCGCCATCCCTCCCCTGGCTGTTCCTCTCCCGCCATCCCTCCCCTGGCTGTCCCCTCTCCCGCCATCCCCCTGGCTGTGCCCTCCCCCACCATCTCCCCCCACAATGGCTGTCCCCTCTCCCGCCATCATCCTGGCTGTCCCTCTCCCGCCAGCCCCCCGGCTGTCCCCTTTCCTACCATCACCCTGTCACCTCTCCCACCATCCCGCCCTAAGCTTCCCTCTATGCCAGAAGAAGCCATGCTTTCTTTCAAGTGAGGCTGGGGGTCTCTACTGGCCTCCACAGGGCCTCCATCAGAGCACAGATCATACTGAGTTATGCCCACAGCATGGGGTTTTCCAAGTGAAGGAACCGGGTCTGCTCATCTCGGGGAACCCAACATCACCAAGCATGAGCCTGGAACATGGAAGGCCTCAGAAAACAAATGGTGAATGCACAGAAAGGAGAAACACACAACAAACAAACCAAGAGAGGTGCACCTGGCAAGAGACACAGCAAGGAGGAGGAGATGCAGACAGGGACAGGGAGAGAGGCCGGCCGCCATGCCACCTGCAGGGAGTAGTGGAGGCTGGAGGAGGCTGGGTGCAGCGTGAGGTTCTGGAAGGGCTGGATTCGGGGCTGGCCCCAGCCCTTGTCATTCCATTCCACCATCAGCATGTGGTCGGTAAATGTCTTCCCAAACACCAGGGGCTCACCGGGGCCAGGCTTCTTATGAGGCTTCTGTGTCATTTCCAGCTGCAGGTCTGCAGCCTGAGGAAAGACAGGGGTATCCTAGAATCTGGCCACAACCTCCCAGCTGAAAAACTACAACTCCCATGAAGCCCTGGGCCTCAGACCCATAGAGAAGAAGGAACTGTCACCCTGGAGGATTCTGGGACATGCAGTTTCATCCCTTGTCAGTGGCCCAATGGCAGGTGTTAAGCTACCACCACTCACTGCCATCTCTGGGCTGTGGACCTTTTGGAGATGCCCAAAACCAGCTGCCAGCCCCCTCCTCTCTCAGAGCCAAGCATCGAGTTCCCTCCTTTCACCTTGAAACTGGAGGAGGCATATCTTCTGGGACCACACAGAAGCCAAGGGACAGAGAGAAGCTTTCGTGCCCAGATCTGGGTGGAGAAAGAAGTGAGAGAGGGGGTGAGTGGGGCACAGCAGGGGCCCTGGCAGCCCGCTCACCACCTCCTGCACTTGGAGGTCCCACTGGCCTGCCTGTTCTGTCCCAGTTTCAGTCCATTCTAGATAGGGGCAGGTGGTCCTGAAGGAGGCCAAGTCCCCTCCCTGCCCTGACGAGGACTCCCTGGAAAGAGCTGAGTCAGCTCCCGCCCCCTCCTCCATGCTGGGGCAAAGTCAAACGCAAGCGCCTCCCACCCCAGAGACCTTTGGTCGCAGCCTGGAGATCAGCTCAGACAAGAAAACGACCAGGGAAGGCACACAGGTAAGTGAAGGCCTCCGGGTACTCAAGTGCTGACAGGCCTTAGAAGACCAAGGGACCGACAGGTCCTGCTCCCCCAGAGCTCAGGGGTGCAGACCCCAGGCCCGCCTCCCTCAGACCTAAGTAAGAGTCCAGACTCTAGCTGCCTCCTCCCTCAGACCCGAAGTCTGGGCCCCCAGCCCCTCCTCCCTCAGACCCAGGAGTCCAGGTCCCCAGCCCCTCCTCCGCCAGACCCAAGAGTACAGGTGCTTATTGTCTGAAGGTATTCGATCAACTGGGCTCTGATTACCTGAAACCCAAACCCATTTTGGCAGTGACTCCAATTCCCTTCAGCCCCTGGGGCTGAGGGGCAGCTACAGGGGCCTGGGGAGCCACTGCAGTCCTCACTGCATGAGGCTCAGGCGGGTCCTCCCAGAGGGGAGTAGGAAGAGCAGGTCTGGCTGTGTCCAGCAGGTTGGGCCCTCTCTGGTGACCTTTGACCTCACAAGGCCTCTTTCCCCAGCCCTGTGGGGAGGCGTTGGGGCGTGAGGTTGAGAGAGACAGAGTGGCCTGGCCTGGCCTGCCCTGTGAGCTGGGTGAGTTGGTACTGATTCTGGAAGATGGACGTGAATGGGCGTGGTCACTTGTCGCTAGGTGAGTTGCTGGGAGATGGGCCTGCAGCATGGTCTTGCTGGTGTGAGGCTCCAGGGATTCCGGGGTGATCAGAGCGTGGGTCCCCGGATTGCCTTTGGGTGGCGACATCTAGACTGCTCAGCCTTGCAGCCATGCTTCTGCCCAGAGGGATAGGACACCCACAGTACGAGAGAGACAAACACAGTGCGACAGCCAGCCTGTGGGCAGGAGAGCTGCCCTCAGAGCCAAGATGAAAAAAAGAGAGTAAGAGATGGAAGAGGAAGGATGAGAAAAAGAAACACAGAAAGGGGCGCACAAACAGAAAAAAAAACAAAAAACAAAACCAGAAATTGACGCCAAGAAACAAGAGATGCCAAAATAGATCTAATCATAGAAAGAGGCCACACGCAGTGGCTCGCGCCTGTAATCCCAGCGCTGTGGGAGGCCGAGGCAGGAGGATAGCTTGAGGCCAGGTGTTCAAGACCAGCCTGGGCAACATAGGGAGACCCTGTCTCTACAGAAAATACAAGTTAACTGGGCGTGGTGGCGGGCGCCTGTAGTCCCAGCAACTTGGGAAGCTGAGGCAGGAGAATTGCTTAAACCCAGGAGGCGGAGGTTGCAGTGAGTCGAGATGGTGCCACTGCACTCCAGCCTGGGCGACAGAGCAAGACTCTCTGTCTCAATTAAAAAAAAAAAAAACAAAGAAAGAAAGTAGGCAGCTGGCTCAGTAGCTCATGCCTGTAATCACGGCACTTTGGGAGACAGAGGTGGGAGGACTGCATGAGGCCAGGAGTTCAAGATCAGCCTGGGCAATATAGCAAGACCCTGTCTCTACAAACAATTTAAAAATTAGCCAGGTATGGTGGCACACACCTGTAATTCCAGTTACTCAGAAGGCTAAGGTGGGAGGATCACCTGAGCCCAGTAGGTCAAGGCTGTGGTGAGCTATGATCACACTGCTACACTCCAGCATGAGTGATAGAGTGTCTCTCTAAAAAAAAAAAAAAAAAGACCAGCATGGTGGCTCACGCCTGTAATCTGAGGCAGGTGGATCGCTTGAGCCCATCTACTCAGGAGGCTGAGGCACGACAGTCGCTTGAACCCATGAGGCGGAGGTTACAGTGAGCCGAGATCGTGCCACGGCACTCCAGCCTGAGCAACAGAGCAAGACTCGGTCAAAAAGAAAAGACGAGACAAAGAAATAAAGTACGTTTGGGGGTTCACAGGGCAGGTCTCTATAATGTGATAGAACCTCCATTATGTCCCATACAGCCCAGGAGTATCACCATCAAAGACCAGGAGTGTCACTGTCAAAGCCCAGCAATGCCCTCCATACTCCAGGACTGTCCCCATATCACGGCCCCGGAGAGACCCCATCATACTGCAGTCTGCCCTTGTCACAGCCCACACATGACTCCATCACGTCTAGAACTGCCCCCTTTATAGCCCAGGACTCTCCCCCATCACAGACCAGGGCTGTTCTATGACGGCCCAAGATGCTCCACATCACAAGTCCAGATTGTGCCTGTAACTTATCAGAACTGGTCCCCACCAGAGCCGAGTACTGTCCCAAACAGCTCAGGAATGTCCCCCATCCAAAGCCCAGCACTTTTCCCCATTATAACCAGCATTGTCTCTGCCAAATATCAGGGCTTATTTCCTATTCACCAGGTCTGAAATTAAAAAAAAAAAATCCCATTGTTGTCTTTTTCAATCCCCAGGACTATCCCTATGTTGCTGTCTAGGCCAGTACCTTCCAGACTGTCCCTACCATGGTCCAGCACTGTCCCCTCCACACCCCGGGACTGTCCCCATCACAGCTGAGGACTCAGCCCAATTATCTCCATTACAGGATATCTCTATCTTCATCAGAGCCTAGGAATGTCCCATCATGAGTTCAGGGCCATTCTATGACACCAGAACTGTGCCATGATGAGACGGTCCACATCAGTCCCAAGTGGACCTGTCAAAGCCCAGTACTGCCCCACCACAGTCCAGGAATGTCACCACTAAAGCCCAGATTGCCCACATACCCCAGGTATCCCAGGACTATCCCTATCAGTCACTAAGAGCCGAAAAAAGTGAAATTCTGCCCTGACATTCATCAGCTAGGATAAGAGACTCAAATAAAGTCAGGTGTAAAGTTAACAGACAGTTCTCCCAAGGTTACACCGCAGCTGTGAAGGCTTGTAATGACCCCTTTCTTTGGCTGTTTCCTTCCTCACTGAGAAACCTTGTTCTCTGAAATCATAGACTCTGGGAAACGCTGCTGCTGTTTGACATCGCACAGTCAGAAGGGATCGTCTCAGCCAGCCTGCAGCATCTGTCACTTTGACCATGAGACGCTGCCTCGATTTCCAATCCAGGTGCAAAGCTTCAGATAGGAGTTTGGGAAGCACAGCAATCCCCATCTCTATTTTTTTCAACTTTCATTCCAAGAAAATAGGACCTTGAGTCCAATTCCCAGAGCTGAGACTTGAGGTCCAACTCTGCCCTCACCTGCACCCGGCCCTGGAGGTCTGGGCCCCTTTATTCCAGCTCCCGCACAGGCTGATGCCCCACCGCACCCCAGGGCTCCGCTCCCCAAATCACAACCTCCCCACCCCCACGCCTCCCTCATTACAGGGTCCCCCACCATGTTTCCCTTTTTTTTTTTTTTAACCTCCCCACCAATTACTTGCCCCACCTCATCCGCGTCTACCTGCTCCCCCTCACCCCATTAAAGCCTCGTGCTCCTTTCCAAAGGGCGCCATCCTCCTCCGCGCCCTGCAGCGGAACCCCAGGGCGGGAAGAGCGGCGCCGAGTCGGACCGGCTGCAGGCCAGTGGTCTTCCCGGAAGTGCGCCTCCCCCGGTTATTTCACAGACCCCGGCGCGGGGCTGCGAACCCACCTGCCCCAGAGCGGCTGCGGCCATGATCCGTGCGGCGCGTAACTGCGCCCGCCCGGGGCGCGGCCCCGAAGAGAGACGTTCCGGCCACGCCCCGCTCACGCCTCCTTCTGGGGGAAGGCGGCCGACCAGCGCCCCAGGCCGTCCCAGCTCCAGGGCGTCGGCAGGGAGCCAGACACTGCTGCGGGGCGCAGGCGCTGGTGGGAGGGCAGGACTTGAAATACGGTCCCTGCCAGGCGAAGTGGCTCAGGTCTGTAATCTTAGCACTTTGGGAGGCCGAAGCGGGCGGATTACCTGAGGTCAGGAGTTAGAGACCAGCCTGGTCCAACATGATGAAACCCCGTCTCTACTAAAAATACAAAAAATTAGCCGGGCGTGGTGGCGGGCGCCTGTAATCTTAGCTACTCGGAAAGCTGAGGCAGGAGAATTGCTTGAATCGGGGAGGCAGAGGTTGCAGTGAGCCGAGATGATGCCACTGCACTCCAGCCTGGGCGACAGAGTGAGACTCCGTCTCAAAAAAAAAAAAAAAAAGGCCTGGCTTGGTGGCTCACACCTGTAATCCTAGCATTTTGGGAGGCCGAGGCGGGCGGATCACCTGAGGTCAAGAGTTCGAGACCAGCCTGACCAACATGGTGAAACCCCGCCCTACTAAAAATACAAAAATTAGCTGGGAGTGGTGGTAGACGCCTGTAGTCCCAGCTACTCGGGAGGCTGAGGTAGAAGAATTGCTTGAACCCGGGAGGCCGAGGTTGCGGTGAGCCGAGATGGCGCCATTGCACTCCAGCCTGAGCAACAAGAGCAGAACTCCGTCTCAAAGAAAAAAAAAAGAAAAGAAAAAAAGAAAAAAAAAAAAAGAAATACGATCCCCACCCAGGCTGTGTTCCAGCCACACTCAAGCCAGGTACTAACGTGCATGCAACGGTTTTCAAAAAAGCATTTCCTTGGGAGCAAAAATGCATTTTTTGTCGCGGAGCGCTGGCAAGCATAAGCAGCACGAGGTAAAGAAAGGGAAAGGCAAGGAGCAGGACATTCCGTGTATCACGATCCCTTCGTGAAAGGGAAAAGCACATCTTAAATATCAGCGACGCGGACACCACGTCAATGCACAGGAACGGGAATGGTGCTTTGGAGAAGGGCTTCTGAAGAGGGCCGCAGGTAGGGATAAAGGGCAGCCTCACTTTGCAGCCTGGATACTGCCCTGTTCCAATATTTTTTCCTATCAACGAAAAAGATGTATGTGTAGCCCAGGCTGGAGGGCAGTGGCGCGATCTCGGCTCACTGCAACCTCCGCCTCCCGGGTTCAAGCAGTTCTCCTGCCTCAGCCTCCTGAGTAGCTGGGATTACAGGCGCCTGCCACCACGCCTGGCTAATTTTTGTATTTTTAGTAGAGACTGGGGTTTCACCATGTTGGCCATGGCTGGTCTGGAACTCCTGACCTCGTGATCCCCCCGCCTCAGCCTCCCAAAGTGCTGGGATTACAGGCGTGAGCCACCACGCCTGGCTTGACTCTTTAAGAGGTAAAAACACACACGGTTCACCAGGGCTCCTTCCAGTCCCTTATCATCTGAGAAGCCTGAAAACTGTCAATCCTGCACTCATCGGTGAATAGTCCCCAGCGCAGGGCTTCCTGATTATCCCTCCAGGAGTGTCTCCACAGCATCAGGACCCCAGAGTTAGCCAATCACTGCCCTTCAGGATGCCTCTGACCTCTAGCAACTCAAAGCTGCGGCACCGGCCCCTAAATTGTGCTCCTCTGTTACTGTGCCCCCAAAACCTGCGGGTTACTGTGGCACTCAAATCAGGTCCCCGGCTGGGCGCGGTGGCTCACGCCTGTAATCCCAGCACTTTGGGGGCCAAGGCGGGTGGATCACCTGAGGTCAGGAGTTCAAGACCATCCTGGCTAACATGGTGAAACCCCGTCTGTACTAAAAATACAAAAATTAAGGCCAGGCACGGTGGCTCACGCCTGTAATCCCAGCACTTTGGGAGGCCGAGGTGGGCGGATCACAAGGTCAGGAGTTCAAGACCCGCCTGACCAACATGGTGAAACCCCATCTCTACTAAAGATACAAAAATTAGCCGGGTGTGGTGGCGTGCGCCTGTAATCCCAGCTACTAGGGAGGCTGAGGCAGGAGAATCATTTGAACCCTGGAGGCGGAGGTTGCGGTGAGCCGAGATCGCGCCACTGCATTCCAGCCTGGGTGACAGGGCGAGACTCCGTCTCAAAAAAAATAAATAAATAAAAATAAATAAATAAAAATACAAAAATTAGTTGGGCGTGGTGCCGGGGGCCTGTAATCCCAGCTATTCGGGAGGCTGAGGCAGGAGAATCGCTTGAACCCGGGAGGCGGAGGTTGCAGTGAGCCGACATTGCACCACAGCACTCCAGCCTGGGCGACAGAGTGAGACTCCGTCTCAAATTTAAAAAAAAAAAAAAAAAAAAAAATCGTATCCCTCGGCCATTGTGTCTCGGCAATCCTACCCTGGGACACTCTGTCTCCAAATTCTACCCCCACAGTGCCCCCAAGTCCTGTCCCCGGGTCACTATCCTGCCACCCCTAACAGCCACAGGCCCAAACAGCCAAACCGCGGGACCCTTCCCTCACAGGGCGTCGCCCTGTTTTTCTGCGCTCCGCCCCAGTCCTCCTGCCCCACCCGCCAGCCCCGGGCTGTAGGGTCGGGGCCCACTGACAGCTCCCGCCCCCGCCGCGGCCAATCAGCGGTTGGTGCACACGCCCCCCCGGCCACAGCCAATCCGCAGCAGCCCTGCAGCTCCACCCCTCACCTGGGGGACGCCAGCGCACCCGGGCCCTGCGCCCCTCCTGGGTCCAGCTGGGGAGTCTGCGTCCCCCAGTGCCCTGCGGACCAAAACCCAGGAGTTTCAGCCCCTCCTCCCTCTGATCCAGATGTCTCAACCCCCTACTTTCTCTTCCCTTTGGACTTTTCTTGCCAGCCACCTTCCTATTCTACAGGCAGTGAGAGGAAAACTCCTTTTCCCTGAGGGCCAAGAGTAAGAGGGCCTTCTGCGTCTCCCCCTCCATTACCTCCTAATTAGCGCTTAATTTACTCTCCCCTGCGGGCCTTTAGTTAGCGCGCTGGTGAAGCCAAACCGCTCTACCCTTCCCAGGAGCCCCTGGCGACAGCGACAGGGCTAGCAACATCAGGCACCTGCTTGCTGCAAGGCCTGGGGTTGGGGGGCGGGGGGAGCTGCAGTCCTTCAGGGTCGAGGCAACTTGTGTGTCTGGGGTGCAAGGGCTAAGTGGGGCAGAAGGACTCGTCTAAAGGATGGGAAATAAATAATAACGATATCCTCCTCCTTCTGGCTGCAAATCGTTTTTATGGGAACCTGCAGGGTGACCCGGCACCTTGCTAACTGGGCTTAGAGTCTAAGGGCTTGGGGGCTGCATCTGATACAGGTTGGAGTTTGGGGTGGGAGAGTCCTAGGAAGGGGGCCCCAAGTAGAAATGAGAGAAATCAGGAAGGGATATCGGGGGTGTCCACGGGGGTGCTCCGACTGGCCTTGCGCCCGTACCCCAGCTCTGCACCCCCCGTCACGAGCAGTTCAATGCCCGTGCAGAAGTTGGCTTCGGAGGCCAGGAACACTGCCGCAGCCCCGACCTCAGCGGGCTGGCCCATGCGGCCCAGTGGCTGGGGAGAAAAGAGGGGGGAAGGAGGTCAAGAGGAGCCCCACTTGATCGCCATGCCCCCCACCCCCATGCCACCTTCTACCACCTGGATCTGAACCCCACTCCTACCTGGGCCAGCATGCCCTCTCGGATTGTGGCCCTAGGGTCTGGCGTTAAGGCTGCCAGCTCCTCCCACAGTGGGGTCCAGATGTTTCCTGGGGAGATACTAGAGGAAGGGAGAGGGGGGATCAAAGCAATCTGTCTCGAATCACTTGGGATCACTCCCAGTCACCCCAGTTCCCCCAGGAGGCTCTCTGCCTGCTCAGAGCAGCTCACCAGTTGACTCGGACACCATATGGACTTTCATCCAGGGCCAAAGCTTTGGTCATGGCTGTTACTGCCCCCTGCAGAAAATGGAGCGGGGAAGAAAGTTCAGTCCCCGGGACATGGGGTCCCTGCCATCCATTGTCTCCTGCCAGCCAGGGGGGCATCAGAATGGGGAAGTCATGCCCTCCTTGAAGGCTGCCTTCAGAGGCACCAGGCTTGGTTTCTTGGGAGAAACTTGGCATAGAAATCTGTCACAGGAAGGCCAGGTGCGGTGGCTCACACCTGTAATCCCAGCACTTTGGGAGGCCGGGATGGGTGGATCACTTGCGGCCAGGAGTTCAAGACCAGCCTGGCCAACATGGCAAAACCCCATCTCTGCTAAAAATACAAAAATTAACCGGACATGGTGGTGCACGCCTGTAATCCCAGCTACTGGGGAGGCTGAGGCGTGAGAATTGCTTGAACCTATGAGGCAGGGGTTGCAGTGAGCTGAGATCATGCCACCACACTGCAACCTGGGTGACAGAGTGAGACCCTATCTAAAAAAAAGAAAGAAAGAAAAGAAAAAAAGAAAGCCGGGCGCAGTGGCTCACGCCTGTAATCCCAGCACTTTGGGAGGCCGAGGCGGGTGGATCACCTGAGGTCGGGAGTTCGAGACCAGCCTGACCAACATGGTGAAATCTCGTCTCTACTAAAAAATACAAAAATCTAGCTGGGCGTGGTGGCAGCCACCTGTAATCTCAGCTACTTGGGAGGCTGAGGCAGGAGAATCACTTGAACTCGGGAGGCGGAGGTTGCAGTGAGCCAAGATCACACCATTGCACTCCAACCTGGGCAATAAGAGCGAAACTCCATCTCAAAAAAAAAGAAAGAAAGAAAAGAAAAAACAGAAATCTGCTGGGTGCGGTGGCTCATGCCTATAATCCCAGCACTTTGGGAGGTCAAGGCAGGCGGATCATGAGGTCGGAAGATCGAGACCATCCTGGCTAACATGGTGAAACCCCGTCTCTACTAAAAAATACAAAAAATATTAGCTGGGTGCGGTGGCGTGCGCCTGTAGTCCCAGCTACTCGGGAGGCTGAGTCAGGAGAATCCCTTGAACCCAGGAGGCAGAGGTTGCAGCTGAGATTGCACCACTGAACTCCAGCCTGGTGACAGAGCGAGACTCCATCTTTAAAAAAAAAAAAAAAGAAAAGAAAAAACAGAAATCTGTCACAGGCAGTTATGCCTGGGTGCTGAATCTGGGAGTTAGGTGTGAGACTCTCTAGGGCCAAGATCTTGCTAGGTCTAGCTCCTAAGTTGTCTGGACTCAAAGCCAAGGCCCATGGGAAGGAGTAGGGAGGGAAGGAAGGGGTAGGGGCTGCCATACCTTGGTGGCCACATAGGGAACTGCCTGGGCCTGGCCGATTGCCCCCACCAGGCTGGAGATGTTGATGACATTCCCTTGACTCTTCCGCAGGTAGGGGAGGGCGAGCTAGGGAGACAAGAGGCCAAGTAAGCTACACAAGCCCTGCATCTTCCCAGACCACTGAAACACAGCTACAGCCATCCTGACATCTGGGATGACGGCCACCTCCCTGGCGTGTTCCTAGTTGATCTCAGTGACTGCTAGAGACGGCATCTAACATAACACCCTCTCTGGTTTGCCCTGGGGTCGCTGGGTCTCAGCACTCAAGGAGTCTCTCCTTGGCGGGAAGGGATTTCTCTCTCTTCTCCTCAGTCTCTGACTCTCTTTCTTCGTCTCTATCTCTGTTCCCTTCTCCCTTGGTCTTTGTATGTTACTCAAATTCCTGTCCATATCAAGACAGGAAAATGGATGAGAGATCCAGAAGGCTGCATATTTTTCAAAAATGGGATGAAGTTATTTTCCGGTGAAGTCTCTGTGGCCCAGGCTGGACTGCAGTAGCACGATCGTAGCTCACTGCAGCCTTGAACTCCTGGGCTCAAGCAATCCTCCCCGCTCGGCCTCCCAAAGTGTTGGGATTACAGGCGTGAGGCATCACACCCAGCCAGGAAGTTCTTTTATCCATGGAGGGGAAGATGGTTTCTATGAGGCCTTCATGAAAGGCACTCTAGACCAGGCACAGTGTCTCACACCTGTAATCCCAGCACTTTGGGAGGCTGAGGTGGGTGGATCATCTGAGGTCAGAATTTTGAGACCAGCCTGGCCAACATGATGAAACCCCATCTCTACTAAAAATACAAAATTAGCCAGGCATGGTGGTGCATTCCTGTAATCTCAGCTACTTGGGAGGCTGAGGCAGGAGAACTACTTGAACCCGGGAGGTGGAGGTTGCAGTGAGCCAAGATCGCGCTACTGCACTAGAGCCTGGGCAACAGAGCGAGACTCCGTTTCAGGAAAAAAAAAAAAAAAGAAATGCACTGTTTCCTGCCACCATTTCTCCTGCAATTCAACTCCCTGGCCACCTGGGAAGTCCCTAAATACTCTCTCTGTGTGTGTGCGTGTGTGTTCGTTGACTACACATGACCTTGGATAAACTCAAATTCTATCTTTGATCTCGCTTGCCTTAGAAAGCTGAGCTGGCCAGGCAAGGCCTGTTCCTGCCACTTAAGACTAATTGGTACAAGGCGGCACCCCTAGCAGGCTCTCCGAGTGGGAATCTAAATGAGCTCCCTGCCCGGTTCCCCCCACCGACTCTTTCAAGCCATTTCTGCTCCCCTCCAAAACGACCTCCACCCTTTTCTGTGCTGTATCTTCGACACACCCTGCGTGTTCCAACCTCAGGGCCTTTGAACTTGCTGTTCCCTCTGCCTGGATTGCCTTTTCCTAAGAGAGCCACATGACCCACTCTTAGGGTGGCCAGCCATCCCAGTTTGCCCAGGACTGAAGGGTTTTTGGGGACATGGTATTTTCAGTCCACAGTGTCAATGCTAAACGGGGACGGTCCTGGGTAAACACTCCCTCAGCTCCCTCAAACCCTGATCCGAGGTCACCTCCTCAGTGAGGCCTTCCCTGGCTATACTGTTTAAAGCTGCAAGCCAGGATCACTAGCTCACACCTGTAATCCTTGCACTTTGGGAAGCCGAGGAGGGAGGATTGCTTGAACCCAGGTGTTTGAGGCCAGCCTGGGCAACTTAGCAAGACCCTTCCTTTCTCTTTCTTTCTTTCTTTCTTTCTTTCTTTCTTTCTTTCTTTCTTTCTCTTTCTTTCTTTCTTTTCTTTCTCTCTCTCTCTCTCTTTCTTTCAGATAGGGTATCGCTCTGTTGTCTAGGCTGGAATGCAGTGGTGCAATCTCAGCTCATTGCAACCTCCACTTCCCAGGTTCAAGCGATTCTCCTCCCTCGGCCACCCGAGTAGCTGGGACTACAGGCATGTGCCCCCACACCAGGATAATTTTTTTTTTTTTTTTTTTTTTTTTTTTTAGTGGAGACAGGGTTTCACTATATTAGCCAGGCTGGTCTCGAACTCCTGATCTCACATGATCTGCCTGGCTCGGCCTCCCAAAGTGCTGGGATTCCAGGCTTGAGCCACCGTGCCTGGCCTGTCTTTATTTTTTTTAACAACAAAAAAATATTTTTTGTTTTGTTTTATTTTTTGAGACAGAGTCTCACTCTGTTGCCCAGGCTGGAGTGCAGTGATGTCATCTTGGCTCACTGCAACCTCCTCCCCCCAGGTTCAAGCCCTTCTCCTGCCTCAGTCTCCTGAGTAGCTGGGACTACAGGCATGTGTCACCATGCCTGGCTAATTTTTGTATTTTTTTAGTAGAGATGGGGTTTCACCATGTTAGCCAGGCTGGTCTTGAACTCCTGAGGTCAAGTAATCTGCCTGCTTCCGCCTCCCAAAGTGCTGGGATTACAGGCGTCAGCCACCACGCCTGGCCCAAAAATAAAACAATAAAATAAAACTGCAGTTCCCACACCCCTGGGTCCCCTTCCCTCTTTCAGATGTCTTTTCTCTGTGTCACACACTCCCTTCTGACAGGCCATATATATTTTACTTGTTTGTTCATGTTCTGTCTCTCCCACCAGCATGCAGAAACCTATGAGGGATGGTCAAGATTTCTTTTGTTTCTTCCCCAGCACTAAAGGTGCCTGGCACATAGCACATGCTTCATAAATATCCTTTGAATGAATGAATGGGTGAATTAATGAATGAATGGAGGACCTGGTATGTGTCCAGCCCTGTCCTCAGCAATTTACATGGATTAGCTCATTTCATCCCTCTAACATTCTCCTGTACCTACAAGAAGGAGGTACAGCTGAGAGTCCCATTTCACAAGCGAGGAGACTAAGGAATGGAGGGATGATTGACGCCCACAGGGCATCACGTGACACCTGACAGCACCAGCATTTGCTGCTGGACAGGCTGAGACCCAAACCCATAAACAAACAACAATTTCTCACAATTCTAAGTATTAAGAACTTTAGGCCAGGCACGGTGGCTCACACCTGTAATCCTAGAACTTTGGGAGGCTGAGGCGGGCAGTCACCTGAGGTCAGGAGTTCAAGACCAGACTGGTCAACATGGCAAAACCCCATCTCTACTAAAAATACAAAAATTAGCCGGGTGTGGTGGTGCGTGTAATCCCAGCTACTTGGGAGGCTGAGGCAGGAGAATCTCTTGATCCCGGGAGGCAGAGGTTGCAGTGAGCCACAATCGCACCACTGCACTCCAGCCTAGGCAGCAGATAAAGACTGTCTCAAAAAAAAAAAAAAAAAGAAAAGAAAGAAAAAGAAAAAGAGAAACCATGCTCTAATATGAACGTGAATGATGTGGGCATTGACCAGCCTCTGCCCTCCTCCTCAGGGAACCTCTCATCCTCGCCTCCTCTCACTCCCACCAGCCGTGACACCCTCCCTCCCTCCCAGTGCCCACCCCACCCGCCTTGCTCCATTTCTCTCTCAGTCTGTGCACCTGCCCTGCTGTTTAATCTCCTCCCCCACCTGACCCTGCAAACGTGAGTCTCACCAGGGCTGAGAAACGGATCTTGCCACCCTCACCCCAGCACGAGGCACACAGCTGGAGCTCAGTAAATATTTGTCCCACACTCCCTGAGTGTCCTTCTCCCCGCACCCCTCAAGGTTGCTAAGCACCTGCTCTATATCAAGGACCCGCTGGGGGCCAGGTGCAGTGGCAGGTACCTGTAATGTCAGTGCTTTGGGAGACCGAGGTGGGAGGATCGCTTCAGCCCAGAAGTTCAAGGCCAGCCTGGGCAACATACTGAGACCCCCAGTTCTTAAGTGCCAAGGTTCTGAGACAGGAGCAGGCCTGTTGTGTTTGGGAGCAATGAGGCCAGTGTGGCCGGAGGTGAGGTCAGAGAAGAACAGGGGCCAGATCACGAGGCCTTGAAGGCCCCCACTTCTCCCTTGGACAAATGCAATCAACTCCTTTTTTTGTTTGTTTGCTTTAGAGACAGAGTATTGCTCTGTCACCCACGCTTGAGTGCAGTGGCACGATCTCGGCTCACTGCAACCTCCACCTCCCAGGTTCAAGCAATTCTCCTGCCTCAGCCTCCCGAGTAGCTGGGATTACAGGCGCCCACCACCACACCTGGCTAATTTTTGTATTTTTAGTAGCAACAGGGTTTCTCCATGTTGGCCAGGCTGGTTTCAAACTCCTGATCTCAGGCAGCCTGCCCACCTCGGCCTCCCAAAGTGCTGGGATTACAGGCATGAGCCACCATGCCCAGCTCAAATGCAATCAACTCCTAATACTGGTTCTCCCACTCTCACGCTTAACCCTCAGATTTGTCCCTCATACCTACAGGAGCCAGAGCCTATGATCTGTTAATAATATTAACAGGATCACATCACTCCCTTGCTCAAATACCTGCCACAGCTCCCTATTGCTCTTGACATAAAGACCAGATGATTCAGCATGCCCTTCAAGGCCCTGCCTGATCTGGTTCCCACCCCAATCTCTTCTTGCAACATCCCGTTCTCTCACTGGGCCCAGCTGGCAGCAGCACCAAACCCTGTCTCGCTGCCAGGCCCTCGCCCTGCCATCTCTTTCTCCACCTCCTCCACTGGTCAATGCTGCTCAGATTTCATTACTTCCAGTAAGTTTGGCTACATTCCCTGAACGGGCCAGCCTCCAGGTCACACTCTCCCAGAACCACACCCATCCCCCTCATAAAGCAAAACATACTCTTCTGAACTCATGTCTCTGTTTAGGAAGACCTGGCTGCCCAGGACTGTAAACTCCCCAAGGACAGAGCCTACGTGTACCTGGCTCCCTGCCATATCTCCAGCACCTATAACACTGCCAGGGCCAGGTGCAGTGGCTCACGCCTGTAATCCCAGCATCTGGGGAGGCTGAAGTGGGAGGATCACTTGAGCCCAAGGAGTTTGAGACCAGTCTGGACAACATGGTGAGACTCCCTCGCAGCCATCTCAACAAAAATACAAAAATTAGCCAGGCATAGTGGTGTGCGTTTGTGGTCCCAGGTTTTCGGGAGGCTGAGGTGGGAGGATTACTTGAGCCTGGGAGGTCAGGGCTTCAATGAGCTATGATCACACCATGGCACTCCAGCGTGGGCAACACAGCAAGACCCGATCTCTAACAAAAAACAAACCGAAAAAGAACGTTGCCTGAGGCTGGGTGCAGTGGCTCCTGCCTGTAATCCCAGCATTTTGGGAGGCCAAGGCAGGTGGATCACCTAAGGTCAAGAGTTCGAGACCGGCCTGACCAATATGGTGAAACCCTGTCTCTGCTAAAAATACATTAGCCAGGCATGGTGGCACATACCTGTAATCCCAGCTACTTGGGAGGCTGAGACATGAGAATTGCTTGAACCTGGGAGGTGGAGGTTGCAGTGAGCCGAGATTGCACCACTGCACTCCAGCCTGGGTGAAAGAGTGAGACGCCATCTCCAAAATAAAAGAATGTTGCCTGGCTTGGTCAATACTTGACTAAATAGAGGACTGAATGGATAGATTATTATTTTTTTTTTTTTGAGATGGAGTCTCACTCTGTCTTGCCCAGGCTGGAGTGCAGCGGCGCAATCTCGGCTCACTGCTACCTCTGCCTCCCAGGTTCAAGCAATTCTCCTGCCTCAGCCTCCCGAGTAGCTGGGACTACCACCACGCCCGGCTAAGTTTTGTAATTTTTTAGTATAGACAGGGTTTCGGCTGGGCGCGGTGGCTCACATCTGTAATCCCAGCTCTCAGGGAGGCAGAGGTGGGAGGATGGCTTGAGCCCAGGAGTTCGAGACCTGCCTGGGCAATATAGCGAGACCCCATTCTCCACAAAAAGTAAGAAAAAAAAAGACAAAAATAAAAAAATAAATAAATAAGTAGAGACAGGGTTTCACCATATTGGCCAGGCTGGTCTCAAACCCCTGACCTTGTGATCTGCCTGCTTGGGCCTCCCAAAATGCTAGGATTACAGGCGTGAGCCACCCCACCCAGCCAGGATGGATAGATTTTTTTTTTTTTTTTTTTGACAGAGTCTCACTCTGTCACCCAGGCTGGAGTGCAGTGGCGCGATCTCAGCTCACTGCAACCTCTGCCTCCCAGGTTCACTCTATTCTCCCATCTCAGCCTCCTGAGTAGCTGGGACTACAGGCGCCCGCCACCACGCCCAGCTAATTTTTTGTATTTTTTAGTAGAGACGGGGTTTCACCATGTTAGCCAGGATGGTCTCAATCTCCCAACCTCGTGATCCACCCGCCTCCCAAAGTGCTGGGATTACAGGCATGAGCCACCGCGCCTGGCCTCAGAATGGATAGATCTTTAAGGAACAATCCAGCTCTGAGAGACTACAACTGAAACCCCTGTGTTCCAACACCTTCTGTGGATCCCTACTGCCCACAAAATATAATTTCCTTGACTATCTAAATATCCTTAATCCTGCCCTTGTTTTCCCTAGCCTAGGGAGTCACAAACTTTGGCTTGTATCAGAATCCACCAGGAAGGCCAAAGACCTGGAGATTCTAATTCAAGGGATCTGGGCAGGGGCCCCAGAATCAACATTTAAAGAGCTTCCAAAGTCACATGGCTGAGAGAGAAGAGAAAAAAAGAGAGCTTCTATGGGATTTTGATGGTGATGGTGATGATGGTGATGATAGTGATAACGGTGATGATGGTGATGATAATGGTGGTCATGATGGTGATGGTGAGATGATGGTGATAATGGTGATGATGAGGATGGTGATGGTGAGGATGGTGATGAGGATGATGATAAGGATGATGGTGAAGATGCTGATGATGGTAGTGATGATGATGGTGACGGTGATGGTGAAGATGGTGAGGATGATGATGATAATGATAGTGATGATCATGATGGTGATTTTGGTAATGATGATGGTGATGATGATAATGGTGATGTTGGTGAGGATGGTGACGGTGGTAATGATGGTTACAGTTGTGGTTATGATGGTGATGATTGTGGTAATGGTGATGATAATGGTGATACTGGTGAGGATGGTGATGGTGGTGATGGTGATGATGATTGTGGTAATGATGGTGATGGTGATGGTGATGATGGTGGTGATGATGGTGGCCATGATGGTGATGCTGATGTTGTTGATGGTGATGGTGATGATTGTGGTAATGACAGTGTTGATGGTGATGATGGTGGTAATGATGGTGACGATGATGATGGTGAGGTTGGGGATGGTGATGATGGTGGTGATGTTGGTGATGGTAAATTTTAGTAATGACGGTGGTGATGATGATGAGGATGGTGATGGTGGTGATGGTGATGATTGTGGCAATGACGGTGATGGTGATGATGGTGACGATGGTGGCAATGATGGTGATGCTGATGTTGTTGATGGTGATGGTGATGATTGTGGTAATGATGGTGGTGATGATGGTGATGGTAATTGTAGTGATGGTGGTGATGATGGTGATGGTAATTGTAGTGATGGTGGTGATGATGGCGATGGTATTTGTAGTGATGGTGGTGATGATGATGACGATGGTGATGACGGTGGTAATGGTGATGGTGATGATTGTGGTAATGACGATGGTGATGGCGATGATTGTGGTAATGATGGTGGTGATGTTGGTGATGGTAAATTTTAGTAATGACGGTGGTGATGATGATGAGGATGGTGATGGTGATGATTGTGGTAATGATGGTGGTGGTGATGGTGATGATGATTGTGGTAATGATGGTGATGGTGATGATGGTGGTGATGATGGTGGCAATGATGGTGATGCTGATGTTGTTGATGGTGATGGTGATGATTGTGGTAATGACAGTGTTGATGGTGATGATGGTGGTAATGATGGTGATGATGATGGTGAGGTTGGGGATGGTGATGGTGGTGAAGATGGTGTTGATGGTGATGGTGGTGATGGTGAAAATGGTGATGGTGAGGATGACGGTGAGAATGATGGTGAGGGTGGTAACAATGGTAATGATGGTGATGGAAATAACGATGGTGATAATGGCAGCGACACAAGTGTTCACAAGATTTCTTTGCAACAAGTGCATGAACAAGCAGACAAAAGTCTTTGCCCTCAGGGAAAACAAAGGCAATATGCAAATGTTGTCGGGATCCTGGTGTGAACAAATTAGCTGTAATAAAACATTTGGGAACTTCTGGGTGTATTTAAATAGAGTTAAATATGAGATGGTATTAAGACATTTCTGTTAATTGTATTAGGTGATATAATGGTATTTTTGTTATGTAAAAAAGGCCTGAGCCTGGACAAAATGGTGAGACTCTGTCTCTACAAAAAAATAAAAGATTGGCTGGGCGTGGTGGTGCATGTCTGTTGTCCCAGCAACCTGAGAGGCTGAGGTAGGAGGATCACTTGAGCCTAGGAAGTCGGGACTGCAGTGAGCCATGATCATTTCACTGCACTCCAGCCTGGGTGACAGAGCAAGACACTATCTCAAAATAATAATAATAATAACGCTTTATTTTTAGGAGATGCTTACTAACGTGTTTGGAAATGAACTGTCATTGTGTCGTAATATACTTTATAATACTTTGACAAAAAGAAATATATACATTTATGTATATACAGACACATATATATGGTGTACAAAATGTGAATAAATGCTAATACAAATGATGGGCATATAGGTATTTATTATACTACTATATTTTTCTTTTCTTTTTTCTTTCTTTTTTTTTTTTTTTTTGAGACTGAGTCTTGCCCTGTTGCCCAGGCTGGAGTACAGTGGCGCAATTTCAGCCCACTGCAACCTCCGCCTCCCTGGGTCCAAGTGATTCTCCTGCCTCAGCCTCCCGAGTAGCTGGGATTACAGGTATGCGCCACCCTGCCCAGCTAATTTTTTTTGTATTTTCAGTAGAGACGCGGTTTCACCATGTTAGCCAGGCTGGTCTTGAACTCCTGACCTCAGGCAATCCGCCCGCCTAGGCCTCCCAAAGTGCTGGGATTACAGGCATGAGCCACTGCATCCGGCCTATTTTTCTTTTTTAAAAATGTTAAACATTGAGGCCAGGCATGGTGGGTCACACCTGTAATCCCAGCACTTTGGGAGGCCAAGGCGGGCAGATCACTTGAGGTCAAGAGTTCAAGACCAGCCTGGCCAACATGGTGAAACCCTGTCTCTCCTAAAAATACAAAAATTAGCCGGGCATGGTGGTACATTTCTGTAGTCCAGCTACTTGGTAGGCTGAGGCAGGAGAATGGCTTGAACCCAGGAAGGCAGAGGTTGCAGTGAGCCAAGATCATGCCATTGCACTCCAGCCTGGGCAACAGAGCGAGATTCCATCAAATAAATAAATAAATAAATAAATAAAAGTTAAACATTGAACCACAAGTAAAAGTCAAGAAAAAAAGAAAGAAGGCCAGGTATGGTGGCTCACGCCTGTCATCCTAACACTTTAGGAGGCCAAGGCAGGAAGACAGTTTGAACTCAGGAGTTCAAGAACAGCCTGGGCAACATAGCAAGACCTCCTCTCTACTGAAACTAAAAAAAAAAAAAAAATTAGTCGGGTGCTGTGGCATGTATCTGTAGTCCCAGCTACTCAGAGGGCTGAGAGGCTGAGGTGGGAGGATCCCTTGAGCCCAAGAGTTCAAGGCTGCAGTGAGCTGTGATGGCACCACTGCTCACCAGCTGGGAAGACAAGGAAAGGAGGAAAGAAGGAAAGAAAAAAGGAAGGGAGGGAGGAAGGAAGGAAGGAAGGAAGGAAGGAAGGAAGGAAGGAAGGAAGGAAGGAAGGAAGGAAGGAAGGAAAGAAGGAAGAAAGAGAGAGAAAGAAAGAAAGGGCCGGGCGCAGTGGCTCACACCTGTAATCCCAGCACTTTGGGAGGCTGAGGCAGGCGGATCACAAGGTCAGGAGATTGAGATCATCCTGGCCAACATGCTGAAACCCTGCCTCTACTAAAAAAAAATTAGCCGGGTGTAGTGGTGGGTGCCTGTAATCCCAGCTACTCGGGAGACTGAGGCAGGAGAATAGCTTGAACCCGGGAGGCAGAGATTGCAGTGAGCTGAGATCGTGTCATTGCATGCCAGCCTGGCGACAGAGCAAGACTCTGTCTAAAAAAAAGACAAAAAAAAAGAAAAAAAAGGAAAGAAAGAAAAGAAAAGAACAATGGGGAGTTTCAGTATACATGAATTATCTGTACTATTCTAGGAATATTTTGTAAGTCTTAAATTATGTCAAAATAAAAATAAAAAGCATTCTAATACACTGGTGGTATGGTACGCATGAAGTTCCTACTGATAAAATTGTATGATCTGGGCTGGGTGCGGTGGCTCACGCCTCCCAGCACTTTGGGAGGCCGAGGCAGGCGGATCACTTGAGGTCAGGAGTTCCAGACCAGCCTGGCCAACATGATGAAACCCCATCTCTACTAAAAATACAAAAATTAGCCAGGTGTGGTGGCGTGTGCCTGTAGTCCCAGCTACTTGGGAGGGTGAGGCAGGAGAATCACTTGAACCCAGCAGGTGGAGGTTGCCATAAGCTGAGATGGTGCCACTGCACTCCAGCCTGGGCGATAGAGCGAGACTCCGTCGCAAAAAAAAAAAAAAAAAAAAAATTGTATGATCTGGGTGGTGGGCGGGGGCAGGAGTCAATGGGTGGAGCAAGTTATTCTTGCTTTGTTTTGTTTGAGACAAGTTCTTACTCTGTTGCCCAGGCTGGAATGCAGCGGCGCAATCATAGCTCACTACAGCCTCAACCTCCTGGGCTCAAGTGATCCTCCTCAGCCTCTTGAGTAGCTGCGACTACAGATGTGTGCCACCCTGTCTGGCTAATTTTGTTTATTTTTGGTTGAGATGGGGTCTGGTGCTATGTTGCCCAGGCTGGTCTTGAGCTCCTGAGCTCAAGTGATTTTCCCACCTCAGCCTCCCGAAGTGCTGAGATTGCAGCATGATAAATATTGATAAGGGTTTCATGGGTATTTAATCTAATCTCATTAAATCCTCAGAACAACTCTGTCACAATTGGCCCCATTTCACAGGTGAGAAAACAGAGGAGCAGAAATGCTGAGTAACTTGCATGACGTTGCAGGTAAGAAGTGGCAGAGAATTTAGGCAAACAAGCCACTTGTTATTTCTGCCTCTCTGCCCCGCAGGTCCTGTTGACCAACTTAACCAACTTTATTTATTTATTTATTTTGAGATGGAGTCTTGCTCTGTCACCCAGGCTGGAGTGCAGTGGCGTGATCTCGGCTCACTGCAAGCTCTGCCTCCTGGGTTCACGCCATTCTCCCACCTCAGCCTCCCGAGTAGCTGGGACTACAGGCACCCGCCACCGCGCACAGCTAATTTTTTGTATTTTTAGTAGAGATGGGGTTTCACCGTGTTAGCCAGGATGGTCTCGATCTCCTGACCTCGGGATCCGCCCGCCTCAGCCTCCCAAAGTGCTGGGATTACAGGTGTGAGCCACCGTGCCTGGCCCAACTTGACCAACTTTCTAAGAGAAACAAGAAATGTGGTGGTTTATGTGAAATCTGTCTTGTGAAATGTTGGCAATGAATGAAAAAAGATAGGCCGGACATGGTGGCTTACGCCTGTAATCCTAGCACTTTGGGTGGCCGAGGCAGGCAGACCGCTATAGCTCAGGAGTTTGAGACCTGCCTGAACAACATAGTGAGACCCCCAACTCTACAAAAAATACAAAAATCAGCTGGGCGTAGTGGTGGGCACCTGTAGTCTCAGGCCCTCGGGAGGTTGAGGCAGGAGAATTTCTTGAGCCCAGGTAGTCAAGGTTGCGGTGAGCCGAGATCCTGCCACTGCACTCCAGCCTGGGTGATGGAGCAAGATTGTCTCAAAAAAAAAGTAAAAGAAAAGAAGAAAAAGAAAAAAAAATATATATATATATATTATATATATACATATATTAACTCTTCATGGGCTGAGGTGTAGGTGTGTTTTATGTGTGGAGGTGTTTTTAGTGTTGGGTTAATCCTAGAAAGTCAACACAAATTTGGAACAGGAGCCAGGGTTCACTGGTTGAGCAGGGGATTGCCCAATGTCCCAGGAACATTTCACCTGGATCTTGGATGCCACCTCAGAGTCAGCACCTGAAGCTTCCTGGACACTGGGCCCGCCCCCAGGCCTCTCCCCTCTTTGTCTACTCTTGCTCCCCTGAGTTCCTCCAGCCTCAAACTGGTCAGCTGCAAGCTGGTATCTCCAGAGCCCCACCTCCACGATCTCATGCCCAATGCCCATTCCCACCAGGACGTCCACCAGGCAGTTCATGCTCAACAGCGCCCTCCCCAGGCTTTCCTGCCACAGTGAATGGCAGCTCTGTCCAGTCAGTTGCTCAGTTGCTGGAGGTGGGGAGAACAAACCTAAAACCCCACTTTTTTTTTTTTTTTTGAGATGGAGTCTCGCTCTGTCACCCAGGCTGGAGTGCAGTGGTGTGATCTCAGCTCACCTCAACCTCTGCCTCCTGGGTTCATGAGATTGTCCTGCCTCAGCCTCATAAGAAGCTGGGATTACAGGCGCCCACCACCACGCCTGGCTAATTTTTGTATTTTTAGTAGAGACGGAGTTTCACCATGTTGGCCAGGCTGGTCTCGAACTCCTGACCTCATGATCTGCCCGCCTCAGCCTCCCAAAGTGCTGGGATTACAAAGACATGAGCCACCGTGCCTGGCAAGGACAGGGATTTTCTTCTGTTGTGTGTTCATAGCTGTATGCGCAGGGCTCCGCACGTTGCTGGTGCTATATAACTATTTGTTGAGTTAATTAATTAAAAAGTGCTATGCGGAGAATAAAGATGTTATGGAGAGTGGATGTTTGTGTGCAGCTGTTGCATAAGCAAGGGTGTAGGGAAAGGCTTTGATGTGTGTTCTTCTCCTTCCTTTTTTTTAGATAGAGTCTTGCTCTGTTGCCCAGGCTGGAGTGCAGTGGTGCAATCTCGGCTCACTGCAACCTCCATCTCCCAGGTTCCAGCAATTCTCCTGCCTCAGCCTCACGAGGAATTGGGATTACAGGCGCTCACCACCATGCCCGGCTAATTTTTTGTGTATTTTTAGTAGAGACGGGGTCTCACCATATTGGACAGGCTGGTCTTGAACTCCTGATGAGTGATCCACCCCCCTTGGCATCCCAAAGTGCTGGGATTACAGGTGTGAGCCACCGTGACCAACCCTTCTCCTTCCTTTTTTTTTTTTCTTTTTTTTTTTTGAGACGGAGTCTCACTCTATTGCCCAGGCTGGAGTGCAGTGGTGCCATCTCGGCTCACTGCAACCTCCGCCTCCCGGGTTCATGCCATTCTCCTGCCTCAGCCTCCCAAGTAGCTGGGACTACAGGAGCCCGCCACTGCGCCCAGCTAATTTTTTGTATTTTTAGTAGAGACGGGGTTTCACCATGTTAGCCAAGATGGTCTCGATCTCCTGACCTTGTGGTCTGCCCGCCTCGGCCTCCCAAAGTGCTGGGATTACAGGTGTGAGCCACCACACCTGGCCTCCTTCCTTTTTAATATAGGAGATTATATAAGAAGAGATGATTAACATAGGAATGTATTCTGGGCTGCAGGTTCAAGACCTTCTTCCTTTTTAATATAGGACTGAGTTTATCTACCTATTTATTTATTTATTTTTGTTTTTTGAGACAGAGTCTTGTTCTGTCACTCAGGGTGGAGTGCAGCGGCACCATGTCAGCTCGCTGGAACCTCCACCTCCCAGGGTTAAGTGATCCTCCTGCCTCAGCCTCCTGAGTGCTGGAATTACAAGTGTGTGCCACAACGTCTGGCTAATTTTTGTATTTTTAGTAGAGATGGGGTTTCACCATGTTGGCCAAACTCCTGACCTCAAGTGATCCGCCTGCCTCGGCCTCCCAAAGTTCTGGGATTACAGGCGTGAGCCACTGCGCCCAACAAAGAATTTATTTAATACAGGAGTGTGTCCCGGGCGGCAGGCTGAGAACCTTCTTCCTTTTTAATATAGGAGATTATTAATATAGAAGTGTGTCCCCTGCCGCCTGGGACACACTTCCAGGTTGTACTGGGGAGTGCTCCAGAGAGCAAAAGAAAAAAAAATGGCTCAGGCCAGGCACAGTGGCTCATGTCTGTAATCCCAGAACTTCGGGAGGCCTAGGTAGAAGGATGGCTCGAGGCCAGGAGTTCCAGACCAGCCTGGGCAACAGAGCAAGACCCCAACTCTATAATAATAAAAAAAAAGGCTCAACTTTTTTTTTTGTTTTTGAGGCGGAGTCTTGCTCTGTTGCCCAGGCTGGAGTGCAGTGACGCAATCTCGGCTCACTGCAAGCTCCGCCTCCTGGGTTCACGCCATTCTCCTGCCTCAGCCTCCCAAGTAGCTGGGACTACAGGCACCTGCCACCATGCCCGGCTAATTTTTTTTATCTTTTAGTAGAGATGGGGTTTCACCGCGTTAGCCAAGATGGTCTCGATCTGCTGACCTCGTGATCCGCCCGCCTCGGCCTCCCAAAGTGCTGGGATTACAGGCATGAGGTGCCGCGCCTGGCCAAAGGCTCAACTTTTTAAAGAAAAAAGGACGAATCAAGAGAGGCGGTGATTACAAAAGTTGTTCATCAGGAATTGTCATTGGTTTACAGACATCACATTGATTAGTGATTGGCTATACATGGTTGAACTATAGAGTGTGTGACACTCTAGAGCTACTTGGTATCAGGTCGTCTAGAGTCCGGAAACCAAGTAGCCTCAAAAGGTAATTATTGGACGGGTGCAGTAGCTCATGCCTGTAATCCCAGCTTGAGGCAAGGAGTTCGAGACCAGCCTGAGCAGCACAGAAAGACCCTGTCTCTACAAAAAAGTTAAAAATTAGTCAGTCATAGTGGTGCACCCCTGTGGTCCCAGCTGCTCAGGAGGCTGATACAAGAGGATCACTTGAGCCCAGGGGTTCGAGGCTGCTGTGAGCTATAATGGTACTCCAGCCTGGGCAACAGAGTGAGTCCCTGTCTCAAAAAGTAATTAAAATACATTTTTATAAAGTCCCTCTGAGCCAGGCGCGGTGGCTCACACCTGTAATCCCAGGAGTTTGAAAGGCTGAGGCAGGAGAATCACTTGAGCCCAAGAGTTTGAGACCAGCCTGGACAACATAGTGAAACCCCACCTCTATTAAAAAATAAAAAGGCCAGGCACAGTGGCTCATGCCTGTAATCCCAGCACTTTGGGAGGCTGAGGTGGGTGGATCACGGGGTCAGGAGTTCAAGACCAGCCTGGCCAACATGGTGAAACCTCGTCTCTACTAAAAATACAAAAAAATTAGCCAGGCGTGGTGGTGAGTGCCTATAATCCCAGCCACTAGGGAGGCTGAGGCAGAGAATTGCTTAAACCTGGGAGGCGGAGGTTGCAGTGAGCCGAGATCGCGCCACTGCACTCTAGCCTGGGTGACAGAGCGAGACTCCGTCTCAAAAAAAAAAAAAAAAAAAAAAAAAGACTCTGTCTCAAAAAATAAATAAATAAATTTTTTAAAAAGTTGTTAAAAAGCCCCTCTGGGCCTGATCCTGATCATCTAAAGGGGCTCTCCTTTCTCAGATAAAAAGGTTTGTTTTCTTTCTCATTCCCTCCCCAGCTCTCCCCCAGTTCTTGTTTAAGACAAGGTCTCGCTCTGTTGCCCAGGCTGGAGTGCAGTGGCACAATCACGGCTCACTGCAACCTCCAGCTCCCAGGTTGAAGCGATCCTCTCACCTCAGCCTCCCGTGTAGCTGGGATTACAGGAGCACCACCATACTCAGCTAATTTTTTTTTTTTCTGAGAAAGAGTTTCACTCTGTCACCCAGGCTGGAGGGCAGTGGCGCAATCTCAGCTCACTGCAACCTCCGCCTCCCAGGTTCAAGCAATTCTACCGCCTCAGCCTCTTGAGTAGCTGGGATTACAGGCACCTGCCACCACGCACAGCTAATTTTTGTATTTTTAGTAGAGATGGGGTTTCACCATGTTGGACTCCTGACCTCAAGTGATCTGTCTGCCTTGGCCTCCCAAAGTGCCGGGATTACAGGCATGAGCTACCAGGCCTGGCTTTTTTGTGTGTGTGTGAGACGGAGTTTCCACTCTTGTTGCCCAGGCTGGAGTGCAATGGCACGATCTCAGCTCACTGCAACCTCTGCCTCCCAGGTTCAAGTGATTCTCCTGCCTCAGCCTCCTGAGTAGCTGGGATTATAGGCATGTGCCACCACACCCGGCTAATTTTGTATTTTTAGTAGAGATGGGGTTTCTCCATGTTGGTCAGGCTGGTCTCAAACTCCCGACCTCAGGTGATCCGCCTGCCTCGGCCTCCCAAAGTACTGGGATTACAGGCTTAAGCCACCATGCCTGGACTCCATGCTCTTTTTAAAAATTAATTAATGAATTTTTTTTTTTTTGAGACAAGGTCTCACTCTGTCACCTAGGCTGGAGTGCAGGTGCACGATCTCAGCTCACTGCAACCTCCGCCTCCTGGGC
Organism: Pan paniscus; assembly: GCF_029289425.2. Classification (NCBI taxonomy): domain Eukaryota; kingdom Metazoa; phylum Chordata; class Mammalia; order Primates; family Hominidae; genus Pan; species Pan paniscus. The sequence goes on from NC_073269.2 coordinate 54,934,887, forward strand.
TCAAGCTGTGATACCCTAACCTTGTTTTAACATGAATTGACTCTCCCTTAGGTGAGCGAGCCAGACAGACTCCATCCTGGCTCTTTCACTTGCAGCCCCTTACCCACCCCCCTTTCTTCAAGGACTTAACTTGTGCAAGCTGACTCCCAGCACATCAAAGAATGCAATTACTGATAAGATACTGTGGCAAGTTATATCCGCAGTTCCCAGGCAGTCGCCCGATTAATAGTACCCTAAGCCCCCGCGTTTCTGTCTGGTTGATAGCGCCCAACGTCCAGCGTCTATCACCTTGTGATGTGTTTAAAGCCCCTGCACCTGGAACTGTCTGCTTTCCTGTAAACATTTATCTTTCTAACTTTTTTTGCCTGCTTTACTTCTGTAAGATTGTTTTAACTAGACTCCCCCCCTCCCCTTTCTAAACCAAAGTATAAAAGAAAATCTAGCCCCTTCTTCGGGGCCGAGAGAATTTTAAGCGCTAGCCGTCTCTCAGCTGCCGGCTAATAAAGGACTCCTGATCTTGTCTCAGAGTGTGGCGTTTCTCTATAACTCGCTCGGTTACAACAAAGCAATCCTCCCGCCTCAGCCTCCCAAGTACCTGAGGCGCACCACCATGCTCAGGTAATTTCCGTATTTTTTGTAGAGACGAGGGTTTCACTATGTTGCCCAGGCTAGTCTCGAATTCCTGGGCTTAAGGGATCCTCTTGCCTCGGCCTCCCAAAGTGCTGGGATTACAGATGTGAGCTACCAGACCTGGCCTATTTATTTATTTATTTATTTTTGAGACAGCATCTTGCAATGTTGCCCAGGCTGTAGTGCAGTGGTGTGTACATAGCTCATGGCAGCCTTGACTTCCTGGGCTCAAACGATCCTCCCACCTCAGCCACCTGAGTAGCTGGGACTACAAGGGCACCACCACGCCTAATTTTTAAAACTTTTTGTAGAGATGGGGGGTTTAGCTGTATTGCCCCAGCTGTCTTGAACTCCTGACCTCAAGTGAACCTCCCACAAGGACCTCCCAAAGCACTGGGATTAAAGGTGTGAGCCACTGTGTCTGGCCCCAATATGTTCTTAACATCCCCTCCTACCACCACCAGTCTGGAAGGTTCTAGAAGGTTCCTAAGACTGGGCTATGTAGCTACAAAGGTAGCTTTTGCTGGATGTAGAGATTCGCAGTCATTTATCTTCCTTTTGGAATAAGGAGATTAAACTAAAGAACAGAAAATAGATGGCCAGGCGTGGTGACTCAAGTCTGTAATCCCAGCACTTTGGAAGGCCAAGGCAGGCAGATCACTTGCAGTCAGAAGCATAGCTACCAAAAATTATGAAATTTAGCTGGTTTTGTGGCCCGCACCTGTAATCCCAGCTACTCGGGAGGCTGAGGCACGAGAATCGCTTGAACCCAGGAGGTGGAGGTTGCAGTGAGCCGAGATCACACCACTGTCCTCCAGCCTGGGCGACAGAGAGAGACCCTGTCTCCGACAAACAAACAAATGAAAAGAACGGAAAACATTTTGCTCTTAGACAAAATGCATCACACAATCCACCTATCAGGAGGCTGCTCGGGCCTGGCGGCAGGGTCGCCAGCCCTCACCTTGGTCAAGGTGTACGTCCCCAGTAGGTTCAGCTCCAGCAGCTGGCGGAATCCCTGGGCAGAGGTCTCCTCAGGCCTCTGTGGGGGTGGGTCTAAAGTGGGGGGTGAGAGAGAGAGGAAAAGTGACGGGGGCTGGACACAGTTGCCCACGCCTGTAATCCCAGCACTTTGGGAGGCTGAGGCAGGCGGATCATGAGGTCAGGAGTTCAAGACCAACCTGGCTGACAGGGCGAAACCCTGTCTCTACTAAAAATACAAAAATTAGCTGGGTGTGGTGGCGGGTGCCTATATTCCCAGCTACTCAGGAGGCTGAGGCAGGAGAATTGCTTGAACCTGGGAGGTGTAGGTTGCAGTGAGCCTAGATCGAGCCACTGCACTCCAGCCTGGGCGACAGAATGAGACCCCATCTCAGAAAAAAAAAAAAAAAGCCAGGTGCAGTGGCTCATGCCTGTAATCCCAGCATTTGGGGAGGCCGAGGTGGGCAGATCATCTGAGGTCAGGAGTTCAAGACCAGCCTGGCTAACATGATGAACCCCATCTCTACTAAAAATATAAAAATTAGCCTGGCGTGCTGGTGGGCGCCTGTAATCCCAGCTACTTGGGAGACTGAGGCAGGAGAATCGCTTGAACCCAAGAGGCAGAGGTTGCAGTGAGCTGAGATCACACCACTGCACTCCAGCCTGGACAACAGAGTGCGACTCCATCTGAAAAAAAAAGAAAAGAAAGAAGAGAAGAGAAGAGAAGAAAAAAGAAAAGAAAAGAAGAGAGACATGGCCAAGTGAGGGCACAGCCCTGGGGACACACAGGAGGGATGGAACAGGGCCACAGTTTCAGCACAGGCCTGGGGGGCTTCCATTGCTTTACTCTCCTGTCCAAGTGGCTAGAAAGAGGTATGAGGCAGGATGAGGGAATCAGGGGCAGGGAGTGGGGAAACTGAGGTGCAGGAAACAGAGTTGGGGGGCAGGAGGTGGAAAATGGCCCTGGGGTCTCACAACTCACGGTGGCCAGCGTTGTTGACAACACAATCCAGGCGGCCAAATCGGCGGATGGTCTCAGAAACCAGGATCTGAGGAGAAAGGAAATGTCCTTTGTTTTTTTTTTTGGAGACGGTGTCTCCCTCTTGTCACTCAGGCTGGAGTGCATTGGCACGATCTTGGCTCACTGCAACTTCAGCCTCCTGCGTTCAAGCAACTCTCCTACCTCAGCCTCCCAAGTAGCTGGGATTACAGGCGACTGCCACCACGCCCGGCTAATTTTTGTACTTTTTAGTAGAGACAGGGATTCACTATGTTGGCCAGGCTGGTCTCAAACTCCTGAGCTCAAGTGATCCACCCGCCTCAGCCTCCCAAAGTGCTGGAATTACAGGTACCACGCCCAGCCCAGGAAATGTCCTTTGAATGAGCAGTAGATGGGGTGTCCAGCCATAAAGAAGACAGGGCTCCCAAATGCAAGGCAGGAGGGGGAAGCTGAACTCCCAGGTCAGGGGACAAGAGCTAGAGGAAGAGGGGACTCCGAGATCAGCAGACACAGCAGGCAAGCAGGAGACAGGAAGGAGACAGGGGGCTGGTCAGAGCCACACTGCAGTCGTCACACCCAGGGTCGGGGGTGGGGCAGGGGGGTGACAAGGATTCAGAGAGAGCGTAGGGGACAGTTGCCCAAGGGGGGCAGATAACAGAGAGATACTGATTAAAAGGAAGAAATAGGAACCCAGAAATAATGGAGAAAAAATCAGTTACAGGCCACGTGCAGTGGCTCACACCTGTAATCCCAACACTTTGGGAGGCTGAGGTGGGCGGATCACCTGAGGTCAGGAGTTCGAGACCAGCCTGGCCAACATGGTGAAACCCTGTCTCTACTAAAACTACAAAAATTAGCCAGACACGGTGGCTCATGCTTGTAATCCCAGCACCTTGGGAGGCTGAGGCGGGCGGATCACCTGAGGTTGGGAGTTCGAGACCAGCCTGACCAACATGGAGAAACACCGTCTCTACTAAAAATACAAAATTAGCCAGGTGTGGTGGCACATGCCTGAAATCTCAGCTACTCGGGAGGCTGAGAGAGGAGAATCACTTGAAGCTGGGAGGCAGAGGTTGCGGTGAGCTGAGATTGCACCATTGCACTCCAGCCTGGGCAACAGGAGCAAAACTCTCTTAAAAAAAAATTAGCCGGGCATGGTGGCGCACACTTGTAATCCCAGCTACTCGGGAGGCTGAGATAGGAGAATGGCTTGAACCCGGTAGGCTGAGGTTGCAGTGAGCCGAGATCACACCACTGCACTCCAGCCTCAGTGACACTTAAAAAAAAAGAGACAGAAAAATCAGTTCCAGTTGACCCACTTTGAGGGACTTATTCATTTCCATCCACATGTTAAATGTGCTAAGAGCCTTGGAGAGGTGTGACAGATGGAACATGTGACCTGCCCATCAGTCACAGAAGACCTTGTGTGTGGAGTGACACTGGGTGGAAACCTTTGACGAGTCCAGCGGAGCCAGGAGAGGAAGGAAAAGTAGAGGGAAAGGCATATGCAAATGGCTGGAGGAGAACAAAGAACTGGTCATTAGCGGAGATGGGGGTAGGAACAGGAACTCGGCTTACCTTCACATCATCTTCCTGAGTCACATCACAGAGGATAAAGACAGCTCCAGGGAGCTCCTGCTCCAGGGCCCGGCCCCCAGACTCTGCAGGGAGAGAAGAGCTGGAAGCCTGGACCCCTGGGTCTGAGGGAGGAGGGGTTGGGGACTTGGATTCCTGGGTCTGAGGGAGGAGGTGCTGGGGGCCTGGACTCCTGGGTCTGAGGGAGGAGGGGCTGAGGTCTGGACTCCTGGGTCTGAGGAAGTAGGGCCTGGGGGCCTGGACTCCTGGGTCTGAGGGAGGAAGGGCTGGGAGCCTGGACTCCTGGGTCTGAGGGAGGAGGGGCTGGGGGCCTGGACCCCTGGGTCTGAGGGAGGAGGGGCTGAGGTCTGGACTCCTGGGTCCAAGGAAGTAGGGCCTGGGGGCCTGGACTCCTGGGTCTGAGGGAGGAAGGGCTGGGAGCCTGGACTCCTGGGTCTGAGGGAGGAGGGGCTGGGGGCCTGGACTCCTGGGTCTGAGGGAGGAGGTGCCAGAGCCTGGACTCCTGGGTCTGAGGGAAGAGGGGCTGGGAGCCTGGACCCCTGGGTCTGAGGGAGGAGGGGTTGGGGACTTGATTCCTGGGTCTGAGGGAGGAGGTGCTGGGGGCCTGGACTCCTGAGTCTGAGGGAGGAGGGGCTGGGAGCCTGGACTCCTGGGTCTGAGGGAGGAGGGGCTGGGGGCCTGGACTCCTGGGTCTGAGGGAGGAGGTGCTGGGGGCCTGGACTCCTGGGTCTGAGGGAGGAGGTGCTGGGGGCCTGGACTCCTGGGTCTGAGGGAGGAGGGGCTGGGAGCCTGGACTCCTGGGTCTGAGGGAGGAGGGGCTGAGGTCTGGACTCCTGGGTCTGAGAAAGTAGGGCCTGGGGGCCTGGACTCCTGGGTCTGAGGGAGGAGGTGCCAGAGCCTGGACTCCTGGGTCTGAGGGAAGAGGGGCTGGGAGCCTGGACCCCTGGGTCTGAAGGAGGAGGGGTTGGGGACTTGGATTCCTGGGTCTGAGGGAGGAGGTGCCGGAGCCTGGACTTCTGGGTCTGAGGGAGGAGGGGCTGGGGACCTGGACTCCTGGGTCTGAGGGCAGAGGGGCTGGGGGCCTGGACTCCTAGGTCTGAGGGAGGAGGGGCTGAGGTCTGGACTCCTGGGTCTGAGGAAGTAGGGCCTGGGGGCCTGGACTCCGGGGTCTGAGGGAGGAGGTGCTGGGGGTCTGGACCTCTGGGTCTGAGGGAGGAAGGGCCAGGGTGAGGGCTGAGGGACCGTCACTCACCATCCTTGTCGCAGATAACCACTCGGGCCCCGCTGTCCACTGAGAATAGGAAGGGAACAGGTTACTCTCCGAGCCTTGGTTAAAGCCTCTGCCGCCCTCTTGTGGCCACCTGGATTGGGGCTGATCTCCCTCTCCCCTCGTGACCCCAGTCTCATGATCACCCATAGGACAGAGGGCAGACGCCTTGACACATACTCTCCTTGCCTTGTTTCTGCTGAGGCTCCTGAACCCCCGTTCGTGGCTTCCAGAGCAAACTCCACGACTGACAGAGCCATTCCTCAAACCACTGGTTTTGTAGCTACACCAACAGACCCAGAGAAAGGGGCCACTGCCTTCGGAGACCCTGTCAGACTCAGCCCTAGCCTACAGCGCCACACACTTACTTTAGCCGGCAAATTGGCTTTTATAATATCAGAATCCTGGCTGCAGTACTGGAGTCCCTATTTTCCGCCCCCATCACCCCGCCCCCATCCTTCCTTTCTCACACTCCACAGCTCCCAGCAGTCAGACCCGGCTCACCGAAGGCGCGCACGATCCCAGCTCCGATGCCGCGCCCGCCCCCGGTCACGACCACCACCTTCCCGGCATAGCGCGTTCCCGTAGCCATCCCGTGTACGTCGGTCTCTCTCTCTCTCTACTCTGGGCCTCTTTCACCTCCAAAGCCCCGTGAGGCCGTCGCATCAAATCCTCAATAGAGGCTGGATCCTGGAAGTCCGGCCTCGGGGGGCGTTGCCAGGAAGGCTAGAGACCTGGAAGTTTGTCCCCAGCCCCTCCTCCCTCAGACACTCCTCTCTTCTCACAGACCCAGGAATCCAGGAGCCCCAGTCCCTCCTCCCACAGACCCGGGAATCCAGAAGCCCCAGTCCCTCCTCCCTCAGACTCGGGAGTCCAGGCCCCCAGCCCCTCCTCCCTCAGACCCGGGAGTCCAGCCTCCCAGCCCCTCCTCCCTCAGACCCGGGAGTCCAGCCTCCCAGCCCCTCCTCCCTCAGACCCGGGAGTCCAGCCTCCCAGCCCCTCCTCCCTCAGACCCAGGAGTCAGGGTCCCAGCCCCTCCTCCCTCAGACCCAGGAGTCCAGCCTCCCAGCCCCTCCTCCCTCAGACCCAAGAGTCAGGGTCCCAGCCCCTCCTCCCTCAGACCCGGGAATCCTGGCCCAGCCCCCTCCACTCTCAGACCGCGGGATCAGGTTCTCTATCCCTTCTTCCCAGAGACCTATAAGTCCAAGCCCCCTGTCCCTTCCTCTCTCAGGACCCAGGAGTCCACGACTCCAGCTCTGCCCCTCAGAGACCCCAGTGCCACAACCCCAAACAGACAGAAACAAAGCTATTGACTAAAAGTTCAAAGTTTTAATCCAAATTTAGACAGTGTTGAGAAAACCAAACTTTGGCCATAGAAACCATTCCCCTCCCGGGCCCGCAATGGGGACCAGACCACGCCCCCTGATGCCCTGAGTGGTCCCAGATCTCCGGCGGTACCTCCAGACCACGTCCTCGCGCTCCGATTGGCTGCCGCTTTTGGGCGGATTAGAAGCTGGACTGTAGCAGAGTGACTCGCAGAGGCCATGCCCCCTCGTCTTGTGGCAGGACCGGAGGGGCGATCCCGGCATCCCACGCGGGCCCCCAGGGGGTGGGACCTCCTCCACGCCCACTCCCTCGGCGAGAGAACCCCGTGGAACCTGAATTACCCACCGGGGGAGATCTGGGGGGAGGGGTCTCCTGGCACGTGGGGTCCGAAGGAGGCAGCGGCACACCGGGAAGAGGGTCTCCCTGGGAGTCCAAATTTCCACCTGGAGAGGATGAGTGGGACATGAGAATGGCAAACCTCAGCGCTAGGACTCCGGATTCCCAGCCCCTCCTCCCTCAGACCCAGGACTTCGGATTCCCAGCCCCTCCTCCCTCAGACCCAGGAGTCCAGGCCCCCAGCCCCTCCTCCCTCAGACCCAGGAGTCTGGATACCCCAGTCCAGTCCTCTTTGAGACTCAGTTGTCGGCCCTCTCCCCGCCCCCTGACCTCTTCCTCCCCTCCTCCCAAGTGTCCCGGACCCCAGTCACCTCTTGCCTGAGACCTAAAACTCCCAAACCCTGCCCAACTCTTTACTCACCAAGATAAAAAATTCCCACCGGCCCCCAGACCCCTCCTCTCCAGGACCTGGGATTCCAGGTCTCCAGCTCTCTCCTCCCTAAAACCCAGAAGTCCAACATCCCCAGCCAGTCACCTGTCATCATTCTGTGCCACTGCGACGCCTCAGTAGCCAGGGCTTGGGAGAGGCTGAGAACCCGCTCCCGGTGACCTTCGGAAGTCGGCAAGTAAGGGGTGGTGTTCCTTGGACTAGAAAAAAAAAGAAGATTGGGGGTGGGGGTGTGTACATGGGGGAGAGGTGGGGGATGGTTAATTGGTACAAAAAGAAAAGGATGAATAAGACCTACTATTAGATAGCACAACAGAATGACTATAGTCAATAATAATTTAATTGTACATTTTAAAATAAATTAAAGGGTGTAACTAGATTGTTTATACATCAAAGGGTAAATCCTTGAAAGGGGATGGATACCCTATTCCCGATGATGTGCTTATTTCACATTGCCTGCCTGTATCAAAACATCTCAATTATCTCGTAAATATATGTATACCTAGTATGTACCAACAAAAATGAAAAATTAAAAAAAAAAAAAAGCAGGCCAGGTGCGACAGCTTATCCCTGTAATCCCAGCACCTTGGGAGGCCGAGGCGGGCAGATCACTTGAGGTCAGGAGTTCGAGACCACCCTGGCCAACATGGTGAAACCCAGTCTCTACCAAAAAATACAAAAAAGTTAGCCAGGCATGGTGGTGGGTGCCTGTAATTCCAGCTACTAGGGAGGCTGAGGAAGGAGAATCATTTGAACCCAGAAGGCAGAGGTTGCAGTGAACTGAGATCACGCCATTGCACTCCAGCCTGGGAGACAGAGCAAGACTCCGTCTCAAAAAAAAAAAAAAAAGTAAAAAATAAAAATAAAAATAAAAAATAAACAGCTGGCACAGTGGGGACCCGGGTACCGCACGTGCCTTTCTGGGAGTTGTAGTTCCTAGCACGTGTCTCTAAAAGATGTTAAACATGGCACCGCCCTCATACCGCCCACATGCATTATGGGATTTGTAGTCCATTCGCGCGTCACTATCACCCAATTTCCTTGACGCAGAAGTAGGATCTGCTATTGACCAAGGGAATTTGGGGAACTAAAGATATCACTACGGATCTAGGGCTTTCTGGTTTTGTTGCAGATGCCCCGGGAACTTAAGCATCTCTAGAAGGGTTGCGATTTGTAGTTCCATATTCAGGAGACTTTAATAATAATGCTACTCCCCTTTGCTTTTGCAAATTTTTTTTTCCTGCTCCCTTGATACGCCCTCCAGTTCCTTACCTACTCCAGGACCCAGAGCTTCTGAGCCATTTCTGGGCTCCCGAGTGTCCTACGACAGGCTGGAAAGGAATTGGGGCATTAGAACTCCTCACCTGGAAGCCCCACGTTCTCATTTTGAGGGTGAAGTGAAGGGGGCTCCAAAAGAGAATGAAATTGCCCAAAAACACTGGCAATGTTTTGTTTTGTTTTTCCTATGCTTCTGTAGGCACTGAATTTTTAAAAATTAATTTATTTTATTTATTCATTTTTTAGAAAGGATGGAGTACAGTGGTGTGATCATAACTCACTGTAGTCTCGACTTCCCAGGCTTGGACTAATCCTGCTTCAGCCTTCTGAGTAAATAGAACTACAGGCTCGCACCACCATGCCTGGCTAATTATTTTTATTTTTATTTTTAGTAGAGACAAGGTCTTGCTATGTTGCCCAGGCTGGTCTCTTACTCCTGCCTCGGCCTCCCAAAGTACTGGTATTACAGGGGTGAGCCATAGCACCCAGTGACTGACAATGTTTAACTTTACCTGTGTTCCTATAAAGCAGCACATGAGTTCAGAAATCCCACCTCCACCACCACCACCTGTGACTTGTCTAAATCCTTTCTATAAAAGTCTAAGGGGCCGGGTCTGGTGGCTTACACCTGTAATCCCAGCACTTTGGGAGGCCGAGGTGAGCAGATCACTTGAGGTCAGGAGTTTAAGAACAGCCTGGTCAATATGGTGTAAACCCCGTCTCTACTAAAAATACAAAAAAAAAAAAATTAGCAGGGTGTGGTGGCATGGGCCTGTAATCCCAGCCACTTGGGAGGCTAAGGAAGGAGAATCGTTTGAACCCGGGAGACAGGGGTCGCAGTGAGTCGAGATTCCACCACTACACTCCCTCATGGGCAACAAAGGGAGACTCTGTCTCAAAAAAAGGAAAAAAAAATCTAAGGGGAGGTTAGGTGCAGTAGCTTACACCTATATTCTTAGCACCTCCTTCCAAGGCAGGAGGATCACTTGAGCTCAGGAGCTTGACACTAGCCTGGCCAACGTGGTAAAAATCTGTCTCTACTAAAAATACAAAAATTGGCTGGATGTAGTGGCATATCCCTGTAGTCCTAGCTACTCGGGAGGCTGAGGCATGAAAATCACTTGAACCCAGGAGGTAGAGGTTGCAGTGAGTGGAGATCGCACCACTGCACTCTAGCCTGGGCGACCTTGTCCCTGAAAAAAAAAGAAAACATCTTTTTTTTTTTTTTTTTTTGAGACAGAGTTTCACTCTTGTTGCGCAAGCTGGAGTGCAATGGCAAAATCTTAGCTCACCACAACCTCCACCTCCTGGGTTCAAGCGATTCTCCTACCTCAGCCTCCCAAGGAGCTGGGATTACAGACATGCGCTACCATGCCCAGCTAATTTTGTATTTTTAGTAGAGACGGGGTTTCTCCATGTTGGTCAGGCTGGTCTTGAACTCCCGACCTCAGGTGATCCGCCCTCCTTGGCCTCCCAAATTGCTGGGATTACAGGCGTGAGCCACCATGCCCGGCCGAAAAAGGAAAACGTCTAAGGGGAAACCATCCTGAGATATCTGAGACACTCTGATGTTCAGATCTGGGACGTTCTTCCTATTGAAAGGGCATGAATAAAATCAATTTTCTTCCTGGCTTACATTTTCTTTTTTGCTTTCTTGCTATTGACAACACATAGCAACTGAGAAGAAAAACTAGGCTTCCAATCCAGATGTGTGACCCCCACCCCCACCCACTGTCCTCCCCTCACTGCCACTCCTGTCCACCCACCACTATCCAGGCGAGGAAGCTGACTCTAGCACAAGTACAAACTGGGGTAAATTCAGAAATCCAGTTTGGAGGAAGGAGGTAGAGATTATCTCCATTTTACAGAAAGGGACTCAAAGTAGGCGAAGAGGACCTACTACCACCCCACCGCCCAGCCCCAGCCCTCCTCCCCTCACCCTTTGCTCCACGTCAGGCTGGCGTCTGGCTGGGGACAGTGTCCTTCCCAGGGTGAGAAGCCCGGGGGAGGTCGGGCGAGGAAAGGGCCGTCCACATTCCTGGTTTCTGCGCATCCGCTCCAGCTGCTCCTGGGCACTCATCCGGGGCCGGGCCACCGGGGCCTAGGGAGGCGAGAAACGTCCCAAGACCCAACCTTTAGGCCAGGCACAGTGGCTCGTGTAATCCCAGCACTTTTGGGAGGCTGAGTAGAGAGGATCACTTGAGGTCAGGAGTTGAAGACCAGCCTGGCCAACTTGGCGAAATACCATCTCTACTAAAAATACAAAAATTAGCTGGACGTGGTGGCAGGCACCTGTAATCCTAATTACTCAGGAGGCTGAGGCAGGAGAATTGTTTGAACCCCGGAGGTGGAGGTTGCAGTGAGCAGAGATCACGCCACTGCACTCCAGCCTGCACAACAGAGCAAGACTCTGTCTCAAATATATATATATATATATATATATATATATTGCTTAAACAAGGAGAGAGGGAGAAGGCCGGGTGCAGTGGTGGGTGACTGTAATCCCAGAGCTTTGGGAGGCTGAGGTGGGAGGATCACTTGTGGCCAAGAGTTTGAGACCAGCCTGGGCAACATAACAAGACCCCATCTCTACAAAAAATAAACTTGTTAGATGTGGTGGTGGATGCCTGTCAGCTACTCAAGAGGCTGAGGCAGGGGGATCACTTAAGCCCAGGAGTTCAAGGCTTCAGGGAGCTATGATCGTGCCACTGCACCTCACTCGGGGCGACAGGGCAAGATCCCGTATCTAAAAGTAAAAAGTAAAGACAGAGAGAGCACTCATTGCTGAAGCTTCCAGTTAAACATCCCAGTGAGATAGCATGGATCTGTGCTTATTGTAGAACCAGTCCCTGCAGTTTCCTCTGCTTTGACCAATCCTGAGTCCTGTTTATATAAATGGCCAGTGGCCACTGTATATTACCCTATGTTGTTAATTTCTTTTCTTTTTTTTTTTTTTTTTGAGACAGAGTCTCGCTTTGTCACCTAGGCTGGAGTGCAGTGGCGCAATCTCTGCTCACTGCAACCTCCGCCTCCTGGGTTCAAGCAATTCTCTGCCTCGGCCTCTCAAGTAGCTGGGATTAAGTAGGTGGCACCCGCCACCACGCCCAGCTAATTTTTTTGTATTTTTAGTACAGACAGGGTTTCACCATCTTGGCCAGGCTGGTCTTGAACTCCTGATCTCATGATCCACCTGCCTCGGCCTCCCAAAGTGCTGGGATTACAGGCGTGAGCCACCGCGCCCAGCCAATGTTGTTAATTTCTTCACAGCAGGCCAGACCATTGGCCTAAAAGCTTGGTAGCAGCACACTCAGATTTCTACACATCCAATTGTTTTAAACATAGTCTTAATAAGCAGGTATTTTTAGCCATGCAGTCTGCCTGCTTTGTATACCCTGAAACTGTGCCCAACATCTGCTACCCATAGATAAGATGAGCCCCAAGCCCCTGCTGCTCTTTGGACCTCTCTGATCCAGAGAACCCTCCACATGCTGGTGGCTGGCATCACCCAGACGTAAGCCCCTTCTCCAGTCCCTTTCTCTTGGGAGCTCCCTTGCCTTCCTCCCTTCCTGTGCAGTGGTCCTCACCCTCACACAGTAACCTCTGGAGGGTCTCACACTGGGTGTGACTCCCCCATAGACAAATCTGTCAGTGTCCACCAAATAAAGCTCCTGTGTGCTACTGCCATCTGGTGGTCATAGCTTTTTCTTTGCTAAACCCTGAAATCCCTGGAACTCACTAGACCACCCCTGTGCTCTGGACCTTGGCAGCCCCTGAAACCACCCGGTTGGGGTGAGGGAGGAGCATGTCCCAAGATAAGTGATGTTCCCAGCAGGCTCCAATCACCCATGCCCATGACACACCACTGAGAATCAAAAAGTGCCTCTCCTCTCTTCCTAGGAAAGGCTCGATTGCTTTTGTATCCATGATAACAAGTAAGCACAAGAAATGCCTTCTTTTTTTTTAATTATTTTATTTTATTTTATTTTATTTTATTTTTGAGATGGAGTTTCACTCTTATTGCCCAGGCTGGAGTGCAATGGCACAATCTTGGCTCACTGCAACCTCTGCCTCCCAGGTTCAAGCGATTCTCCTGCCTCAGCCTCCCGAGTAGCTGGGATTACAGGTATGTGCCACCACGCCTGGCTAATTTTTTTGTATTTTTAGTAGAGACGGGGTTACACTATGTTGGTCAGGCTGGATTCGAACTCCTGACCTTGTGATCCGCCTACCTTGGCCTCCCAAAGTGCTGGGATTACAGGCGTTAGCCACCGCACGCAGTCTTTTTTCTTTTTTTTTTTTTTTAAAGACATGGATTCCCTCTGTTGCCCAGGATGGAGTGCAGTGGTGCAATCATGGCTCAGTGCAGGCTTGACCTCCTGGACTCAAGCAATCCTCACGTCTCAACCTCCCAAGCAGCTGGGACCACAGGTGGGCACCACCACGCACAGCTAACTTTTTATTTTTTATTTTTTTATTTTTTGAGATGGAGTCTTGCTCTGTCACCCAGGCTGGAGTGCAGTGGCGCAGTATCAGCTCACTGCAATCTCAGCCACCCAGGTTCAAGCGATTCTCCTGTCTCAGCCTCCTAAGTAGCTGGGATTACAGGTGCGTGCTGCTACACGCGGCTAATTTTTGTATTTTTAGTAGAGATGGGTTTTTGCCACGTTGGCCAGGGTGCTCTTGAACTCCTGACCTCAGGTGATCCACCCGCCTCGGCCTCCCAAAGTGCTGGGATTACAGGTGTGAGCCACTGCACCCGGCCACAGCTAACTTTTTATTATTTTTTTGTAGAGATGGGTCTTGCTACGTTAGCCAGGCTGCTCTTGAACGCCTGGACTCAACTGATCCACCTACCTTGGCCTCTCAAAGTGTTGGGATTACAGGCATGAGCCAACACCACTGGCCAAGAAATGCCTTATTTATTTTATTATTATTATTATTATTATTATTATTTTCGAGACAGAGTCTCGCTCTGTTGCCCAGGCTGGAGTGCAACGGTGCAATCTTGGGTCTTTGCCACCTCTGCCTCCTGGGTTCAAGCGATTCTCCTGCCTCAGCCTCCCGAGTAGCTGGGATTACAGGCACCCGCCATCACGCTCGGATAATTTTTGTATTTTTGTAGAGACAGGGTTTTCACCATGTTGGTCAATCTGGTCTCAAACTCCTGACCTCAAGTGATCTGCCTGCCTCGGCCTCCCAAAGTGCTGGGATTACAGGTACGAGCCACGGTTCCCGGCCCCAAGAAGTGCTTTTAAATCTATTTGATCAAGTAATCCCAACAGGTACCCCAAAGACTTCTGAAAGCCAGCCAATCAGTGATGGAGCCAAGCTTCTGAAAATCAGCCAATCAGTGATGGTCACATGCTTCTGAGAGCTGGCCAATCAGTGATGGATCCGTACTTCTGAAAATCAGCCAATCATTGATAGCTCCATGCTTCTGAAAACCAGCCAATCAGCAACAGACACAGAGCACAGAGCTTCCACAGCTTAAAGTCAACCAATTCCTAAACATTCCTGCCGCTAGAAGTCAACCAGTTTCTGAACTCCAGGGCCACATGAGATCAGCATTCTGCTCCACTCAGGGTGTCTTTTTTTTTTTTTTTTTTTTTTTTTTGAGACAGATTTTTGCTCTTGTCGCACAAGCTGGAGTGCAATGGTGCGATCTCAGCTCACTGCAACCTCTGCCTCCCGAGTTCAAGCGATTCTCCTGCCTCAGCCTCCCGAGTGGCTGAGATTACAGGCGCCCACCACCACGCCTGGCTAATTTTTGTACTTTTAGTAGAGACGGGGTTTCACCATGTTAGCCAGGCTGATCTGGAACTCCTGACAAAGTGCTGGGATTACAGGCGTGAGCCACCGTGCCTGGCCTCATTCATCTAGTTTTCATCTTGATGTCAGCTCTAGGTGGTAGGTTCTGCTATTAGCCCCATTTTAGAGAAGAAAAAATGAAGGCACAGAGAGGTTTAATAACTGACCCAAAGTCACACAGCTTAGAAGCGACAGAGACAAAAATCAATCTCAATGCTCTTAACAAGCAGTGCTCTCTCTGCTCTGAGTATGGCCTTAGAACGCTCTACTCCTAGCTGTTTCCCAGAAGTGTGGGGGTCCCTGATGGTCAGATGCAAGGATTACAGGATGGACCTACAGCTTACCTTGGTTCCCAGCTGTGGGGAAGGGAGGTGGCGACCCTCAGGGCTGGAAGCCCGGGAGACCCTCGGAGACCCAAGACCTGGAAAGACAGAACGGGACTTGGTGAGGACGGGAATTTCCGTAAAGTCCCACCCAACCAGGATGCTCACCTAAGTGAGGGCTGGCGAGGTCTTTGTCGCCTCCAGGAGGCCGCCCCCAGTCAGTCTCGGGGGACCTAGGGGAGCTCAGTTCCAAGGACTCTGGCAGGCTCTGCGGGGATTAGAAAAGGGGGATAATGATGATCATTATAATAATAATTATTATTAACATTTGGCAAGCATTTAGGCATTGGAATACAGTCTGAATAGGATTCAGACCATAAACCAGGCCGGGCGCAGTGGCTCACACCTGTAATCCCAGCGCTTTGGGAGGCCGAGGCAGGCAGACCACCTGAGGAGTTCCAGACCAGCTTAGTCCAACGTAGTGAAAACCGGTCTCTACTAAAAATACAAAAATTAGCTGGGCGTGGTGGCAGGCGCCTGTAATCCCAGCTACTTAGGAGGCTGAGGCAGAAGAATCGCTTGAACTCGGGAGTTGGAGGTTGCAGTGAGCCGAGATCGCACCACTGCACTCCAGCCTGGGCGACAGAGCAAGACTCTGCCTCAAAAAAAAAAAAAAAAGACTATAAACCAGATCTGAGCATGGAGGCTTGTGCTTGTAATCTCAGCCCTTTGAGAGGCCAAGGTAGGAGGCTCACTTGAGGCCAGGAGCTAGAGACCAGCTGGGCAACATAGCAAGACCCCTTCCCTTAAAAACTTTTTAAGGCTGGGCGCGGTGGCTCATGCCTGTAATCCCAGCACTTTGGGAGGCCGAGGCAGGCGGATCACAAGGTCAGGAGACCATCCTGGCTAAAATGGTGAAACCCCATCTCTACTAAAAATACAAAAAAAAACATTAGCCGGGCGTGGTGGCAGGTGCCTGTAGTCCCAGCTACTCGGGAGGCTGAGGCAGGAGAATGGCGTGAACCCGGGAGGTAGAGCTTGCAGTGAGCCAAGATCGAGCCACTTGCACTCCAGCCTGAGCAACAGAGAGAGACTCCATCTCAAAAAACAAAGCAAAACAAAACAAACGTTTTAGGCTGGGCACAGTGGGTTCACGTCTGTAATCCCAGCATTTTAGGAGGCCGAGATGGGAGGATGACTTGAGACCAGGAGGTCAAGACCAGCCTAGGCAACATAGGGAGACCCCGTCTCTACAAAAAAGTTAAAGAATTAGCCGGGCATGGTGGCAGACACCTGTAGTCCTAACTACTTGGGAAGCTGAGGTGAGAGAATCACTTAAGCCCCAGAGATGGAGGTTCCAGTGAGCTGTGATGGCACCACTGCACTCCAGCCTGGGTGACAGAGCAAGACCCTGTCTCCAAAAAAACAAAAAAACTGTAAACCAGGAGCCAGATGTCCTGGCTTCAAATCCCAACTGTGCCATTTATTAGCTGTGTGACCTTCGGCAAGCTGCTTTACCTCCCTGAGCCATATTTTATTTTATTTGAGACACAGTCTCGCTCTTTCAGCCAGGCTGGAGTACAGTGGTGCAATCTTGGCTCAGCTTACTGCAACCTCTGCCTCCCTGGTTCAAGCGATTCTCCTGCCTCAGTCTCCCAAGTAGCTGGGATTACAGGTGTGCACCACTGTGCCTGGCTCATTAACATTTTACTTTTTGATATTAGGATTGAGTCCATATATATGTGGCACTTAGAACACTGCCTGGTGTCTAAGTGCATTATATATATAATCATATTAGGGCTGCGTGCCGTGCCTCACTCCTGTAATCCTGGCATTTTGGAATACTGAGACTGGAGGATCATTTTAAGCCAGGAGTTTAAGACCAGACTTGGCAGCAAAGTGAGGTTCCATCTCCACAATAAACAAACAACCAAAAATTAGCCAGGCATGATGGCACGAGCCTGCGGTCCCAGCTACTCAGGAAGCTGAAGCAGGAGGATTGCTTGAGCCCAAGAATTCGAGGCTGCAGTGAGCCATGATCACACCACTGCAGTCCAGCCTGGGCGACAGAATGAGATCCCATCTTTTAAAAAAAATCCTGGTTGGGCGAGGTGGCTCACGCCTGTAATCCCAACACTTTGGGAGGCCGAGGCAGGCGGATTACTCAAGGCCAGGAGTACATGACCAGCCTGGCCAACAAGGTGAAACTCCGTTTCTACTAAAAATACAAAACTTAGCCAGGCTTGGTTGTGGGCGCCTGTAATCACAGCTACTTCGGAGGCTGAGGCAGGAGAACCACTTGAACCCAGGAGGTGGAGGTTGCAGTGAGCCAAGATTGCACCACTGGACTCCAGCCTGGATGACAGAGTGAGACTATGTCTCAAAAAAACCCCCCGAAAAAAAAGAAAACAAAGGCTTCCAGAGGTTAGGACACTTGCACCAGGTGGGTTAGCTGATCAAGGAAGAATTAAAGAGGTGGGTGGGGAATAGACCGAGTCAAGGACAGGTGGGACATGAAGCTTGGGGTGGGGAGGAATTATGTGCGTCTTACCTCCCTCTCTGAGGACTCCTCGCCCTGGAGCACGGGAGATGGGGAGTCAGGCTCAGTGTGTGGGGGCGGTTTCTGGGGGCCACCCAGACCTGCCAGCGTGTCTTCCACCATCCACAGCTGCTGCTGAGCAGACACTCTGTCCTGCAGGGAGGAAAGGAATTTGTTACTTAAAGGTGGGAAAACGCAGGAGGGTTTCAGCTAATAGGCCCCTGCAAAGGTCTGAAATCAGCTGGGCTATATTTATGGAGTTGGGATTTATTTTTTTTCCCATGTGGTTATCCAGTTGAATTGAAAAAAACTGTCTTTTGGCCAGGCGTGGTGGCTCACACCTGTAATCCCAGCATTTTGGGAAGCCGAGGCGGGTGGATCACCAGAGGTCAGAAGTTCAAGACCAGCCTGGCCAACATGGTGAACCCTCGTGTCTACTAAAAATACAAAAAAAAATTAGCCGGGGGTGGTGGTGCATGCCTGTGATCCCAGCCACTCGGAAGGCTGAGGCAGGAGAATTGCTTGAACCCAGGAGGTGGAGGTTGCAGTGAGCTGAGATCATGCCACTGCACTCCAGCCTGTGCAACAGAGCGAGACACTGTCTCAAAAAAAAAAAAAAAGAAAAAGAAAAAACTGTCTTTTCTTTCTATGTTGTTTTACTGTGTTACATCTATTATAAATAGGTGACCATACGAATATGAGAGTCTGTTCTTTTTGTTTGTTTTTGGAGACAGTCCCTCCCTCTGTCACCCAGGCTGGCGTGCAATGGCTTGATCATAGCTCACTGCATCCTCGAACTCTTGGGCTTAAGCGATCCTTCCACCTCAGCCTCCTGAGTAACTGGGACCACAGGCGTGCACAACCAGGCCCAGCTAATTTTTTCACTTTTATTTTTAGTAGAGACAGAGTTTCACCATGTTGCCCAGGCTAGCCTCAAACTCCTGGGCTCAGATGATCCACCTGCCTCATCCTCCCAAAGTGCTGGGATTACAGGTGTGAGCCACTGCAGCTGGCATGGGTCTGCTTTTGCCAAGTCTGGATTGTAGATCTAGTGGGAGCAGCTTAGACTGAGAAGATGCATTTAAAACTAGGCATCAATGGTTTTTTGTTTTTTGGGGTTGTTGTTGTTGTTTTTTAAGATGGAGTCTCTCCCTATCACCCAGGCTGGAGTGCAGTGGCACGATCTCAGCTCACTGCAACCTCCGCCTCCCGGGTTCAAGCGATTCTCCTGCCTCAGCCTCTTGAGTAGCTGGGACTACAGGCGTGCACCAGCACGCCCAGCAAATTTTTCTATTTTTAGTAGAGACAGGGTTTCACCATGTTCGTCAGGTTGGTCTCCAACTCCTGACCTCAAGTGATCCACCTGCCTTGGTCTCCCAAAGTGCTGGGACTACAGGCGTGAGCCAACACGCCCGGCCGTGTCAATGTTTTTAAAGATACATGATTTAGAACTTGATGGCTAGATTTAGAGTGAAAAAGCAGGTCTGAGGCTAAGCAATGAGGTTTATATTTTAGGAGCAGAGCTTGCACTAAGGGAATGGGTTCAGAACTGGAACTCCAGAGGATAAATTTAACAGCAAAAGTCAGGATGCAGGATGCAAGAGATGAACTTGCAAGATGGAAAAAAGGCTGAGGGTTGGAGTTTTGCTGGTGAGAGCATGTCTTCAACAAGAGGAGAGATTTAGAACGAGGGGAGAGAGCAGCTCTGGATCTGAAGTAGGTATTAAAACGAAAGGCATTGGCCGGGCGCAGTAGCTCATGCCTATAATCCCAGCACTTTGGGAGGCCGAGGCAGGCGGATCAGAAGGTCAGGAGTTCAAGACCAGCCTAATCAACATGGTGAAACCCCGTCTCTACTAAAAATACAAAAATTAGCCGGGCGTGGTGGCACACGCCTGTAGTCCCAGCTAGAGGCTGAGGCAGGAGAATCACTTGAACCCAGGAGGCAGAGGTTGCGGTGAGCCGAGATCGCACCACTGCACTCCAGCCTGGGCAATAGAGCGAGACTCCATCTCATAAATAAATAAATAAGAGGGCGGCCAGGCGCCGTGACTCATGCCTGTAATCCCAGCACTTTGGGAGGCCGAGGCGGGCGGATCATGAGGTCAAGAGATCTAGACCATCCTGGCCAACATGGTGAAACCCCGTCTCTACTAAAAATACAAAAATTAGCTGGGCATGGTGGCACACACCTGTAGTCTCAGCTACTGGGGAAGCTGTAGCAGGAGAATTGCTTGAGCCTGGGAGGTGGAGGTTGCAGTGAGTCGAGATTGTGCCACTGCACTGCAGCCTGGCAACAGAGCAAGACTCCGTCTCACAAAAAAAAAAAAGAAAATAAAAAATAGAAGGGCTGTGTGCAGTGGCTCACACCTGTAATCTCAGCACTTTGGGAAGCTGAGGCGGGTGGATCTCCTGAGGTCGGGAGTTCAAGACCAGCCGGACCAACATGGAGAAACCCCGTCTCTCATAAAACTACAAAATTAGCCAGACATGGTGGCGCATGCCTGTAATCCCAGCTACTCAGGAGGCTGAGGCAGGAGAATTGCTTGAACCTGGGAGGCGGATGTTGCGGTGAACCGAGATTGCACCATTGCACTCCGGTCTGGGCAACAGAACGAGACTCTATCTCAAAAAATATAATAAAATAAATAAAATAAAAATAAAAGAGTATGCCGGGCACAGTGGCTCACACCGGTAATCCCAGAACTTTGGGAGGCCGAGGCTGGTGGATCACCTGAGGTCAGGAGTTCGAGACCAGCCTGACCAACATGGTGAAACCCCCTCTCTACCGAAAATAGAAAAATTAACCGGGCATGGTGGCGGTCATCTGTAATCCCAGCTACTTGGGAGGCTGAGGGAGGAGAATCGTTTGAACCTGGGAGGCGGAGGTTGCAGTGAGCCAAGACTGTGCCACTGCACTCCAGCTTGGGCAATAGAGCGACACTGTCTCAAAAATAAAAATAAAAATAAAAAATAAAAGAGTATAATGGATTGTTTGTAACACAAAAGATAAATGCTTGAGGGGATGGACACCCCATTTTCCATGATGGGATTATTATACATTGCATGCCTGTACCAAAATATCTTATGCACTTCATAAATATATTCATCTGCTATGTACCCACAATACATTTTTTAAAAAGAATGTTGTAGGCCGGGCGCAGTGGCTCACGCCTGTAATCCCAGCACTTTGGGAGGCCGAGGCAGGCAGATCACCTGAGGTCGGGAGTTCAAGACCAGCCTGACCAACATAGAGAAACCCCGTCTCTACTAAAAATACAAAATTAGCTGGGCGTGGTGGCGGGCACCTGTAATCCCAGTTACTCGGGAGGCTGAGGTGGGTGAATCGCTTGAGCCCGGGAGGCAGAGGTTGTGGTGAGCTGAGATCGTGCCACTGCACTCCAGCCCGGGCAACAAGAGTTAAACTCTGTCCCCCTCCCCCCAAAAAAAAAATGTTGTAAAATTATAGCCAACTTTACAGCAGAAATTAGGTCTGGCACAGTGGCTCATGCTTGTAATCCCAGCACTTTGGGAGGCCGTGGCAGGCAGATCACTTGAGGTCAGGAGTTCAAGACCAGCCTGACCAACATGTCTCTACTAAAAATATAAAAAGTAGCTGGGCATGGTGGCATGTGCCTGAAATCCTAGCTACTTGGGAGGCTGAGGTGGGAGAATCACTTGAACCTGGGAGGCAGAGGTTGCAGTGCGCCAAGATTGCGCTACTGCACTCCAGCCTGGGCGACAGAGTGAGACTGGCTTAAAAACAAACAAATAAACAACTTTACAGCAGAAATTAAATAACAGCTCGAGAAAACGGCATTCAAAATTGAAGCTTAATTAAAATTTTAATGAGAGAATTAAAAAAAAAAACCCTAAAGGGCATGGTCTTAACTAAAATAAGGGGCTTAGATTGAAAGGACAGAAAGGAGGCTAAGGGTCAACTGGGCGGGGCCTCGATTCTGTGGGCGAAGATTAAATGCTGAAAGGATTTCCAGGCAGAACTTGGAGTTGGGGGTGGGTCTTGGGGTCTCCAAGCAGCGATTTACCTGGGGAGAACCGAGGTGCAGCAGGTACTCCAGCGTCTCTCTTAAGGTGCCCAGCTCCTGCTCCAGGCCACTGTACGTGTCCCAAACCCTCTCTCGCTCCTCAGGTTGCATAAAGGGGGAGACATAGGTTAGGTCCCTCTCCCACCAGATCCTTCCCCACCCCATCATTTGTCAGCTAAGGAGGAGATAAGGGAGTTTGGTCCCTGGAGCCCTGCAGGCATATGGACTACAATTCCCATGGGCCTCTTTGCTTGGACTACTGGGAACCCCAAAGTCTGTATGGAACCTGCAATTCCAGTGCACTGCTAGTGTAGACAAATAACAGCATTCCCTGAATCCCCAGGATTACTTCTGCTCTCTCCTAAGTAGCAGAGTCTACAGATCTAATGAATTTCATTAGACAGTTAAAAGACCACAGCACCCAGCCAGACGCAGTGGTTCAGGCCTTTAATCCCAACAATTTGGGAGGCCAAGGTGGGCGGATCACTTGAGGTCAGGAGTTCGAGACCAGCCTGGCCAACATGGTGAAACCCCGTCCCTACTAAAAATACAAAAATTAGCCAGGAATGGTGGCAAGGGCCTGTAATCCCAGGTATTCAGGAGGCTGAGGCAGGAGGATCACTTGAACCAGGGAGACAGAAGTTGCAGTGAGCCTGGATCCAGGCACTGCACTCCAGCCTGAGCAACAGAGCAAGAATCCGTCTCAAAAAAAATAACCACAGCACCTACTCACCCTGGGGCAGCAGAAACTTCCTTGCCAATACCAACAATAACAGTGATAATATCAGCTAACACTTATTGGGCACTGACCATGTGCTAGGCATTGTTCTCAGCTCTCATTTAATTCCTATGAGGTAGTTACTATTATTGTCTCCATTTTACAGATAATAATTATAACTGACACTTAAGTATTGCTTTACCAAGTACCAAGTACCTTAAGTGTTAAATATCCATTCATTCATTCATTCATTCATTCACTCATTTTCACATATCACATATAATAATTCTCAGAGTTACTTAAGGCCGGGCGCAGTGGCTCATGCCTGTAATCCCAGCACTTTGGGAGGCTGAGGCAGTCTGATCACCTGAGGTTAGGAGTTCGAGACCAGCCTGGCCAACATGGTAAAACCCCATCTCTACTAAAAATATAAAAATTAGCCAGGTGTGGTGGCACATGCCTGTAATCCCAGTTACTCAGGAGGCTGAGGTTGCAGTGAGCTGAGATGGCACCACTATACTCCAGCCTGGGCGACAGAGCAAGACTCTGTCCCCCCCCCCCAAAAAAAAATTAGAGTGGTTACAAGACAATGAGGAGAGAGAAAAAATAATAAAATTTGGAGTGTAGACTTCTGAAGAACGATCTTCCTATGAGCCCTCTGGGGCAGGTCCCCTTCGTAACGACTTGCATAGCCCTCCTAGGAGGGCAGACCCCTTCCCAGGTGCTCACCTGAGTCAAGTGACAGAGGGTGGCCCTCACACTGACCAGCCGGTCCTGCAGGAGGCGCTGGCGACCCCAGGCCCTGCCGGGAGCCCCAGCCTCCCTGGTGGCTTGGCCCAGCTGTTGCCGGGTCAACTCCAGAGCTGCTTCTAGTTGCTCCTGCACCAAGACAGAAGGTGGTTAGACTTCAGAAGCCATGCCTAGCCCCAAGAAGAAAGAAAAGATGTCCTTTCACGTCCTGGACGTCCAGTCAGCATCCTGACTTCCGCAGTCAGGAAGGGCTCAGGGCAGGCAGAGAGGCCAGGCGCCCTGTCCTCGGCCCAGGGCCCCGCACCTTCTCCTCCTGCTTCTGGTCTATCTCCTCCTGCAGCCTCCGCAGAAGCCGGTCCTGCCCGCACAACTTGGTCAGCAGCGTCTGGAGAAAGGAGAGCGGGAGCTACTGATGGTCCAGATCTGGCTCTTCCCCTGCCGCTCCTCCCATCATCTAGAACATTCTCTCCCCAACTCTGGGAACTCAGCAAGGATTAGATCAGTGAGAACTTACATCTGTCTCCAAGCTTTGGTGGAAAGTTGACTCCAGGGGAGGACCCGGCTGAAGAGAAGGAAAAACGTCAGGGGTCAAAGGGGACAGGCTGGTCATTCTTGTAACTCAGTGCTGAGCCATGCCCTGTCTCTACTGATAGGTACTGCACTATTTATTTATTTATTTATTTATTTATTTAGAGATAGGATCTTGCTCTGTCACCCAGGCTGGCGTGTAGTCGTGCGATCATGGTTCGCTGCAGGCTCAACCTCCTGGGCTCAAGCAATCCTCCTACTTCAGTCTCCTGAGTAGCTGGGACCACAGGTGCACACATCATGCCCGGCTAATTTTTGTAGTTTTAAAATTTTTGTTGTTATTGGTTTTGGTAGCGATGGGGTTTTGCCATGTTGCCCAGGCTGATCTCAAACTCCCGGGCTCAAGCAATCGTCCTGCCTCAGCCTCCCAAAGTGCTGGGATTATAGGCATGCACCATCATATCATGCCTGGCCTTTTTTTTTTTTGAGTCAAGGTCTGTCACCCAGGCTGGGGTGCAGTGGCATGATCATGGCTCACTGCAGCCTTGAACTCTTAGGCTCAAAGGATCCTCCCACCTCAGCCTCCCAAGTAGGTGGGACAACAGATGCCAGCCACCGGTGCCAGCTAAGGTTGGTTGGTTGTTTGTGTTTAGGGCTGGGGTCTCACTGTGTCACCCAGACCAGTCTTGAACTCCTGATCTCAAATGATCCTCCTGCCTTGGCCTCCTGAAGTCCCGGGATTACAGGCATGAGCCACCAAGCCTAGCGACCCCTCTCCTTATCAGCTTCCTTCTAAGCATTAGCAAATTTCAGTAGACCAACTTCCACATTCTTGGCTTCAGAAAGATCAATAATGGGCTCTTGATCAAATAGCCATGGCAAATATTATAATTAATGGAGAAATTTAGACATTTATGACTAAGAATAAAACAAAGTGCAGGGCACAGTGACTCACTCCTGTAATCCTAAAGCTTTGGGAGGCCAAAGAGGGAAGATCACTTGAGCCCAGGAGTTCAAGACCAGTCTGGGCAACACAGGGAAACCTTGTGTCTGCAAAAAAAATAAAAATAGAAAAATAGGACCGGGTGCGGTGGCTCATGCCTGTAATCCCAACACTTTGGGAGGCTGAGGCGGGTGGATCACCTGAGGTCAGGAGTTCGAGACCAGCCTGACCAACATGGTGAAACCCTGTCTCTACTAAAAATACAAAAATTAGCCAGGCGTAGTGACGGGCGCCTGTAATCCCAGCTACTTGGGAGGCTGAGGAAGGAGAATCACTTGAACCCGGGAGGCAGAGGTTGCAGCGAGCCGAGATCATGCCATTGCACTCCAGCCCGGGTGACAGAGTGAGATTTCGTCTCAAATAAATAAATAAATAAAATAAGCTGAGCATGGTGGTACACACCTGTAGTCTCAGCTACTAGGGAGGCTGAGGTGGGAGTATCGCTTGGGCCCAGGAGACTGAGGCTGCAGTGAGCCATGATTGCACCACTGCACTCCAGCCTGGGTGACAGAGCGAGACTCTGTCTCAAGAAAATAAATAATTTTTTTAATTAAAAAAAAAAAAACAGCCTGGGTAACATGGCAAAACCCTGTCTCTACAAAAAGTAGGAAAAGTTAGCTAGGCGGCCAGGCGCAGTGGCTCATGCCTGTAATCCCAGCATTTTGGGAGGCCGAGGCAGGCAGATCACCTGAGGTCGGGAGTTCAAGACCAGCCTGACCAACATGGAGAAACCCTGTCTTTACTAAAAATACAAAATTAGCAGGGCATGGTGGTGGGTGCCTGTAATCCCAGCTACTCGGGCGGCTGAGGCAGGAGAATCACTTGAACCCAGGAGGCGGAGGTTGCGGTGAGCCGAGATCACACCATTGCACTCCAGCCTGGGCAACAAGAGTGAAACTCCTTCTCAAAAAAAAAAAAAAAGAAAGAAAAAGAAAGGAAAGAAAGAAACAGAGAGAGAGAGAGAAAGGAAAGGAAAGAAAGGGGAGGGAAGGGGAAGGGGAAGGGGGAAAGAAAGGAAGGAAGGCAGGCCAGTCGCGGTAGCTCACGCCTGTAATCCCAGCACTTTGGGAGGCCGAGGCGGGCAGATCACAAGGTCAGGAGATCGAGACCATCCTGGCTAACACAGTGAAACCCCATCTCTACTAAAAATACAAAAAAATTGGGCCAGGCGCAGTGGCTTACGCCTGTAATCCCAGCACTTTGGGAGGCCGAGGCAGGAGGATCACGAGGTTAGGAGTTCGAGACCAGCCTGACCAACATGGTGAAACCCCGTCTCTACAGGCATGGTAGCACGTGCCTGTAATCCCAGCTATTCAGGAGGTTGAGGCAGGAGAATTGCTTGAACCAGGGAGGCGAAGGTTGCAGTGAGCCGAGATCACGCCACTGCACTCCAGCCTGGGCGACAGAGCGAGACTCTGTCTCAAGAAAAAAACAAAGAAAAAAATACAAAAAAATTAGCCGGGCGTGGTGGCGGGCGCCTGTAGTCCCAGCTATTCAGGAGGCTGAGGCAGGAGAATGGCATGAACCTGGGAGGCAGAGCTTGCAGTGAGCTGAGATCGCACCACTGCACTCCAGCCTGGGCGACAGAGTGAGACCCCCGTCTCAAAAAAAAAAAAAAAAAGAAAGAAGAGAAAAGAAAGAGAAAGAGAAAGAAAGAAAGAGGTTTTTGTGGATTTAAGTTAAGTTACGACGATGTCATGGGGTGTCCTAATAGGAGGAGACGGACAGCAACAAAAACACAAAGGAAGATCATCATGGGATGATGGAGGCAAAGATGTAGCCATAAAAAAACCCACAGAACCTCAGGAATTGCTGGCAACCACCAGAAGCTAAGAGAGAGTCAATAAAAGCTCCTCCTTAGAACCTTCAGTGGAAGTATAGCCCTGCCAATCCCTTGACTCCAGGCCTCTGGCCTCCAGAACCGCAAGATAATCCATTTCTGTTGTTTTCGGCCATGTGCTTTGTTACAGCAACCACATGAATCTAATACCTACCCAGGGGCTTTGAAATATCTACAGTTCTCTAGGCACCCTAGGCCAGGAGATGACATTCCTCATAGAGAAGAAAGGAAGGGAGGGGGCTCCGGTAGATATGGGGTACTCCCGGATACCTACCAATAAAACCATGGAGGCCCGGGTCCCAGGGGGCCGTGGGGGGAGCTGGAGATAAGTGGAGGCGCCAGAGGGTGCCTGGGAGGAACGTTGAAATGGAGATGTTTAGAAATTGGCATGTCTGGGAGACTTTTCATTTTGTTCTGTACTAAGAAAAATTCTTCTGCCTTGGGATCCTGTTGATCTATGACCTTACCCCCAACCCTGTGCTCTCTGAAACATGTGCTGTGTCCACTCAGGGTTAAATGGATTAAGGGCGGTGCAAGATGTGCTTTGTTAAACAGATGCTTGAAGGCAGCAAGCTCGTTAAGAGTCATCACCACTCCCTAATCTCAAGTACCCAGGGACACAAACACTGCGGAAGGCCGCAGGGCCCTCTGCCTAGGAAAACCAGAGACCTTTGTTCACTTGTTTATCTGCTGACCTTCCCTCCACTATTGTCCTATGACCCTGCCAAATCCCCCTCTGCGAGAAACACCCAAGAATGATCAATAAAAAATAATAATAATAATTAAAAAAAAAAAAAAAGAAACTAGCATGTCTTAGTGACAAATAGTAGAGTGGGCGTGTCCATAATTGAAGTGCTTTAGGAGATATTTTGAGGTTCAGAACTGGGCCCTCTCAACTTCCTCAACTACCTGCTCTCCAGCTGTGTGCCACTGTGGGGACACAGAGGGTGATAATAAATGCACCAGCCTGGCAAAACAGCCCCACGAGATGATGGAATTTGCTACTCTCATTCTCAGATTTGCAGTCAGCTGTGGATATTCTGAGCTACCGTCCCATGATGCTCAGACAAAACAGCAGGCAACCAACTTGCAAGGTGAACTGGGGACACAAGGGAGATGCAAACCTCTCACCGCACTGTCTTGGCACAGAGTATCCAGGACTACAATCCCCATGATGCTTAAAGAGCAATGGCTGGGCCAGGCGCGGTGGCTCACGCCTGTAATCCCAGTACTTTGGGAGGCTGAGATGGGCAGATCACCTGTCAGCTGGTCAGGAGTTCGAGACCAGCTTGGTCAACATGGTGAAACCTCATCTCTACCAAAAATATAAAAATCAGCCAGACGTGGTGGCAGGTGCCTGTAATCCTAGCTACTCGGGAGGCTGAGGCAGGAGAATCGCTTGAACCCGGGAGATAGAGGTTGTAGTGAGCCGAGATCGTGCCACTGCCCTCTAACTTTGGCGACAGAGCAAGACCTCTGTCTCAAAATAAAAATAAAAATAAATAAATAAAAAAAAAGCAATGGCTGAAGACCAGCCTAGAAAGACAGCCCAGACACCTGATAGGAGCTGGACACCTGATAGGTTCAAGCTCTCTCTCACCTGAGCCCAGCTGAAATCATTACGGACTACAATACCCATGACACCCAGGGAGCAATGGCCTTGAGAATACGGAAAGACAGCCCTGAGGCCTGTGGGAGACGTAGTCCCCTCCTTCTCACCTCTCTGCTCACCTGTGTTCTGGGCTCCTGACTCCAGTGCTGGGGACTCCTGGGGGGCTTTCCTCCCCCAGCCTCAGAGGGAGGTCCTCGGCGGGGAGTAGGGGGTCGGGAGAGGGTCTGGCGTTGGGGGCCCCAATCCAGAGGAGGTCGGACATCAATGCGACTCAACGGGGTGTGAGGTCGGGCAGGGGGTGCTGTGTCTCCTGAGGGGGCAGGGGGTCGCCGCGCAGGGGCAGAACGGGGACGGGGGAGGCTCAGAGGCGAGGGAGGGCGAGAGAGGGGGGTGAACAGGCTGTGGGAAGAGAGAATCGGGGAACTGAGTCAACTAGAGCCCTCTCCATCCACCTCCTTACCCATCAAGTCAGCCTCAAGGACATGTCTCACTTCACTGTGTCTTACTGTCCCACTGGGTTAGAATCCTCCTCTACTGTCCAAATCCTCAGTAATGTCCGCTTTGTGGCATCTTCCCCTCCACTCTTTTCCCCGACAGGCTGTGAACCCCACGGGAGCCCCAGCAAGTCACACACACTCAAGCAGAAAGCGCTAAGGCCCGCCCCCAACCAGTTTCCGGCCCTGCCCTTCTCTTAGGCCACGCCCCCAACCATGTCCTCCCTACTCACTCGGGGCTCCTCGCCCTCCGCATCTGGAGTCCAGAGTGGAGGTCGGTTGTGGGACTGGGAGTGAGCAGCCTGGGTCTACCACGACCTCTGGAGAGTCGAGCCACTTCCGGTGATTCTGAGATGCGCCCCTCTTCCCCTCTGCTCACCTCCGGGGGACCACCGGGGCCGCCGGGGCCCTCCCCGGGCTGGGGTCGTGCAGGTGACCTGGGTTGCCCACTAGCGAGTGGACATAGACAAGATATCACTCCTTCGAACTTCATAACAGCCCTATTCTCTTGTCACAGGTGAGAACACAAGGATGCACCCAAAAAAGGAAAGTTGTGCACTATAAATCATCGTCCCCCTTCTTCAGACGGGGAAACTGAGGCCTCCAATGTGAAACTGACCTGTGCGCCAGGCCACAACGTCTATCCAGGTTGCTGGACCCAATGCCCCGGAATATGGGATAGACTCAGCCAGGTAGTCCAGTTTCCAGCCTGATAATTGGCGCAGGCCATGTCAGAGCCTAAGAGATAGTCTGACATTTTTTAAAAATCTGATACTATCTTTTACCTGGCATTGTTTAGGTGGCAGCTCAGGGGACTTCAGAAGGAGCCAATCAGAGAGTGTGCAATATTGATCATTCCTGGAGCAGAGCTGAGTGCGTGCCTGAAGGGTCAGCTTGGGGGCGGGGACGGACAAGGTGGTGGGCGGAACTTAAGGGAGAAAGACTTTTGCTGATTGGAAAAGTTCCCTAGAGGTGGGGCCTAGAAGACGAGGCGCCTTAGCTAGAAGACTGGTGATTGGACACTCAAGGGGGCAGGGCCCCAAAGGGGAGGAGTTGGGATGACGAGACTGACTCAGGGTGTAGGGTCAGGAGCATGGCTTGGACCTCTACTCACTAGTCGTCCCCCTCCGCACGGGAGGCCCGGCCCAGCGCCCGTAGCCAGCCCCGCAGGTCTTCTAAGGTGTCAGCGGCCAAAACGTAGGTCCTCATGCCCGGGTGCTCTGCCTGCGGGAAGAGAAGGCTTGGAATCCGGACTCCCGGGCCTTGTAAAAAGGAGGACAGGCCGGGCCGGTGACTCATTCACCTAAACCCAGTGCTTTGGGAGGCCGATGCGGGAGGATGGCTTGAGACCAGCCTAGGCAACATAATGAGACACCCCCTTCCACCTCCTTCCGCCCCCGTCTCTACAAAAAAATCAAAAAATTAGCCGGACGTGGTGGAGCGCACCTGTAGTCCCAGCTACCGGGGAGACTGAGGCAGGAAGACTGCACTTTGCGTCGCTGCACGCCAGCCTGGGTGACAGAGCAAGACCGTCAAGAAAGAAAGGAAAGAGGGAAGGGAAGGGAGAGAAAGAAAGAGAGAAAGAGAAAGAAAGAGAGAGAGAGAAAGAAAAAAAGGAAAGGAAAGGAAAAAGGAAAGGAAAGGAAAGGAAAAAGGAAAGGAAAGGAAAGGAAAGGAAAAAGGAAAGGAAAGGAAAGGACTGGACAGACGCGGTGGCTCATGCCTGTAATCCCAGCACTTTGGGAGGCTGAGGTAGGCGGATCACCTGAGGCCAGGAGTTTGAGACCAGCCTGGCCAGCATGGCGAAACCCCATCTCTACTAAAAATACAAAAAATTAGCCGGGCGTGGTGGCGTGCGCCTGTAATCCCAGCTACTCCAGAGGCTGAGGCAGGAGAATCCGTTGAACCCAGGAGGCGGAGGTTGCAGTGAGCCAAGATCGCACCACTGCACTCCAGCCTGGGTGACAGAGTGAGACTCTGTCTCAAAAAACAACAAAACAAAAAAACAAACCAAAACAAAACAAAATGAGGATGCAATTGACGCTTGTCAAGACCTTTTATCTCCAGTAATGGATATTCCAGTGCTTGCTAGGACTTGGAGTTTCCTCGACAGATATCTACCCGCCCTCATCTCCAGTTCCCATCGCCTGGTGCACAACATGGATGGATGGACTCACGGTGAAGGTGAAGCGCCGCCCTCGGGGGGCTCCCGGCCCATCTGGTCTAATATTGTAGCTGGGGAGCAGAACGCTGCCTAGGACACTCTCCTCGCGGCTGTCTGCAAAGAGGGGCTGGGGTCAAGGATCACATAGGGATCAGAAGGCCAAGATGCTAGAGAGAAGGGCAGACTGGGCGGGGGGGCCCTCCCACCCCAAGCCAGCCAGCCAGCCACTGACCCTTGTAATAAAAGAGGCAATGGCCGGAGAGGACGAACCAGCGGCGTTTCCAGAGACGGAGCCCCGAGCTGTCCTGGGGAGAGAGATGGGAGGAGGGGCCTGAGTAAAGGGAAACAGAAAAAGGGGATGAAGGCAGTGACGATGGGGACAGAGAGCCAGAGAGAGAAAGAAACTTGGAGAGAGGAGAACAGAGACATAAAGTAGGGATCAAGAGAGTGGGGTGAGGCCGAACACAATGGCTCACGCCTGTAATCCCAGCACTTAGAGAGGCCAAGGCAGACGGATCACTCAATTCCAGGAGTTTGAGACCAGCTTGGGTAACATGGCGAAACCCCATCTCTACTACTAAAAAAAAAAATTAGCCGGGTGTGGTGGCGCGTGCCTGTAGCCCCAGCTACTCGGGAGGCTGAGGAGGGAGGATCACTTGAGCCTGGGAGTGGGGTGGAGGCACAGGAGAAAGACCCAGAGAGACAGAAGAGACAGAGACACATGTTTGGGGCAATGGAGTGGATAAGAAGGAGAGCTGGAAGCCCTCTGAACGTGATAGAATAGAATAGTAGCCCCACTTCTTTTCTTTTCTCTCTCTCTCTTTTTTTTTTTTTTTTTTTTTTTTGACAGAGTCTTGCTCTGTAGCTTAAGCTGGAGAGCAGTGGCATGATCTCGGCTCACGGCAACCTCTGCCTCCCAGGTTCAAATGATTCTCCTGCCTCAGCCTCCCGAGTAGCTGGGATTACAGGCACGCACCACCACACCCGGCTAATTTTTGTATTTTTAGTAGAGACAGGGTTTCACTATGTTGGCCAGGCTGGTCTTGAACTCCTGACCTCAAATGATCTACCCACCTCGGCCTCCCAAAGTGCTGGGGTTACAGGCGTGAGCCACTGCGTCTGGCCTCCCCCACTTTCTTTTTTTGTTTTTTGAGGTGGACTCTCGCTCTGTCGCCCAGGCTGGAGTGCAGTGGCACGATCTCAGCTCACTGCAAGCTCCGCCTCCCGGGTTCACGCCATTCTCCTGCCTCAGCCTCCCGAGTAGCTGGGACTACAGGCGCCCGCCACCACACCCGGCTAATTTTGTTTTTGTATTTTTAGTAGAGACGGGGTTTCACCGTGTTAGCCAGGATGGTCTCGATCTCCTGACCTTGTGATCCGCCTGCCTCGGCCTCCCAAAGTGCTGGGATTACAGGCGTGAGCCACCGCACCCAGCCCCCACTTTCAAACTATGCTCTGGAACAAGTCATTTCCGCCTAGAATCCACCTTCATGTTTTCTCGTCTATCCGCTGGAGATTGAGAAGTTTTAGGGAGGTTTGGATGAGACATGGACCACATATGGGCAGACTTTAGCTGCAGAGACTTAGTCCAATTATTCTGGAGCCTGAGACACAGAGAGGCCAGGAAGGTGGCAATGAGCCATGACCCAAATGCAGCGTCTCCACCTGCCTGAACTACTCATCGCCTCTGCCTGAACTACTCCACTAACTATCTCCAACCTCGTGTGCCTCTTCTCCTCAACCCATTCCCATAGAAGCCCACATGATCTTTTAAAATTATAAGTTAGATCACATGTGTCCCCTTTTCAAAACAGAGAATTAAGAACACTTAAAATTCAGTCTCAAATTTCTTACCATCACTTACTGTTTTTTGTTTGTTTGTTTGTTTTGTTTTGTTTTGAGATGGAGTCTCGCTCTGTCACCCAGGCTGGAGTGCAGTGGCACAATCTCGGCTGACTGCAATCTCTGCCTCCCGGGTTCAAGCGATTCTCCTGGCTCAGCCTCCTGAGTAGCTGGGACTACAGGTGCCTGCCACCATGCAGGCGAATTTAGGGTTTTTTTTTGTTTTTTTTTTTTTTTTGAGACAGACTCTTCACTCTGTCACCCAGGCTGGAGTGCAGTGGCATGATCTTGGCTCGCTGCAAGCTCCACCTCCCGGGTTCACGCCATTCTCCTGCCTCAGCCTCCCAAGTAGCTGGGACTACAGGCGACCACCACTACGCCCAGCTAATTTTTTTTTTTGTATTTTTTAGTAGAGATGGGGGTTCACCGTGTTAGCCAGGATGGTCTCGATCTCCTGACCTCATGATCCGCCCACCTCGACCTCCCAAAGTGCTGAGATTACAGGCGTGAGCCACCACGCCCAGCCTAATTTTTGTATTTTTAGTAGAGACGGGGTTTCACCATATTGGCCAGGCTTGTCTCGAACTCTTGACCTTGTGATCCACCTGCCTCGACCTCCCGAAGTGCTGGGATTACAGGCGTCAGCCATCGCGCCCAGCCCATGTACTGCTTTGCAGGGAGTTTTGAGTTTGAAGGTGCATAAGAATCACCAGGAAGGTGTGTTAAAGCACAGATTCTGGGGCCCCATCCCCAGAGTTCCTGATTTGGCAAATCTATGATGGTACCTCATCATTTGCATTTCTAGCAAGTCCCCAGATGACACTGATGCTGCTGGTCTGGGACCACACTTTGAGAACCACTGCTCTGCTGCTCCTCCTGGCTTTTTCCCCTGGCCTCACTCGACACCAAGGTTTTGCCTGCTGCAGGCCTTTTCCTTTTGGATGCGATCTGCCTCCAGATCTTTTTTTTTTTTCCTTTTTTGACATGGAGTCTCACTCTATCTTCCAGGCTGGAGTGCAATGGCGCAACCTCGGCTCACTGCAACCTCCACCTCCCAGATTCAAATTTTCCTTGTCTCAGCCTCCCAAGTAATTGGGATTACAAGCACCCCCAAGCTGGGCCCGGCTAATTTTTGTATTTTTTAGTAGAGCCAGGGTTTCGCCATGTTGACCAGGCTGGTCTTGAACTCCTGACCTCAGGTGATCCGCCTGCCTCAGCCTCCCAAAGCGTTTGAATTACCGGCATGACCCACTATGCTCAGCCAGCTCAAATGTCACCTCAGAGATAATTTTCCCTGACCAAATGTCAAATTGAAGTTCTCCTCTCTCAGCCACGTTCAAGCACATCATATTCCGTTTTTTTGTTTTTGTTTTTGAGACAGGGTCTCACTCTGTCACCCAGGCTGGTGTGCAGTGATATGAACACAGTTCACTGCAGCCTCAGCCTCCTGGGCTTCAGCAATCCTCCTGCCTTAGCCTCCCGAGTAGCTGGGACTATAGGCGCACACCACCACGCTCAGCTAGGTTTTGTGTGTGTGTGTATTTGTTGTAGAGATGAGGTTTCTTCATGTTGCCCAGGCTGGTCTAGAATTCCTAAGCTCGAGCGATCTTCCTGTCTTGGCCTCCCAAAATGCTGGGGTTCCGCCACTGAACCTGGCCCCTATGTTACTTCTTCATAGCCCATCCTGCGATCTGAAATTACCAAGTCCATTTATTTATTTACTAATTTATTATCCACCCATGCTCCACCCAATCTGGAATGTAATATAAATACTTTTGTGTTATTTGCATGGTGTGTGCCCTGGGATTGGGAACACTGTAAGTGTTCAAGAAGTAGTCAAGAAAGAATGAATGAACGGGCCAGGCACGGTGGCTCACGCCTGTAATCCCAGCATTTTAGGGAGCCGAGGCGGGTGGATCACTTGAGGTCGGGAGTTTGAGACCACCCTGGCCAACATGATAAAACCCCATCTCTACTAAAAATACAAATATTAGCTAGGCATGATGGTGCATGCCTGTAAGCCCAGCTACTCGGGAGGCTGAGGCACGAGAATTGCTTGAACTGGAGGCCAGAGGTTGCATTGAGCCGAGATCATACCACTGCCCTCCAGCCTGGGCGACAGAAAGAGACTCTGTCTTAAAAATAAATAAATAAATAAACAAACAAACAATGACAGACTAAGGGGAGGGGCAGTGATAGCAAGAAAAAGAAAGCCTATTTGGGGACTTGCAAGGAGAGAGACAGAGGACAGCCGGGGCACAGACTTCAGTGTCCTTTTCCTTCTCCTACTGACCCCACCTGCTTATGAAGCCAGCCTCGGATGTGCACGGGAAGGTTGGGATCCCTCCTGAGCGCATTGCCTCTCTTCCCAAAGGCGTGGACCTTGTTTACTGCCCGGGTGGGCTTCTGAGGAGAGAAGGGGACAGAAGTGAACAGGGAGAGCCTAGGATGGTCCTGGGAGGGGGTGAGGGTTGACACAGGCAACCGTAGGCTCTCGCTTGGCTGCCCTGAGAAATGGGTCAAGGACCAGCCGGGCGCAGTGGCTCACACCTGTAATCCCAGCACTTTCGGAGGCTGAGACGGGTGGATCATGAGGTCAGGAGATCGAGACCATCCTGGCTAACACGGTGAAACCCCGTCTCTACTAAAAATACAAAAAATTAGCCGGGCGTGGTGGCGGGCGCCTGTAGTCCCAGCTACTTGGGAGGCTGAGGCAGAAGAATGGCGTGAACCCAGGAGGCGGGGCTTGCAGTGAGCCGAGATCGCGCCACTGCACTCCAGCCCAGGAGACAGAGCGAGACTCCGTCTCAAAAAAAAGAAAGAAAGAAAGAAAGAAAAGGGTCAAGGTGGGGGCTGAAGTTGGAGATCAGAATTGGGAGGTGTTCTTATTGCAGAGTTAAGAGACTTTTTTTTTTTGACAGGCTCTTTGGAGTGCAGTAGCCTAAACACTGCAGCCTTTACCTCCTGGACTCAGGTGATCCTCCAGCCTCAGCCTCCCATGTAGCTGGGACCACAGGCATGTCCCACCATGCCCAGCTAATTTTTTTACTTTTTGTAGGGGACAGGGGTCTCACTTTGTTGCCCAGGCTGGGAGAGACTCTTTTTTTTTTTTTCTTTTGAGACAGAGTCTCGCTCTGTCCCCCAGGCTGGAGCACAGTGGCACCATCTTGGCTCACTGCAACCCCTGCCTCTCAGGTTCAAGTGATTCTCCTGCCTCAGCCTCCTGAGTAGCTGAGATTGCAGGCACGTGCCACCACGCCTGGCTAATTTTTGTATTTTTAGCAGAGACGCGGTTTCGCCATGTCAGTCAGGCTGGTCTTGAACTCCTGACCTCAGGTGATCCACCTGCCTCAGCCTCTTAAAGTGCTGGGATTATAGGCGTGAGCCACTGCGCCGGGCCGAGACTCTTTTTTTGATGGGCAGAGGGAGGTGTTCAGAGGCAAGGAAGAGGCTGTAGGGAAGCAATTTGGGGATCAAGGGTCCACTGCCAAGAAGCAGATGCCCTTGGCCACCAGAGCCAGAGCTGTAGTAGGTCCTTTGGGATCTGAACTGGGACTATGGGCTGGGAGGTCCCCATAATCAGGGGGAACTCTCACGCTGAGTCTCCAGTGAATCAAAGGATGCCCTGGTGCCCTGCGGTCACACCCCTTAGCAACCAAGTCCAAGGAGAGGAAGCCTCAAATCCCTCCATCCTGCCCAGATGGAGCCCCATCTCCTGATGCCCACAGATATCTCAGGCATCCTTAGCCAGGTCCCGACAATATGCCCTTCCTTGGAAGCGGTGGTACTGACCAAGGCTGAGATCAGATCTCTGGGCTCTGAACTTGAGAAACAATATGTGTGGAATGGCAGGAGGAAAAAGAAATGAGTGTCTCCCTAAGCTTTTGGCTGGGATGCCGATTTGGGATTCAAGTATCTGGAGGCCCCTTGGGTCTTATTGTCAGAGAAGGGTCTCTCCTTATAGGATTTCATTAGTGGGTAGATTGGATGGCGAGAGATAGGACAGCAAGTTCTGGCACTAATCAAGAGCAGCCACTACTTCTCAGAACTCGAGGGGCCTCATAGCTGGGGAGCGGCTTTATCTTAGCAACCAGGGTCAAGGGAGGTTGTTACTCTGGTTTAGAATTAGGAAAATACAAAGGGTGGGGACAGAGCTGGGAGTGCCTCTGAATTCCTAGCTGCGGCTGGTAGGCAATTTGGGACCTTACTATGTCTGGCAGACCCCGTTGCTAAGGATCTTTGTCCTTAACAACCAGAGTCTTTGGGGAAACAGAAGGATGGGCGGCCCAGAGCCCCACCTTCCTCCCCATCCCCGCCGGGAAGCTCAAACCTTGGGGCTCAGGCTGCTGAGCGAGGAGATGGTGGAGGCGCTGCTGGCCAGGCTCAGGCTGCTGCGAGGTCGGCTCCCCTCCATCAAGGGCTGGGGGAGAGAAAAGAAAGGGGCTGTGTCTCTGCAGTGACGGGTGCGAGACAGAGATGGGGTCAGGGGCTTGGAGGTCGGAGGAGGCTGCAGAGAAAGAGCCTGTTGTTTCGGGACTGGGGGGCTGGGGGAGGCCATGGCCCGTGACCACATACCAAGAGTGGTGCCAAGAGAGGTAGGCGGCCCTGGCAGCTGCGGGAGGGGGCAGCTGTCTGCAGCCCGGGCCAGAGAATAGGGGCTTCTTTATTCCTGCCCACTGCACTCAGGCCAGGAATTTGACCCTCTCTGTGCTTAGGGACCCCCCATTCCCTGCCTCCTTCCGGCTGCCCCAGGCTACCTGTCTCCTGCCCTCCCACACGCACCCCCAAACCACCCCTGCCAACTCCCCAAGCCAAGCCCTGCGGCACCAGGAATGTGAACCCAGAGAGCCCCTCCCAGCCCTGCCAGGGAACTTACCCAGCTCTGGGGTCCCAATGACAGGAGGCAAGAGGACAGTGTGGGTGCTGCGGCACCCAGGCAGTCTCCCGCCTCCTTTGTCTCTTAGCTGCTGTCTCTCATAGTTGTCAATCTCTCTCCTCACCTGCTCACTCACACTTTTTGTCTCTTTGTCTCCCGTCTCTTACGGTCTCTCCCTCTCTCTCTTCCTTTTACACTACCTCTCTCCCCACTCTCACTTTCTGTGTCTCCCTCTGATCTCTGTCTCTTCCAGTCTCTCTCTCACTCATTCTCTCCCTCTCTCTCTCTCTCCAATCTTTCTGTTTCTGTCCAAATCTTTTATTGTCAGACTCACAGGGTCTCTTCCTTAAGTCTCTGTCTCATTCTCTCTCTCTCTCTCTGTCTGTCAGTCATCCCCTGTGTCCTCTCTCCTTCACACTCAGTCTCTTCCTCTTTCTCTCTGGCTCTGCCGTTTCCTCCCTTTTCTCTTTCCGATTTCCCTTCTCACTTTCTCCCTTCCTCCCTCTCCCAGTTTCTCTTTCCTCTCTGCTGGTCTTTCCCTGCCTCTGCCAGCCGCCCACGCTGCTGTTCTCCCCTCCCAATCCCGGCTGTCCCCGCCCCTTCTGGCCTCCCAACTACAGCCTGACCTCTGGCTCAGCTGCCCCCATAGCTGAAGGGAGGGGCTTGGGCCCCCCAATTCCCGGGTCCCCGAAGGACCAAGGTTGGGACTTCTCAGCGTTTGGAGAGTTGGACTTGAGGCCTGCACTCCAGGGCCCCCGTGGGTTTGCTGCTGTGGTTGGGGGCCTGGGCCACTGGTGTCCTAAACGGAGGAGGCTTGTGTCTTGCAAGGGGTGGGGACTCAGATTTCCAAAGCCCTGGAGGGAATGGGTTAGGGATCCAGACTCCTGGGTGCCCGAGAAGGTCTGAGCTAGGAGTCAGGACTCCTGAGTCATGAAAGAGCTGGGGGTTTGGAAACATGGCTGTGCTTGGAAGGGGCCAGGGACGGTTTGTCCAGGTCCCCTAGGGAGAAAAGGGGATGGTCCCAGTAGGGCAGGGTGAAATGGAGAGTTCCAAGCCTCCACCTCAGATCCAGGTGAGAATTCTCTTCTAGACTGAGGACAACTCCCTCAGGAGAGAGACATGATTCCTTGGTATATTTTGAGGAACAAGATTATGCATCCGTAGGCAGGGGAGGAGAGCGGGGGGCTGGAACTGTCACCCAGGGCCTGGAACTTGTAGCAGAAGCGCCCCCACCCGCACGAAGAGTGCCACCCAGGCAGAATCGCGGCTTGTGGGGGCAGAGCTACTGCCTAAGTCTGAAGCAGATGACACCCAGGAGTGGAGCCTTGTGCCTGTGACCGGGAAGGAATCCGAGCTTTCGGTTTAACTGCCATTCACCATGCACCTGTTGAGCACCTACTGTGTGCAGGCACTGTCTGTTGCAGCCACTGAGAAGAAAGCAGTGAGCCCTGGCTGGGTGCAATGGCTCACGCCTGTAATCCCAGCACTTTGGGAGGCCAAGGCAGGAGGATCGCTTGAGACCAGGAGTTCAACACCAGCCTGGGCATCATAGCGAGACCTTGTCTCTATTTAGAAAATGAATTTCTTTTTTTTTTTTTTTGAGGCGGTGTTTTGCTCTGTCGCCAGGCTGGAGTGCAGTGGCGTGATCTCGGCTCACTGCAACCTCCGCCTCCCGGGTTCAAGCGATTCTCCTGACTCAGCCTCCTGAGTAGCTGGAACTACAGGCACATGCCGCTGCACCGGGCCTAAATTAATTATTAT
The DNA here is from genome assembly GCF_029289425.2 of Pan paniscus. Lineage (NCBI taxonomy): Eukaryota > Metazoa > Chordata > Mammalia > Primates > Hominidae > Pan > Pan paniscus. The sequence goes on from NC_073269.2 coordinate 54,974,050, forward strand.
TATTATTTTTTTGAGACAGAGTCTCGCTCTGTCGCCCAGGCTGGAGTACAGTGGCACGATCTCAGCTCACTGCAAGCTCTGCCTCCCAGGTTCACGCCATTCTCCTGCCTCAGCCTCCCGAGTAGCTGGGACTACAGGTGCCCACCACCACGCCCGGCTAATTTATTTTGTATTTTTAGTGGAGGCGGGGTTTCACCGTGTTAGCCAGGATGGTCTTGATCTCCTGACCTCGTGATCCACCTGCCTCAGCGTCCCAAAGTGCTAGGATTACAGGCGTGAGCCACCGCGCTCAGCCTAATTACTTTTTTTTGAAAAGCATTGAGCCCAGCAAAGTGCCTGATCTCATAGTGCTTACATCCTCATTCTCATTTGCAAGGAATCTGGACCCTGCTGTGACTATCTTGGTCAAGTGGCTTCATTTCCAAGCCTGTTTCCCCATCTGTGAAATGGGAACAATGACACCCTCGCACTCGGGGAGGAAACCAACCACATGTGAAAATAGGAGACTCTAGCCGGGCGTGGTGGCGAGCTCCTGTACTCCCAACTACTCAGGAGGCTGAGGCAGGAGAATTGCTTGAACCCGGGAGGTGGAGGTTGCAGTGAGCCAAGATCGCACCATTGCACTCCAGCCTGGGTGACAGAGTGAGACACCGTCTCAAAAAAAAAAAAAGAAAAAAAAAAAGAAAATGGGAGACTCTAGGCTGGGGCCTGTGGGCTAAATTGGGGTAGGAGGCCGGGCACAGTGGATCACAACTCTAATTCCAGCACTTTGGGAAGCCAAGGCGGGCAGATCACCTGAGGTCAGGAGTTCAAGACCAGCCTGGTCGGCCGGGTGCGGTGGCTCACACCTGTAATCCCAGCACTTTGGGAGGCCGAGGCGGGTGGATCACAAGGTCAGGAGATCGAGACCATCCTGGCTAACACGGTGAAACCCCGTCTCTACTAAAAATACAAAAAAAATTAGCCGGGCGTGGTGGTGGGCGCCTGTAGTCCCAGCTACTCGGGAGGCTGAGGCAGGAGAATGGCGAGAACCAGGGAGGAGGAGCTTGCAGTGAGCCAAGATCGTGCCACTGCACTCCAGCCTGGGCGACAGAGCAAGACTCCGTCTCAAAAAAAAAAAAAAAAAAAAGACCTGCCTGGTCAACATGGCGAAACACTGTCTCTACTAAAAATACAAAAATTACCCAGGCATTGTGGCACATGCCTGTAATCCCAGCTACTCCAGAAGCTCAGGCAGGAGAATCGCTGGAACCCAGGAGGTGGAGGTTGCAGTGAACCAAGATGGCGCCACTGAACTCCAGCCTGGGCGACAGAGTGAGACGCCTACTCAAAAAATAAATAGGCTGGGTGCAGTAGCTCACGCCTATAATCCTAACACTTTGGGAAGCCCAGGCAGGCAGATTGCCTGAGCTCAGGAGTTCGAGAACAGCCTGGGCAACATGGCGAAACACTGTCTCTACTAAAAATACAAAAAATTAGCTGAGTGTGGTAGTGCGTGCCTGTAATCCCAGCTATTCGGAGGCTGAAGAGGGAGAATCGCTTGAACCCGGAAGATGGAGGTGGCAGTGAGCCGAGATCACGCCATTGCACTCCAGCCTCGGTGACAGAGCGAGACTCCATCTCAAAAAAAAATAAAAAAATAAAAAGTAATAATAACAAATAAATAAATAGGCCTGGAGTGGTGGCTCACGCCTGTAATCCCAGCACTTTGGGAGACCAAGGCAGGCAGAACATCTGAGGTCAGGAGTTCGAGACCAGCCTAGCAAACATGGTGAAATCCCGTCTCAGAAAAATAAATAATGAATAAATAAATAAATAAATAGGCCGGGCGCGGTGACTCACGCCTGTAATCCCAGCACTTTGGGAGGCCAAGGCGGGAGGATCCCCTGACGTCGGGAGTTCCAGACCAGCCTGACCAACATGGAGAAACTACGTCTCTACTAAACAAATACAAAATTAGCCGGGCGTGGCGGCACATGCCTGCGATCCCAGATACTCGGGATGCTGAGGCAGGAGAATCGCTTGAACCCCGGAGGCGGAGGTTGCGGTGAGCCGAGATCGCCCCTTTGCATTCCAGCCTGAGCAACAAGAGCAAAACTCCGCCTCAAAATAACTAACTAACTAAATAAATAAATTGGGGTGGGAAGGCATTGGCCCTGAGCTGAGAGAGAACTGGCTCGCTGTTGAAGCAGGGCCACGCATTTGATTGACAGTTCGCTTGTTGGAGGGGCGTGGTCACGCTCGGAAACTCCGCCGTGACGTTGCAAAAGCTGGAATCTCCGCGAGAAGTCCTGTCTTACTTCCACTTCCCACCCTTCGGGTTGCGGTCTCGAAACCCCGCCTCTCTTCGTGACGTCAGCACGCCGGGCGCGGTAGGCTATAAAAGCCTAGTGGCCATTGTGTTCGCTGCTCTTATCGGTTCCCATCCCAGTTGTTGATCTTATGCAAGACGCTGCACGACCCCGCGCCCGCTTGTCGCCACTGCACTTGAGGCAGCCGGAGATACTCTGAGTTACCCGGAGCCCGACGCCTGAGGGTGAGATGAACGCGCTGGCCTCCCTAACCGTCCGGACCTGTGATCGCTTCTGGCAGACCGAGCCGGCGCTCCTGCCCCCGGGGTGACGCGCAGCCCCCAGCCGGTGAGTAAGGGGTCGGAACGCCTGGGTCCCCACGGGGCTGGGGACCCGGATTTAGAAAGGAGAAGGGGTTGGGAGCCTGGAGTCCTGAGCCTGAGGGAGGAGGGATCTGGAAGCCAGATTCTTGGGTCCCCCGTGAAGGAATCATCTGCCAAGTTGGGGGTCGGGTCAGAATGTTTCAGTCTGCGAGGGAGGAGGGTGTGAGGGTTTGATTTGTCAATCTTCAGCAGAATGAGAGAGCTAGGGACTATGACTTTGTCGCCAAGGGAAGCAAGTAAAGACTTTTGTTCTTGGTTCTTGGGACTGGGACTTCTGCGTCTGAAGAAAGAGAGGGCTGGGGGCTTGGACCCTTGGATCTAAGGCAGAACTAGGGGCTCAGACTCCTGGCTATTGAGAGATAAGAACAGAGCCAAGGGACAGAGATGGGCGTGGCTGAGATCAGAAAGGAATTTGGGACTCTCGCGTTGCTATTTACAATAGTTGTGTTACTATTTCCGTTGCTATGACTCATAGTCATGCCCAGATGCCATCCTCTAAATGGCCCCTAAACTTTATTTTTTTCTCCCCCTTTTCCAGCCCAGACACATGGCCCCAGGCCAAGCACCCCATCAGGCTACCCCATGGAGGGATGCCCACCCTTTCTTCCTCCTGTCCCCAGTGATGGGCCTCCTCAGCCGGGCCTGGAGCCGCCTGAGGGGCCTGGGACCTCTAGAGCACTGGCTGGTGGAAGCAGTAAAAGGAGCAGCTCTGGTAGAAGCTGGCCTGGAGGGAGAAGCTAGGACTCCTCTGGCAATCCCCCATACCCCTTGGGGCAGATGCCCTGAAGAGGAGGCTGAAGACAGTGGAGGCCCTGGAGAGGACAGAGAAACACTGGGGCTGAAAACCAGCAGTTCCCTTCCTGAAGCCTGGGGACTTTTGGATGATGATGATGACATGTATAGTGAGCGAGAGGCAACCAGTGTCCCTAGAGGGCAGGGAAGTCAATTTGCAGATGGCCAGTGTGCTCCCCTGTCTCCCAGCCTTCTGATAAGGACACTGCAAGGTTCTGATAAGAACCCAGGGGAGGAGAAAGCCGAGGAAGAGGGAGTTGCTGAAGAGGAGGGAGTTAACAAGTTCTCTTATCCACCATCACACCGGGAGTGTTGTCCAGCCGTGGAGGAGGAGGACAATGAAGAAGCTGTAAAGAAAGAAGCTTGCAGAACCGCTACTTCTGCCTTGTCTCCAGGATCCAAGCCCAGCACTTGGGTGTCTTGCCCAGGGGAGGAAGAGAATCAAGCCACGGAGGATAAAAGAACAGAAAGAAGTAAAGGAGCCAGGAAGACCTCCGTGTCCCCCCCATCTTCAGGCTCCGACCCCAGGTCCTGGGAGTATCGTTCAGGAGAGGCGTTCGAGGAGAAGGAGGAAAAGGCACACGAAGAAACTGGGAAAGGAGAAGCTGCCCCAGGGCCGCAATCCTCAGCCCCAGCCCAGAGGCCCCAGCTCAAGTCCTGGTGGTGCCAACCCAGTGATGAAGAGGAGGGTGAGGTCAAGGCTTTGGGGGCAGCTGAGAAGGATGGAGAAGCTGAGTGTCCTCCCTGCATCCCCCCACCAAGCGCCTTCCTGAAGGCCTGGGTGTATTGGCCAGGAGAGGACACAGAGGAAGAGGAAGATGAGGAAGAAGATGAGGACAGTGACTCTGGATCAGATGAGGAAGAGGGAGAAGCTGAGGCTTCCTCTTCCACTCCTGCTACAGGTGTCTTCTTGAAGTCCTGGGTCTATCAGCCAGGAGAGGACACAGAGGAGGAGGAAGATGAGGACAGTGATACAGGATCAGCTGAGGATGAAAGAGAAGCTGAGATTTCCACTTCCACGCCCCTTGCAAGTGCTTTCTTGAAGTCCTGGGTGTATCAGCCAGGAGAGGACACAGAGGAGGAGGAAGATGAGGACAGTGATACAGGATCAGCCGAGGATGAAAGAGAAGCTGAGACTTCTGCTTCCATACCCCCTGCAAGTGCTTTCTTGAAGGCCTGGGTGTATCGGCCAGGAGAGGACACGGAGGAGGAGGAACATGAGGATGTGGATAGTGAGGATAAGGAAGATGATTCAGAAGCAGCCTTGGGAGAAGCTGAGTCAGACCCACATCCCTCCCACCCGGACCAGAGTGCCCACTTCAGGGGCTGGGGATATCGACCTGGAAAAGAGACAGAGGAAGAGGAAGCTGCTGAGGACTGGGGAGAAGCTGAGCCCTGCCCCTTCCGAGTGGCCATCTATGTACCTGGAGAGAAGCCACCACCTCCCTGGGCTCCTCCTAGGCTGCCCCTCCGACTGCAAAGGCGGCTCAAGCGCCCAGAAACCCCTACTCATGATCCAGACCCTGAGACTCCCCTAAAGGCCAGAAAGGTAGGTGCTGAGAGCCCAGATTCTTTTTTTTTTTTTTTTTTAATTGAGTTGGAGTCTTGGGCTGTCACCCAGGCTGGAGTGCAGCGGCACGATCTTGGCTCACTGCCAACCTCTGCCGCTCAAGTTCAGGCGATTCTCGTGCCTCAGCCTCTGGAGTATCTGGGATTACAGGCGCATGACACCACACCCAGCTAATTTTTTTTGTATTTTTAGTAGAGACGGGGGTTTTGCCATGTTGGCCAGGCTGGTCTCGAACTCCTGACATCACGTGATCCACCCATCTCAGCCTCCCAAAGTGCTGGGATTACAGGCGTGAGCTACCACATCTGGCTGACAGCCCAGATTCTTGAGTCTTAGAGAGGAAGGGGGCTGGGGGCCGAGACTTCTGGGTCCCTGTATGTTGCAGAGGGTTGCATGTCATCTCCATGGAGAAGGCTGTGTACGCTGTCACGCAATCCCTTGTAAGAGGCCAGGCCCCTGGGGGAGGAGGGAGCAGCTGTGGCTCACAGCAGCCCCAGGAAACCACCTCTTCCTTCAGTGAGTCAGATAGAGAATCCCGTGACAGTGACAGGCAAGTGACTAGCCAGATAGAAAGCATTTTTGTGTCATAACTAATTTTTGTTTGCTTCTCTCTCTCTCTTCCCCGCCCTCCCCATCCGGATTCCCGTGGCTGTGTGCATCTCCTGCCTGTGTCCCCATGTCTGCCCGCAGGTGCACTTCTCCGAGAAGGTCACTGTCCATTTCCTGGCTGTCTGGGCAGGGCCGGCCCAGGCCGCCCGCCAGGGCCCCTGGGAGCAGCTTGCTCGGGATCGCAGCCGCTTCGCACGCCGCATCGCCCAGGCCCAGGAGGAGCTGAACCCCTGCCTCACCCCTGCTGCCCGGGCCAGAGCCTGGGCACGCCTCAGGAACCCACCTTTAGCCCCCATCCCTGCCCTCACCCAGACCTCGCCTTCCTCCTCTGTCCCTACGTCCCCAGTCCAGACCACGCCCTTGAGCCAAGCTGTGGCCACGCCTTCCCGCTCGTCTGCTGCTGCAGCGGCTGCCCTGGACCTCAGTGGGAGGCGTGGCTGAGACCAACTGGTTTGCCTATAATTTATTAACTATTTATTTTTTCTAAGTGTGGGTTTATATAAGGAATAAAGCCTTTTGATTTGTAGCGAGCAGCGTCTGTATGTGTCAGAAACTGACAGGATTCTACTTACAGGTCCCTGAGGGAGCTGGGAAGAGAATAGCATAAAACAAAGCACTTCAATGGCAGATAAACTGCTTTTCCTCAAATTTGCTACCACTCATCCTGAGGCTTCTTTTGAACCTAACAGTGCAGGGACCAGCCCCACAGGGTCGGTGGGCTTCTCCCTGTGTGCGGCGACGAGAGAGTGTAGAAATAAAGACACAAGACAAAGAGATAAAAGAAAAGACAGCTGGGCCCGGGGGACCACTACCACCAATGCGCGAAGACCAGTAGTGGCCCCGAATGTCTGGGTGCGCTGATATTTACTGGATACAAAGCAAAAGGGGCAGGGTAAGGAGTGTGAGTCATCTCCAATGATTGATAAGGTCACACGAGTCACGTTTCCACCGGACAGGGGGCCCCTCCCTGTTTGGCAGCCCAGGTGGAGAGAGAGAGGAGACAGCTTATGCCATTATTTCTGCATTTCAGAGACTTTTAGTACTTTTACTGATTTTGCTACTGCTATCTAGAGGGCGGAGCCAGGTGTACAGAGTGGAACAGGAAAGTGAAACAGGAGCATGACCGCTGAAGCACAGCATCACAGGGAGACGGTTAGGCCTCCGGATAACTGCGGGCCAGCTTGACTAATGTCAGGCCCTCCACAAGAGGTAGAGGAGCAGAGTCATCTCTAAACTCCCCCAGGGAAAGGGAGACTCCCTTTCCTGGTCCGCTAAGTAGCGGGTGTTTTTCCTTGACACTGAGGCTACCGCTAGACCATGGTCCACTTGGCAACGGGCGTCTTCCCAGATGCTGGCGTTACCGCTAGACCAAGGAGCCCTTCTGCTGGCCCTGTCCGGGCATAACAGAAGCCTCGCACTCTTGTCTTGTGGTCACTTCTCACTATGTCTCCTCAGCTCCTATCTCTGTATGGCCTGGTTTTCCCTAGGTTATGATTATAGAGCGAGGATTATTATAATATTGGGATAAAGAGTAATTGCTACAAACTAATGATTAATGATATTCATATATAATCATATCTAAGATCTATATCTGGTATAATTATTCTTGTTTTATATTTTATTATACTGGAACAGCTCATGTCCTCGGTCTCTTGCCTTGGCACCTGGGTGTCTTGCCGCCCACATAACAGCTGGTGGGTTTTATAGTTTTTTTTTTGTTGTTGTTTTTGAGACTGAGTCTCGCTCTGTTGCCCAGGCTGAAGTGCAGTGGTGCAATCTCAGCTCACCACAACCTCTGCCTCCCGGGTTCAAGTGATTCTCCTGCCTCAGCCTCCCGAGTAGCTGGGACTAGAGGTGTGCGCCACCACGCCTGACTAATTTTTGTATTTTTAGTAGAGACAGGGTTTCACTATGTTGGCCAGGCTGGTCTCAAACTCCTGACCTTGTGATCCACCTGCCTTGGCCTCCCAAAATGCTGAGATTACAGGCGTGAGCCAACGCACCCGGCCTATATATTTTTGTTTGTTTGTTTGAGATGGAGTCTCGCTCTGTCACCCAGGCTGGAATGCAGTGGCACGATCTCCACTCACTGCAACCTCCGCCTCCTGGGTTCAAGCGATTCTCCTGTCTTAGTCTCCTGAGTAGCTGGGATTACAGGCACGCACCACCACGCCTAGCTAATTTTTGTATTTTTAGTAGAGACGGGGTTTCACTACGTTGATCAGGCTGGTCTCGAACTCCTGACCTCATGATCCACCCGCCTTGGCCTCCCAAAGTGCTGGGATTACAGGCGTGAGCCACCGCACCCAGACCCAGCCTGTAGTTTTTCTTTGACATCTGCCTAAATTGTATTAAACTTGGGACAATTATCACCACCCCCAAGGGAGCTGGAGACTTGAGTCACGGATCCCTAAAAGGAGGCAGAATTGTCTGTGCCTTGCTGGACCATTAAGGCTCAATCTCTACAGGCCTTTACATTCTCCTCCGTTGCTTTGATACCAGTGGGTATCGAGGTCCCCAAGCCCGGGTGGGACCTCCCCCTCAGCCAGTGTCCAGGCTCTTGACACAGTCATGAGAATGAATTCAAGGACGAGTTGGAAAAGAGTGAAAATACAGGATTTATTGCAAAGGGGAAAGTCCACACTCATGAAAGGGGACTCGAGAGAATCACGTGCAAGGGGGGTTGAGGCTGCTACCGTTATGGGTTTTTTGTTTGTTTGTTTGTTTTTTAAAGATGGAGTCTTGTTCTGTCCAGCCCAGGCTGGAGTGTAGTGACACGATCTCAGCTCACTGCAACCTCCACCTCCTGGGTTCAAACAATTCTCCTACCTTAGCTTCCCAAGCAGCTGGGACTGCAGGCGCCACCACACCTGGCTAATTTTTTGTATTTTTAGTAGAGACAGGGTTTCTCCATGTTGGCCAGGCTGGTCTCAAAGTCCTGACCTCAAGTGATCCACCTGCCTCAGCCTCTCAAAGTGCTGGGATTACAGACGTGAGCCACCACGCTGGCCCTTTTTGGATTTTTTTAACCAAGGGGTAAAATACTCATGAGCATTCCTGGAAAAAGATGGAGATTTCTCAGAACTGTGGTGCCACCCATCTTTACACCAAATATGGGTGTTCCTGGGACCGTCATGATGCTGGTGGGTGTGTGACTGTGTTAATGAACATATAATGAGGTCCTACTTGAAACCGAGGTCAGACCGAGTGCCATATTGGGTCTAGTCGGACTTAGCCTACTTGGCCCACGCCCTGGTTTTTCAGGATCTTATCAGCCCATAGCTTCTGTAGCTATTTCAGGTTTCCTGTTGCTGGTCTGGTCTTGTGAAACTGCTGCCTGGAATTTTCTAATCTCCTGCAACCACCCTGTATGATTACTGTCGCAGCCTGATTTTACATTTATAAGCCCTGTGTCCATAGGCCTAGTTTCCTTATCTGTAAGCTGACTAACAATTGTACATATCTTATGGGATTGTAAGGCCCCAAAGGAGTTAAAACAATGCTCATGAAATAAATGCTATAATAGGGTAATTATTCTATATACTGTTATTCTTTTTTTTTTTTTTTTTTTTCTGATATGGAGTCTCACTCTGCTGCCCAGGCTGGGGTGCAGTGGTGGGCTCTCGGCTCACTGCAACCTCCACCTCCCAGGTTAAAACAATTCTCCTGGCTCAGCCTCCCAAGAAGCTGGGACTACAGGTGTGCACCACCACTTCCAGCTAATTTTTTTTTTTTTCGATGGAGTTTCACTCTTGTTACACAGGCTGGAGTGCAATGGCATGATCTCAGCACACCAGCAACCTCCGCCTCCTGGGTTCAAGCGATTCTCCTGCCTCAGCCTCCTGAGCAGTTGGGATTACAGGCGTGAGCCATCACGCCCAGCTAAGTTTTGTATTTTTAGTAGAGAAGGAGTTTCACCATGTTGGTGGTCAGGAGTTTGAGACTCCTGACCTCATGATCCGCCCGCCTCAGTCTCCCAAAATGCTGGGATTATGGGCGTGAGCCACTATGCCCACCTCTACCTCTAATTTTTAATTTTTTTTTTTTTTTTGAGACCGAGTCTCTCTGTGTCACCCAGGCTGGAGTGCAGTGGCGTGATCTCGGCTCACTGCAACCCCCTGGGTTCAAGCAATTCTCCTGCCTCGGCCTCCCTAGTACCTGGGATTATAGGCGTGCGCTACCACGCAGGGCTAATTTTTGTATTAATCTACCTCTAGACCTTCACAGAATGCAGGCTCCTCTCATCCTCCTAACCTAATGGCCTTTCATTAGCTTTACAAAAGCAGCTTAGTTAAACTAGAAATCCTAGCACTTTGGGTGGCCGAGGTAGATGGATCACTTGAGGTCAGGTTTTTGTTTGTTTGTTTGTTTGTTTTGTTTGTTTATTTTGAGGCAGAGTCTTGCTCTGTCGCCCAGGCTGGAGTGCAATGGCAGGATCTTGGCTCCCTGCAACCTCCGCCTCCCGAGTTCAAGTGATTCTCCTGCCTCAGTCTCCTGAATAGTTGGGATTATAGGGGCCCGCCACCACACAGGGCTAATTTTTGTATTTTTAGTAGAGACGGGGTTTCACCTTGTTGGTCAGGCTGATCTCTAACTCGAGGTCAGGAGTTTGAGACCCCCACTCCTGCCATATAATCCTTTCATTTCCCCAAGGCAACCAAGCCTAATTCCACCTAATTAAAAACCTTTGTATGAGTGCTACCTGCTGCCTGAGGATCCCAACCCTGAGGACTCTTGCTCAGCTAGTTGCTCCTGATTCTTCAGATGTAGTGTGAAAATTCCTTTTTTTTGGGGAGGGGGATAGAGTCGCATTCTGTTGCCCAGCCTGGAGTGCAGTGGCACGATCGGCTCACTGCAACCTCCGCTTCCCAGATTCAAGCAATTCTCGTGCCTCGGCCACCGGAATAGCTGGGATTACAGGCATGCGCCACCATGCCCAGCTAATTTTTGTATTTTTAGTAGAGACGGGGTTTGCCATATCGGCGAGGTTGGTCTCGAACTCCTGACCTCAAGTGATCCTTCCACCTCGACCTCCTAAAGTGTTGGGATTCCAGGTGTGAGCCACCGTGCCCGGCATTTTTTTTTTTTTTTTTTTTTTTGAGACAGAGTCTAGCTGGAGTGAAGTGGAGCTATCTCAGCTCACTGCAGCCTCCGCCTCCCAGATTCAAGTGTTTCTCCTGCCTCAGTCTCCTGAATAGCTGGGATTACAGGTGCCTGCCACCATGCCCAGCTAATTTTTGTACTTTTAGTAGAGACGGGGTTTCACATGTTGGCCAGGCTGGTCTCGAACTCCTGACTTCAGGTGATGCACCAGCTTCAGCCTGCCAAAGTGTTGGGATTACAGGCGTGAGCCACCTTGCCCGGTCAGTGTTGGTTATTAAGGTGGTGCAAAAGAAGGCATGTCGGGGCCCTTCCTCCAAATGAGGAGGCACAGAAGCTGGCAAGGGTATGGTATTTTATTGAGTTATTCAACAGCCAGCTTCTAATTGAAACTGGACAAGCAGATGCTGAAGGCCTGGAGCGGGCTAAACGGAAAGCAGAAGTCCATGGTGAATGTGTCTGGGCCCACTCGGCCGAACTGGAGCACCAGATGTTCTTCTGAGAAGTGAATCAGGAACAAAGCCTTAGCCTGACTCTCTCATCTCCCAGCTTCGAGAATTGAGACTTTTTTTTTTTTTTTTTTTTTGAGAGAGAGAGTCTTGCTCTGTTGCCCAGGCTGGAGAGCAGTGGCGCGATCTCGGCTCACTGCAAGCTCTGCCTCCCGGGTTCACACCATTCTCCTGCCTCAGCCTCCTGATTAGCTGGGACTACAGGTGACCACCACTACACCCAGCTAATTTGTTTTGTATTTTTAGTAGAGACGGGGTTTCACCGTGTTAGTCAGGATGGTCTCGATCTCCTGACCTCGTATCCGCCTGCCTCGGCCTCCCAAAGTGCTGGGATTACAGGTGTGAGCTACCGCAACAGGCCGAGAATGGAGACTTTTAAGAGGCTGAGCGGTGCCCTTACTAAGCCAGAAACCCTGAGGGTGTGTAAACTACAATTCCCAATAGGCTTTGCAATAGGGTGGCATCTGCCCTGCCTAGAAAAACGCTCAAGTGATGATGGGAGATGTAGTTCCCTTCCGTTCACACCCTAACCCCCACCCAACCTGGCCTGGCTAAACTGGTTTCCAGGAGCTCACGGTGTTTGGGGTCCACGATTTGGAAGTTCTTCACCGAAGCCCGAGTGACTCGACCATGGAAATTGAGCGTGTAGACACCGTTCTCCTTGTCCCACGACGGGGTTTTGTTGTGCAACAAAAGCAACCCTTGTTTGTCCCCACGTTGGTAACGACTCAGTAGCGACTCCTGTTCCTAGAAGGTAAAGAAGGGGCTGTGGTTTTCTCAGAGGCTTTCGAAACTCCGTCTTGAACAGGGGCGACTCCATCTTGAACAGGGGCTGGGTAAAATGAGGATGAGACCTGCTGGGCTGCGTTCCCAGGAGGTTAGGCATTCTTAGTCACAGGATGAGACAGGAGTTGGACAGGACTGGCATCACAATGTTAGAAATGCTTGTTCCCCGGTGCCGTAAAGAAATAGCACTTGCACATAAATTTAATTTCCTCAGCAAGGCCATTTTTTTACTTTCTGCAGAAAGGGTACACTCACCAGGAGTTTTGCCATGAGAGTACACTGAACAAAGGAGACAGGGTCATTTATAACCTGACGCATCCACCCTACTGCCGTGTCGGGTTTCCACTGGCTGGAACGGGACCTCACGTTCTGTATTTGTCCCAATTGGCTAGCAACTTAGAACTTTTTAAAAGAGGAAAAAGCAGAAGAATACAAAGTAAGGAGGAAGTAACTTGTGGAATGTTGAGAAAGGTAAAAACACCTTCAAATAAGGAAGAGGAACAGGCTATGACCTAATGCTTGCTTGGACCGGTGCAAGCATGCCAGGGCAAATATTTAGGGTAAATTGTGGGAGCTAAAAACATAAAGTACACTGATTTCTTTATTACGGCTAACAGATATTTAAGAATGTTAGCACAGGTCTTTGAATAAATTTTGCTTGTAAGAGAGGTTACTGCCGGGCACGGTGGCTCACGCCTGTAATCCCAGCACTTTGGGAGGCCGAGGCGGGTGAATCATGAGGTCAGGAGATCGAGACCATCCTGACTAACACAGTGAAACCCCGGCTCTACTAAAAATATAAAAAATAAGACGGGCATGGTAGCGGGCACCTGTAGTCCCAGCTACTCAGGAGGCTGAGGCAGGAGAATGGCGTGAGCCGGGGAGGCCGAGCTTGCAGTGAGCTGAGATCGCGCCACTGCACTCCAGCCTGGGCGACAGAGCAAGACTCTGTCTCAAAAAAAAAAAAAAAAAAGAAAGAAAGAGAGAGTCTAAAAGAGGCAGGAACCCTCAGTTCTGGGAATTGCCCACCCCTTTCCCAGAAAATTAATGAATAATCCACCTCGTTTAGCATATAATCAAGAAATAACCATAAAAATAGCCAACCAGCTGGCCTCAAGGCTGCTTTGCCTATGGAGTAGCCATTCTTTTATTTCTTCTCTAATAAACTTGCTTTCACTTGACTCTATGGACTGGCCCCAAATTCTTTCTTGCCTGAGATCCAAGAACCCTCTCTTGGAGTCTGGATCAGACCCCTTTTTGGTAAGTTTGTTAACCTACCACCAACCCTTTTTTCTTCAGATGCAAATGTTTTGAGTCTCTAGTCTTTTACTCCCTGAGACATGGAAGTCTAACAAAGTCCTTCAGGCTTCATGTGACACCTGCAACCCACTGGCCTCCTCTTCCTCCTCTTCTTCTTCCTCCTCTGGGATCTAGGAGGACCGGCCCCAGCCCCTTCTCCACTGACCCAGAGATTCCTGATGTCAGAGACTCACATTTAGTGGCTGGACATTGATTCGCTGGTTCTGGCTGTTGGTTCCTGGGAGAATCACAGTCATTTTCCGAGGCCCCAGGTATCCTAAGACGTTGGGCTCCTGGGGGTATTACATTCCAGTTGGCCTGGTTCCTTCTTCCGACTATCCTACCCCATTCTCTCATCCCCAGGACACTCACATAACACACAGCCCCCAGCTCCCGTCTGATCCGGGCAGTATTCCTGATTAAATGCTCCCGGTCAGGATTCACCCCATTGTCAAAGATGGTGAACTTGGTGCTGAAGACATTGGATCTGCTCCAGGAAGGGAATGGATAGAATAAAAATACTAAGTGTTACTCTTTGAGTAAGTGTCACTCATCGCATCGACTCTTCCTATCAATCCCCTATGTCTAAGACTATGTCCGAATGTCTAAGAATCATGTTCCTGGCTGGGCACAGGGGCTCACACCTGTAATCCCAGCACTCCAGGAGGCAGAGGCAGGAGGATAGCTTGAGCCTGGGCAAAATGGCAAAACTCCTTCTCTACAAAAAATAGAAAAATTAGTCGGGCATGGCAGTTTGTGTCTATGGTCCCAGCTCTCAAGAGGCTGAGGTGGGAAGATCACCTGAGCCCCAGAGGTCAAGCCTCCAATGAGCCGTGATCTTGCCACTGCACTCCAGCCTGGGTGACAGAATGAAACCCTGTCTCTAAATAAATATATAAATAAATAAAAATAAATAATTAAATAAATGAGGCCAGGTACGGTGGCTCACACCTGTAATCCCAGCACTTTGGGAGGCCAAGGTGGGTGGATCATCTGTGGTTGGGAGTTCAAGACCAACCTGACAGACATGGAGAAACCCCGTCTCTACTAAAAATACAAAATTAGCCATGCGTGGTGGTGCATGCCTGTAATCCCAGCTACTCAGGAGGCTGAGGCAGGAGAATTGCTTGAACCCGGGAGGCGGAGGTTGTAGTGAGCCGAGATTACGCCATCGCACTCCAGCCTGGGCAACAAAAGTGAAACTCTGTCTCAATAATAATAATAATAATTAAATAAATGAAACAACCACGTTTCCAGCATCCATGGTCCCAGGCCCCCTCATTTCTTGGGTGAGCCATGTACTTTATGTAGCCTCCCTATTTTATTTAAAGGGCCCTTTAGGAACCCTTTTTTTTTTTTTTTTTTTTTTCTGTTGCCCAAGCTGGAGTGCAGTGGCTCAATCTCAGCTTACCAAGACCTCTGCCCCCTGGGTTCAAGTGATTCTCCTGCATCAGCCTCCCAAGTAGCTGGGATTACAGGTGCACGCCACTATGCCTGGCTAATTTTTGTATTTTTGGTAGAGACGGGGTTTCACCATGTTGGCCAGGCTGGTCTCAAGCTCCTGACCTCAAGTGATCCTCCCGCCTCTTCCTCCCAAAGTGCTGAGATTATAGGCGTGAGCCACCTCGCCACGCCCTCTTCCTTTTTGGATGCAATAATTCACACATTCCAGGCCTCTTTTCCCAGAGAAAGTTAGGAATCCCAGTCCCTTGCCTCTCAAGGAGTCAACTGCCTTAAATGCCAGCCTACGTTCCAAACCCTTCAGTTCTTCTGTTCCCTGAGCAGGTGGAAGGTATGCTCTGTGGCCTGCTGGGAAATGGAGTCCCCCTGTCCCCAAGCTCCCTGCTAACTGCTCCTCACCACATGTCAGAGCTCTACCCACCTGACTTTGCCCACGAAAGAGTCCCCGTCCCGAGATAGGTGTGTAGGATCCAGAGAGATGAGGTAATTAGAAGTTTTGCTCCTTCTTCTCTTTCGCCCAGCCAGGAGGAAGCGCTATGGATGAGAGGAACAGTCCATTAGAATGGACTTCTGGATGCTGGGTGTGGTGGCTCATGCCTGTAATCCCTGCACTTTGGGAGGCTGCGGCAGGCAGATCACTTGAGGACAGGAGTTCGAGACCAGCCTGGCCAACATGGTGAAACCCCGTCTCTACTAAAAATAAAAAAAATTAGCCAGGCGTGGTAGTGCGTGCCTGTAGTCCCAGCTAGTAGGGAGGCTAAGGCAGGAGAATTGCTTGAACCCAGGGGGCAGAGGTTGCAGTGAGCTGAGATCGCACCACTGCACTCCAGCCTGGGCAATAGACTGAGACTCCATCTCAAAACAAAAATAAAAAACAATGAAAAAAAAATGGACTTCTGGAAGCTGGTTAGAGCCAGGGGTCCAAAGACAAGGAAACGTCATGTCCCATGATAGAGGAGCCAGTGATGGCACAACAAGCTTCTCAAGACTTACTGGGAGGCCAGGCACAGTGGCTCATGCCTGTAATCCCAGCACTTTGGGAGGCCCAGGCGGGCAGATCACGAGGTAAGGAGATTGAGACCATCCTGGCTAACACGGTGAAACCCCATCTCTACTAAAAATACAAAAAATTAGCCAGGCGTGGTGGCGGGCGCCTGTAGTCCCAGCTACTCAGAAGGCTGAGACAGGAGAATAGCGTGAACCTGGGAGGCGGAGCTTGCAGTGAGCCGAGATCGCGCCACTGCACTGGGCGACAGAGCAAGACTCCGTCTCAAAAAAAAAAAAAAAAAACTGGGAAATGTGGTTCTCACTGAGGGAAGCCATCAGCTGGGTCCTGAATGGAAGCTTCCTGTCTTAATATCTCCTCCTCATTCCTTCTGCCTATGGGTCCAGAGTTGAAGCTTAGCCCAGGAAGGGTCTGGCTTTGGAGAATGGGGAGCACCCTCACTTGCAATATTGCAGCAGGACTTTGGTAGGCGTTTCACCAAGAAAAATGGGTTTGGTTGGCTCTGAGTAGGGCAAAAAACCTCTTTCTAGGGGGAGAGAGGATACCCCGAGGAGAGGAGACCATACTTGCAGGGTAAAGGCCAGAAAGACTAGATTGAGAGAAGTGGGGCTTGGATCTGGAAAGACAAATTTGTGAGGGGAGGGGCCTGGTTGCTGGAGGCAGGATTTATCTCAGGATTGAGCGAGGCCTGATAGCTTATAGCAAGGAAGGCTCAGTGAGGGACGGTCCAGACTATTTTTTTTTTTTTTTTTTGACACAAGATCTCCACCTCCTGGACTCAAGCCATTTTCCCTCAGCCTCAGCCTCCCAAGTAGCTGGGACTACAGGTGGGCACCACCAGGCCTGGCTAATTTTTTTTTTTTTTGTAGAGACAGGGTTCCACCTTGCTGCCCAAGCTGATCTGGAACTTGTCAGCTCAAATGATCCACCTGCCTTGGCCTCCAAAATGCTGAGATTACAAGCGTGAACCACCGTGCCCGGTCTTTTTTTTTTTTTTTTTTGAGATGGAGTTTCGCTCTTTCGCCCAGGCTGGAGTGCAGTGGTGTGAGATCTCAGCTCATTGCAACCTCCGCCTTCGAGTTTCAAGCATTCTCCTGCCTCAGCCTCCTGAGTAGCTGGGATTACAGGCGCCCACAACCACGCCTGGCTAATTTTTGTATTTTTTAGTAGAGACGATGTTTCGCCTTGTTGGCCAGGCTGGTCTCGAACTCCTGACCTTGTGATCTGCACGCCTCGGCCTCCCAAAGTGCTAGGATTACAAGTGTGAGCCACCGCGCCCAGCCCTTTTTTTTTTTTTTCTTTTTTTTATGCAGAGTCTAACTCTGTCACCCAGGCTGGAGGGCAGTAGCGTGATCACGTCTCACTGCAGCCTTGAACTCCCAGGCTCAAGCAATCCTCTCACCTCAGCCTCCCGAGTAGCTTGGACTACAGGCACATACCACCACGCCTGACCAATTTTGTATTTTTTGTAAAGACGGGGTTTTGCCATGTTGTTCAGGCTGGTCTTTTTTGTGTTTGTTGGTTGGTTTTGTTTTTTGAGTTGGAGTCTTGCTCTGTCGCCTAGGCTGGAGTGCAGTGATGCAATCTCGGCTCACTGCAACCTCCGCCTCCCAGGTTCAAGCGATTCTCTTGTCTCAGCCTCCTGAGTAGCTGGGACTACAGGCGCCTGCCACCACTCCCGGCTAATTTTTGTATTTTTAGTGGAGACGGGGTTTCACCATATTGGTCAGGCTGGTCTTGAACTGCGGACCTCAGGTGATCCACCCGCTTCAGCCTCCCAAAGTGCTGGGATTACAGGCGTGAGCCACTGTGCCCAGCACCAGGCTGGTCTTGACCTAGCTCAGAAAGGAATGGGATTTTGCCTGGGAGGTGGGGGCTTACTCCCAAGGCTGTTGGGCTGGCTTACTGCACCTGCAGGCTGTCAGAGGTCTCCAGGTAGAGGTAGTAGAGAGGGAACAAGGCCTTGTCCACGCCGTGCTTGTCACGGGTGAGGTAGCACTGCATCATGGTGCCCGGGAGCACTGGCCGCAGCACGTAGGCTTCCATGTCCTCCTCCAGCCCAGGGCAGGGGGAGCGGATTGCCAAGGAGGCTTCGTGCCTCATATGGTCGCTGTCCGTGCCACCCTCGCCTTTCAGGGCCTTGGACAACTCTTGGTTGGTTGCTGCTGAGGAGTTCGTCCCTGTAGACTTAGAGTCCTCTCTCTTCTTTTCCAAGTCTTCTTCCTAGCCCAGGCACCAAATTTAAAGTCGAGGGACAACCACCGGCCCAGCCTTGCTTACTACTGATTGGCCATCCCAGCCCTAGGGTCCCGCCCTTGCCCATCCACATTTTCTGCTTATTGGTCAAAAATCTCATTCAGTCCACCCAGTCACGCCCTCCTCTGTTGACTGGCCAGTCTATTCGCTTTCCTCTGCAGCCACACGCATTCCACCTGCTGATTGGAAAATTCCTTTCTGAAAGCAAGGCCCATTCCATTAAAATGGCTGTTAGTTTGATCTAGGTAACATAATACAACCCAGATCTACCCTCAAGAGAAACCATCTACTGCACTTTCACCAACACCAAAGTGAGTGCCAGTTGGCCCTTTTCTTTTATTTTTTAAGACAGAGTTTCGCTCTGTCGCCCAGGCTGGAGTGCAGTGACTCGATCTCGGTTCACCGCAACCTCTGCCTCCCAGGTTCAAGCAATTCTCCTGCCTCAGCCTCCCAAATAGCTAGGATTACAGGCTTTCGCCACCACGCCCAGTTAATTTTTGTATTTTTAGTAGAGACGGGGCTTCACCAAGTTGGCCAAGCTGGTCTGGAACTCCTGGCCTCAGGTGATCTGCCTGCCTCGGCCTTCCAAAGAGCTGGGATTACAGGCGTGAGTCACCGTTCCTGGCCTGCAACTGGCCCTTTTCGATCAGTGTTCTGCCCTTTCTGAAGCTCGCTGTCTTTCCATGGCTGCACCTATTTTTTTTTTTTTTTTTTTTGGACAGTCTCACTCTGTCTCCCGGGCTGGAGTGCAATCTCAGCTCACTGCAACCTCCGCCTCCCAGGTTCAAGTGATTCTCCTGCCTCAGCCTCCTGAGTAGTTGGGATTACTGGCGTGCGCCACCACACCTGGCTAATTTTTGTATTTTACTAGAGACAGGGTTTCACCACGTTGGCCAGGCTGGTCACGAACTCCTGACCTCAAGTGATCTGCCCACCTCAGCCTCCCAAAGTGCTGGGATTACAGGCGTGAGCCACCATACCATAAGCTGTATTTTAATGGCCATGTCCATGTCAAGTCAAATCCTCTGATTTGATGAATGGTACACACACACGCACGCACGCACGCACGCATGCACACACACAAGTCTCTGCCAGCTTAATCGCCACCGGGAAAAAGAGCTTCTGATTGGGCGGCAGAATTTTAGCCCCACCCTCACCAGAGGTCCGAGGCTAGCCCTCTTCTTCCAATATCCTGAGTGACTGTGCATTTTCCTACCTTTTGGAAGGCCAAGTTTTCATATACACAGTCACCATCCATTCCAGGGTTTGGTCCCATATTGGGTGACTTGTGTGCATCTCCGATATCCTGGGAGTCACTCTCACCCTCTGCACGGGTCCCTAATGTGGGGAAAAGCAAGAGAGATCAGATTGTTACTGTGTCTGTGTAGAAAGAAGTAGACATAGGAGACTCCATTTTGTTCTGTACTAAGACAAATTCTTCTGCCTTGGGATGCTGTTAATCTATAACCTTACCCCCAACCCCGTGCTCTCTGAAACATGTGCTGTGTCCACTCAGGGTTAAATGGATTAAGGGCGGTGCAAGATGTGCTTTGTTAAACAGATGCTTGAAGGCAGCATGCTCCTAAAGAGTCATCACCACTCCCTAATCTCAAGTACCCAGGGACACAAACACCGCGGAAGGGCGCAGAGACCTCTGCCTAGGAAAGCCAGGTATTGTCCAAGGTTTCTCCCCATGTGATAGTCTGAAATATGGCCTCGTGGGAAGGGAAAGACCTGACCGTCCCCCAGCCCGACACCCGTAAAGGGTCTGTGCTGAGGAGGATTAGTATAAGAGGAAGGCATGCCTCTTGCAGTTGAGACAAGAGGAAGGCATCTGTCTCCTGCCCGTCCCTGGGCAATGGAATGTCTCGGTATAAAACCCGATTGTACGTTCTATCTACTGAGATAGGGAAAAACCACCTTAGGGCTGGAGGTGGGACATGCGAGCAGCAATACTGCTTTGTAAAGCATTGAGATGTTTATGTGTATGCATATCTAAAAGCACAGCACTTGATTCTTTACCTTGTCTATGATGCAAAGACCTTTGTTCACGTGTTTGTCTGCTGACCCTCTCCCCACTATTGTCTTGTGACCCTGACACATCCCCCTCTCGGAGAAACACCCACAAATGATCAATAAATACTAAGGGAACTCAGAGGCTGGCGGGATCCTCCATATGCTGAACGCTGGTTCCCTGGGTCCCCTTATTTCTTTCTCTATACTTTGTCTCTGTGTCTTTTTCTTTTCCAAGTCTCTCGTTCCACCCAACGAACCCACAGGTGTGGAGGGGTAACCCACCCCTTCACCTAAAGGATGAAAGAAGCCTGGACTAAGCTCAGGACAGCTGGATGATCCCAGGAGTGTGGGACACCATCATCAGTGCTAGCCAGAGAAGGCCAGAACTCCTGGGTTCTCAGTCCCTACTCATGACTCAGCGCCCTCACTTGCAACAACCTCCTCCTCCTCCAGGTGCGCGGAAGTCTACAAGGGCCAGAGTTTCTGATTACCCTGGATCTAAGGACAGGGAGGGGTTAGGGTCTTTCCTTTTCCTTATCTCAGACAAAGCATCACAGAGACTGAAGATGGGGGGATGGAGTTTGGGGTGATAATAATTCTGTCATTGAAATCATTGGCCATCTCATGAAAATAAAAGGAAACATCACCACAATGGAATATTATAAGGGAATAAAAAGGAATGATGTACTGATAATACTACCACACGGATGAACCTTAAAATTTTATGGCCGGGCACGGTGGCTCACGCCTGTAATCCCAGCACTTTGGGAGGCCGAGGCGGGCGGATCACGAGGTCAGGAGATCGAGACCATCCTGGCAAACACGGTGAAACCCCGTCTCTACTAAAAATACAAAAACAAAACAAAAAAAATTAGCCGGGTGTGGTGGCCGGCACCTGTAGTCCCAGCTACTTGGGAGGCTGAGGCAGGAGAATGGTGTGAACCCGGGAGGCGGAGCTTGCAGTGAGCCGAGATTGTGCCACTGCACTCCAGCCTGGGCAACAGGGTGAGACTCCGTCTCAAAAAAAAAAAAAAAAAATGTTAGGTGGGCCAGGGGCGGTGGCTCATGCCTGTAATCCCAGCACTTTGGGAGGCGGAGGTGGGCGGATCACGAGGTCAGTAGTTCAAAATCAGCCTGGCCAACATAGTGAAACCGGTCTCTACTAAAAATACAAAAATCAGCAGGGCATGGCAGCACGCACCTGCAGTTCCAGCTACTCAGGAGGCTGAGGCAGGAGAATCGCTTAAACCCAGCAGGCAGAGGTTGCAGTGAGCCGAGATCGTGCCACTGCACTCCAGCCTGAAGGGGGCCTGCCCCTCCACACCCGTGGGTATTTCTCGCAAGGTGGAGACGAGAGGCTGAGAGAAGAAAGAAGACACAGAGACAAAGTATAGAGGAAGAAAAGTGGGCCCAGGGGACCGGTGCTCAGCAAGTGAGGACCTGCACCAGCGCTGGTCTCTGAGTTCCCTCAGTATTTATTGATCACTATCTTTACTATCTTGGTGAGGGGAATTTGGTGTGACTATAGGGTGATGGTGGGGAGACGGTCAGCAGGAAAATATGTGAACAAAAGACTCTGTGTCATAAATAAGTTTAAGGAAAGGTGCTGTGCCTGGATGTGCACATAGGCTGGATTTATGTTTAACTTTACATAAACATCCCAGTGCAGTAAAGAGCAGTATTGCCGCCATGATGTCTCGCCTCCAGCCATAAGGCGGTTTTCTCCTATCTCAGAATAGAATGTATGGTCGATTTTACACTGAGTCATTCCATTTCCAGATCCGTGCAGGAGACAGATGCCTCCTTCTTATCTTAACCGCATAGAGGCCTTTCTCTCTCACTAATCCTCCTCAGCACAGACCCTTTACGGGTGTCGGGCTGGGGGACCGTCAGGTCTTTCCCTTCCCACGAGGCCATATCTCAGGCTGTCTCAGTCGGGGAAATCCTGGACAATGCCCAGGCTTCCTTGGGCAGGGGTCCCTGCAGCCTTCCACAGTGTGTTATGTTTCTGGTTAATAGAGAATGGAGAATGGCAATGACTCACAAAGCATACTGCCTGCAAAACCATTTTTACCAAAGCACATCCTGACCAGCCCTAAATCCCTTAAACCTTGAGTCAATACAACACATGTTTCTGTGAGCACAGGGTTGGGACAAGAGTTGCAGATTTACAGCATCTCAAAGCAGAACAGTTTTTCTTTTTTTTTTTTTTTTGGGACGGAGTCTTGCTCTGTCACCCAGGCTGGAGTGCAGTGGCGCGATCTCAGCTCACTGCAAGCTCTGCCTCCCGGGTTCACGCCGTTTTACTGCCTCAGCCTCCCGAATAGCTGGGACTACAGGCGCCCACCACCGCGACCAGCTAATTTTTTGTATTTTCAGTAAACGTGGGGTTTCACTGTGGTCTCGATCTCCTGACCTCGTGATCCGCCCGCCTCGGCCTCCCAAAGTGCTGGGATTACAGGTGTGAGCCACCGCGCCCAGCCAGCAGAACAGTTTTTCTTAGTACAGATCAAAATGGAGTTTCTTATGTCTTCCTTTTTCTACATAGACAAAGTAACGATCTGATCTCTTTCTTTTCCCCACACAGCCTAGGTGACAGAGTGAGACTCCGTCTCAAAAAAAAAAAAAAAAAATCGTTAGGTGAATGAGGTGAATGAAGACACACGGTGGCTCACACCCGTAATCCCAGCACTTTGGGAAGCCAAGGTGAGAGGATCACTTGAGCCCAGGAGTTCAAGACCAGCCTAGGCAACATAGTGACACACCATCTCAAAGCAAAAGAGGCCAGGTGCATTAGCTCACGCCTGTAATCCCAGCACTTTGGGAGACCGAGGCAGGCAGATCACAAGTTCAGGAGTTTGAGACCAGCTGTGCCAACATGGTGAAACCCTGTCTCTACTAAAAAAACACAAAAAATTAGCCGAGCATGGTGGCACGCGCCTGTAACCCCAGCTACTCGGGAGGCTGAGGCAGGAGAATCGCTTGAACCCAGAAGGCAGAGGTTGCAGCGAGTTGAGATCGCGCCATTGCATTCCAGCCTGGGAGACAGAGCAAGACTCTGTCTCAAGAAAAAAAAAAAAAGGAATTGAAGAAAGAAGCCACATACAAAAGACCACATATGTATATGATTCCATTTGTGTGAAATGTACAGAATAGCCAAATCTAAGAAGACAATGGAGGTTGGTGGTTGCCAAGGGCTAGGGTAAATGGAAAAGGGGTGACTGCTAATTGATGCACTATTTCTTTCTTTGTTTTTTTTTTCCTTGAGACAAAGTCTCGCTCTTTCACCCTGGCTGGAATGCAGTGGCCTGATCTCAGTTTACTGCAACCTCTGTCTCCTGGGTTCAAGCAATTCTTCCACCTCAGCCTCCCCAGCAGCTAGGATTACAGGTGCATGCCACCACGCCCAGCTAATTTTTGTATTTTTAGTAGAGACTGGGTTTCACCATGTTGGCCAGACTGGTCTTGAACTCCTGACCTCAGGTGATCCACCCACCTTTGCCTCCCAAAGTGCTGGGATTACAGGCGTGAGCCACCGCGCCCAGCCATGATGCAGGATCTCTATCTGGGGTGATACAAATGTTCTAAAATTGATTGTGGTGACGGTTGCAGAATTATGTAAATATAGTTAGCTTCTCGTATCCTACAGGCTCCACATCCCCACTGCTGACCCAAAATATTCAGGAAAGAAATTGAAAAACAACAAGACGACAATAAATAACAGAACCAATTTTTTTTTTCTTTGAGACAGAGTATTGCTCTGTCACCCAGGCTGGAGTACAGTGGCATGATCTCGGCTCACTGCAACCTCGGCCTCCTGGGTTCAAGCGACTCTCTTGCCTTGGCCTCCGGAGTATCTGGGATTACAAGCCTGCACCCCCTTGCCTGGCTAATTTTTGTATTTTTAGTAGAGACATGGTTTCGTCACGTTGGCCAGGCTGGTCTCAAATTCCTGGACTCAAGTGACCAACCAGCCTCAGCCTCCCAAAGTGCTGGAATTACAGGCACTTTATTTTTAAAAATTTTTTTAAATAAAATATAACAGCTATTTACGGGCCAGGCATGATGGTTTATGCCTGTAATCCCAGCACTTTGGGAGGCTGAGGTGGGTGGATCATGAGGTCAGGAGTTTAAGACCAGTCCGGCCAGCATGGTGAAACCCCATCTTTACTAAAAATACAAAAATTAGCTGGGCGTGGTGGTGCGCACCTGTAGTCCCAGCTACTTGGGAGGCTGAGGCAGGAGAAT
Organism: Pan paniscus; assembly: GCF_029289425.2. NCBI lineage: Eukaryota > Metazoa > Chordata > Mammalia > Primates > Hominidae > Pan > Pan paniscus. The sequence goes on from NC_073269.2 coordinate 54,998,376, forward strand.
AGCTTGAACCTAGGAGGCGGAGGTTGCAGTGAGCCAAGATCACGCCACTGCACTCCAGCCTAGGCGACAGAGTGAGACTCCCTCCCAACAACAACAGCAACAAATATTTACATTGCATTTATACTGTATTAGGTATTATAAGTTATCTAGAGATGACTTACAGTATATGGGGGGATGTTCATAGTTTATATGCAAATTTTACACCATTTTATATAAGGGACTTTGGCGTCTGCGGATCTTGGTATCTGTGGGGTTCCTGGAACACATCACTTGCAGATACCGAGGGGCGACCGTTGTACTGGAAACCATGGAATTGTGAACTTTAAATGGGTGACTTGTATGGTTTGTGAATTATACTTCAGTGAAGCTGCTACCTAAGAAAGGGGAAGATTTGCTGCATGAACCAGGAGATCCCAGGTTTCACCCCAATGTCCCCTAAATTACCAGGTCGTTGGTGGGCTTGCCAACCCTTGCGTCGGATTCTCGGAGACTGTTTAAAAGGTGGGGGAGACACGGAACCATTCTCCACGGAGACTTCCTCCAATTCTGCATCGGAATTGTCTGGGAGCCAGGATAAGAAAGGGGACTGGAGACCGAGATTCCTGAACACTGAGGAAGGAAGGAGGGGAGAGTTGGATTTCTGGATGCTGCAGGAGGAGGCGGCTCAGGACCTGAACTCCTTGGTGTGAGGAAGGAGTGGGTGCGGTCCTGAGCTCCTGAGTATTTTGGACAGATGGATTGAGGCACCAGACTCCTGGGTTTTAGTGGGGACGGAGTTCTGGGGTCTAGGAGGTCGATGGACTCGCAAATACCTGCTTCTGTCCGCGGTGTCGGGAGGCCGCGCTCGCCCCTGCCGTCTCCATCACAGCTCACGGTGCCCAGGGCACTGTGGATGCCAGAGAGCAGATGTGCCTCTGACACTTTCTTCCGGAGGAAAGGGTTCCCAAGGCCTGGGAGAAGGTGCAGCGAGCCCATGAAAACGATCTACAAATTCCGGTCCTCAACCAAAATCCACCCCGTCACTGGGCTCCCAAATATCACCCCCGCCGGGCGCCGTGGCTCACGCCTGTAATCCCAGCACTTTGGGGGGCCGAGGCAGGCGGATCACCTGAGGTCGGGAGTTCGAGACCAGCCTGACCAACATGGAGAAACACCGTCTCTACTAAAAACACAAAATTAGCCGGGCTTGGTGGCGCATGCCTGTAATCACAGCTACTCGGGAGGCTGAGGCAGGAGAATCGCTTGAACCCGGGAGACGGAGGTTGCGGTGAGCCGAGATCCCGCCATTGTACTCCAGCTTTGGCAACAAGAGCTAAACTCCGTCTCAAAAAAGAAAAAAAAAATCACCCTGTTTCGCGGACCACCCAAACCTTGAGACCCAGGTCCCAAACTGCATCCTAAGCCTCAAACAAGCACAGCCCTGCCGCTGGATTGTTGCGGGCTCCGCACGTAAAGAATCTCGCGCCAGGCTCTCGTAATGAGACCACGCCCCGCCCCGGACCCCTAGACCCCGTCTCCGCAATCCCGGGTTTGGGGTGGGGGTCCCGGCTTTCCCAGGCTCCACCACCGAGCTCTGCCAAGCCCAATCATCACATTCTCTTGCCCCTTTCCCCTGCTAGTTGTACCATGCCCCGCCCCTGCGCTCTGTAGCCCCGCCCCGAACCCCTCCCTCACAGGTCCTGCCGCGGGGGGCCCCCACAAGCCTCTCCCCTGGGCGCCCACAGGCCCTGTTCTAAAGCTCTCCTGGGCCAAGGCCCGCCCCCATCCACTGCCAAGTCCCCACCCTAAGGCTCCACCCCTTCATCCACTAGGCCCCGCCCACAGACTCCCACAGGCCCCTCCCCTCCAGGCGAACGCCCCCAGGGGCCTTTGGTCACCTCTGTCACCTAAAAGGCGCTCCTCCCGCAGACAAGAGCGCCAAAGCCACGGGGAAGCGTCAGGATTGGCCTGAACCATGAGGAGCTCCTGGCGCTTCTGTCGCTGCTTCTTTTCAAACAGCCGCCGCTGGGGAAATGGGAGAGGTGGGTGTCCGGGACAGGAACCAGATGGGAAGACAGAAGTGAGGTGGGGCCTGGGGCAAGGGCTCGCATCGGCGCGAGAGTTCGTGAACCCCTTCCTCCACTGGGGCCCAAATGTCCAGGCCCTCAGTTCTTCAGCAGCTCCTCCCTCATTCCACCGTTGGACTCAGATCCAAGAGTCCTGACACCCTGTCCTCTCATCCCCCAGGACCCAGGAGTCCTGCCTTCTAGAAGCCTTGTTCCTTAGAAATTCATCACAAGGGTTTGTTTGCTTCTTTAGAACCCCCAATTCCTATTTTCTTTTCTTTTTCCTTTCTTTCTTTTTTTTTTTTTTTTCTTTTTGAGACAGAGTCTGGCTCTATCGCCCAGGCTGGAGTGCAGTACCACGATCTCCGCTCACTGCAGCCTCCGCCTCCCGGATTCAAACGATTCTCCCGCCTCAGCCTCCCCAGTAGCTGGGATTACAGGCGCCTGCCACCACACCTGGCCAATTTTTTGTGTGTTAGTAGAGACGGGGTTTCGCCGTGTTGGCCAGGCTTGTCTTGAACTCCTGACCTCAAGTGATCCGCCCACCTCAGCATCCCAAAGTGCTGTGATTACAGCCGTGAGCTGCCCTGCCCGGCCCCAAATTCCTATTTTCTCATTTCTCAGTGGGAAAACTCAAGAATGAGAGACAGCCAACACGGGCCGGGAGTCCTAGAGCAAGACCTGGTGGAGAGGCCCCTGGGGAGGCACAGAAGGCGGAAGAGTTGGAGTGGTGAGATTCCTGGGCACAATACCTGCTGTTCCAGCTTCTGCAGCCTCATAGCAGCGAGCTCATGCCCCAGGATGCTGAGAGAGACACAGGCCCATGGTGACAGTGCACAGGGAACCTCGGTTGCCCAAGAGAGTCCCTCCTTCCCCCATCCTGCCCCTATCTCAGCTTGGGTTCTGGGCACCTGTGAGGTCACAGAAAGTGCAGAACCTGAGCCTGCTCCACCAGTTATAGGGCCCTTTCTCCTGGCACTGGCCCACAGAAGCCGGGACCCAGAGATCCCAGGTCCCTCCTGTCTCAGGATTCAGGAGTCTGGGGCCCCCAACCCCTTCTCTTTCAGACCCAGAAGTCTGCACCCTAGCCCCATCCCTTCAGGACACAGGAGTCCAGGTCCCCAAGCCCCTTCCTGCAAGGCCGATGGTGCTGAACCTGCAAACATGGTTATGAAGCCAGAGCCGAGTGCACGGGGTCCCCAGCCCTTTCCACCTCCACCCCTACCCATCTGTTTCCCTACTCACTCTCTCATCAATGTGTCATTATCCTGAGACATTCTGCAGAAGCAAGAATGAGGAGTCAGGATCAGAACCAACATCCCAATGGATCCTGCCCACCAGCACCTAATCTTTAGCCTTATTTATTTATTTATTTATTTAGAGACAGCTGAGCCTCGCTCTGTCGCCCAGGCTGCAGTGCAGTGGCGCCATCTCGGCCACTGCAACCTCCACCTCCTGGGTTCAAGCGATTCTCCTGCCTCAGCCTCCCGAGTAGCTGGGACTACAGGCGTCCGCTATTATGCCTAATTTTTTTGTATTTTAGTAGATACCGGTTTTCACTATGTTGGCCAGGCTGGTGTCAGACTCCTGACCTCAGGTGATCTGCCCGCCTTGGCCTTCCAAAGTGCTAGGATTACAGGCATGAGCCACAGTGCCCGGCCTGATCCTTACCTTTAAATTTGCTTCCGGACCCAGGCAGCCCGAATCCCAGCACCCACTCCTGTCAGGATCTAGTAGCCTGTTTCCAGCTTCCCACAGGGGTCTGCAAGTCCGCTTCTCTCTCCCCCAAATATCTAATTCTCCAGCACCCAGGCATCAGAACTCAGGACTGTGCACTTCAAACACCCAGCCCCCAGCGGCCTAGAACTCCACTGCCCACCTGCCTGGGATCCGGGAGACTTGTTCTCCTCACCAGGTGCCTGGAGAGGCTGCTCACATTGATGCCTCGGTACCTTGCCTCTCTGGCCAATCTCTAAACATACCTGATCCTCTCTTTGGAAGCTGGGGACCTAATCTCGGGATATCTATGAAATAGGGAGGAGAAGAAAGACGGCTCAGAGGGAGGGAGGATTCCCCCTGGGACCTGACCTGGTCCACTCCCTTCTGACCTTCCACTCTCCACTTCCAACAAAGTAACGAACTCGGTCACTGATGCAGCCAGGCAACCCTGCTCCGGGGGTTCTGAACACGAATGACGTGTGGGGGTTCCTTAAAGAGACCAGAGACCGGCCCGGCGCGGTGGCTCACGCCTGTAATCCCAGCACTTTGGGAGGCCGAGGCGGGCGGATCACGGGGTCAGGAGATCTAGACCATCCTGGCTAACATGGTGAAACCCCGTCTCTACTAAAAAAAAAATATATATATACAAAAAAATTAGCCGGGCGTTGTGGCGGGCGGGCGCCTGTAGTCCCAGCTACTCGGGAGGCTGAGGCAGGAGAATGGCGTGAACCCGGGAGGCGGAGCTTGCAGTGAGCTGAGATCGCGCCACTGCACTCCAGCCTGTGTGACAGAGGTAGACACCGTCTCAAAAAAAAAAAAAAAGAGAGAGAGAGAGACCGGAGACCTCGCGGCCTCACTGTACACATCTCGCTTACAAGAAACTTAAAAGAGGCGGGGCGCAGTGGCTCACGCCTGTAATCCCAGCACTTTGGGAGGCGGAGACGGGGAGGCAAGATTGCTTGAGTCCTGGAGATCCAGATCCAGACCAGCAACACAGAGATTTTTTTTTTTTTTGAGACGTAGTCTCACTCTGTCGCCCAGGCTGGAGTGCAGTGGCGCGATCTCGGCTCACTGCAACCTCCGCCTCCCGGGTTTAAGAGATTGTCCTGCCTCAGCCTCCTGAGTAGCTGGGATTACAGGCATGCGCAACCACGCCTGGCTAATTTGTATTTTTAGTGGAGGCGAGGTTTCTCCATGTTGGCCAGGCTGGTCTCAAACCCTTGACCTCAGGTGATCTGCCTGCCTCAGCCTCCCAAAGTGCTGGGATTACAGGAGTGAACCCCCAAGCCCGGCTTGACATCCGTCTCTTTAAAAAACAACAACAACAAAGTGTGAGAAGTGTGAAAGACAGAACGTTAAAAAAAAAAAAAAAGGCTAAAAAAGAATTAAAGATTTAAATATTTGTATTAAAAATTAAAAATATATACATTAGCCAGGCATGGTAGTGTGGCCTGTGGTCCCATCTACTTGGGAGGCTGACGCGGGAGGATTGCTTGGGCCTGGGAGGTAGAGGCTGCAGTGAGAAGTGATTGCGCCACTGCACTCCAGCCTGGGTGACAAAGCAAACCCTGTCTGGAATAATAATAATAAGAAGAAAGAAACTCATAAGAAAGGCTATGCAATTGCTACCGCGCTATAACTTCCAGGCACTTCGTGGGGCGAAAATAAATGGGAAAACTACAGCTCCCATGAGGCGAAGGGGCCACGATGCCCGCGGAAGTTATTTTTCCTCCGGCCGGCAGGGAGTTGTAGTTAGTTATCTTTGAAAGCCTTCTCTCTCTTTTGGCATAGGCGGGAAATGTGGCGTCAAGAGGCTGGGATTCCGAGAAAGAAGCGCGGCGTTCACGAAAATACGAGCGACTTCGGCAAGGGGCGGGGCCGCTGGACGTGGATGAAAGCTACAGAGCCAGCGTGGACCAATCAGACCTCTTTGGGGCGGGGCCTCTGGATAAGTGGGCGTGGTCTAGGGGGGAAGTCACCAAGAACGCACCGGAGGTCCTTGCCCGCCCTGGAAAACGCCCTGTGCGGTGAAGGAGAGGTGAGAGGCCAGGGTTCCCATACTCTTGGGTCCTAGGGAGGATGGGGGCCAGAGGGCTGGAAAACTGGGTCCCGGAGGAGGATGCACTGGGTGCCAGTACTTTAGGTCCTGGGAAAAGAGGAGGCTGGGACCCTGGACTCTTGGGTCTGGGGGAGGAGGCGGCCGAGATCCCGGATTCCTGAGTGTGAGAGAGGAGCGTGTTGGGAGCCAGGACCCCTGGGTCTGAGGGCCCAGACTCCTGTGTCGGAGGAAGGGAAAGCCGGAGGCCTGGAATCCTGGGGCCTGGGTAACAAAATGCTTGTGTCTTGATTCTTGGAAGTGGGGGCGGCGCTGGGGGCCCGAACTCCTGGTTCCAGGGGAGGAAGAGGCTTGGGACAGACATTATGCATTATCCAGCCCTCCATCCCCCACAGACCACACTGCCATGCCTCCCTCTGGGCCCCGAGGAACCCTCCTTCTGTTGCCGCTGCTGCTGCTGCTCCTGCTTCGCGCCGCGCTGGCTGTCCCCCTGGAGCGAGGGGCGCCCAACAAGGAGGAGACCCCTGCGACTGAGAGTCCCGTGAGTGGCCCTGCCCTGCTATCCAGCCAGGTGTTTGCAGTGGTACTACAGCTCCTGCAGACCCCGGTGCCCGTAGGGTGGATGCTCCAGTGACTTCCTGGCCCTACAGTTGTAGCTTGTTTTTTGCCCACCATTCCTCCCAGCAGCAGGGGTTTGACTTGGTGAAAAACTGGAGGTCCCTGACTCTGAGGTGTGGAAAATCTGCATCACGCCCCAACTAAACGTCTGTTTTTTTAAGATTCTCTCCACCCAAGAAGGAATTTGAAAACAAACAAACAAAACTACATTTCCCAGTAGCACCATGTTGCTAGTTCCCAGTAGCAGTTGATGTTGGCTAGCTGGGGTATTCTGACTTCACGGTGCTCTTGGGAGTTGTAGTTTAAATTACAAAAGGGCGGGTGAACTGCTTGTTTATTAATTCCAACATGTGTTTATCAAACCCAATAAAAGCTTTGGTCTTAAGGGATTTGGAACTTTGGAGATCCTGAAGGTCAGTGAGTGTCTTGTGGTCCGAATCTTCCTATAGCTCCCCATAAGGATAGGCTGGTCAGACCAGGCGCAGTGGCTCATGCCTGTAATCCTAGCATTTTGGGAGGCCGAGACAGGCGGATCACTTGAGGTCAGGAGTTCAAGACCAGCCTGGCCAACATGGCAAAACCCCATCTCTACCAAAAATGCAGAAATTAGCTGGGCGTGGTGGCTCACGCCTATAATCCCAGCTACTCTGGGAGGCTGAGGCACGAATTCTCGTGCTGGAACCAAGAGAGGTGGAGGTTGCAGTGAGCCAAGGTCACGCCATTGCACTCCAGCCTGGGCAACAGAGCTGAGACTCTGTTTTCTGAGACTGTCTCAAAAAACAAAGAATGGGCTAGTCATTATCCCCTGGAACGGATCATTGCATGTTCCTGGTCCCCACGCTGCAAGCTAGGCCTCTATTCTGTGAAATCCTTGCAGACCCAGGAAGGCTTTGTTGAGTCCCATTTCTTTTCTTCCATTCCACATGTTTCCTGAGCACCTTCTATGAGCCAGGCATAGTGTTGCCTATGTGTTGCATAGTTGTTAGGGCCCAGCCATGTGCATGCCCCATGCCCATGGACTATCCCTGCTCACTGGGAGATGGAAGACAAAGGGCAGGGCTCTATGAGAGTGAACACCAGGGGTGACAGTCAGGGAGGAAGGGAGTCGTGAGTTGAGTTCTTTCTTTCTTTCTCGCTCTGTCACCAGGCTGGAGTGCAGTGGTGCAATCTTGGCTCACTGCAACCTCTGCCTCCCAGGTTCAGGTGATTCTCCTGCCTCAGCCTCCCGAGTAGCTGGGACTACAGGCGCACACCACCACGCCCATCTAATTTTTGTATTTTTAGTAGAGACGGAGTTTCACCATGTTGGCCAGGATGGTCTCGATCTCTTGACCTCTTGATCTGCCTGCCTCGGCCTCCCAAAGTGCTGGGATTACAGGCATGAGCCACCTCATTTTTTCTTTTTCTTTTTCTTTTTTGGATTTTTGCTGTGTCACCCAAGCTGGAGTGCAGTGGTGCAATCACTGCAATCTCCATCTCCCAGACTCAAGCGATCCTCCTGCCTCAGCCTCTGGAGTAGCTGGGACTGCAGGCATGTGCCACCATGCCTAGCTAATTTTTTTTGTATTTTTGATAGAGACAGGGTGTCATTATACTGCCCAGGCTAGTCTCAAACTCCTGAGTTCAAGTGATTTGCCCGCCTCGGCCTCCCAAAGTGCTGGGATTATAGGTGTGAGCCACTGAGTTCTGAACTGGAGAGATATGTTAAGTCAAGAGCAAGGAAGAGAGGAAGTGAGGGGAAGAGCATTCCAGGCAGAGGGAACAGCATGAGCAAAGGCCACTTGGTAGGAGAAAGCAGAGCAAGTTGAGGACGTCAAGGAGGCTGCTGTGGCTGGAGCAGGGAGAGTGAGGGGGAGGGGAGAGGGGGATTATGTGGATCATGTGGGATCTTGTGAGACTTGGTAAAGTGGTAAAGAATGTCTATATATATATATATATTTAATAGACAGGGTCTTGTGCTGGTGCCCAGGCTGAAGCGCAGTGGCAGGATCATACCTCACTGCAGCCTTGGTCCTCCTACCTCAGCCTCCCAAAGCACTGGGATTACGGGCATGAGCTACCATGCCTGGCCTTCTCTCTTTTGTAATTTTATTTATTTATTTTTTCCAACTTATCTTATTTGCTTTTCACCACAACTCTGGGAGGCAGAAGATATATTGCCTATTTTATAAATAGGAAGAGCATAGAAGGCCCAGGGAGAGTAAAGTCCCACCCAGCTACGCATGACAGGGGTGGGACTAGGAGGCCTGGGACTTTTGTCTATGTTGTTCACAGTGCCTGGCATATGATAGGGGCCTGGTGAATGTTTGTTGAATGAATGAATGCATGCATGGGCAGGTGGGTAGATGGATGGGCAGGTGGATGGATGGGCGGGTGGATGGATGGGCGGGTGGATGGATGGGTGGGTGGATGAGTGGATGGATGGATGGGTGGGCGGATGGATGAATGAGTGGATGGATGGGCGGGTGGATGGATGGGTGGGTGGATGAGTGGATGGATGGATGGGTGGGCGGATGGATGAATGAGTGGATGGATGGGCGGGTGGATGGATGGGTGGGTGGATGAGTGGATGGATGGATGGATAGATGGATGGATGGATGGATAGGTGGGTGGATGGATGGGCAGGTGGATGAGTGGATGGATGAGTGGATGGATGGATGGATGGATGGATGGGTGGGTGGATGGATGGATGGATGGATGATGGGTGGATAGATGGGTGGGTAGGATGTATGGATGGATGGGTGGGTGGGATGTATGTATGGATGGGTGGGTGGATGCATGGATGAATGGGTGGATGCATGGATGGATGGATGGTTGGATGGATGGATAAAGGTATGATTCACAGCTTCCCAACAAGTCATGTCCACTCTGAGCACCCACTCTGGGCAGTATTGGGCTGGGTGTTCACTGATGTGATTTTCATTTCATCTTTGCTGCATATGTGGGAAAAGGTAAAAACTGAGTCCCTTGTCAGCTGCCCCAGGGAGCAGGCCATAGCAGTAACAGGAGTGAGGGTGGGGATGGGGGTGGGAGCAGGGGCTGCTATGTCTGTCCTTGTTGCCTCAGGACACAGGCCTGTACTACCACCGGTACCTCCAGGAGGTCATCGATGTGCTGGAGACGGATGGGCATTTCCGAGAGAAGCTGCAGGCTGCCAATGCGGAGGACATCAAGGTGCGGCTGGGGGAGTGGGGGCTGTGGGAGGGGTACGTGCTGGGAGGGCAGAGTTCAGGGGAGGACTGGTTTCTTTTTTTTTTTTTTTGAGACGGAGTCTTGCTCTGTCACCCAGGCTGGAGTGCGATGGTGTGATCTCAGCTCACTGCACCTCCACCCCGCAGGTTCAAGCGGTTCTCCTGCCTCAACCTCCCAAGTAGCTGGGATTACAGGCGTACACCACCATGCCTGACTAATTTTTGTATTTTTAGTAGAGACGGGGTTTCACCATGTTGGCCAGGCTGGTCTCGAACTCCTGATCCGCCCATCTCGGCTTCCCAAAGTGTTGGGATTACAGGCATGAGCCACCATGCCTGACCATACTGGTTTCTTCAAAGGGGCCACATGGCTCCAGCTGTGCCTGTATTTGAAAATCACCAAAGTAAGACTCAGGGAGAAGTTGCTTCTTGGGGTCACAAGCTGGGAAGAGCTTTGGGGAACACAGAATACGTGTTTAGTGCAGAGTCCCACGGGCAGGCTTTCAGTCGCAGCTCCGCCACTTACCAGCTATGGGGCCTCCCTCACCGTGCCTCAGTTTCCCCATCTGTAAAATGGGAGACATCATAGAACCTGCCGCGCACAGTTCGGATTTGGATTTTCCAAGGGAAGGATTTTGGGGTTTGGATTTTCCAAAGGAAGATGTGTAAAGGGTTTGGAAGAGCATGGTGACACTCCTTAGCAAGTGTTCTGGGAGGGCTGCGTTAACAGAATGCTCCCATGGTGCCTTCTACAGAGGAAGAATTCAAAATAAGGGAGGTGCTGGTGTCCCTTACATCACCATGAACTCCCATATCAGGCCTCTAGGAGCACCATCATTGTCCCCATTTCACTGAGTAGGACACTGAACCCTCGTATCAGGATCTGTCCTTCTCATGGACCTGGGTCTCACCACTATGCACGGCTAATTTTGTATTTTTTCTAGAGACAGGGACTTGCCATGTTGCCCAGGCTGATCTTGAGATCCTCCCACCTCAGCCTCCCAAAGTGCTGGGATTACAGGCGTGACCCACCGCACCTGGCCCTAAACATGTGGCTTGATGAATGACAGGAGATGGGGCAGCAGAGGTGGGCAGGGCCTTGAATGCCAGGCTGACGGGCTGGGAGCTGTCCTTCCTGGAGACTCTGAGGAGCTGGGGGACTATAAGCAGGGAAGGGGCAGTATAAGACTGGGGCATGAGAAAGCTTATAAGAAGCTTCCAGAGAAGACAGAGAGCAGGCCCCCAGGCTGACCAGGGTCTCTTCTCACGTCAGAGCGGGAAGCTGAGCCGAGAGCTGGACTTTGTCAGCCACCACGTCCGCACCAAGCTGGATGAGCTCAAGCGACAGGAGGTGTCACGGCTGCGGATGCTGCTCAAGGCCAAGATGGACGCCGAGCAGGATCCCAGTGAGCAGGGGCAGGGCGGGAGGGACAGGCAGGGAGGGGTGGGGAAGGGTGGCCTCACTCCCGGCCTCCAGGTGGTTGTGTGCTAGGCAGGTGAGGCCTCCCTCCCCGCTGCGAAATGTGCTGAAATGTGCGTGGGAGATTGCCCCAGTGTTCCTCCCAGCATGATTTAATATTAACATTACAATGTTGTTTGTTTATATTCTGTTTCCATTTGTTGTTTTTAAAAATCTTTATCATGGGCTGGGCACAGTGGCCCATGCCTGTAATCCCAGTACTTTGGGAGGCTGAGGCAAGCAGGTCACCTGAGGTCGGGAATTGGAGACTACCTGGCCAACATGGTGAAACCCCATATCTGCTAAAAATACTAAATTAGCCGGGCATGGTGGTGCATGCCTGTAATCCTAGCTGCTCAGGAGGCTGAGGCAGGAGAATTGGTTGAACCCGGGAGGCGGAGGTTGTAGTGAGCCGAGATCGCACCATTGCACTCCAGCCTGGACAACAGAGTGAAACTCTGACTCAAAAAAAAAAAAAAAAATCATTGTCATTTAAAATTCTGGTAGAGGCCGGGTGCAGTGGCTCACGCCTGCAATTCCAACACTTTTTGAGGCAGGAGAATCACTCGAGCCCGGAAGTTCAAAACCAGCCTGGGCAACATAGCAAGACCCCTGTCTCTATAAAAAAATATTAAAAAATAAGCTGGGCATGGTAATGCATGCCTGTGGTCCCACCTCCTTAGGAAGCTGAGGTGGGAGGATCGTTGAGCCTGGGATGTCAAGGCTACAGTGAGCCATGACTGCGCCACTGTACTCCAGCCTGGGCGACAGAACAAGATCCCATCTCAAAAAAAAAAAAGTTGAAAGAACTTCAGACTTTTAGAAAAGTTGTAAGAGTAGTACAGAAAACTCCCGAACACCCCTGACCTGGCTTCTCTAGTTAACATTTGCTCCATTTGCTTTGTCACTCACGTTTGGGACTTCACCATCTTGTTACCCTTACACATTTCAGTGTGATAGTCTTGCATAAGTACAGCGATAAAATCGGGAAATTTATCAGGTCACACTGTTTTTCCTTGCTTAGCTAATATCTTTCTTTTTTTTTTTTGAGACAGAGTCTCACTCTGTCGCCCAGGCTGGAGTGCAGTGGTGCAATCTCGGCTCACTGCAAGCTCCACCTCCCGGATTCACGCCATTCTTCTGCCTCAGCCTCCCAAGTTGCTGGGACTACAGGCGCCCGCCACCACGCCTGGCTAATTTTTTGTATTTTTAGTAGAGACGGGATTTCACTGTATTAGCCAGGATGGTCTTGATCTCTGACTTCGTGATCCACCCGCCTCGGCCTCCCAAAGTGCTGGGATTACAGGTGTGAGCCACCGCTCCTGGCCTTTTTTTTTTTTTTTTTTTGGTGAGACGGAATTTCGCTGTCTCCCAGGCTGCACTACAGTGGCGCGATCTCAGCTCACTGCAACCTCCGCCTCCTGGGTTCAACAATTCTCCTGCCTCAGCCTCCCAAGTAGCTGGGATTACAGGTGTGTGCCACCACGCCCGGCTAATTTTGTATTTTTAGTAGAGACTGGATTTTGCCATGTTGGCCAGGCTGGTCTTGAACTCCTGACTTCAAGTGATCCTCCCTTCTCGGCCTTCCAAAGTGCTGGGATTACAGGCCTGAGCCACCGGCCCTGGCCCCCATCTTAAGGTCTTTAATGTAATCTCATCCGCCAGGACCCCTTAGCCCGGAAAGGTCGCACATTCACAGGTTCCGGGGATCAGGATGTGGATATCTTTTAGGGCACCAGTATCCAGCTGCCACAACACCCAGGCTCGTCCCGTCCCTCCTCTGCCCAGAGCCTGCCCCCGGCACCCCAGTGCCCTCAGGCTCGCATTCATGTTCCTCTTGGCTGCTCGGAGCCTGGGTGGACTTTGGCCACACCCGCCCGACCCTGCCCTTCCCCTGTGCACCCTGACCTTCTTGCGTCAGCATTTTTAGAAATTGCTGGGGTGCAGCCTCGGGACCTTTGTCTGTTCGCCGCGCTCTCCCGTGACATTCTTTCTCAGGGCTCTTTGCCTGGTCCATGGACCTTCCGTCTCCCCTGGAATGTCACCTCCTCAGGGTGTCACCGCCCCAGCTGTCCTGTGTGAAGGAGCCTCTGTGTTATTTGTGTCCTTGGTATTCCTTTGTTCACCCCTTAGTCACCTGTTCTCTGTCTCTCTAGACTGGGTGCTCCGAGAAGCAGAACTCTTTTGGTTGTTGTTGTTGTTTTTGAGACAGAGTCTCACTCTGTCGCCCAGGCTGGAGTGCAGTGGCGCGATCTTGGCTCACTGCAACCTCTGCCTCCCAGGTTCAAGCGATTCTCCTGCCTCAGCCTCCTGAGTATCTGGGATTACAGGTGCCTGCCACCATACCTGGCTAATTTTGTATTTTTAATAGAGACAGGGTTTCACCATGTTGGCCAGGCTGGTCTCGAACTCCTGACCTCAGGTGATCCACCCGCCTCAGCCTCCCAAATTGCTGAGATTACAGGCATGAGCCACCCCGCCTGGCCTCCAAGAGTCAGAATTCTGTCATCATTTGATTCCTGCTGTGTCCACAGCGGCCGGCGCTGGGTCAGCCTGGAATAGCGGCTCAACACATGTCCCTGGCACAAATAATGAATTTGAGATTCAGTTTGTACCTGTGTCCTGCACACCTGTCACTCCTCTGGGCTCAGCCAGGGCCGGAGCTGCCTCCACTGCAGCCTGGGTCTCCCAAATTCTAGCTGCCCGTGTGTGTGTGTGTGTGTGTGTGTGTGTGTGTGTGTGTGTGTGTCTGCCCACCTGACCTGTGTGTGTGTGTCTTTCTGCCTGTGTGTGTGTGTGTGTGTCTTTCTGCCCACCTGACCAAGGGCTGGCTGCTAGAGGGCAGGGCTGGGCCGATTCATTGTGTGTGTGTGTGTGTGTGTGTGTGTGTACGTGTGTGTGTGTCTTTCTCCCCACCTAACCAAGGGCCACTGGAGGCCAGGGCCAGGCTGATTCATTTTGGGTCCAGCATTGCACAGCGCAGGCCTGGGCCCCTAGAGGCCTCGGGAGACGTGCGTGCGGTGAGTAAGTGTGTGTTGGCAGCGTGTGTGCTGTCCTGTCCTGCCTGGAAACCCTACCCCTTCCTGACCACTTGGAAGCTCCCATACGAGGGAGGCTGCACTTGTTTGCTGAGGCTGCTGTAACCAAGTACCACTGACCAGGTGCTTCAGCAACAGAACTTGACTGTCTCATGGCCTGCAGTCAGAGTCCAAAGTGAAAGTATTGGCAGGGCTGGTTCCTTCTGGGGCTGTGAGGGAGGATCTGTACCAGGCCCCTCTCCTTGGCTTGCAGACGGCCGTCTTCTCACTGCATTTTCACACCATCTTTCCTCTCTGTGTGCCTGGCCCAAATTTCTCCTTTCATTATTATTTTTTATTAATTATTATTATTATTATTTTTTTTTTTCCGAGACAGAGTTTTGCTCTCGTTGCCCAGGCTGGAGTGCGGTGGCGCGATCTCGGCTCACTGCAACCTCTGCCTCCCAGGTTCAAGCGATTCTCCTGCCTCAGACTCCCAAGTAGCTGGGATTACAAGCACGCGCCACCATGCCTGGATAATTTTGTATTTTTAGTACAGATGGAGTTTCGCCATGTTGGGCAGGCTGGTTTCGAATTCCTGACCTCAGGTGATCCACCCGCCTTGGCCTCCCAAAGTGCTAGGATTACAGGTGTGAGCCACCGTGCCTGGCCTATTATTATTTTGAGACAGGGTTTCACTTCTATCCCCCAGGCTAGAGTGCAGTGGTGCGATCTCGGCTCACTGCAACCTCCCCCTCCCACGCTCAAGTGATTCTCCTGCCTTAGCCTCCTGAGCAGCTGGGACTACAGGCACACACCACTGCACACAGCTAATTTTTATATTTTTTGTAGAGATGGGGTTTCACCATGTTGCCCACGCTGGTCTCGAATGCCTGAGCCCAAGTGATCCTCCCACCTCAGTCTCCCAAAGTGCTGGGATTACAGTCATGAGCCACTGTGCCCAGTCATAAATTTCTGCCTTTCATAAGGTCGCCAATCATGTTGGATTAGGGCCCACAGTAATGACCTCATCTTAACCTGATTCCCTCTGTAAAGACCTAGTCTCCAAATCAGGTCACATTCTGAGGTACTGGGGCTTAGGACTTCAACATAGAAACTTAGGGGCACACAATTTAACCCCTAAGATTGGTTGATGCTTTATCAAAAATTTTGATGTTTTTCTTTTGTTTGTATGTATGTATGTATTTATTTATTTATTTTTCAGACGGAGTCTCACTCTGTCACCAGGCTGGTGCAGTGGCGTGATCTCGGCTCACTGCAACCTCCACCTCCCGGGTTCCAGTGATTCCCCTGCCTCAGCCTCCCAAGTAGCTGGGGCTACAGGTGCGCACCACCATGCCCAGCTAATTTTTTATGTTTTTAGTAGAGATGGGGTTTCACCATGTTGGCCAGGATGGTCTCAATCTCTTGACCTTGTGATCCACCCCCCTTGGCCTCCCAAAGTGCTGGGATTACAGGCGTGAGCCACCGCACCCAGCCTTGTTTGTTTTTTTAAAGAGTGGTTGAGGCTGGGCGCGGTGGCTCACACCTGTAATCACAACACTTTGGGAGGCCGAGGTGGGTGGATCACCTGAGGTCACGAGTTCAAGACCAGCCTGGCCAACATGGTGAAACCCTGTTTCTGTTTCTACTAAAAATACAAAAATTAGCCGAGTGTGGTGGCACGCACCTGTAGTCCCAGTTACTCGGGGCTGAGGCAGGAGGATTGCTTGAGCCTGGGAGGCGGAGGTTGCAGCGAGCCGAGATCCTGCCACTGCAGAGTGAAACCCTGTCTCCAAAAAAAAGAAGGAAAAGAAGAAAAGAAATGGTTGAGTGTCATGGCTTTTGGATGTCCAATGGCTGGTTCCCATCCTTGCTCTGCCACTTGCTAGCTGGTACCCTAGACCAGTCACAACCCCTCAAGGGGTCTCAGTTTTCACATTCATAAAATGGGGATAATCATAAAACCCATGTTGTCAGGATTTTGTGGAAAGTAAATGAATTAATACAGTTAAAGTGCTTAGGGCATGGCCTGGCATCTAGTAAGTGGGCAGTACCTGTTAGTTTTTATTATGGTTATTATTGTAAGCATCAGACTCAGTCATGGGATCACCTCCTCCAGGAAGCCTTCCCTGGTTGCCCCAGGTTCAAGCTGTCTTCTGGGCTTCCCTAGTGCTGTCCGTGACTTCTTTAGATCATGTCTGGCCCAAGATGGGGGTTCTGAAAGAACATGCCCTGAGGTGTTGGACTCTTCCCTCTCTTCCAGATGTACAGGTGGATCATCTGAATCTCCTGAAACAGTTTGAACACCTGGACCCTCAGAACCAGCATACATTCGAGGCCCGCGACCTGGAGCTGCTGATCCAGACGGTAATGGGAGTGGGTCCGGAGGCAGAGGATTGAGGGTAGCTTTGCGGAAGGGGAGAAGGGGACAGAGTCCCAGACGTGAGCCAGCTCACCATTCCTGCCGGTGTTCTCTGAGGTTGGAGGCTGGTAGAGGGCTGAGTCGTTTCTTTTCTTTTTTTTTTTTTTTTTTGAGACGAAGTCTCGCTATTTTCCCCCAGGCTGGAGTGCAGTGGTGCAATCTCGGCTCACTGCAACCTCCGCCTCCCGGGTTCAAGCGATTCTCCTGCCTCAGCCTCCCAAGTAGCTAGGATTACAGGTGCCTGCCGTCACGCCCGGAAAATTTTTGTATTTTTAGTAGAGACAGGGTTTCACCATGTTGGCCAGGCTGGTCTCGAACTCCTGACCTCAGGTGATCCACCCGCCTCAGCCTCCCAAAGTGCTGGGATTACAAGCATCAGCCACCGCACCCAGCTCTTCTTATAGTGATACCCACCGTAATCCAGCAGGCCATCATCTTAACTAATTACATCTGCAAACACTCTATTTCCAAATAAGATCACATTCTGAGATTCCAGGTGGACATGAATTTGGGAGTGTGGGGGGAGTATACTGTTCAACCTGGTATTGTTAACTCCATTTTACAGAGGTGGAAACTGAGGCACAAAGAGGCTGAGTAACTTGCCCAGTGTCACAGAGCTTATGAGATTTGGTCACAAAGCAAAGCCTAGATTTGAACGCTGGGCAAAATAGAAACCTCTTGTTCTTTTTTTGGTTTCTTTTTACTTTTTTTTTTTTTTTTTTTTTTTACCTGAGACAGCGTCTTGCTCTGATGCCCAGGCTGGAGTGCAGTGGCATGATCACAGCTCACTGCAGCCTCGACCTCCTGGGTTCAAGCAATCCTCCCACCTGACCCTCCTGAGTAGCTGGGACCAGAGGTGCAAGCCACCGCACCAGGCTAATTTTAAAAATTTTTAGTAGACACAAGGTCTCGCTATGTTACGTGAGTTAGTCTTGAACTCCCGGGCTCGAGCGATCCTCCCACCCCAGCCTCCCAAAGTGCTAGGATTCCAGGTGTGACCCACCTCTCCTAGTCTGACCTTATGTTCTTGGCCACCTAGCTGTACCTGAAATACATAAATACTAAGTTCACCACGTATGTTGTTCCTATTTACTTATTCCTCCAAGATCTGGAGATTGTGGAGGACTTGAAAGAGGTGGGTTGAAGTTGCTATTGTATAACCGTCCCAATCTGTTTTGAATAAAGAGAAGAAAGTGTGTTATGGGGCAGGAGCAGTCATGGAAACCAAAAAGGGTGACATCAGGCTGTGCGCGATGGCTCACGCCTATAATCCCAGCACTTTGGGAGGCTGAGGTGGGCGGATCACCTGAGGTCAGGAGTTTGAGACCAGCCTGGCCAACATGGTGAAACCTCGTTTCTACTAAAAATACAAAAATCAGCTGGGCCTGGTGACACATGCCTATAATCCCAGCTACTCGAAAGGCCGAGGCAGGAGAATCACTTGAACCCGGAAGACAGAGGTTGAAGTGAGGCAGTGAGCAGAGATTGTGCCACCGCACTCCAGCCTGGGCAACAGAGCAAGACTCCCTCTCAAAAAAAAAAAAAAAAAAAAGGGACATTAGGACACGAGACGTAAGAAAGACAGGTAGAGGCTGGGGCTGCCCTCAGCCAGGTTCAGGGCCAAGGGCCTGCCATTTACAGGCTGGAATTGGGGACTGGGCAGAGGCGGCAGAGGGGAATGACCCTGTGCCTTTCCCCAGGCCACCCGGGACCTTGCCCAGTACGACGCAGCCCATCATGAAGAGTTCAAGCGCTACGAGATGCTTAAGGAACACGAGAGACGGCGTTATCTGGAGTCACTGGGAGAGGAGCAGAGAAAGGAGGCAGAGAGGAAGCTGGAAGAGCAACAGCGCCGGCACCGCGAGCACCCTAAAGTCAACGTGCCTGTGAGGACCCCATTTGTGCCCATCCACTCCCTACCACATCCAGTTCAAACGCAAGACAAGAAAGCAGTTAAAGAACTACAATTCCCAGGGGCCCTTGAGGCAAAAAACTCCCTGTTACTGTACCTGGCTGCCCCAGGGTCTGCTGGGAGTTGTAGTTTTCTTAGTTTTCTTGCCTGAGGGAGATGATGTTTGTTGGATGAGGGTAAAGGGATATTTGGTTTTATCCCATGGCATCCAGACTTCTTGCTCATGAGCTCCTGGCTCTCCCCTCCACAGGGCAGCCAAGCCCAGTTGAAGGAGGTGTGGGAGGAGCTGGATGGACTGGACCCCAACAGGTTTAACCCCAAGACCTTCTTCATACTGCATGGTAAGGTGGGGAGGGAGTTCCAGAGCCAGGATGAACCCTAGATTCTGACCCTTCTAGGACCTGAATGCTAAGAGGGGTGTGTCTGTCCCAGGAGGGCTTAGTCAGGCCCAAGAGCCAAGCCTATGTCCCCTGGTTGACCAGACAGCCCTGCCTCTCCCGACTACAAGGCTAGGATCTGCATGGAAGGGTTGGGCCTCTTTTCTAGCAAACACCAGACCTCGGGGTTCTAAGGACAGCTGGTGTCCTCTGTAAGCAAACCAGGCTTGGCTAGGCCTGGGCCCTCTGCCCACAGCAGCCCAGGAGAAGCCCTGGTCCACTCTGGGAGCCCTGTCGCTAGGAGTGGGTTGTTCCCTAAGAACCAGGCCTCCAGAAGCCTGGAAAACCCTTTCTCTTTTTCTTTTTCCTTTTTTTTTTTTGAGATGGAGTCTTGCTCTGTTGCCCAGGCTGGAGTGCAGTGGCATGACCTCGGCTCACTGCAACCCCCTGCCCTCCGCCTCCCGGGTTCAAGTGATTCTCCTGCCTCAGCCTCCTGAGTAGCTGGGATTACAGGCATGCACCACATGCCCGGCTAACTTTTGTATTTTTAGTAGAGATGGGGTTTCACCATGTTGGCCAGGCTGGTCTCGAACTCCCAACCTCGTGTGATCTGCCCCCTCAGCCTCCCAAAGTGCTAGGATTACAGGCGTGAGTCACTGCGCCCGGCCTCGAAAGCCCTTCCTCTATGGTGGATCAAAGGCACACTCCCCTCAGTCTGTCTCTTCCTGTCTGGAAATGTGGCCTGGGGTTGCCAAGCCCCCTCAGGTATGCCAAGCACCCTGTCCCAGAATCTGCAGCCGGTCAGAAGAGCTTAGCAAGGCCTGACTCATTCATTCAGCAAACCTTTCCTAAGTTCCCTCTAAGGACCAAGCTTTGTCAAGACCCCGTGGATACAACTGTAAACAAAACAAAGTACCTCCCCCTCAGAGCCAGTGATCAGGCACACAGATCATACCATACTTTAGTAACTCCACGAGACTGTACAGTATGAGAGGTGCTAGCATTTTACGTAAGCTGCCAATTAAATTAACGCACCATTGAAAACAAGATGCGTCCTGGGCTGGGTGCAGTGGCTCACGTCTGTAATCCCAGCACTTTGGTAGGCCAAGGTGGAAGATGGCTTGAGCCCAGGAATTTAAGACCAGCCTGGACAACAAAGTGAGACCCTATCTCTATTTAAAAAAAAAAAAAAAAAAAATAGACCAGGTGTGGTGGCTCACACCTATAATCCCAGCATTTTGGGAGGTTGAGGTGGGAGGATCACCTGAGGTCAGGAGTTCAAGACCAGCCTGGCCAACATGGTGAAACCCGCATCTCCACAAAAATACCAAAATTAGCCGGGCATGATCGTGAGTGCCTGTAATCCCAGCTACTCAGGAGGCTGAGGTGGGAGAATCACTTGAACTCGGGAGGCGGAGTTTGCAGTGAGCCAAGATCGTGCCATTGCACTGCAGCCTGGGTGACAGAGCAAGACTCCATCTCAAAAAAACAAAGAAAAAAATAAAAATTAAAAGTTAAATAAAGATACATCCCTATTTCAGGGGTGATAAAATAGAAGAACACAAAAGTGCATCTCAGAATCAACGAAGGTTCTAGGCCGGGTGTGGTGGCTCACGCCTGTAATACCAACACTTTGGGAGGCCTAGGCGGGTGGGTCCCTTGAGGCCACGAGTTGGAGACCAGCCTGGCCAACATGGCAAAACCCAGTCTCTACTAAAAATACAAAAATTAAAAAACAAAACAAAACAAAAATTAGCCAGGCATGGTAGTGCTCACCTATAGTCCCAGCTACTCAGGAGGCTGAGGCAG
Organism: Pan paniscus; assembly: GCF_029289425.2. NCBI lineage: Eukaryota > Metazoa > Chordata > Mammalia > Primates > Hominidae > Pan > Pan paniscus. The sequence continues at coordinate 55,019,004 of NC_073269.2, forward strand.
GAGAATCGCTTGAACCCGGGAGGCGGAAGGCGGGGGTTGCAATGAGCTGAGATCACACCACTGCACTCCAGCCTGGGCAACAGAGTGAGACTCTGTCTCAAAAAGCAATAAAAAGTAAAAAAGAATTAGAAGATTCTGTAATGGGGTCTCAGGTAGTGACGTGTACTACCTCGCAGCCTTGACCACCCAGGTTCAAGTGATCCTCCCCCTCAGCCTCCCAAGTATCTGGGACCACAGGCACGTACCACTATGCCTGGCTAATTTTTTAAATTTTTAGTAAAGGCAGGGTTTTACCATGTTGCCCAGGCTGGTCTCAAACTCCTATGCTCAAGCAATCCACCTATCTTGGCCTCCCAAAGTGCTGGGGTTACAAGCATGAGCCATCCCACTGGGCACCACCCCCCGTGTTTTGTGGGTTTTTTTTTGAGACAGGATCTTGCTGTGTTGCCCAGGCTGGACTCAAACTCCAGGCCTCAAACAATCCTCCTGCCTCAATCACCTGAGTAGCTGAGACTGCAGGTGTGTGCCACTGCGCCCAGCTTTAAACATGTTTAATTGTACAGTTCAATAGTATTAAGTATATTTACACTGTCATGCAACCAATTCTGAGAGCTCTTCATCTCGCACAACCGAAACTGTATCCATTAAACCACTCGCCCTCCCCTTCTTTCCCCCGCTCTCTAGCAACCACCATTCTATTTTCTGTCTCTATGATTTTGACTATTTTAGGTACTTCATGCGAGTAGAATCTTTTGGTATTTGTTGTGTGTGTGTGTGTATGTGTGTGTGTTTGGCTTATTTCACTTAGCATAATGGTGAGGAACTGAAGTTTTCATTCTACTGGATATTAATTTCTATTTCAATTGCCCCATGTGGCTAGTGGCTGCTGTACTGGAGTCCCAGCACAGCTCTAGAGAGGACATTTGGGCTGGATGCGGTGGCTCACGCCTGTAATCCCAGCACTTTGGGAGGCCGAGGTGGGTGGATCCCTTGAGTCCAGGAGTTCAAGGCCAGCCTGGGCAACATGGCACAAACCCATCTCTACAAATAAAATACAAAAATTAGCTGGGTGTGGTGGCGTGCATCTGTAGTCCCAGCTCCTTGGGAGGCAGAGGTGGGAGGATCACTTGAGTCCAGGAATTCAAGGCTGCAGTGAGCTATGATCATACCAGTGCCCTCCAGCCTGGGCAACAGAGTGAAACCCTGTCTCTAAAAAATAGAAAATAGGCTGGGCTCAGTGGCTCACGCCTGTAGTCCCAGCACTTTCGGAGGCCAAGGCAGGCAGATCAGGAGCTCAAGAGATTGAGACCATCCTGGCCAACATAGTGAAACCCCGTCTCTACTAAAAATACAAAAATTATCTGGGCATGGTGGCACGCACCTGCAGTCCCAGCTACTCAGGAGGCTGAGGCAGGAGAATCACTTAAACCCTGGAGGTGGAGGTTGCAGTGAGCTGAGATCATGCCACTGCACTCCAGCCTGGCAACAGAGCGAGACTCTGTCTCAAAAATAAGTAAACAAATAAATAGGCCCGGTGCAGTGGCTTACCCCTATAATCCCAGCACTTTGGGAAGCCAAGGCGGCTGGATCCCTTGAGACCAGGAGTTCAAGACCAGCCTGGGCAACATGGCAAAACCCCATCTCTACGAAAACAAATACAAAAATTAGGTGGGTGTGGTGGCGTGCATCTGTAGTCCCAGCTACTTGGGAGGCTGAGGTGGGAGGATCACTTGAGCCGAGGAGTTCAAGGCTTCAGTGAGCTACGATCACACCATTGCACTCCAGCCTGGGTGACAGAGTGAGACCCTGTCTCTAAAAAATAAAAAAATAAAAACCTTATTTAATCTTTTTAATCAGGCAGTCCCTACAGACCAGAATAGGTTCAGAGCAACTCCCTATACCTTTTTTTATTTTTCATTTTTTTTATTTTTAGAGATGGGGCTTCCCTTTGTCACCCAGGCTGGAGTGCAGTGGCGTGATCATGGCTCACTGCAACCCAGACCTCCTGGGCTCAAGTGATTCTTCCACCTCAACCCTTAGAGTAGCTGGGATCATAGGTGCACACCACCATGCCCAGCCAATTTTTAAATTTTTTTTTTCTTTTTGAGGCAGAGTCTTGCTCTGTTGCCCAGGCTGGAGTGCAATGGCATGATCTTGGCACACTGCAACCCCCGCCTCCCAGGTTCAAGCTATTCTCCTGCCTCAGCCTCCTGAGTAGCTGGGGTTACAGGCACTTGGCATTATGCCTGGCTAATTTTTGTATTTTTGTAGAGACGGGGTTTTACTATGCTGGCCAGGCTGGTCTTGAACTCCTGACTTCAGGTGATCCTCCTGCCTCGGCCTCCCAAAGTGCTGGGATTACAGGCGTGAGCCACCGCACCCGGCCCAATTTTTTACTTTTTTTTTTTTTTTTTTTTTTTTTGTAGAGACAGGGTCTAGCCATCTTTTCTAAGCTGGTCTCGAACTTAATGTGCTCAAGTGATCTTGCCTTAGCCTTCCAAAGTACTGGGATTACAGGCATGAGCCCCTAAGTTTGGCCCCTACATTTTCTTTAATCTTAATCAATTTAAATTTAAACAGCCCATGTGGCTAGCGGCTACTGTACTGGACAGCGCAGATCCAGAGTTTAGGCAGAGAAGAGACCCCCAGGCCTGAGCCCTGGGCCGCACTAGCATGTGGAGGTCAGGAAGAGGATGGAGCCGTCAAAGGAGGTGGAGGGGCAGCCAGAGAGGACAGAATCATGTTCTGGAAGCCAAGGGCAGAAAGTCAAGTCAGATGCAGGTAGAAATTAACCACTGGATTTGCAAGATGAGGGTTCCTGGCCTCCTCTGCAGGAGGAAGGTTGTGCTTGTCTGAGGGAGCCGAGGAAGGAGGGCCGGTGGTGAGGACAGGAAGTGTGGCTGACCGAGCCTGAAGCCCTGCAGCTGTGGGGTCTACGTTGGTAGGAGAGGCTCCCCTCACAACTGGAGTCGGCACTGGCCTGGTTGTCTGGGAGGCAGAGGTCCCTGATAACCCTGGAGCTGACTCTGTGTCCAGAGCACTGAATGCCAGGGCCAGAGAATCCTGCATGACAGTGACCCAAGCATGTTTCCTCGAACCCTCCCTTTCATCTATTCCATTCTCAACCCCCTGGTCGCTAGGCAGTGGCCCTAGCAACGGGTCTAGTGGGGTGCTAAAGCCTGGGGGCCACCGTTCCACCGCGGGAGACCCGTAGTTACCTGTCCTCTGATAACAGACCCCACATCAGCCCAAAATTTCTTCACCAGGGACCTTACACATCCCGTCCTCGGTCCCCTGAGATACCTTGCTATCCTCTTCCCTTCAGATATCAACAGTGATGGTGTCCTGGATGAGCAGGAGCTGGAGGCACTCTTCACCAAGGAGGTGAGCATCTTGGAAGCCTCGGGCACCTGGAGGGACGCCCAGATCAGCCACTTGTTTCCTCCTAGCAGTCCCCTTAAATCCCCCTGGATGGGAGCTCAGTGAAAACTACAACTCCCATCAGCCCCTGGGGCAAAAACGGCTCCCAGGAGTGGTGGCGTGCGCAAAGGACTGCTGGGAGTTGAAGTTGTCGGGATTGAGCTCGCTGGGGACCTCTCAATGCTGTCTGCCTCTCGCTTGCTCCTGCAGCTGGAGAAAGTGTACGACCCAAAGAATGAGGAGGACGACATGCGGGAGATGGAGGAGGAGCGACTGCGCATGCGGGAGCATGTGATGAAGAATGTGAGGTGGGGGCCAGGCGGGGGAGAGGACGGGCCCCCAGCTCTGTCACTCACCCTTATCTGGCTCCCCAGGTGGACACCAACCAGGACCGCCTCGTGACCCTGGAGGAGTTCCTCGCATCCACTCAGAGGAAGGAGTTTGGGGACACCGGGGAGGGCTGGGAGGTGAGAACATGGGGAATACTCGGGGTCCTGAACCTCTCTCTCTTCCAGCCATGACCTTTCTTTCAGAATCTCAGGCCCCTTCTCTTTCTCTCTGGGTCTCCGTCCATTCTTCTGGGTCACTGCATCTCTATCTCTGGGTATCTGTTCTCCCTTGTCTCTAGGACTCTTATTTATTTATTTATTTATTTATTTATTTATTTATTTATTTATTCTGAGACGGAGTCTCACTCCATCGCCCAGGCTGCAGTGCAGTGGCACAATCTCGGCTCACTGCAGCCTCCACCTCCCAGGTTCAAGCAATTCTCCTGGCTCATCCTCTTGAGTAGCTGGGATTATAGGTGCGTGCCACCACACCCAGCTGATTTTTGTATTTTTAGTAGAGGCAGGATTTCACCATGTTGGCCAGGCTGGTCTCAAACTCCTGACCTCAGGTTATCCACCCACCTTGGCCTCCCAAAGTGCTGGGATTAGAGGTGTGATTTTTTTTTTTTTTTTTTTTTTTTTGAAACAGGGTCTTGCTCTGTCGCGTAGGCTGGAGCCCAGTGGTGGGATCTCGGCTCACTGCAACCTCCGCCTCTTGGATTCAAGCGATCCTCCCATCTCAGCCTCATGAGTAGCTGGGATTACAGGCGTGAGCCACCATGCCTGGCTAATTTTTGTATTTTTTGTAGAGATGGGGTTTTGCCATATCGGCCAGGCTGCTCTAGAACTGCTGGACTCAAGCGATCCACCTGACCTGGCCTCCCTAAGTGGTGGGATTACAGGCATGCACCACCGCACCACACCTAGCTAATTTTTGTATTTTTTGGTAGAGACAGGGTTTTGCCATGTTGGCCAGGCTGCTCTGAAACTCCTGGACTCAAGCTATCCACCCTTCTCAGCCTCCCAAAGTGCTGGGATTACCCAGGCTGGAGTGCAGGGGTGTTATCATGGCCCACTGCAGCCTCAAACTCCTGTCCTCAAGTGATCCTCCTGCCTGAGCCTCCCTATTAGCTGGGACTACAGGCACATGCCAGCATGCCTAGCTAATCTAGCTCATTCTTTTATTTATTAATATTTTTTGAGACAGGGTCTCCTGTCACCCAGGCTGGAGTGCAGTGGTGTAATCATAGTTCACTGTAGCCTTGAATTCCTGGGCTCAGGTGATCCTCCTTCCTTAGCCTCCTGAGTAACTGGGACTACAGGCACATACCACCATGCCCAGCTAATCTAGGTCTCTGTTTTATTTATTTATTTGTTTGTTTATTTTTCAATACAGAGTTTTGCTCTTGTTGCCCAGGCTGTAGTGCAATGGTGCATTCTCAGCTCACTGCAACCTCCACCTCCCAGGTTCAAGCAATTCTCCTGCCTCAGCCTCCTGAGTAGCTGGGATTATATGCACGTACCACCATGCCCAGCTAATTTTGTATTTTTAGTAGAGACGGGTTTCTCCATGTTGGTCAGGCTCATCTCAAACTACTGATCTCAGGTGAGCCACCCACCTCAGCCTCCGAAAGTGCTGGGATTACAGGTGTGAGCCATGGTGCCTGGCCTATTTCTATATATTTTTCAAGATGCCCGGCCAATTTTCTGTAGAGACAGGGTCTCGCTCCGTTGCCCAGGCTGACCTTGAACTCCTGGCGTCAAGTGATCCTTCCCACTTTCACCTCCCAAAGTCCTGGGATTACAGGTGGGAGCCATGGTGCCCGGCCTTGTCTCTCGGTCTTTATCCCACTCCCACCTCCCACTTGGGCTTCTTTGCCCACCCACATGGCCCTGGCCTCCCAGCCTCCTCTACACCTCCCCCATTGGCACAACCCTCTCCAACATGGGTGGGCCGAGGTTGGACCTGTGCCCCTGATGGCCCCTGTGCCTGCCCTGCAGACAGTGGAGATGCACCCTGCCTACACCGAGGAAGAGCTGAGGCGCTTTGAAGAGGAGCTGGCTGCCCGGGAGGCAGAGCTGAATGCCAAGGCCCAGCGCCTCAGCCAGGAGACAGAGGCTCTAGGGCGGTCCCAGGGCCGCCTGGAGGCCCAGAAGAGAGAGCTGCAGCAGGTGACAGCGGGGGAAGCTGCTTCCATCCACTGAATCTCTGGCTGCCCGTGTCCGTGTCCCCATGGGTGTCCAGAAGCTGGGAAGGCCTGTGGCCACCATGTTAATCACTGGGGGAGCCTCAAGTATTCACCGCCATCTTGAGTAAGGGCAGACGTTTTCCCGTCTCTGACGGCTCTGTGGCTGCCATGTGAGATAAGGGCAGTAAGGCTGTAAGTGAGGAGGGAAAGGCCCAGGAGGGGGAGAAAGGCAGACTCAGCCAGGGATGGGTGAGGGTTTCCCTGTCCCAAAGCAAGACCCAAGCCGTGACTGGAGGGAGAACTGGATCCTTGACTATTATTAAGCCCGACTGTCAATGAAAGAGAAAAACTGAGGCCCACGGAGAAGGGATTGGCCAGTGACCACTTAGCAGGTTGCTGTGAAGTCTCAGTTTGGGGACTGAGGCCTGAGCACTTGCAATGCCAGCGTCACACCCTCTTGTCTGTGTGACCCCCCCACCTCCCACAGGCTGTGCTGCACATGGAGCAGCGGAAGCAGCAGCAGCAGCAGCAGCAAGGCCACAAGGCCCCGGCTGCCCACCCTGAGGGGCAGCTCAAGTTCCACCCAGACACAGGTGCTGGCCCTAGTCCAGGGAGGAGGGGCTGCAGGGCTGGACCCCTGGGTCTGAGGTTGGAGGGGCTGGAGCCTGGACTCCCAGATCTGAGGGAAGAGGGACTGGGGGCCCAGACTCCCAGATCTGAGGGAAGAGGGACTGGGGGTCCGGACTCCTGGGTCTGAGGGACAAGGGGCTGGGCCTGGACTCCTGAGTGTGAGTGAGGAGGGGCTGGGGGCTGGGACCCCTGGGTGTGAGGGAGGAGGGGCTGGGGGCTGGGACCCCTGGGTGTGAGGGAGGAGGGGCTGGGGGCTGGGACCCCTGGGTGTGAGGGAGGAGGGGCTGGGGGCTGGGACCCCTGGGTGTGAGGGAGGAGGGGCTGGGGGCTGGGACCCCTGGGTGTGAGGGAGGAGGGGCTGGGGGCTGGGACCCCTGGGGGAGGAGGGGTTCGGATGTCCTGTGCCACCATTCCCTCCCTCCATTTCCAGACGATGTACCTGTCCCAGCTCCAGCCGGTGACCAGAAGGAGGTGGACACTTCAGAAAAGAAACTTCTCGAGCGGCTCCCTGAGGTTGAGGTGCCCCAGCATCTGTGATCCTCCGGGACCCCAGCCCTCAGGATTCCTGATGCTCCAAGGAGACTGATGGGCGCTGGATGAAGTGGCACAGTCAGCTTCCCTGGGGGCCGGTGTCATGTTGGGCTCCTGGGGCGGGGGCACGGCCTGGCATTTCATGCATTGCTGCCACCCCAGGTCCACCTGTCTCCACTTTCACAGCCTCCAAGTCTGTGGCTCTTCCCTTCTGTCCTCCGAGGGGCTTGCCTTCTCTCGTGTCCAGTGAGGTGCTCAGTGATCGGCTTAACTTAGGGAAGCCCGCCCCCTCCCCTTCTCCGTCTGTCCCAAGAGGGTCTGCTCTGAGCCTGCGTTCCTAGGTGGCTCGGCCTCAGCTGCCTGGGTTGTGGCCGCCCTAGCATCCTGTATGCCCACAGCTACTGGAATCCCCGCTGCTGCTCCGGGCCAAGCTTCTGGTTGATTAATGAGGGCATGGGGTGGTCCCTCAAGACCTTCCCCTACCTTTTGTGGAACCAGTGATGCCTCAAAGACAGTGTCCCCTCCACAGCTGGGTGCCAGGGGCAGGGGATCCTCAGTATAGCCGGTGAACCCTGATACCAGGAGCCCGGGCCTCCCTGAACCCCTGGCTTCCAGCCATCTCATTGCCAGCCTCCTCCTGGACCTCTTGGCCCCCAGCCCCTTCCCCACACAGCCCCAGAAGGGTCCCAGAGCTGACCCCACTCCAGGACCTAGGCCCAGCCCCTCAGCCTCATCTGGAGCCCCTGAAGACCAGTCCCACCCACCTTTCTGGCCTCATCTGACACTGCTCCGCATCCTGCTGTGTGTCCTGTTCCGTGTTCCGGTTCCATCCAAATATACTTTCTGGAACAAATGCATGGCTCCGTGCCTGTGTATCTGGACTGGTCCCTCCAAAACGCTATTGCCACGTCACCTGCCGGAGTCCTCATCTTTGAAGACTGGATTCAAGCATCACTTCTGAGAGGCTCAATCCTGGTATCTTTCTGTCTGCCCCTGATGAGTCTGCAGCCTTCACTCAGGGTCCCTTCAGCCACAAGGACAGAAAACCCAAACCTGGGATTAAGCAATTTTTTTTTTTTTTTTTTGAGATGGAGTCTTACTCTGTCACCCAGGCTGGAGTGCAGTGGTGTAATCTCAGCTCACTGCAACCTCTGCCTTTTGGGATCAAGCGATTCTCCTGCCTCAGCCTCCCGAGTAGCTGGGATTACAGCTGCCTGCCACCACGCCCGGCCTTCTAATTTTTGCATTGTTTTAGTAGTGATGGGGGGTTTCACCATATTGGCCAGGCTGGTCTCGAACTCCTGACATCATGATCTGCCCACCTTAGCCACCCAAAGTGCTGGGATTACAGGAGTGAGCCACTGCACCTGGCGGGGATTAAGCAACTTTTAAAAGATGAATTTGGCCAGGTGCTGTGGCTCACGCCTGTAATCCCAACACTTCGAAAGGCCAAGATAGGGTGGATCACTTGAGGCCAGGAGTTCAAGACCAGCCTGGTCAACATGGCAAAACCCCATCTCTACTAAAAATACAAAGATGAGCTGGGTGTGGTGGTGGGCACTTGTAATCCCAGCTACTCGGGAGGCTGAGGCAAGAGAATTGCTTGATCCTGGGAGGCGGAGGTTGCAGCGAGCCAAGATTGCACCACTGCACTCCAACCGGAGTGCCAGAGCAAGATTCCATCTCAAAAAAAAAAAAAAGAATGTACCAGGTATGGTGGCTCCACCTGTAGTCCCAGCACTTTAGAAGGCAGAGGCGGATAGATCATGAGCTCAGGAGATGGAGACCATCCTGGCTAACACGGTGAAACCCTTTCTCTACTAAAAATACTAAAAAAATTAGCTGGGCGTGGTGGCAGGCACCTGTAGTCCCAGCTACTCAGGAGGCTGAGGCAGGAGAATTGCTTGAACCCAGGAGGCAGAGGTTGCAGTAAGCCGAGATCATGCCACTGCACTCCAGCCTGGGTGACAGAGCGAGACTGAAAAAAAGAAGGCTGAGGCAAGAGGATCACTTGAGCTGAGGAGTTTGAGACTAGCCTGGGCAACATAGCGAGACCCCATCTCTCAGAAAAAGAAAAAAAATTAGCTGGGCATGGTAGTGTGTGCCTGTAGTCTCAGCTGCTTAGGAGGCTGGTGTGGGAGGATCCCTTGAGCCCTGGAGTTTGAGGCTGCAGTGAGCCATGATCTATCACTCCACTGCACTCCAGGCTGGGTGACAGAATGAGGCCCTGTCTCTAATAGAAAAAAGAATAAATAAAAATGAATTATGATAAAAACCAAGATGTCCCAAGGCAGGATGACTTCAGGGAACCAGGTTCTCGCATCCCCTAGCTGTGCCAAGGATAGGTTTGGGGGCTGGACTCCCCCCTCATGGTCCCAAGGTAGCTGCAGCTGCTCCAGATGTCACCAACAGCCAGTGAAGGAAGAGGCCGCATTCTGTTCTGGGCATTGTTAAGTGGGAGAAAATCTGTCCCCGGAGTTCCCTCTCCTTTCAGCCCTCTCCTCATGTTCCCTTATATCCCACTGGCTGTGAGGCACAGGTCAGTGACAGCTGCAGACAGATCCACCAAGCTGGCATCCACCAGTGGTGGTTTCATCCTCACCTGGGATGGGGATGCTTTCCTTGGACCAAGTTGGGGTCTGGTAAAAAGCAAGCGGGGAATATTTGTTTTTGTTTTGTTTTGTTTTTGGAGACAGAGTCTTGCGCTGTCTCCCAGGCTGGAGTACAATGACGCGATCTCGGTTTACTGCAACCTCTGCCTCCTGGGTTCAAGCGATTCTCCTGCCTCAGTCTCCTGAGTAGCTGGGATTACAGGTGCCCAGCACACACCCGGCTAATTTTTCTGTATTTTTAGTAGAGATGGGGCTTTCACCATGTTGGTCAGGCTGGTCTTGAGAACTCCTGACCTCAGGTGATCCCCCCGCCTCGGCCTCCCACAGTGTTGGGATTACAGGCCTGAGCCACCACGCCCGGCCAGGAGTATTTGTTTAAATGAAATTCTGGCCAGGCACAGTGGTTCATGCCTATAAGCCCAGCACTTTGGAGGCCAGGGATGGGCAGGGTGGGGGGTTTCAGGAGAGGATGACAAGAGGATGACTCAAGCTCAGAGCTCAAGACCAGCCTGAGCAACATGGCAAGACCTCATCTCTAAAAAAAAAAAAATTAGCCGGGTGTTGTGGCATGCACCTGTGGTCCCAGCTACTCAGGAGGCTTAAGGACAGAAGAATCGCTTGGCCACAGAAGGTTAAGGCTACAGTGAGCCATGACCACGCCACTGCACTCCAGCCTGGGAGACAGGGCAAGACCCTTTCTCGAGAAAAATAAATAGGCCGGGCACAGTGGCTGATGCCTATAATCCCAACGCTTCAGGAGGCCAAGGAGGAAGGATCCTTTGAGCCCAGGAGTTTGAGGCCAACCTGGGCAATATAGGGAGACCCCATCTCTATGTAAAAAAATAAATAAATAGGGCCAGGCGCAGTCACTCACAACTATAATCCCAGCACTTTGGGAGGCTGATGTGGGCGGATCACTTGAGGGCAGGAGTTCAAGCCCAGCCTGGGCAACGTGGTGAAACCCCATCTCTACAAAAAAATACCAAAATTAGCCGGGCGTGGTGGTGTACACCTGTAATCCCAGCTACTCAGGGAGGCTGAGGCACAAGAATCACTTGAACCTGGGAGGCAGAGGTTGCAGTGAGCCGAGATCACACTACTGTACTCCAGCCTGGGTGACAGAGCAAGACTCCATCTCAAGAAAAAAAAAAAAAAAAAAATTTAGCTGGGTGTGGTGGCACATGCCTGTAGTCCCAGCTACTTGGGAGGCTGAGGTGAAAGGATCGCTTGGGCCTGGGAAGCCGTGATTGCAACACTGCACATCAGCCTGGGTGACCAAGCGGGACTCTGTCTCAGAACAAAACAAAACAAAAATACATATTCCCAGATCCTGGAATGTCCTGGGAAGCTACATGTGTGTCATGCCCTCCCAGCTGCACCTGAACAATGAGCATAGCAAACATCAGCTGCAGCCTCTCTTTGCTTCTCTCAGAAAATGAGGGGAGTTGAGCTTCAGTGACCCAATCTGGAAAATGGGCCTATATGGTGTTCTTTGAAAGGTTCATATAGGCAAAGCGGTCCCCAAATGCCGAAGGAGCCAAGAAACCAAAGAATGAGGCCGACCCATCTAGTTTGTCAATACAGGGTGGTTTATTAGGGGGAAACTTAGAGTGTGGTCTTCGCCAGGCATGGTGGCTTATGCCTGGAATCCCAGCACTTTGGGAGGCCGAGGCAGGTGGCTCACTTGGGGTCAGGAGTTCGAGACCAGCCTGACTGACATGGTGAAACTCTTGTCTCTACTAAAAATACAAAAATTAGCCAGGTGTGGAGGTGGGTGCCTGTAATCCCAGCTACTGGAGAGGTTAAGGCAGGAGAATCGAACCCGGGAGGTGGAGACTGCAGTGAGCCGAGCTCACGCCACTGCACTCCAGCCTGGGCTACAAAGCAAGACTCTGTCTGGAAAAAAAAAAAAAAGAAGAAGTGTGGTCTTGGGCAGCAGCAAGACAGATAGATCACGCCCTGCAACCCCCAGACACAGGGCTTCTATCTCGAGGAAAGCATATCTGTGCTCTGGAAGAAACGCGTAGGTGGCTATGGGCGATACATCTTGTGATGGATGTGACAACATCAAGGCTTGTTCTGGAGGAAAGGCTGGTAAGTACGTGTTTCTACATAAAGAGTAACACATCCGTTAGACATGTTGGAGGCATTCCCAGTTTCGGGTTAGTCAGAAGTCACACGGCAGGCTGGGTGCAGTGGCTCATGCCTGTAATGCCAGCATTTTGGGAGGCTGAGGCAGGAAGACCGTTCGAGCCCAAGAGTTTGAAACCAGCCTGAGCGACATAGTGAAACCCCGTCTCTTTTTTTTTTTTTTTGAGACAGAGTCTCACTCTTGTTGCCGGTGGCTCGATCTCGGCTCACTGCAACCTCCGCCTCCCGGGTTCAAGTGATTCTCCTGCTTCAGCCTCCTGAGTAACTGGGATTACAGGCGCCCACCACGCCCGGCTAATTTTTGTATTTTTAGTAGAGACAGGGTTTCGCCATGTTGGCCAGGCCGGTCTCAAACTCCTGTCCTCAGGTGATCTGCCCTCTGCCTCCCAAAGTGCTGGGATTATAGGCATGAGCCACCGTGCCCGGCCAACCCTGTTTCTTTTTTTTTTGATATGGAGTCTTGCTGTGTTCCCCAGGCCGGAGTGCAATGGCACAGTCTCGGCTCACTGCAACCTCTGCCTCCCGGGTTCAAGCAATTCTCCTGCCTCAGCCTCCCAAGTAGCTGAGATTACAAACCCCGTCTCTTAAAAAAAGAAAAAATCACATGGCAGAGTAGCATTTTAAAATAAAGTCACGAGGCTGGGTGCGGTGGCTCACGCCTGTAATCTCAGCACTTTGGGATGCTGAGGCAGGCGAATCACCCGAGGTCAGGAGTCTGAGACCAGCCTGACCTACGTTGAGAAACCCCGTCTCTACTGAAAATACAAAATTACCCGGGCCTGGTGGCGCATGCCCGTAATCCCAGCTGCTCAGGAGGCTGAGGCAGGAGAATCGCTTGAACCCAGGAGGTGGAGGTTGCGGTGAGCCGAGATCACGCCATTGCACTCCAGCCTGGACAACAAAAGCAAAACTCCATCTTAAAAAATAAATAAATAAATAACATTAAACTAAGTCACTCAGCCTGTGAACAATGGCTCACGCTTATAACCCAGCAATTTGGGAGGCCGCAGCAGGTGGATCACTTGAGGTCACGAGTTCGAGACCAGCCCGGCCAACATGGTAAAACCGCATTTCTACTAAAAATACAAAATTAGCTGGGCGTGGTGATGGGCGCCTGTAATCCCAGCTACTCCTGAGGCAGGAGAATCGCTTGAACCCAGGAGGCGGAAGTTGCAGTGAGCTGAAATTGTGTCACTGCACTCCAGCCTGGGTGACAGAGCAAGACTCCGTCTCGAGAAAAAAAAAAAAAAAAGGGACCGTGTTCTAGTGTAGGGGTAAGTGGATTGTTTTGGCCCCAACCCCAAGAGGATCAAGGGAGACCACTGCAGCTGCCCGAGAAATTCTTGCCCTCTGACAAGAAACACCCTATCCAGTCTGGGGAATTTGCCAGTCCAACCCCTCCCCTTGGCTCAAGATTCTGGGAAATCCTAAATAGTGTTTACCATTGGCCTTTTATCAGTTCCAGTAGAAATGCGTCTGGCCAGACTTGCTTTACAACTATGCATAATGGATAGTTGGGCCAGGCTTGGTGGCTCATGCCTAGTGCTTTGGGAGGCCGAGGTGGGAGGATCACTTCAGCCCGAGAGTTGGAGGCCAGCCTAGGCAACATGGTGAGACACCATCTCTACAAAAAAAAATTTTTATTTTCTTTTTTTTTTTTGAGACGGAGTGTGGCGCTGTCACCCAGGCTGGAGCAACAGAGCCAGACTTTGTCTCAAATAAATAAATAAATAAATAAAACCTGCAAAAAAATTTTTTTAAATGCCATTTTTCTTTCTTTCTTTTTTTTTTTTTTGAGGCAGAGTCTTGCTGTGTCACCCAGGCTGGAGTGCAGTGGCGCGATCTCGGCTCACTGCAAGCTCTGCCTCCCGGGTTCACGCCATCCTCCTGCCTCAGCCTCCTGAGTAGCTGGGACTACAGGCGCCCGCCACCATGCCCGGCTAATTTTTTGTATTTTTAGTAGAGATGGGGTTTCACTGTGTTAGCCAGGATGGTCTTGATCTCCTGACCTCATGATCTGACCACCTCGGCCTCCCAAAGTGCTGGGATTACAGGCGTGAGCCACCGTGCCCGGCCATTTTTCTTTTTAATCAATCCTGCCACTTGAAGATTATATGGTAAGGGAAATCTGCAGTCTATACACAATACTGAGTTGCTCCAAGCCCTTGAGGATTGTGAGGGACCCAGTGTTCTAATTCTTGCTAGAGTGTCTACCTCCATGTTACCAGAGGCGAGTCTGACCGGGTACTGACATGTGATATACCATTAAGTGTGCGGTGGGTTCTTTTAGCCTTTCCCAAATGTCTTTCCACATGGCAGCGCCCCACAGCATTTTCTTTTTCTTCTTTTTTCTTTTTCTTTCTTTTTTTTTTTCTTTTTTTTCCTGAGACAGAGTCTCACTCTGTTGCCCAGGCTAGAGTGCAGTGGCGTGATCTTGGCTCACTGCAAGCTCTGCCTCCTGGGTTCAAGTGATTCCAGTGCCTCAGCCTCCCAAGTAGCTGGGATTACAGGTGCACACCACCACGCCCAGCTAATTTTTGTATTTTTAGTAGAGATGGGGTTTCACCCTGTTGGCCAGGCTGGTCTCAAACTCTTGACCTCAGGTGATCCGCCCGCCTCAGCCTCCCAAAGTGCTGGGATTACAGGCGTGAGCCACTACACCCGCCCTCTTTTTTCTTTTTTGAGACAGAGTCTCACTCTGTTGCCCAGGCTGGAGTACAGAGGTGCCATCATAGCTTACTGTAGCCTCAACCTTCCCAGCTCAAGCGATCCTCCCGCTTCAGCCTCCCTAGTAGCTGGGAATACAGATGCACACCACCACACCTGGCTAATTTTTTGCAGGTTGGTCTCGAACTCTTGGGCTCAAGAGATCTGCCCGCCACAGTCTCCCAAAGTGCTGGGATTACAGGCATGTGCCACCGTGCCCGGCATATTTTCTTTTCAGTGTTTACCTTTTTGCCTCCTCTGAGGTGCTGGAGTGCAGCAATAAGAAAGTAATAATTTTAGGCCGGGCGCAGTGGCTCACGCCTGTAATCCCAGCACTTTGGGAGGCCGAGGAGGGCGGATCACGAGGTCAGGAGATCAAGACCATCCTGGCTAACACAGTGAAACCCTGTCTCTACTAAAAATACAAAAAATTAGCCAGGCGTGGTGGTGGGCGCCTGTAGTCCCAGTTACTTGGGAGGCTGAGGCAGGAGAATGGCGTGAACCCGGGAGGCAGAGCTTGCAGTGAGCTGAGATCGCACCACTGCACTCCAGCCTGGGTGACAGAGCAAACCTCCATCTCAAAAAAAAAAAAAAAAAAATATATATATATATATATATTTTTTTTTTGAGACCGGGTCTTCCTCTGTTGCCCAGGCTGGGGTGCAGTGGTGTGATCTTGGCTCACTGCAACCTCAGCCCCCCCAGATTCGAGCAATTCTCATTCCTCAGCCTCCCAGGTAGCTGGGACAACAGGTGTTTGTCACCACACCCAGCTAATTTTTGTATTTTTTGTAGAGACGGGGTTTCACTATGTTGGCCAGGCTGGCCTCGAACTCCTGGCCTCAAGTGATCCACCCACCTCAGCCTCCCAAAGTGCAGGGATTATGGGCATGAGCCACTGCATCCTGCCCAGAATTCTTATACTATTACCCTTACTACTATTGTTATGGATGATAGGCATTTGTTTCAGCAGCAAACAGGAACCTAATAAAAGCTAATACACATTAGCAAGCGCTTCTACCGCACTTAGTATATGGGAGGCCTCATCACAAGCACGTGATCTGCTATAAATAGCAATTCATTCCATCATCACAAGAACCTGCAAGGACGTTACCTTCATCACCCTCATTTTGCAGATGAGGCAAATAGGGGAGGCTGAGGCACTTGCTCAAGGTCCCACAGCTAGTAAAAGGCAGAACTGGGATTTGAACCCAGGCAAGCTGGATCCAAAGTCCTGGCTCCTAGCTGGCATGTGATGTTCTTTTTTGGCACTGAATTTACACTCGGTAAACTCTGGTGAACACATGAGTTAATAAATAAATGTTATGCTCCCTTCTTGGCATGGGGTCTGCCTACTGCACACTTGGTTGACACTTTCTCTGTGATCTTTAATTTTGCAAGGTTTTTTTTGTTTTTTTTTTTTGATACACAGTCTCATTCTGTTGCCCAGGCTGGAGTGCAATGGCGCGATCTCAGCTCACTGCAACCTGTGCCTCCCGAGTTCAAGAAATTCTCCAGTCTCTCCCGAGTAGCTGGGATTACAGGCACCCGCCACCACGCCTGGCTAATTTTTGTATTTTTAGTTAGAGATGGAGTTTCCATGTTGGCCAGGCTGGTCTCAAACTCTTGACCTCAGGTAATCCGCCCGCCTCGGCCTCCCAAAGTGCTGGGATTACAGGCGTGAGCCACTACGCCCGCCCTCTTTTTTCTTTTTTGAGACAGAGTCTCACTCTGTTGCCCAGGCTGGAGTACAGAGGTGCCATCATAGCTTACTGCAGCCTCAACCTTCCCAGCTCAAGCGATCCTCCCGCTTTAGCCTCCCTAGTAGCTGGGAATACAGATGCACACCACCACACCTGGCTAATTTTTTGCAGGTTGGTCTCAAACTCTTGGGCTCAAGTGATCTGCTCACCACAGTCTCCCAAAGTGCTGGGATTACAGGCATGTACCACCGTGCCCAGCACATTTTCTTTTCAGTGTTTAACTTTTTGCCTTCTGTGAGGTGCTGGGGTGCAGCAATAAGAAAATATAATAATTATTATTTTTGTTGAGACAGAGTCTCACTCTGTCGCCCAGGCTGGAGTGCAGTGGTGTGATGTCGGCTCACTGCAACCTCTGCCTCCCAGGCTCACGCCACTCTCCTGCCTCAGCCTCCAGACTACAGGCGCCCGCCACCATGCCCGGCTAATTTTTTGTATTTTTAGTAGAGATGGGGTTTCACCGTGTTAGCCAGGATGGTCTTGATCTCCTGACCTGGTGATCCACCCATCTCGGCCTCCCAAAGTGCTGGGATTACAGGCGTGAGCCACTGTGCCTGGCCGCTGAGTAGTATTTTGTTGAATCCACTGGCAGCTTAAAGGACATTTGGGCTTGAGCTATGTACAGCTGCTAACACCTGTGCACTGGTTTGTGTGCAAACATGTTATTTTTTCTCTCTAGGACAAATACCTGGGAGTATCAAAATTATTTTTTGATATTTATTATTAAATGATTTTTTCTTTTTCTTCATAGTAATGATATTGTGTCCTATGTGGATTTCCCTCCCCCTAAACTTTTTTTTTTTTTTTTTTTGAGACAGAGTCTCTCTCTGTCACCCGGGCTGGAGAGCAGTGGTGCCATCTTGGCTCACTGCAACCTCCTCCTCCCAGGTTCAAGCAATTTACCTGCCTCAGCCTCCCAAGAAGCTGGGATTGCAGGCGTCCGCCACCATGCTTGGCTAATTATTTTGTATTTTTAGTAGAGATGGGGGTTTCACCATGTTTGCCAGGCTGGTTTCGAACTCCTGACCTTAAGTGATCCGCCCACCACGGCCTCCCAAAGTGCTAGGATTCAGGCATGAGCCACTATGCCCTGCCCCCTCCCCCAACTTTTTTTTTTTTTGGTAGAGATGGGGTCTTGCTTTGTTGCCCAGGCTGGTCTCAAAGTCCTGGCTTCAAGCATTCCTCCCATTTGGGCCTCCCACAGTACTGGGATTACAGGCGTGAACCACCGTGCCTGGTCCCATTTGTGTTTCTATTCAGCAGTTTGTGTAAACTTGAAGTCTGTGAATCCATGTGTGACACTCAGGTCTTAATTATTGTCTACCAAGTAAGAGAAACTGACAATATCCTGCCCTGTGTGAAGCTGGCCAGCCAGTTAGGAATAATCATGTCCCAACCAGCCTGGGAAACTTGGCAAGACCCTGCCTTGATAAAAAGTTTAAAAATTGACTGGACACAGTGTCTCATACCTATAATCCCAGCACTTTGGGAGGCTGAGGCAGGAGGATTCGATGAGCCCAGGAATTGGAGACCAGCCTGGACAACAAAGTGAGACCTTTTCTGTACAAAAAATTGCTGGGCATGGTGGCTCATGCAGATAATCTCAGCACTTTGGGAGGCCGAGGCAGGCGGATCACCTGAGGTCAGGAATTTGAGACCAGCCTGGCCAACACAGTGAAACCCCATCTCTAGTAAAAATACAAAAATTAGTCGGGCGTGGTAGTGGGCGCCTGTCATCCCAGCTACTCGGGAGGCTGAGGTAGGAGAATTGCTTGAAACCGGGAGGTGGAGGTTGCAGTGAGCCAAGATTATGCCACTGCATGATCACCCCAGCCTGGATGACAGAGCGAGACTTCGTCTCAAAAACAAAAAACAAACAACAACAACAACAAAAATTAGCAGGCTGGGTGCAGTGGCTCATGCTTGTAATCCCAGCACTTTGGGAGGCCACGGCAGGCAAATCGCAAGGTCAGGAGATCGAGACCATCCTGGCCAACATGGTGAAACCCTGTCTCCACTAAAAATAAAAAAAATTAGCTGGGCATGGTGGAGGGCGCCTGTGGTCCCAGCTACTCAGGAGGCTGAGGCAGGAGAATCACTTGAACCAGGGAGGCGGAGGTTGCAGTGAGCTGAGATCACACCACTGCACTCCAGCCTGGGGATAGAGTGAGACTCCGTCTCAAACAAACAAACAAACAAATAGCGGTAAGTGGGGCACATGCCTATACTCCCAGCTACTCAGGAGGCTGAGGCGGGAAGATAGCTTGAGCCCAGGAGTACAAGGCTGCTGTGAGCTATTATCACGCCACTGCAGTCCAGCTAGGTAACAGAGTGAGACCCTATCTCTAAAATAATTAATAAATAAAACAAAATAATTAGCCAGGTGTAGTAGACAGTAGCTACTTTGGGTCCCAGCTACTGTAGTCCCAGGTACTAGGGTGGCTAAGGCAGGAGCTAATTCCTTGAGCTAAGGAATTTGAGGCTGCAGTGAGCTATGATTGTGCCACTGCACTCCTTCCTGGGCGACAGAGCGAGACCCTATATCAATAATAATTATAATAATACAGTATATTTTACATAATAGACCATAGAGCTCAATGAATCCTCCTCACAACCCTATGTAGGTAGATGTTATCATGATCTCTGCTTTCCAGAATAGAAAAGTGAGGACCAGAGAGGGCGACCTCTTGTCCAAAAGCAATACAGCCAAGAAGGGGCAAGGAGGGTTTTGAAACCAGTCGGCCAGGCTCTGGGGCTCCTAACAAGCAAAGCAGCCTGGTTTCTAAAACTATAGCTTCTGGAAGCAGCCAATTCACAGGTCTTTACCTCCTGACTGTGAGACCTCCAAAAAATGACCAGGGATCTTGGAGTCTGTTTCCCCCTTTGTGAACTGGGGACAATAGAAGCTACTTCCCAGGTCTGCGGGGAGAAATTAGGAACGAAGAAGGTAAAGCGCAGAGCTGAGGAGCTGGTCTACAGGTGCTCTGTACATATTAATAATAATTATTAAGTTTGCTGTTACAATCCTCTCTCTCTCTCTGAACAACCCCTAATGATGCGTGGCTTTGAGAGCAAAAAAGTCAGGGCAAAGTTTTGCCACAAAGTCCAGAGGGCAAGACATTAAATCTAACTCTCAAGGATTGGTGTTGGCAAGAAAGCAAACCTCTCCTCCCCACGCTGTCCTTACCCCGCGTATCCGACGAGCCTAAAGTCATAGGTTAGAGATCTGCAGAAGCGACGTCAAGGTGTGGTTCCCTCTGTAAGGCGGAGCTAAACGGTGCATTCGCCCAACGGGGAAGCTAGAACTAAATGACCGCTCTGTCGACTGGAGCCAACGAGAATCGGCGTAGGCGCAATACGGGCGGAGGATGGGGACCCGCCCCCGGGGTGGGCGGGGCGTCAGGTACTTAATTCGCGCCTAGAGGGCCCGAAGGTACCGAAGGTGCCGAGGGCTCCGCATCGCAACCATGGCGCTGCGCTGGGGCATCGTGTCTGTCGGCCTCATCTCCAGCGACTTCACAGCCGTGCTGCAGACGCTGCCTCGCTCTGAGCACCAGGTCTGCCCGCCCTCCGGATTCTGGGGAAGAGGAGGCGGGGGGCGGGACTCCAGAGTCTAAAGGAGGAGGGAGTTTAGGGTTCAGGACTAGTGAGTGCGTCGTCATTGCAGTGAAACGTCTGTTTCCTTGCTACCTCCTTCTCCATCTCTGTTCTGCAAACCTGTGGGGAAAAGAAAGATCAGATTGTTACTGTGTCTATGTAGAAAATGAAGACATAAGAAACTCCATTTTGAACTGTACTAAGAAAAATTGTTTCTGCTTTGAGATGCTGTTAACCTGTAACTTTAGCCCCAACCCTGTGCTCACAGAAACATGTCCTGTATTGAATCAAAGTTTAATGGATTTAGGGCTTTGCAGGATGGGATGTGCCTTGTTAACAATATGTTTGCAGGCAGTATGCTTGGTAAAAGTCATCGCCATTCTCCATTCTCTATTAACCAGGGGCACATTGCACTGCGGAAAGCCGCAGGGACCTTTGCCCAAGAAAGCCTGGGTATTGTCCAGGGTTTCCCCCCACTGAGAAAGCCTGAGATATGGCCTCGTGGGAAAGGAAGACCTTACATCCCCTAGCCCGACACCAGTATAGGGTCTGTGCTGAGGAGGAGGAGTGAAAGAGGGAGGCCTCTCTGCAGTTGAGATAAGAGGAAGGCTTCTGTGTCCTGCTCTCCCTGGGAATGGACTGTCTCAGTGTAAAGCGGACCATTCCCATTCCTTCTATTCTGAGATAGGAGAAAACCTACCTGTGGCTGGAGGCGAGATATGCTGGCAGTGATACTGCTCTGTTACTCTTTGCTACACTGAGATGTTTGTGTAAAGTGAAACATAAATCTAGCCTACGTGCACATCCGGTCACAGCACCTTTCCTTGAACTTATTCATGATACAGATTCCTTTTCTACATAGACACAGTAACAATCTGATCTCTCTTTCTTTTCCCCACACAAACCTGAGTGTCTTGAGGTTTGGAAAGGCCTTGATGTAAGCTACTATAAAGATAATTTCAATATTGGGGGATTTAATAACGGCTTTCCCCCAGATCTCTCTTTCCCAGGGCCCAAATGTCCAGCCCCCGTCATCTCTTCCCCCAGGACCACGTCTCCCCTTCCCCTGGCCAGAGCCTCCTCCTTTGCCTCCCTTCCACCCAGTTTCCACGCCTGCCTCAGCCCCTCAAATCCGATTCTTGTGCCCCTCCAGGTGGTGGCGGTGGCGGCCCGCGATCTGAGCCGTGCGAAGGAGTTTGCACAGAAACACGACATCCCCAAGGCCTACGGCTCCTATGAGGAGCTGGCCAAGGACCCGAACGTGGGTGAGTGGCGAGGGCGATGGGGGTGCTGGCCGCCGCCCCTGGAGCGGTGCCCCCTGGCTGCCCCGTGGGAGATGCAAGGCTCCTCAGGATGGGCCAATCCCTTTGGGTTCCATAAAGACCTTTGGCTGGGAGGAGAACTATAAAACGGGCTTGGTCTGGGACTGGCTGTCTAGTAGGTGTTAAACTACACTTAGCGTTCGAGACCAGCCTCGGCAACATAGCAAGACCCAATCTCTACAAAAAATAACAATAAAAATAAATTAGCCAGGTATGGTGGCACGCACCTGTAATCCCAGCTACTGGGGAGGCTGAGGCAGGAGAATCACTTGAACCCGGGAAGCAGAGGTTGAAGTGAGCCAAGATCGCGCCACTGCACTCCAGCCTGGGCGACAGAGTGAGACTTGGTCTTAGAAATAAATAAATAGGCCGGGCGCGGTGGCTGACGCCTGTAATCCTAGCACTTTGGGAGGCCGAGGCGGGCAGATCATGAGGTCCGGAGATGGAGACCATCCTGGCTAATACGGTGAAACCGCATCTCCACTAAAAATACAAAAAATTAGCCGGGCATGGTGGCGGGCGCCTGTAGTCCCAGCTACTCGGGAGTCTGAGGCAGGAGAATGGCGTAAACCTGGGAGGTGGAGCTTGCAGTGAGCCGAGATCGCGCCACTGCACTCCAGACTGGGCGAAGAGTGAGACTCCGTCTCAAAAAAAAATTAATTAATTAATTAATTAAAAATTTTAAAAAAGAGAGCGAGAATGGCGAGAGGTAACAGCCCCTTCCTAAGGACAGCTCCCTAAGGGAGACAGGGGTGTGACCGACCACCTGGTCCCTGGGTGCTAGGGCGGGGCCTCGAAGTTGTGGGCGGAGCTCGGCTGTCTGGGTGGGCGGGGCTGCTGACCTCCTGACCTACTCTCACCCTAGAGGTGGCCTACATTGGCACCCAGCACCCCCAGCACAAGGCGGCGGTGATGCTGTGCTTGGCGGCGGGCAAGGCCGTTCTGTGCGAGAAGCCCATGGGCGTGAACGCGGCGGAAGTTCGCGAGATGGTCGCGGAGGCCCGATCCCGAGGCCTCTTCCTTATGGAGGTGAGGGCAGAGGAGCCCTTCCAACATCCAGCATAGCAGTGCTTGCCATTAAATATGGTTGCCAGTGCGCGGGCGGGGTCAGTGCATTTGCCAGGATGTATCTGAATCTCCTTGGCAACATCTATTACCGTGAAAGCCATTGCTTTTGGCCCTTAGCAAACACGGCAAGGCTTACTGAAATTGCTTGGATCTTTTGTCAGTCTTTAAGAAAAAGATGCCGGCCGGGCGCGGTGGCTCATGCCTGTAATCCCAGCACTTTGGGAGGCCGAGGCGGGCGGAGCACGGGGTCAGGAGATCGAGACCGTCCTGGCTAACATGGTGAAACCCCATCTCTTCTAAAAATACAAAAAATTAGCCGGGCGTGGTGGCGGGCTCCTGTAGTCCCAGCTACTTGGGAGGCTGAGGCAGGAGAATGGCGTGAACCCGGGAGGCGAAGCTTGCAGTCAGCCAAGATTGCGCCACTGCACTCCAGCCTGGGCAACACAGTGAGACTCCGTCTCAAACAAGAAAAAAAACAAAAAAAAAAAAACAAGAAAAAGATGCCAAGAGTGAAAGTGGCATAGAATGGCAATGGCTTAGTTTGGGTGGGGTCCCAGGTAGAGGTTGAAAGGACCAAGGAACCCCCTACAAACCTGCAGTGCAGTGGCGCGATCTCGGCTCACTGCAACCTCCACCTCCCAGGTTAAAGCGATTCTCCTGCCTCAGCCTCCCAAGTAGCTGGGACTACAGGCGCCCGCCACCATGCCCAGCTAATTTTTGTATTTTTAGTAGAGACGGGGTTTCACCATGTTGGCCAGGCTGGTGTCGAACTCATGACTGCAAGTGATCCTCCTGCCGCGGCCTCCCAAAGTGCTGGGATTACAGGCGTGAGCCACCGCGCCCGGCCCCTACCTCAAGGTCTTTCATGTAATCCTATCCGCCAGGACCCCTTAGCCTTGTAAAGTCACACATTCACAGACTCTGGGGATCAGGTCATGGATATCTTTGGGGGCACCAGTAGCCTACTGCCACAACACCCAGGCTCAGAGCCTGTGCAGAGCCTGCCCCCAGCTCCCCGGTGCCCTCAGGCCTGTGTTCACGCTCCTCTCGACTGCTCGGAGCCCGGGTGGACCTCGGTCACATCCGTCCTGCCCCGCCCTTCCCCCGTGAGCCCTGACACTCTTGCGTCAGCATTTTTAGAAATTGCTGGTGTGGGCCAGGTGCGGTGGCTCACGCCTGTAATCCCAGCACTTTGGGAGGCCGAGGCGGGCAGATCACCTGAGGTCAGGAGTTCAAGACCAGCCTGGCCAACATGGCGAAACCCCGTCTCTACTAAAAAAGTACAAAAAGTAGCCGGATCTGGTGGCGGGCGCCTGTAATCCCAGCTACTCAGAAGGCTGAGGCAGGAGAATTGCTTGAACCCGGGAGGCGGAGGTTGCAGTGAGCTAAGATCCCGACACTGCACTCCAGCCTGGACGACAAGAGCGAGACTGTCTTTAAAAAAAAAAAAAAAGGAAAAAAAAAGAAATTGCTGGAGTGCAGCCTTGGGACCTTTGCCCATTCTCCCGGCTCTCCCGTGACATTCTTTCTCAGGGCTCTTTGCCTAGTCCACGGAGCTTCCGTCTCCCCTGGAATGTCACCTCCTCAGGGTGTCACCGTCCTGGCTGTCCTGCGTGAAGGACCCTCCGTTTTATTTGTGTCCTTGGTATTCCTTTGTTCATCCCTTGGTTGCCTGTTCTCTGTCTCTTTAGACTGGGTGCTCCAAGAGGTAGAACTCTGGTTTTTGTTGTCATTGTTGTTGTTTTTGAGACAGAGTCTTGCTCTGTCGCCAGGCTGGAGTGCAATGGCGTGATCTCGGCTCACTGCAACCTCCGCTGCCCGGCTTTAAGTGATTCTCCTGCCTCAGCCTCCCGAGTAGCTGAGATTACAGGCGTGCACCACCACGCCCGGCTAATTTTTGTATTTGTAGTAGAGACGGGGTTTTGCCATGTTGTCCAGGCTGGTCTGGAACTTCTGACCTCAGGTGATCCGCCCGCCTTGGCCTCCCAAAGCGCTGGGGTTACAGGCATGAGCCACAGCGCCCGGCCCCCAGTTCCAGGAGTTTTTTGTTGTTGTTGTCATTTTGCATTTTTCTACATAGATGATGTCATCTATGAACAAAGAGTTTTATTTCTACCTTCTGTATCTATATGCCTCCTTTAAGGAGTTTCACCAGGAAATGCACACGTAACTCTTAAACCCACTGGCCTGCATGCTCTATACCTACATCTAATCTCTTCTTATAAGGACACCAGTCATATTGTCATATTGGATAAGGGCCCATCCTAACGACCTCATTTTTTTTTTTTTTTTTTTGAGTTGGAGTCTTGCTCTGTCGCCCAGGCTGGAGTGCAACGGTGGGATCTTCAGCTCACTGCAACCTCCACCTCCCGGGTTCAAGCAATTCTCCTGCCTCAGCTTCCCAAGTAGCTGGGACTACAGGCGTGCGCCATCACGCCCAGCTAAAATTTTTTGTATTTTTAATAGAGACGGGGTTTCACCATGTTGGCCAGGCTGGTCTCTTGGCTAGGCTGGTCTCGAACTCCTGACCTCGTGATCTGCCCACTGTGGCCTCGCAAAGTGCTGGGATTACAGGCGTGAGCCACCGTGCCCAGCCTTGACCTTATTTTAACATAATTATCTCTCCGAAAACCCTGTGGCCACAACAGTTGCTTTCAGAGGTACTAGGGAGTTAAGACTTCAACACGTGAATTGTGTTTGGCAGGGCAGAAGCGAGAGGGAGAAAGACACAATTCATCCCATAACATGGGGAGACTGGGGCAATGGTCCAGATGAAAAAGAACAAAAGTCAATAGGGCACGGTGGCTCATGCCTGTAATCTCAGCACTTTGGGAGGCTGAGGTGGGAGGACTGCTTGAGCCCAGGAGTTCGAGACCAGCCTGGGCAACATAGTGAGACCCTATCTCTATTCAAAAAAAAAAGGAAAAAGAAGAAAAGTCAAGAGGGTCAGGAGCAAGAGGGATACAACCTGGGGACTGATGGGCTGTGTTTGGAGACTGGGTTGCAGTGGGTATCCGCCTATGATTTGGACCCCAGAAGGGATTAGAACTGGTTGGTTAACTCCTTTCCTTGTGGTCTGCAGGCCATCTGGACCCGCTTCTTTCCTGCCTCCGAGGCTCTGAGGTCTGTTTTGGCCCAGGGAACTCTAGGAGACCTCCGGGTGGCTCGGGCAGAATTTGGGAAGAATCTCACCCATGTTCCCCGGGCCGTAGACCGGGCCCAGGCTGGGGGGGCCCTGCTGGACATCGGCATCTACTGTGTCCAGTTCATCTCCATGGTCTTTGGAGGGCGGAAGCCAGAGAAGATTTCCATCGTGGGAAGGCGTCATGAAACAGGTACCATCTATCCTGGAATATTTCATGGTGATGGGAATGATTCTGTCTCTCTGGGAGCACTGAACTGAGGACAAGTCTCCAAGTCAATGAGAATTAGATCAGACACCTAGAGGAACAACTTTCCATGAAGCCAGAGAGGATCAGAGTCAAGACTGCAGGTGGGCACTCTCCTGGGACTTTGCTGTGTGATCTTAGCCAGCAGACTTAACATCTCTGAATCTTAATTACTTTACTGGTAAAGTGTCACTAATAGGGTTGTCATGGGAGTTAATGAAGTAACTGCTGAGGCAAATGGCAGTTAATAAATATAAAATTATTATTTTTTGAAGTTGTCTCAGTGAACCTTTGCTACATAAAAGACTACCCCACTTGGCCAGGCGTGGTGGCTCACGCCTGTAATTCCAGCACTTTGGGAGGCCGAGGTGGCCAGATCACCTGAGGTCAGGAGTTGGAGACCACCCTGGCCAATATGATGAAACCCCACCTCTACTAAAAATACAAAAATTAGCTAGGCATTGCGGCAGGCACCTGTAATCCCAGCTATCTGGGAGGCTAAGGCAGGAGAATCACTTGAACCCAGGGGGCGGAGGTTGCAGTGAGCTGAGATGGCGCCACTGTACTCTAGCCTGGGCGACAGAGTGAGACTCCATCTCAAAAAAAAAAAAAAAAACCTGCCCCACTTTGCAGAAGAGGCCCTTGCCTTGGCTTCCACTTAGCTGGAAAGTATCCAAGAGTGCCTGAGCCACCCAGATGTGATGCCCTTCTTCTTTGACCTTTAACCCCAAGGAGCAAGAGGCAGTTCATGCTTCATTAAAGTTACATTCAGCCGCAAAAAAAAAAAACATAACACTACCCCAAAACTTAGTGACTTCAGGCTGGGCACGGTGGCTCACGCCTGTAATCCCAGCACTTTGGGAGGCTGAGGTGGGCAGATCACTTGAGGCCAGGAGTTCAAGACCACCCTGGCCAACATGGTAAAACCCTGTCTCTACGAAAAGTGCAAAAAAAATTAGTTGGGCGTGGTGGTGTGCACCTATAGTCCGGCTACTCTGGAAGGTGAGGTGGGAGGATCAATTGAGCCTGGGAGGCAGAGGTGGCAGTGAACTGAGATGGTACCACTGCATTCCAGCCTGGGGAACAGAGCCAGACCCTGTCTCCTTTTTGTGGAGAACAGAGTCTCGCTATATTGCCCAGGCAGGTCTCGAACTCCTGGGCTCAAGCTATCCTCCCCCCTCTGCCTCTCCGAGAGCTGGGATTACAGGTGTGAGCCACCGCCCCCGGCAAGCCAGACCCTGTCTCAAAAAAAAAAAAACTTAGTGACTTCAAATAGCAATCATTTATTAGCTTGTGATTCTGTGCATTGGCAAATTGGGGCTGGGCTCTGTTGATGGTTCTTCTGCTGGTCTTATTCCTGCAGCTGCAGTCACTTGGCTGTTCAGCTGGGACTGGACAGTCTGGTAGGCTTCATTTATGTCTTATAGGTGGCAGGCGACTGTCTGGGAAGCCTTGATTCTCCTCCACCTGGCCTCTCCAGCTGGCTAGATACCATTCATATCGTGGTGTAAGAATTCCTGATGTGCAAGCACTTTTCAGGCCTCTAATTACACCATATTTGCTACTGGCCCGTTGGCCAAAGCAAGTTATATGGCCAGCTCAGTTTTCAGAGATGGGCAAATAGACTGTAATTTTTGTTTTTTTTAGATAGTATCTCACTTTGCCACCCAGGGTAGAATATAGTGGTGTGATCTTGGCACACTGCAGCGTCAACCTCCTAAATTCAAGCGATTCTCCTCCGTAAGACCCCCAAGTAGCTGGGCATACAGATGTGGGCCACCACGCCTGGCTATGTTTGTTTGTTTTTTGTAGAGATGGAGTTTCCCCATGTTGCCCAGGCTGGTCTCGACCTCCTGGGCTCAAGCAATACACACATTTTGGCCTCCCAAAGTGCTGGGGATTACAGGCATGAACCACCGGCCTTTTTTTTTTTTTTTTTTTTGAGACGGGGTCTCTGTCACTTAGGCTGAGTGCAGTGGCACAATCATTGCTCACTGCAACCTTGACCTCCCAGGCTCCAGGGATCCTCCACCTCAGCCTCCTGAGTAGCTAGGATCACAGGCACAAGCCACCACACCCAACTAAATTTTTTATTTTTTGTAGAGACGAGGTCTCACTATGTTGCCCAGGCTGGTCTTGAACTCCTGGACTCAAGGGATCCTCCTGCCTCCACCTCCCAAAGTGCTGAGATTATAGGTGTGAGTCACTGTGCACAGCCAAGACTGTACTTCGTGGGTGTGTGTGTGTGTGTGTGTGTGTGTGTGTGTGTGTGTGTGATGGAGTCTCGCTCTGTCGCCCAGGCTGGAGTGCAGTGGTGCCGTCTCGGCTCACTGCAAGCTCCGCCTCCCACGTTCACGCCATTCTCCTGCCTCAGCCTCCCGAGTAGCTGGGACTACAGGACTACACCACGCCTGGCTAATTTTTTGTATCTTTAGTAGAGACAGGGTTTCACCGTGCTAGCCAGGATGGTCTTGATCTCCTGACCCCATGATCTGCCCACCTCAGCCTCCCAAAGTGCTGAGATTACAGGCATGAGCCACCGCGACCAGCCAGCACTTCATTCTTTTGCCTTGCCATGCAAGAAGTGAAGTCTCTTGCCCAAGGTTCCACAGGCAGGATTTGAGGCCTGTGCAGTCTCAGAGACTCTGCCCTGAGAGACCCCTGCCCTGACCCAGGACTTCCCTCCAGGTGTGGATGACACTGTCACGGTGCTCCTGCAGTACCCAGGAGAGGTCCATGGCAGCTTCACCTGCAGCATCACCGCGCAGCTCTCCAACACGGCCTCCGTGAGTGGCACCAAGGGCATGGCACAGGTGAGGCATGGCGGGCCCAAGCGCTGGGGATCGTGCCCCTAAAATAGGAGGGGGACAAATGGCCTCTGGAGCTAGATGAGAGCTTAACCAGCCAATTTCACATCATTGCTAAAGAGTTCCTCCTTAACCAAGCCAAGAGGTGGGTTCTGGGCCTCTAGGCTCTCCTTACTTAGGATGAACCTATTGCTCTGTCAAATATTCTTGGGCCTGGCTGGCACGGTGGCTCACGTCTGTAATCCCAGCACTTTGGGAGGCCAAGGCAGGCAGATCACCTGAGGTCAGGAGTTCCAGACCAGCCTGGACAACATGGTGAAACGCCATCTCTACTAAAAATACAAAAATTAGCTGGGTGTGGTGGCAAGCGCCTGTAATCCCAGCTACTAGGGAGGCTGAGGCAGGAGAATTGCTTGAATCCGGAAGATGGAGGTTGCAGTGAGTTGAGATTACGCCATTACATTCCAGCCTGGGTGATAAGAGCAAAACTCCATCTCAAAAAAAAAATATATATATATATATCCTTGGGCCTGGCCGGCACGGTGGTCACACCTATAATCCCAGCACTTTGGAGGCTGAAGCTGGTGGATCACTTGAGCCCTGGAGGTCGAGGCTGCAGTGAGCTGTGATTGTGCCACTGGACTCCAGCCTGAGTGACAGAGTGAGATCCTGTCTCAAATATCTATCTTTAGTCCTGAGGAGAAGCCAGTTATTATCAACCATGCTTAGTGGGCAGTTGTGAATTTCGGAAGTGCATCCGGGGGAGGATCTGGGTGTTACCAAAGGTCAGCTTAACTGGTCTTCCTGGGGCCTTGTTGCTAGAAAAAAAAAAACCCTATTTTATAGCCAGGCATGGTGACTTACACCTGTAATCCCAGCGTGATTGGGAGGCCAAGGCAGGCAGATCACTTGAGCTCAGGAATTCAAGACTGGCCTGGCCAACGTGGTGAAACCCCATCTCTACTAAAAAAAAAATACAGGCTGGGCGCGGTGGCTCACACCTGTAATCCCAGCACTTTGGCAGCCCAGAGTGGGTGGATCACCTGAAGTCAGGTATTTGTGACCAGCCTGACCAACATGATGAAACCCTGTCTCTACTAAAAATGCAAAAATTAGCCAAGTGTGGTGGTGCATGCCTGTAATCCCAGCTACTCAGGAGGCTGAGGCAGGAGAATTGCCTGAACCCGAGAGGCGGAGGTTGCAGTGACCCGAGATTGCGCCATTGCACTCCAGGCTGGGCAACAAGAGCGAAACTCCGTCTCACAAAAAAAAAAAAAAAAAAAAATTAGCCAGGCCTGGTAGTGGGCACCTATAATCCCAGCTACTCGGGAGGCTGAGGCAGAAAAATCACTTGAACCCAGGAGGTGGAGGTTGCAGTGAACCGAGATTGATCCACTGCACTCCAGCCTGGGCGACAGAGCAAGACTCCATCTCAAAAAAAAAAAAAAAAAAAGAAAGAAAGAAAGAAAATAAATAAGAAGAAAACATGGTTCACAGACACACGAAGATAAGCCCTCCTCTCTAGACCTTAAGAACACCTTGTTTCTAACCTCCTAAGGTTAGGGAGAGGTTTGCTCCTGCGGAGACAGACAGGATTTTTGTGTGACATCAGCGTTGCTAAGGAACAAACTTCTAGCAACTAGAAATGAGGGAGGGTCCAAAGCTCCCCGGGGATGGACAGGGCAAGCTCTTAGCCACCAGGTTCAAGAGGGAGGCCCCTGTGCACCACCTGGCATGTTCCTGGAGGCAGCCTCAGCAGCACCGTTGGTGAAGGCAGCAGTGCCACTTCTTCTCTCCCTCCAGCTCCTCAACCCCTGCTGGTGCCCGACCGAGCTGGTGGTGAAGGGGGAGCATAAGGAGTTCCCGCTGCCCCCAGTCCCAAAGGACTGCAATTTTGACAACGGGGCAGGCATGAGTTATGAGGCCAAGCACGTCCGGGAGTGCCTACGCAAGGGTAAGGATATGGATGCGGGGCAGGCGCCAGGCCTGGTAGGGGGATGTTGGGCCCCTCCCCACCTGCTCTGTCACCCTGCTGTTTAGAACTACATCTCCCAGGAGGTTGCAGTGAGCCGAGATCGCACCACTGCACTCCAGCCTGGGCAATGGAGCAAGACTCTCACTCCAAAAAAAGAACTATATCTCTCAGGAACCCCTGCAGCATCCATCTGCCTGAACCATGTATATTGTGCCACATGGAATTCTGGGAATTGTAGTTCTTTGGGTCTCGTGGGTAGGAGTTCCATGGGCGCGTGGGTAGGAGGGGTCCCTAACTACACTCTCCCCACAGGTATGAAGGAAAGTCCTGTGATTCCCCTGTCGGAAAGTGAGCTCCTGGCTGACATCCTTGAAGAGGTGAGGAAGGCCATTGGAGTCACCTTCCCCCAAGACAAATGCTGATGTATCCCCGAATAAATAAAGACATCTTACATCTTCGTGGTAGTGGTTTGGCAGAAGCTGGAGAACCCAGTATCAAAGGGTCACTAGAAAAGAATTTGGGCAGGGCCGGGCATGGCAGCTCATGCCTGTAATCCCAGCACTTTGGGAGGCCGAGGAGGGTGGATCACCTGAGGTCAGGAGTTTGAGACCAGCCTGACCAACATGGTGAAACCCCCATCTCTACTAAAAATACAAAATTAGCCGGGCATAGTGACGCATGCCTGTAATCCCAGCTACTCGGGAGGCTGAGGCGGGAGAATCACTTGAACCTGGGAGGCGGAGGTTGCAGTGAGCCGAGATCGTGCCATTGCACTCCAGCCTGGGCAACAAGAGCGAAACTCTATCTCAAAAAAAAAAAAAAAGAAAGAAAAAGAAAAAAATAATTCGGGCAGAATGATGTGGGAAGGCCGGGCGTGGTGGCTCACACCTGTAATCTCAGCACTTCGAGAGGCCAAGGTGGGAGACTTGCTTGAGGCCAGGATTTCGAGACCAGCCTGGGTAACATGACAGGACCTTGTATCTACAAAAAATAAAAATATTATCCAGGCATGGTGGCCCGCACCTGTAGTCCCACCTACTTGGGAGGCTGAAGTGGGAGGACAGCTTGAGTTCAGGAGGTTGAAACTGCCGTGAGTCATGATTGCACCACTGCACTTCAGCCTGGGTGACAGAGACAGACCCAGTCTCAAAAAAAAAGAATGATTTTGGAGAGGGAGGAATGTGCAGGGTCAGGACCACATTCCCAGAAGCTCCTGGCACAGACACCTACAGGAAGATCCACCGTTTGCCTGTCACGGCCTCTCTGGGGTTTGACCCTCATTGCCTTGGAGTGACTTTTGCAAAACAACTTGATTTCTCACCTCAAAAATCAGTCTTTTTATGGACTCCTGAAAGCCACCCAGTTTTTGTTCTTGTTGCTCTTCCTGCCTGTAATTGTCTCTCCTTGAATTCAATATAGTAGTCAGGCTGTTCCTTTGGACAGTGTCAGAAACACAACTCAGAATGTCTCCACAAGGCCAGGCATGGGGGTCACAGCACTTTGGGAGGCTGAGACAGGAGGACCACGTGAGGCCAGGAGTTTGAGACCAGGCTGGGCAACATAGTGAGACCCCATCTCTAAAAAAAAAAAAAAAAAAAAAAAGCCTGCACAGGAATGGAATGCTTGGTAATTAAAGCCTTCAGGGCAGGGCAGGCATCAGCCCAGGACTCTCTTTTTCTCTATCTCTTTGACTTTCCTTGGCATAGGTTTTAATGGCAGCAGTGGGCCATCTGGTACAGCCGGGGCCATCATGCTGGCTGCTGCCGGGAGGGCACAGAAAAGAGATGGACAGACCCTCACCCCTGCAGTCCGCTGCCCGGGGGGCTGCCCCCACAGAGCTGGGCCGGGTTTTGTGCCAGGTGAGGGGGAGCTCCAGGCCGTCTCTGAGTGCCAGGGTCACAGGAGGAGCTCACAGCCATGTTGCTTCTGCCCCCGATGCCAGCCCAGTCCTAGTAAGGACCCAGAGCTCCCACCCCTGGCTGCATGTGGGTACAGTCAGGTGCCATGCTTCATGGAGCTGGCAGGAGCTGGGGACACACGGGAGCCCTGCCCCTTCCAAGATCAGGAGGGTGAGAGCTCCCCAGGAGCAACTGCAGCTGCCCAGGCCGTGGCTGCAATCCAGACACCCCCGTGCTATTGGGAGCTGGGAGTAGACAGGAGCCCCACCCAGTTGTGTCTATGGATGTGGATGTGGGCCTCCTGCTCTACAGAGCAGGCAGGAGCCCCGCCCCCCAAGGCACAGCTGCAGCCCCCAAACCGGGGCTGTAGACCCAGGCATCCCTGCACTCCTGAGAGGCCTGGAAAGGCCTCCCTTGTCCTTGTAGGCTCAGAGGTGCCTGCTACCGCTGCCTGGCCTCTCCCTACTCCCTCTCTTGCTCTGATCTCAGAGTGGGGTTGGGGCTGAGCCCAGGTGCTGACATTGTCCACCAGGTGTGCACATGCTCAGGGTAGTGCTAACATGTGCCAGCACTCTGCCACCTTGGCCTCCTCCAGACATTGGGTGCCGAGGAGCACAAGAGGGGAACCTGAGGGGGTGCTAAGGGTGGCTGGGTGCTGGCGTGAAGGTGCCCCTTGGTGCCAGCAGCCTGGGCACCATGGATGGCCATGGGAGGCAGACAGGCTCCTGGGTAAGGGGGCAGGCCCCCAGTGAAGCCCCACCTTCAGACCAGGGCAGGTTTGAAGCCTGGGGGCCAGGGTGCCAGTCCTGTGGACTGAAGGGGGAACTCATGGTGCTTTTTCCTGGGCCCACCCATCCTGCCATGGACCAATAAGCATGCACTTCCCCTCTGTGAGGCCCATAAAAGCCCCAGGCTCAGCCAGAGCCGGCAGAGGACAGAGAGACAACAGGATGACCAGCTACAGAGCAGAGCTACCCTCTCCAGGGCTCCTCTCTACTGAGAGCTGAGCACTTGGTGGGACAACCTGCCTACAGAGAAGAACTACCCACTGCGGGTCTCCTCTGAGCTGTTGTAATACTCAATAAAGCTCCTGTTTGTCTTGTTCACCCTTCCGTTGTCTGCGTACCTCATTCTTCCTGGACACGGGACAAGAACTAGGGCAAAGGCACCACCAGCCACAGAAGTTTCTGGCCAGAAAAGCAACACCCCAAAGATCCTGTAACAGTTTCACCAGTTAAGTGTAGTCCTGGGCACTGGAGACAGATGGTGCCTGTGACCTCAGGAAACTAATAGTGTGTGGGTAGGAAGTGTCCCTAAATACACTCTCCCCCAGCCTCTGTTTGTCTCTTCATCAGTAAAGGGGTACTACTAACTTTCCTCTGCTGAGGAATAAATGAGATGGTGACTGATGGGGCCGGGCGCAGTGGCTCACGCCTGTAATCCCAGCACTTTGGGAGGCCGAGGCAGGTGGATCATGAGGTCAGGAGATCGAGACCATCCTGGCTAACACGGTGAAACCCCGTCTCTACTAAAAATACAAAAATATTAGCTGAGTGTAGTGGCGGGCGCCTATAGTCTCAGCTACTCGGAAGGCTGAGGCAGGAGGATGGTATGAACCTGGGAGTCGGAGCTTGCTGTGAGCCAAGATCACGCCACTGCACTCCAACCTGGGTGACAGAGTGAGACTCCGTCTCAAAAAAAAGAGAAGGTGACTGATATGTAGTTTGGATCTGAGTCCCTGCCCAAATCCCATCTTGAAATTTAATTTCCAGTTTTGGAGGCAGGGCCTGGTGCAAGGTGATTGGCTCATGGGGGTGGCTTTCTCGTGAATGGTTTAGCACCATCACCTTGGTACCACCCTCACGACAGTGAGTTCTCTCGAGATCTGGTCATTTGAAAATGTGTAGTGTTGGGAATAGGCCCCCAAAATCTGGCCATAAACTGGCCCCAAAACTGGCCATAAACAAAATACCTGCAGCACTGTGACATGTTTGTGATGGCCATGACGCCCACACTGGAAGGCTGTGGGTTTACCGGAATAAGGGCAAGGAATACCTGGCCCACCCAGGGTGGAAAACCACTTCAAGGGGTTCTTAAACCACAGAAAATAGCATGAGCAATCTGTGCCTTAAGGACATGTTCCTGCTGCAGATAACTAGCCAGAGCCCATCCCTTTATTTCGACCCATCCCTTTGTTTCCCATAAGGAATACTTTCAGTTAATCTATAATCTATAGAAACAATGCTTATCACTGGCTTGCTGTCAAAAAATCTCTGTTCGAGGCTCTCAGCTCTGAAGGCTGTGAAACCCCTTATTTCCCACTCCACTCCTCTATATTTCTGTGTGTGTGTCTTTAATTCCTCTAGCACCACTGGGTTAGGGTCTCCCTGACCGAGCTGGTCTTGGCAGTATAGCACCTTCCCCACTCTCTCCTGCTCCTTCTCCCGCCTTGTGAGATGCTTCTTCCCCCTTCACCTTCTGCCATGACTGGAAGCTTCCTGAGGCCTCCCCAGAAGCAGACGCCTGTGTTACACTTCCTGTACACAGTCTGCAGAACCATGAGCCAATTAAACCTCGTTTTTTTTTTTTTTTGAGATGAAGTCTCACTCTGTGGCCCAGGGTGGAGTGCAGTGGCATGATCTCACCTCACCGCAACCTCTGCTTCCCAGGTTCAAGTGATTCTCTTGCCTCAGCCTCCCAAGTAGCTAGGATTACAGGTGTGCACCACTGCACCCGGCTAATTTTTTTTGTCTTGAACTCCTGACGTTAGGTAACCTGCCTGCCTTGGCAAATCCAAAGTACTAGGATTACAGGTGTGAGCCACTGTGCCCAGCAAACCTCTTTTGTTTATAAATTACCCAGCCTCTGTCAGGTGCAGTGGCTCATGCCTGTAATTTGAGCATTTTGGGAAGCTGAGGTGGGCAGATCACTTGAGGTCAAGAGTTCAAGACCAACCTGGCCAACATGGTGAAATCCCGTCTCTACTAAAAATACAAAAATTAGGCCGGGCACAGTGGCTCACACCTGTAATCCCGGCACTTTGGGAGGCCAAGGCGGGCAGACCACCTGAGATCAGGAGTTCTAGCCAGCTTGGCCAACATGGTGAAACCCCATCTCTACTAAAAATACAAAAATCACCTGGGCATGGTGGTGCATGCCTGTAATCCCAGCTACTCGGGAGGCTGAGACAGCAGAGATCTCTTGAACCTGGGAGGCGGAGGTTGCAGTGAGCCAAGATTGCACCACTCCACTCCAGCCTGGGTGAAAGAAAAAAGAAATTAATGGGTGGCTTAGCTGGGTGGTTCCAGCTCAGGGTCTCCCTGAAAATTGCAGTCATGACATCAGTCAGGGCTATCTTCACCTGAAAGCTTGACTGGGGCTGAAGAATCCCTTTCCAAAGTGATTAACTCACCTGGCCAGAGGACTTGGTTTCCTGCCACCCGTGTTTCACCAGAGTATGACTGCTTGAGTGTCCTCGCTGTCACACGTGTCCGTGCAAAGAGACCACCTAACAGACTTTGTGTGAGCAACAAGGCTGTTTATTTCACCTGGGTGCAGGTGGGCTGAGTCTGAAAAGGGAGTCAGCAAAGGGTGGTGGGATTATCATTAGTTCTTATAGGTTTGGGATAGGTGTACAAATTACATTCTCAAGAGTGGGGAGAATATTGCAAAGTACCTTCTTAAGTGGGGTGGAGGGGAGAATATATCATATCAGTTAGAGTGGGGCAGGAACAAATCACCATGGTGGAATGTCATCAGTTAAGGCTATTTTCACTTCTTTTGTGGATCTTCAGCTGCTTCCGGCCATCTGGATGTGTACGCGCAGGTCACAGGGGATATGACGGCTTAGCTTGGGCTCAGAGGCCTGACACTCACCACATGGCAGCTGGCTTTCCTTAAAGGAAGTGATCTGAAAGGGAACAAGGTGGAAGCTGTAGTGGCTTTTCTGCCCTGTCCTGTGAAATCACACTCTGTCATTTCCACAATATCCTCTTGGTCACACTGTTTAGCCCTATTGAGTGTGGGCAGAGACCACACAGCAGCATGAATACCTGGAGGTGTGACTCCTCAGGTGCCATCTTGGATGTGGGCTTAATAGTTTTGATTCAGAATCTTTATTATTATAAAGAGTTTGGCTGGGTGCGGTGGCTCACGCCTGTAATCCCAGCACTTTGGGAGGCCAAGGCGGGCGGATCATGAGGGCAAGAGATCGAGACCATCCTGGCCAACATGGCAAAAGCCTATCTCTAATAAAAATATCAAAATTAGCAGGGCGTTGTCACACGCCTATAGTCCCAGCTACTCAGGAGGCTGAGGCAGGAGAATCACTTGAACCCGGAGGCGGAGGTTGCAGTGAGCTGAGATCACACCACTGCACTCCAGCCTGGCGACAGAGCAAGACTCCGTCTCAAAAAACAAAACAAAGCAAAACAAAACAGAACAAAACAAAACACACAAAAAAGAGTTTTAGTCAGGCACAGTGACGCATGCCTGTAGTCCCAGCACTGTGGGAAACTGAGGCAGGTGGCTCACTTGAGCCCAGGGGTTTGAGACCAGCCTGGGCAACATGGCAAAACCCTCTCTCTACAAAAAATACAAAATTAGCAGTGCATAGTGGCACACACGTGTAGTCCCAGCTACTCCAGAAGCTGAGGTGGGAGGATCCCTTGAGCCCAGGAGGTCGAGGTGGCAGTGAGCCACAGTTGTGTCATTGCACTCCAGCCTGGACGACAGAGGGAGATCCTGTCTCAAAATAAATAAATAAAAATAAAAATAAACAGTTTTGACTTCACAACTAGTTAAAAAGTGTATTCCCTCACTCAGTGACTGTACTGTTCAGAGGTGTATACCTGCATTAAAAGCCCTTTCCTTCCTTCTCTGTAACTGGGGTAGGGAAGGGCTATCTCATTGGACTGGAGTAACACACACAGATAAAGCCGGATGCAAAGTTAACAGGAAACACTATTTCTCTCAAGGATACGCTTTGTTTGTTTGTTTTTTTTGAGATGAAGTCTCGCTCTGTCACCCGAGGTGGAGTGCAATGGCACGATCTCTACTCACTGCAGCCTCTGCCTCCTGGGTTCAAGTGATTCTCTGGCCTCAGCCTCCCAAGTAGCTGGGATTACAGGAGCGCACCAGTACGCCCAGCTAATTTTTGTATTTTTAGTAGAGACAGGGTTTCACCATGTTGGCCAGGCTGGTCTCAAACTCCTGACCTCAGGTGATCTGCCTGTCTTGGCCTCCCAAAGTGGTGGGATTTCAGGTATGAGCCACCACGCTGGCCAAGGACATGGTTTCTTACAGAGACTTTGTTCTCTAAATTCATAAATTGTTGGAAATTCTATCAGTAAAAATGAAACATCCGAGTCTTGCTGATAGGATCTAATCCACTTGATACAGAGTAGCAGCCTTGATTTCCAAAGCAGATGCACAGCTTCAGATAAAGGGTTTCTGGATGCAACATTTCACATGTACCTTCTTGTTTCCAGTGATTCAGGACACTGGTTTCACTTCACAGTCCTGAGCCAATGTTGACCTTGCTTTGCTCTAAGCTATCATTTGGTTGTCACCTAAGCTCTACCCTCCCCCTTTATCTTGGCTTTTTCTTTTCTTTTTTCTTTTTGAGGCAGGCTCTTCCTCTGTTACCCAGTCTGACTGCAGTGATGCAATTGATCACAGCTCACGGCAGCCGGGACCTCCCAAGCTCAAACAATCTTCCCATCTCAGCCTCCCAAGTAGCTGGGACTACAGGCACGCACCACCACATCCAGCTAATTTTCTTTTTTTTCTGCTTCCTTTTCTTTTTGATTTTTTAGATAGAGGCTTGCTCTGTTGCCCAGGCTGGGGTGCAGTGGCACGATCTTGGTTCACTGCAACCTCTGCCTCTTGGGTTCAAGCGATTCTCCTGCCTCAGCCTCCCAAGCAGCTGGGACTGCAGGCACGTGCCACCACTCCCAGCTAATTTTTTTGTATTTTTAGTGGAGACGGGGTTTCGCCATGTTGGCTAGGCTGGTCACAAACTCCTGACCTCAGATGATACACCCACTTCGGCCTCCCACACAGCTGGTATTACAGGTGTGAGCTACCACGCCCGGCCCCCCCTCCTTTCTTTTGTTTTTTAGTTGACACAGGGTCTCACCATGGTACAGCCCAGGCTGGTCCTGAACTCCTGGCTTCAGGTGATCCTCCTGCCTTGGCCTCCCAAAGTGCTGGGACTATAGGAATGAGCCATCACACCTGGCCCCTTTCTTCAATTTTCAAATCAAACTGATCCTTCAAGGTCAAGAGGAAATACCTCCTCTGAGAAGTCTTCTCTGAATGTCAGAGGCAGACAATGTCTGATTTCTGCATGCTCCCCAACATTCAATCATACAGTTATTGAATAACACATTTTGAGAGATAACTATGAATCAAGTAACATGCTGGTTTCTGGGAGAATTGAGGACAAATTAACCTTGTGGAAATTTTGGGTGGATGAAAAAAACCAACATTAAATTAAAACACTGCACACATTTACAGCTGTGAGAAGCATTACAAATCCTGGGTGCTATGCGAGCTTTTTTTTTTTTTTTTTTTTTTTTTTGAGTTGGAGTTTCCCTCTTGTTACTGAGGCTGGACTGCAAGGTCACGATCTCGGCTCACTGCAACCTCTGCCTCCAGATTCAAACGATTCCCCTGCCTCAGCTCCCGAGTAGCTGGGACTACAGGTGCCTGCCACCACACCTGGCTAATTTAGAATTTTTAGTAGGGATAGGGTTTCACCGTGTTGGCCAGGCTGGTCTCAAACTCCTGACCTCAGGTGATCTACCCATCTCGTCCTCCCAAAGTGCTGGGATTACAGAAGTGAGCCACTGAGCCCAACTAGGAGCTTTTTTGAGAAAGAAGGAAGTCCAAGAGATCTTCCTGACACCCTAGTCTGACTCTGCCCTTTGCCTGCTCAAAATTTTCCCATGCTTCCCAGCGGCCTTCTGGACATAGATCAAGTCCCTTCTCTGACAGGCCCAAACCCTTTATCATCTGATCCTAGCTCATTTTTCTGAGTTTTCCTTAGTTGCTATTATTTTCTGTCTAAAGTGACATGTCATAATATCCATAAAGCACACAAGTCTTATGTGTACAGCTCAATGAATTGTAAATATGTGTATACCCGGCCGGGCACAGTGGCTCACGCCTGTAATCCCAGCACTTTGGGAGGCCGAGGCAGGTGGATCACTTGAGGTCAGGAGCTTGAGACCAGCCTGACCAACATGGTGAAACCCCATCTTTACTAAAAATACAAAATTAGCTGGGCGTGGTGTCGCATGCCTGCAATTCCAGCTACTTGGGAGGCTGAGGCAGGAGAATTGCTTGAACCCGGAGGCAGAGGTTGCAGTGAGCCGAGATCGTGCCATTGCACTCCATCCTGGGCAACAAGAGCAAAACTCCGTCTCAAAATAATAATAATAATAATAATAATAATAATAATGTGTATACCCATGTAAACACCATTCAGATAAAAATATGGCATATTTGGGGCACCCGGGGAGTGTCTCTTGTGGCCCCTCCCCTCCATACCCTGCTGATCTATAAGCACAGATTAGTTTCTGCCACTTTTTAAACTTCATATTCCTTTTCTTTTTACACAAACACAAACATTCGAGTCATGACTGGGTGGGGTGGCTCAAGCCTGTAATCTCAGCACTTTGGGAGGCCAAGGTGCGAGGATCGCTTGAGTCTGGGAGTTCAGAGACCAGCCTGAGCAACATAGAGAGACCTCATCTCCACATAAAAAGTTTTAAAAATTAACCAGGGGCGGTGTAGTCCCAGCTACTCAGGAGGCTGAGGTGGGAGGCTTCAGCCCGGGAATTCCAGGCTGCAGTGAGCCATGATTGGGCCACTGCACTCCAGCCTGGGCAACACAGTGAGACCCTGTCTCAAAAAAAAAAAAAAACCAGGAAAAAACAAACAAACAAACAAACAAACAGAAAAGCAGGCCTGGCGCGGTAGCTCATGCCTGTAATCCCAGCGCTTTGGAAGGCTGAGACGGGGTTATCTCTTGGGCTCACAAGTTAGAGACAAGCCTGGGCGTGGGCTATATAGCTAGATCCAGGTCTCTGCAAAAAACAAAACCACTCAGTTTTTAGTCATCTACAACGTCCTGCCTGGAAGCATGCTATTTTGGGCCTCTGAGCTTTTGCACTTGCTAATTCCTTCTGCGCTGGGGAGAGCTCAAACCCTGCCCGAAACTTCTAAAAATGGTGCCTGGATAAATGAAGGCATTAGAGCTGCGATTGGACGGGCGGCTGTTGGACGGCTCCACTGCTGGCACTTATCGGGAGATGCTCATTGGACAGTCACGTGACGGGACCAAACCTCCCGAGGGAGCGAGGCAGGTGCGGTCACGTGACCCGGCGGCGCTGAGGGGCAGCGGCCATTTTGCGGGGCGGCCACGTGAAGGACGCACGTTCAGCGGGGCTCTCACGTGACCCGGGCGCGCTGCGGCCGCCCGCGCGGACCCGGCAAGAGGCGGCGGCGGGAGCGGCGGTGATGGACGGGTCCGGGGAGCAGCCCAGAGGCGGGGGTGAGGCGGGAGGCAGACGGGCGGGAGGAGGGCGAGCCCCCTCGCCGGCCCGTCCGGGATCCTTCCTACCGGCCTGGGGCTGTGCGATCTCCAAGCACTGAGGGGCAGAAACTCCCGGATCGGGCGCTGCCAGCCTCCAGTCCCCTCCGTCCTCGGAGGTTCCTGGCTCTCTGATCCCCGTGTCCCGATCCCTGCCTCTCTGGCGCTCTCGGACCCTCGAGAATCAGGGGATCTCGGAAGCCAAGCCCCCGGGCAGGCCCGGGCTTGTCGCCCGCACCACTTCCTGCCTCTGGCACTGGTGGGAGGGGCGGGTCTCGCCTCTGCCCCCTCAGGCCAGGGGTCTGGATGCATTTAGCGTTCCCCTAGCCTCTTTCCCCGGGGAGAATGTAGGATACAGGCCCAGCCTCCTGGCCTTTCTCCATCAGGGACTCAGTTGTCTGGGCCCCCCCATCACTTTATCTGCTAGGGTCCCAGAAGTCCAGGGTCCCCAGCTCTGTCCTCCCTCAGGGGCCGTGAGTCTCCACAGTCTCCTGATCCCCTAGAACCCAAGAGTCCAGGTACCTCTTCCCTTCCTTTCTCCTCTAGGGCCCACCAGCTCTGAGCAGATCATGAAGACAGGGGCCCTTTTGCTTCAGGGGTG
Organism: Pan paniscus; assembly: GCF_029289425.2. Classification (NCBI taxonomy): domain Eukaryota; kingdom Metazoa; phylum Chordata; class Mammalia; order Primates; family Hominidae; genus Pan; species Pan paniscus. The sequence continues at coordinate 55,060,588 of NC_073269.2, forward strand.
AGTTTGAGGTCTGATTATTGTGGCACAGATTTGAGGAGTGACACCCCGTTCTGATTCTGCACCCTCACTCCATCCCCACTCTAGTTTCATCCAGGATCGAGCAGGGCGAATGGGGGGGGAGGCACCCGAGCTGGCCCTGGACCCGGTGCCTCAGGATGCGTCCACCAAGAAGCTGAGCGAGTGTCTCAAGCGCATCGGGGACGAACTGGACAGTAACATGGAGCTGCAGAGGTGTGGGCCCCTGGGGACCCAGAAGTCCAGCCACTGGGCTCCTTCAGGACACAGGACTCCAGCCCCGCATTCTCCTCCTCCCCTAAGAACTAGGAGTCTGGGCCCCACAACTCAGCGCAAGCATTCCGGACTCCCAGCCCTCCTCTCTGCCAGGATCTTAAAACCCTCCTTCAGGGAGTCATTTTTCCCACCTTCCTAAATGTCTGTCTTGTCCCCTTCCCTTGTCCCCCGTTGGCCTGTTGCTTTTCATTTCAGCCTGGCTTGGGGCTCAGTCTCCTTATCTTTAGTGTGCGGTGGATGCGGGAATTTCCACCATCAGCCTGATGCCTGCTCCCCGGCACTGGTTCTCCTCTCTCCTGCAGGATGATTGCCGCCGTGGACACAGACTCCCCCCGAGAGGTCTTTTTCCGAGTGGCAGCTGACATGTTTTCTGACGGCAACTTCAACTGGGGCCGGGTTGTCGCCCTTTTCTACTTTGCCAGCAAACTGGTGCTCAAGGTGGGCAGCTGCAGGGCAGTGAGCCCAGGGATGCTCCCCCTCAGATCTGTGAGGACCTGGGGATCGTGGTATCAACCCCCTGCAGTGGCCCAGTGACCACAGAGGGCATGGAGAGAGATGGCTGTGCACTGGGTGTCTGCTCCTTCTTTTATTCATTCAACAAGCATTTACTGGACGTGCTATGTGCCAGGCCTATACCTGGCACCTGGGACACAGCACCGTACAAAGCAGGCTACATCCCTGCTCTCAGGGAGTTCATGTGCAGGGGTGAAGTAAAGTGGGCAGTGTGATTTAGCAGAGTGGTCAGGAAAGATTTCTATTTTTTTTTTTTTTTTTTTTTTTGAGATGGAGTTTTGCTCTTATTGCCCAGGCTTGAGTGCAATGGCATGATCTTGGTTCACTGCAACCTCTGCCTCCCAGGTTCAAGCGATTCTCCTGCCTCAGCTTCCTGAGTAGCTGGGATTACGGGTGTGCACCATTATCCCTGGCTTTTTTTTTTTTTTTTTTTTTTTGTATTTTTAGTAGAGACGGGTTTCACCATGTTGGTCAGGCTGGTCTTGAACTCCTGACCTCAAGTGATCCACCTGCCTTGGCCTCCCAAAGTGCTGGGATTACAGGCATGAGCCACTGCAACAAGCCAGGAAAGACTTCTAAGGGCAGGTGACATCAAAGAGCAGGTGACATTAAAGCCAAAGCTAGAATGATAAGAAGCATGCAGTGATCTATAGTGATCGGGGGGAAGAGGCATCTGGTAGAGGGAACAGCAAGTGCAAAGGCCCTGAGGTAGGACCAAGCCTCATCTTTTGACGGTAGGGAGGAGGCCAGTGCTGTTGGAACAGAGTGAGCTGGGGAGAGGGTGGGAAAGGAGGGCACAGTTGGGCAGGGGCAGATTGTGTGGAGTTTTTCGGGCTGCTGGAAAGACTTTTTCTTTTCTTTCTTTTTTTTTTGAGACAGAGTCTCACTTTGTTGCCCAGGCTGGAGTGCAATGGCGCCATCTCGGCTCACTGCAACCTCTGCCTCCCGGGTTCAAGTGACTCTCATGCTTTAGCCTCCCAAGTAGCTAGAATTACAGGCACACACCACCATGCCTGGCTAGTTTTTGTATTTTTAGTAGAGATGGGGTTTCGCCATGTTGGCCAGGCTGGTCTCAAACTCCTGGCCTCAAGTGATCCGCCCACCTTGGCCTCCCAAAGTGCTGGGATTACAGGCGTGAACCACTGCACCCAGCCTAGACAGACTTTAACTTTACTCTGAGTGTGATGGGAGTGATTGGCTGGTTTTAAATACGGAAGTGACAAGACCTGATTTATAAATTTAAGAGATTATTCTAGCAAGTATAGATGCCCCTTGACTTGCAATGGTGTTACATCCTAGTAATCCCATCATAAATTGAAAATAACATAAGTTGAAAATGCATTCAATGCCCTGATAAACCCATAGTAACGTCAAAATTGTAAGTCAAACCATCATAAGTTGGGGACTGTCTGTATAGCAAAATGTTAATTGTAGAATCTAATTATAGGTGGTGGCTATATGGCTTTTAACTGTGAAATTCTTTTAACTTTTCATTATGAAGAGTCTCATAAGAAAATATGGTGGGGGTGGTGGTGAAATGCTCCTGGCTGTTGTTGGCCAAAAGAGATCTGGGGCACAAGGGCAGAAGCAAGGATCCTGGAGAGGTGGCACCTGTCATAGTCTTGCTGAAAGATGACAAGCCCTGGTGGTAGCAGCAGAGGTGCGGGGGGGCATTTTTTTTTTAAGAGGTAGGGTCTTGCTCTGTTGGCCAGGCTGGAGTGCAGTAGTGAACATAGCTCACTGCAGCCTCAAACCGCTGGGGTCAAGCATTTCTCTCGCCTCAGTCTCCAGAGTAGCTGAGACTACAGGAGCATGCCACCACGCCCCACTAACTGTTGCATTAGTCTTTTTCTATAGAGATGGGGTCTCGCTATGTTGTCCAGGCTGGTCTCCAACAGGGAGGGATATTTCTTTTTGGAAGATTTTTTTTTTTTTTTTGATACAGGGTCTCGCTCTGTTACCAAGGCTGGAATGCAGTGGCATGACCTTGGCTCACTGCAGTCTCCACCTCCTGGGTTCAAGCAATTCTACCTCAGCCTCCTGAGAAGCTGGGATTACAGGCTCTCCCCACCACACCAGCAAATGGGAGGGATATTTCTTTCTTTCTTTTTTTTTTTCTGAGACAGAGTCTCTCTCGGTTGCACCCAGGCTGGAGTGCAGTGGCGCGATCTCGGCTCACTGCAACCTCCACCTCCTGGGTTTAAGCAATTCTCCTGCCTCAGTCTCCCGAGTAGCTTGGGATTACAGGCGTCCGCCACCACACCCAGCTAATTTTTGCATTTTTAGTAGAGATGGGGTTTCACCATGTTGGCCAGGCTGGTCTTGAACTCCTTACCTCAGGTGATCCGCCTACCTCGGTCTCCCAAAGTGCTGGGATTACAGGCGTGAGCCACCGTGCTCAGCTGAGAGGGATATTTCTTGATGTGTTTTCAAGATTGAGCTGATGGGGCTTGACCGTCCGAGATGAGGGGAATAGCAGTGCAGGTGATGGTGGGACCACCTACAGAGCGGGGATGACAGAATAGAAGTGGCCAGATAAAGGCTGCAGGAGAAGTCTTGGGAGTTGGGAGAGCAGGTCGGGGTCCATGGTCAGGGGTTGATCTTCTCTGGTCCAGAAAAGTCCTCTCTGGCTGGGCGTGGTGGCTCACGCCTGTAATCCCAGCACTTTGGGAGGCCGAGGCAGGGGGATCATGAGGTCAGGAGATCGAGACCATCCTGGCTAACATGGTGAAACCCCGTCTCTACTAAAAATACAAAAAATTAGCCGGGCGTGATGGTGGGCACCTGTAGTCCCAGCTACTCGGGAGGCTGAGGCAGAAGAATGGCGTGAACTGGGAGGCGGAGTTTGCAGTGAGCTGAGATTGCACCACTGCACTCCAGCCTGGAGCGACAGAGTGAGACTCCGTCTCAAAAAAAAAAAAAAAAAAAGAAAAGTCCTCTCTGGGGAAGTGACATTTGCCCTGAGAGCTGAAGGGTAAGAATTTGCTTGGTCGAGGCCTGTTTAGGCGGAAACAGGAGTACATGAAGAAGTCCCGAGGCAGGAAGAATTTGATGGGAATTTAAAAAGTTAAAAAAAAAAAAAATGGGACTGGGCATGGTGGCTCACACCTGTAATCCTGGCACTTTGGGAGGCTGAGGCATGCGGATCACCTAAGGCCAGGAGTTTGAGACCAGCCTGACCAACATGGTGAAACCTTGTCTGCACTAAAAATTCAAAAAAAAAAAAAATAGCCCGGTGTGGTGGCGGATGCCTGTAATACCAGCTGCTTAGGAGGCTCAGGCAGGAGGATCACTTAAATCTGGGAGGCGGAGGTTGCAATGAGCCGAGACTGCGCTATTGTACTCCAGCCTGGGCAACAAGATCAAAACTCCATCTCAAAAAAAAAAAAAAAAAAAATTAGCCAGGCATGTTGGCAGGCACCTGTAATCCCAGCCCTTTGGGAGGCTGAGGCAGGAGAATTGCTTGAACCCGGAAGGCAGAGCTTTCAGTGAGCCGAGATTGCGCCACTGCACTCCATCCTGGGTGTCAGAGCAAGACTCCATCTTAAAAAAAAAAAAAAAAAAAAAATGGAAGCAGCTCAGCGAGGCACAAAACAGGAAGTGGAAAGGTGGAGTGAGGTCAGGCCAAAGCCTGCACACAGGGCTTGTGGGCTGCGCTGTGCCTTCGGGTCTTCATCCTGAGGGTACTGGGGAGCCACAGAAGGCTCAGGGGTGGGGCAGTTGAGAGTAACATTATCTTGTTTACAATTTTATTTTTTTTTTTTATTTATTTTTTGAGACGGATTCTTGCTCTGTTGTCCAGGCTGGCGTGAAATGGCGTGATCTGGGCTCACTGCAACCTCTGCCTCCTGGGTTCAAGCGATTCACCTGCCTCAGCATCCCAAGGAGCTGGGATTACAGGTGCCTGCCACCACACCCAGCTAATTTTTGTATTTATTTATTTTGAGATGGAGTTTTGCTCTTGTTGCCCAGGCTGGAGTGCAATGGCGCAACCTCGGCTCACTGCAACCTCCGCCTCCCGGGTTCAAGCAATTCTCCTGCCTCAGACTCCCAAGTAGCTGGGATTACAGGCATGTGCCACCACGCCCGGCTAATTTTGTATTTTTAGTAGAGATGGCATTACTCTGTATTGGTCAGGCTGGTCTTGAACTCCCGACCTCAAGTGATCCGCCTGCCCTGGCCTCCCAAAATGCTGGGATTACAGGCATGAGCCGCCGCACCTGGCCATGTTTACAATTTTTGAAGCCGACTTCAATTGTGGGTGGCAGAAATCTTTGAGGGGAGGCAAAGAATTGAGAAAGGAGGTTTGGGGCCACTATCTCCAGGCAGTGGGGACAAGGTTCAGTCCCTAACGCCCACTCCACTCCCCACAGGCCCTGTGCACCAAGGTGCCGGAACTGATCAGAACCATCATGGGCTGGACATTGGACTTCCTCCGGGAGCGGCTGTTGGGCTGGATCCAAGACCAGGGTGGTTGGGTGAGACTCCTCAAGCCTCCTCACCCCCACCACCGCGCCCTCACCACTGCCCCTGCCCCACCGTCCCTGCCCCCCCGCCACTCCTCTGGGACCCTGGGCCTTCTGGAGCAGGTCACAGTGGTGCCCTCTCCCCATCTTCAGATCATCAGATGTGGTCTATAATGCGTTTTCCTTACATGTCTGATCAATCCCCGATTCATCTACCCTGCTGACCTCCCAGTGACCCCTGACCTCACTGTGACCTTGACTTGATTAGTGCCTTCTGCCCTCCCTGGAGCCTCCACTGCCTCTGGAATTGCTCAAGTTCATTGATGACCCTCTGACCCTAGCTCTTTCCTTTTTTTTTTTTTTCCCCACTGAGAAGGGGTCTCGCTATGTTGCCCAGGTTGGTCTCGAACTCCTGGCCTCAAGCGATCCTCCCGCCTCAGCCTCTCAAAGTGCTGGGATTACAGGTGTGAGCCACCATGCCTGGCCTGAGTCCAGCTCTTTAATGCCCATTCATCTCAGTCCCCTGCCCGCAATCCTGCCTTCTGGCCTCCTCCGTCCCTGATCCCGCCTCTGCCTGCCCAGGGGCTGCCCCTGGCCGAGTCACTGAAGCGACTGATGTCCCTGTCTCCAGGACGGCCTCCTCTCCTACTTTGGGACGCCCACGTGGCAGACCGTGACCATCTTTGTGGCGGGAGTGCTCACCGCCTCACTCACCATCTGGAAGAAGATGGGCTGAGGCCCCCAGCTGCCTTGGACTGTGTTTTTCCTCCATAAATTATGGCATTTTTCTGGGAGGGGTGGGGATTGGGGGACATGGGCATTTTTCTTACTTTTGTAATTATTGGGGGGGTGGGGAAGAGTGGTCTTGAGGGGGTAATAAACTTCCTTCGGGACACACTTCGGCATCTGAGTCACTGGGCCTCTGCCCCGCTCCCCGGCACGTCAGGAGAGCCGGCCCTGTCCGCTGCCCCACGCCGGGCCCGCCGTCTGCTGGCCTAGAGATACCTGCTTGGGCCACTCAGGGACGTGGGGCTCTCTGCACTCACTTGACATCTTTTTCTGGGGTGCCCTATGGGGTCTGTGGGTTAGGGATGAGTTGGTCCTGGGCCTGACCTGCAGGAGCTCACGGGAAAGGAAAAGAAGGGAGCTCACGGGAAAGGAAAAGGGAGCTCACGGGAAAGGAGGGTGATAGGTGGTACATCTGTCGCAGCCCAGGATGATCTGTGCGGGACAGAGGCAGCGGCCTGTGAGGCCCAAGCAGGCGTGTGGGTAGGGGAAGAACAGCACGGCCGGCTGCAGAGCAAGCCTCCGGGGCCCGGGGACCACAGCCTGGCATGTCACACGTGGGACCTCAGGAGGCCATACCTTTACTGAGCTGGAGAATGGGAGTGGGGGGAGGAGGGATGGGAGGACCAGAGGAGCAGGAAGGGCTCTGGAGCCTGGTGGTGAGGTCGCTGGAGGGTGGCAGGCTGAGGACACCAGGGCGAGGGCCCACGGGAGAGGCCTCCTGAGCTGGGCTGAGGACAGAGAGGAAGGGACCTGGCTGGGGACTGAGAGGCTGGAGGGCAGGGCAGAGGAGGAGGAACCTGGTCTGGCCCCACAGCTGGGTGGGGCCCCCCTGGAGAGGAACTGCCGGAAGAAGGTGCTGAGCTCAGAGGCCCAGTGACCTTAGACACAGGCGGAGCGAAGACAAGGGGGCTAGAGGATGTGGGTTCTCAGTCACAGGGTCTCTGGCGCCCCCCTCTGGGTCTTTACCCCCTCCCATCTCTGGGTCTCTGTCCCCACTCTCTCTCTGGGTCTTTGCTTTCCGGGCCTCTGTTCCCACCCCACCTTTGGCCCTCTTTCTCTGGGCCTCTTTCCACCCCTGGCACCCAGACCTCTGGCCCCCTCTCTCTGGGTCTCTGTCCCCCGCTCTGGATCTCTGGCCCCCCATCTCTCTCTGGGTCTGTCCCCCCACCCTGAGTTTCTGTCCCCCTCTCTCTGGGTCTCTGTCCTCTCTCTGGCTGTCACTCTCTCTTGGGTCTCTGTACCTCCCCTCTCTCTGGGTCTCTTTCCCTCTCCCTGGTCTCTGTCCCCCGCCCCCGGGTCCCTGTCCCCCGCCCCCGGGTCCCTGTCCCCCGCCCCCAGGTCCCTGTCCCCCCAACCCCAGGTCTCAGTCCTCCCTAGTCTCTGTCCCCTTCTCTCTGAGTCCCTGTCCCCCCTCTCTCTGGGTCTCTGTCCCCCCTTCTCTGGATCTCTGTCCCCACCTCTCTCTGGATATCTGTCCCCCACTCTGGATTTCTGTCCCCTCCCGCCGGATCCCTCTGAGTCTCTATCCCCCCCACCCCCGTGTCTCTGTACCTCCCTGCCTCTGTCCCCCCCCCACCTCTGTCCCCCCCTCTCTCTGGGTCTCTTTTCCCCTCCCTCTGGGTCTCTGTCCCCCTCTCTCTAGGTCTGTCCCCCTCCCCTCTCTCTCAGGGTCTCTGTACCCCTCTGTCTCCGGGTCTGTTTTCCCCTCTCTCTGGGTCTCTGTCCCCCTGCCCAGGTCTCTGTCCCCCTCTCTCTCAGGGTCTCTGTCTGAGTCTCTTTTTCTCTGGGCCTCTGTCTCCCCACCCCACATTCTCTATGGTCTTCAGATCCTGTCTCTCTCAGCCCCTCCTCTCCCTCCACCTATGGGCCCCAAGGCCCCTCTTGGCCGACCAAAGGTCTCTGGGCTGAGGTATGACATTTGGTAAATGAGTAACTCGGGCCCCACAGTCAACGGGGTGCTTTGGATGGCTGCCCCTCCTCCATGGACTCTTCCCAGAGACCCCAAGTCAGGGGAGAGAGAGGGGCAGAGGATCAATGAGTGTACACTGAGCCACCACTCAGAGTGAGGGGACAATATGGCCACAGGCAGGATCCCAGAAAAAAAAAATTATGGGAACCAAAAAGACACGGAGACAAAGCACACAGCCGGCTTCCAACAAGGGGGGACCTTGGGGTAGGGGGCCCGATTTGGGTCTGAGCCAGGTCTAGTTCTGAGGGTCCCACCAAAAAAGTCGGGGAGTGCCAAGGGGATGAGGTCAGCGAGTGGCCCCACCCCCATCCGTCCCCGCGGGGGCCCCTTCCCGCGCTGAGCTCAGCATGACTCAGCAGTCGCTGCCTGCAACAAGGACCCCAGATACCGGCCTGGCGGGGCATCTGCAGATCCCCTCGGTCAGGGGCTGCCCCGCCTGGGCTGTTCGGAGCAGCTCCTCTGTAGGGCAGGGCCTGACCTCACCCCACACCCCAGTGGCTTCAGCTCCCTGCCCAGCGCACGGGCTGCCTCCATCAGGGCACTTAAGTAGAGTCAAGGTTTGCGCCGACTCCGTCTCCCAGAAATCAACGTGGACCAGGCCCACTTAAAAAATATGCATTAGTCGAAGACAGACGTCTCGTCCATAGGTCCCCAGACTGTTTGTCCACAACGCAGGGCTTCTCTTTGTGGGCCTGAAAGAGCACACGTCAGGCAAGACACGAGGGCAACTTCAGAGACACTGTTCAGGGCCACGGAGAATTCTCGAAGTCTGTGAGTTGCCTCCAAAACAGCCTCCAGGAAATGCAATCCCAGAGACACCGCAAAGCTCAAAACAGACTTTTCATTCCTCCCCATTTCCACTCCCAGAAAAAGCCTGGGCCCCTGAAAGAGCTCCAAGGTATCCCCAAAGTCCCAGCCCATCTTTGGAGGGTTCCAGAGGGCTGTCCAGGGTTCCAGAAGTCACCCTACCTCATACAATGCTCCTCCTGGGCTTCCCGCACTGGGTGAAACCCACGGCTCCAGAATAACTGCCCTTTCCAACTTGCAGAGCACCTCAAGAACCTAAAGATTTCCCCGGGGAGGGCTCCAAAATATAGAGAGTTTGCATCGTGAACCCCCACCTCTGTAAATCCCAGGACTCCAGTCCCCGCAACACTCCATTTTCCAGAGATCTCCAGGGGTCCAGAAATAACACCTCACAGCCTTCCAAGCTTCCCAAGGATCCGGAGACTCCTTATCTCGCAGCGCAAACCTCAGGCAACTACAGGTCCTCCCTGCACCTTTGAGGTGCCCCTCCCCCCACTCAAGGTTCCAGAAAAATCCATGCCCTCGGAAACCCCAGAATCTTACTTTCCCGAGGCACCCCCAGGACCCCAGGGTCATCAGTTCACAGGGCTGTTAGTGCTCCCATAAAACTCTAGCCTCCCAGAGGGACCCCAGCCCCCACCCTCCCGCCCACGAACCCCTGCATTTCCAGAATCAGCCCCAGGGCCCCAACCCCCCCAAGCCCCCATTTCACAACACGCTGGCGCTACAGGCGCGTGACTTCCCCTTGCTTTGGGGCGGGGGGCTGAGACTCCTATGTGCTCCGGATTGGTCAGGCACGGCCTTCGGCCCCGCCTCCTGCCACCGCAGATTGGCCGCTAGCCCTCCCCGAGCGCCCTGCCTCCGAGGGCCAGCGCACTATAAAAGAAGCCGCCCTAGCCACGTCCCCTCGCAGTTCGGCGGTCCCGCGGGTCTGTCTCTTGCTTCAACAGTGTTTGGACGGAACAGATCCGGGGACTCTCTTCCAGCCTCCGACTGCCCTCCGATTTCCTCTCCACTTGCAACCTCCGGGACCATCTTCTCGGCCATCTCCTGCTTCTGGGACCTGCCAGCACCGTTTTTGTGGTTAGCTCCTTCTTGCCAACCAACCATGAGCTCCCAGATTCGTCAGAATTATTCCACCGACGTGGAGGCAGCCGTCAACAGCCTGGTCAATTTGTACCTGCAGGCCTCCTACACCTACCTCTCTCTGGTGAGTCCCCAGGACGCCCCTGGCCCTAATTTCCTACAGCTGCGCACCTCCGGCCCTCACTGCACGCGCCAGCCTTCTTTGTGCGGTCGGGTAAACAGAGGGCGGAGTCCCCTTGGCCTCGCCTCCCGCTAACCATTGTTGCCTCCATCTCTTCCCGTAGGGCTTCTATTTCGACCGCGATGATGTGGCTCTGGAAGGCGTGAGCCACTTCTTCCGCGAATTGGCCGAGGAGAAGCGCGAGGGCTACGAGCGTCTCCTGAAGATGCAAAACCAGCGTGGCGGCCGCGCTCTCTTCCAGGACATCAAGGTAACTAGTGTGTGGGTAATGGACTACATCTCCCAGCAGGCCGTGCGCGCGAGGAGCCTTGATTTGAGGGCTTAGGTGTCGCGTGGGCTTCTGGGAGATTGAGTTCGGTCTTGTGAGCCCTCTTAACCGCTGGAAATAGAGGCGCACCTCGTGCAGTGCCCACAAGACGCGGCAGTCCACACCGCTGCATGGTCTTAGGGACGTATAGCTGTAAGAGCTAGGACAGGGTGCGGAGAGTGATAAATACAAGCTGTCACATGTCTTTGTGGCCTGGGCCTCTGACCCCCAACGACTCTTGGGAAATGTAGGTTTAGTTCTATGTGCCGAGTGTGTGTATTCTGAGCCATTTCTCCCTTCTGTATAGAAGCCAGCTGAAGATGAGTGGGGTAAAACCCCAGACGCCATGAAAGCTGCCATGGCCCTGGAGAAAAAGCTGAACCAGGCCCTTTTGGATCTTCATGCCCTGGGTTCTGCCCACACGGACCCCCATGTACGTACCCGCTGCATCCATGGCTACCCAACCATACCCCTCAAGCCTCTGCTCCCTTTGGGCAAATTTCCTTCAGAGACTCATTTCACACCTGTCACATTTTAATCTGCAACTGGCTGCTCTCTCTCCCTCTTTTCCAGGGATTGGGTTTCTAATTTCTCCCTCTTCTCTCTCAGCTCTGTGACTTCCTGGAGACTCACTTCCTAGATGAGGAAGTGAAGCTTATCAAGAAGATGGGTGACCACCTGACCAACCTCCACAGGCTGGGTGGCCCGGAGGCTGGGCTGGGCGAGTATCTCTTCGAAAGGCTCACTCTCAAGCACGACTAAGCCTTCTGAGCCCAGCGACTTCTGAAGGGCCCCTTGCAAAGTAATAGGGCTTCTGCCTAAGCCTCTCCCTCCAGCCAATAGGCAGCTTTCTTAACTATCCTAACAAGCCTTGGACCAAATGGAAATAAAGCTTTTTGATGCAGCTGGTGGTTTTGTGTGTGGTGTGGAAGATGAGGTGGGATCTGTTCTCATAAAGCTTCTGGCTGGGTTGGGATGCCAGTGAAAGAGGAGTTGGCCCCATCTCCCATTTTCTTACCTGTCCTAAGACAAGAGGCTATCTGGGTAGTGTTGAACCTGAGGGTTCTCTGCTTGCCTGGCTGTTAACTGTCCCTCCCAGATGGTAGAGATAGACTCCAGGGAGTTGAATTAAGACCTAGGTTGGTACCTAGAAACAGACGTTAGGTCTCAGCCAGAAACAGCCCTATTTAACGAGTGATTATGGGGCCGGGTGGGTCGCTCACCTGATGTCAGGAGTTCGAGACCAGCCTGACCAACATGAAGAAACCCCGTCTCTACTAAAATACAAAGTTAGCTGGGTGTGGTGGCTCATACCTGTAATCCCAGCTAGTCAGGAGGTTGAGGTAGGAGAATCACTTGAACCTGGGAGGCGGAGGTTGCAGTGAGCTGAGATGGCGTCATTGCACTCCAGCCTGGGCAAAAAGAGTGGAACTCCCATCTCAAACAAAAAACATGTCTGCCTCACGGAAGTTGCGGTGAGCTGAGATGGTGCCACTGTGCTCCAGCTTGGGCAACAGAGTAAGACTCTGTCTCAAAAAAGAAAAAAGCCTCAATTCTGGGAGGCAGTTGGAATTATTAGGCCCTTTATATGGGCACATTGACGCTATTGCTATGCAACTTGCATGGCAACCAGGAGGCTCACTGAGGTCTTTGCTCCAGAGTTTAGAGATTACGGCCCGAGCTTGAGTGATCCCAATGTGAGGCGCACACTGAGAGGAACTGGCCAGTGGAGCTGAGCAGCCAGGAACACGTGATGCCCAAGCAATGCTGGACAAGGGGTTTAGGGTTCATCACAGAAATGGGATGTGAAACTTTGGGCCGGATTCTCCAAATGGGAACTGAAGAAGCTTAAAACAGGCCTTAAAAAGCACTTGCTGTGTCCAAGCTGCAAAACTGCTGTGTCAGCTCTGACTCTTCCCCTTCTCCTTCCCCTGGGGCTGGGGCAGGGTGGTTCAAGCCTGTAATCCCAGCACTTTGGGAGGCCAAGGCAGGAGGATCACTTGAGCCCAGGAGGTTGAGACCAGCCTAAGCAACATAGGGAGACCCCCCATTCTCTAAAAAAAATAAATAAATTTAACCAGGTGTGGTGGCACGTGCCTATAGTCCCTGTTACTTGTGAGGCTGAGGTGAGAGGATCACTCGAGCCTGGGAGGTTGAGGCTGCAGTAAGCCATGATTGCTCCATTGCACTCCAGTCTGGGATTCAGAGGGAGAGACCCTGTATCAAAAAAAGAAGTGGCCAGGCGCGGTGGGTCACACCTGTAATCCCAGCACTTTGGGAGGCCGAGGCGGGCAGATCACCTGAGTTTAAGAGTTTGGAGACCAGCCTGGCCAACAACGTGAAACCCCGCCTCTACTAAAAATACACAAATTAGCCCGGTGTAGTGGCGTGCTCCTGTAGTCCCAGCTACTCAGGGGGCTAAGGCAGGAGAATTGCTTAAACCCAGGAGGCAGAGGTTACAGTGAGCTGAGACGAGATTGCTCTCCACTGCACTCCAGCCTGGAAGCAAGGTGAGACTCTTGTCTCAAAAAAACAAAACAAAACAAAACAAAAACCATCCTGGCCAACATGGTGAAACCCCATCTCTACTAAAAATAAAAAAATGAGCTGGGCGTAGTGGCGGGCGCCTGTAATCCCAGCTACTCTGGAGGCTGAGGCAGGAGATTCACTTGAACCCAGGAGGTGGAGGTTGCAGTGAGCCAAGATCATGCCACTGCACTCCAGCCTGGTGACAGAGCGAGACGCCGTCTCAAAAAAAAAAAAAAAAAAAAGCTACATGAGGTTCACAGCTGTCCTATAGATCTTCCTCCCAGTCACACAGCCCCTTTATGCCAAAGATGTCTTAAGTCAAATTTTTGCCACTTGCAAATCAAGTCCCAAGTAAGCAATCAGAGATACCTTCCATGAATGACACTGGAATTTTAGAACAGCAAAATCCAAGTCTCTCTAGAATAAGAGGATGAGCTCAGACCAGGGAAGGGGTGGCACTGGGGGGACGTCACAGCCAGGCCCACCAAGTGTCATGTCTGACCACACCTGGGATTCTTAAATATAGATGTATTTTTTTCATCTCATCTCCGGACACACTCCAATCACACCCCTCCTGCCCTCCCCTCTCAACTGCAAACCAAGCGGTGCAGACACAGCACAGCACACATGAGGGGCCCTCCCTTTCACCAAAGCTGAAGGCAGGGCACAGTTTGGGGATGGAAGAGCCGCGAGGTAAATGTGGGGGTTCTAGAACCCAGTGACCTCAGTTCTGGATCATGGGAAAGGGATCAGTATGCAGTAACGTGGTAAGGTTCCAGATCTAGAAGCCAGGACCTAGAACCTAGTGGTTTCACAGTGGGCAGAGCAGTTGGGAATAAGCCAGGTTAGGGGTGGGGGAAGACAGCCAGCTCTGTCCTCTGCAGGCGGATTCCCTGGAGGGAGATCTCAGATTTAGAAAGGAAGAGTAGGACCTGGTCCAGAAAGACAGGAAGGCATCTGGACTGAGACTGTGTGTCCTCCAGAAGGAATGAGCAGCCAAGTGGTTCTACCACCTCTTGCTTGGCCAAAGTGTAGGGGATGACAGGAGCCGGATGGAGGGATCCTCCAGGCAGAGCCTGGCTCTGACATGCCAGGGAGGGCTAGAACATGAGCCCCTCCCAGAGCCCCACTTCTGGAGTTGAAATGGAGGACCATCTGCTCTCAGTTACCTTCAAACTCTGAAAGTGCCCGGGCTCTGGACTTGATTGCCCCATTCGCAGGGACACCACGTGGTTTCCAGAACTTGGTGGCCCGCATGCCGGGCCTGAGCGTGGCCTGCTCTGTATGCTGTAGAATTTGTAAGCCACACGGGGGGCTCTAAAAGCCCCAGACCTGAAAGCACCATGCCAGGTTTCCTAAAACCTCTGGCACCACCGCAGAGTAATGGCAGATTCCTGGCCTCTGGGAAGCGGTCCAGGCCCAGGGGACTCCAGGGCGCTGATTATGCATATTCTGGAGCCAGAGAAAGGCACAGCTTTGTGGATTCTGGAGTGCAGGAACTTGGAAACTGGAGCTGGAGGGGGTGGAGTGTTTGGCGGACTGGGTGGGGGCACTGCGGGGCCACACCCAGTGCAGATCTGGAGCGGGGGTTAGGAGCAGCACCCCTCTGCATCCTCTCTCTGGAGCAGAGAGGCAGGACAGGCGGGGAGTGTGGTGGGGCGGACTTAGTTACGCTCCTCGCCCAGGGAGCTGGTGGGGCTGAGGGGCTCGCTCGGGGTGCTGAGTGAGCTGGAGGTGGCCGTGTCCACAGAGTTGCGCTTGCTGCCGCTGGTGGAGGAGGTGCAGGACGCTCGGCGCGGCCACTCTGGTGCACGGATGTTGCGCCGGTCCTTGGCGGCCTCCTCGTCCTCATCGTAGCGCTCGCCGTCTTCCTCCAGCGGCCCGTTCCGGGGATCCTCCTCGTCCTCACTCTGGTGCGGGCTGGAGTGTCGTGACAGCGAGGGCGATGGTGGCACCGAGGCTGGCCGTGGGTAGCGGTACCCCTGGGCCTGCATACGGCGATGTGGGTGCAAACCAGGGTGAGCTGAGGACCTCACAGTCCCACCCAGGCATCCAGCCACCTCTAGGCCTTCCCACTCCAGGAGGGACCCCCACCCCACCGAAGCCCAGCCCTTTAGCTCCTGGCTAAGCAGAAATCCAGGGTCCACTCACCGCATCCGCCTCGTTGGGCTCGTAGGTGAAGTGCTCTGGAAAGGCCTTGGACAGCGCCATGTGGCGCGCAGACATATAGTACTATGGGAAAGGAGAGGGCAGAGGATGTGAGAGCCAAGCCTCACCCCCAGGCAGATGATGGGGGTCTTGGCCACACCCTTTATGCAGATGAGCACACTGCTGCACCCCATACAAATAATCCATCTATCTGACTCCACCCCTTATGTAGATAAGCAGACCTGTGAATGGACAGTTTCTGAGCCATACCCCTCAAACAGGGGCCGAATTCTCAAGTCAGTCACCTCTTTGGCCACACCCTTATGCAAATGAGAACGCCTGACCAATGTTCTTTTTTTCTTTTTAAACACGGTCTTGCTTTGTTACTCTAGAATGGAGTGCAGTGGGTTTGAACAAGGCTCACTGCAGCCTCAACCTCCGGGGCTCAAGCGACCCTACCACCTCAGCCTCCCCAGTAGCTGGGACTACAGGCACTACCACCACGCTCGGCTGATTTTTTTTTTATTTTTAGTAAAAATAAAATGTTGCCCAGGCTGGTCTCTTAACTCCTGAGCTCATGCGATCCTTCCTGTTAGGGCTCCCAAAGTGCTGGGATTACAAGCATGAACCACCATCGCGATCGGCCTGGTTCATTGCTTAAAGGCACAGCAACTGTTACAAGTAGGATGAGACCCTGCACCCTGCACCAAAGACCCCTAGCCAGGAGCTGCTGATTTGCCAGGAGAGGATAGGAAAGTGGGGGTCCTACCCGGCCTAGGTATTTCCAGTCCAGAAGGTCGGAGAGGCGCTCCGTGCGGTTCCGCTGGATGATACGCTGCCGCCGGCTCTGCTGACAGAAACTGTAGAGGAAGGAGGTGAGCTGCGAGCAGGAATCATCCAGGCTGCGGAACCGCCGGTCAAGAATGTAGATACCTGTGGAGGCCAGGACCCAGGTTCAGAAAACATCCTGGGGAGATCTTCATGGTCTCCAGGACTCTGTGGCACCAGGACCCCTCCTCTCCCAGCGGCCCGAGAGCCCCCCCATTTCCTGGTGCCCCTGGTCTCCAAGGGTGCAAGCTCCTCCTTCCCAGGATCCAGGAGTCACTGTTCTCAAGCCCCCTTCCAGAATCCTCAGGGGCCTGGGCGCTGACCGTAAGCTGAGGGGTCTGCGATGTGTTCCTCCATGAAGCAGCCGAAGCCGGAGAGATTGGTGGAGATACTGGGGATTCCCATAACCGTGCACTCAGCTGCGGGAAGGCAGGAGAGAGACCCACTTAGCTTCCCTCATCTCCTACCGTCTTAATCGCAATAGACGCCTCAACACCGCCCTCTACTGGCGCCTGTACCAAGTGCCAGGCGCTGTGCGGAGCGTCGCTGAGCCCCCACAACCAGGCTGTTCATTTCCCTATTTCTCAGAGGGGACGCTAAGAGGCTCAGAAAAGAGAATTACTTGCTCTTGCTCCAAGATGAGGGAAAGTCTATAGTTGGGAGATAAGGATGCTAATTTATTGAGCATCCCAATATCCATTTGACTTAACTCTCACAACCTGTAGGATCGGGCCAAGGTCCATCATTCTACTTAATTGTCACAACCTGTAAGATCCTTTCTTGTGCCAGTATCTTGTACGGACTTAGTCTATTTTGATGGGGGGTAAGATAAGGTCTCTCATTATTAGTATCCCTGTGTACAGAGCATCTAGTACGTCTTGTTTAATACCTTTAACAACCTTGAGAAATAGTTCAAGGAATGTATTATAATTTTTTGATGGATTTTTATGCTTTTTTCTTTCGAGACAGGGTCTCACTCTGTCACCCAAGCTGTAGTGCAGTGGCACAATCTCGGCTCACTGCAACCTTCACCTCCCGGGTTCAAGCGATTTTCGTGCCTTAGCCACCCGAGTAGCTGGGACTACAGGCACACACCACCATGCCCAGTTAATTACTGTATTTTTTAGTAGAGACAGGGTTTCACCATGTTGAAGATGGATCACCAGGTGATCCATCCGTCTTGGCTTCCCAAAGTGGTCAAATTATAGGTGTGAGCCACTGCGCCTGGCCCAATGCTTTTTTTTTTTTTTTTTTTCTCAAGACAAGGTCTCACTTTATCACCCAACCTGGAGGACAGTGGCTTGATCATAGCTCACTGCAGCCTTGACCTCCTAGGCTCAAGCAATCCTCCCACCTCAGCCACCCAAGAGGCTGGGACTACGAGCACACAACACTACGCATGGCTAATTAAAAATAAAAAAAAAAAAGGCCGGGCACGGTGGCTCATGCCTGTAATCCCAGCACTTTGGGAGGCCAAGGCGGGTGGATCACGAGGTCAAGAAGAGAAAAAAAAAAAAAAAAAATCCTGGCCAACATGGTGAAACCCTGTGTCTACTAAAAATACAAAAATTAGCTGGGTGTGGTGGCAGGCGCCTATAGTCCCAGCTACTCTGGAGGCTGAGGCAGGAGAATCACTTGAACCCGGGAGGCGGTTGCAGTGAGCCAAGACTGTGCCACTGCACTCCAGCCTGGCAATAGAGCAAGACTCTGTCTCAAAAAAAAAAAAAAAAAATCTTTTATAGAGACAGGGTCTCACCATGTTGTCCAGGCTCGTCTTGAACTCCTGAGCTCAAGCTATCCTCCCACCTCAGCCTTCCAAGATGCTAGGATTATAGGTGTGAGCCACTGCCCCTGACCTATAATTATTATTATTATTTTAGACAGGGTCTGACTCTGTCGCCCAGGCTGGAGTGCAGTGGCGCGATCTCAGCTCACTGCAATCTCTGCCTCTGGGGTTCAAACGATTCTCCCACCTCAACTTCCCGAAGGGCTGGGATTACAGGTGCCTGCCACCACCCCCGGCTAATTTTTGTATTTTTAGTAGAGATAGGGTTTCACCATGTTGGCCAGGCTGGTCTCAAACTCATGTCCTCAAGTGACCCTCCCACCTCGGCCTCCCAAAGTGTGGGGATTATAGGCGTGAGCCACCATGCCTGGCCTGATCTATAATTCTTATGTAAGTTTTCCTAAAAACATCTGTAAACTGCAAAAATAGGCACTAAATATAATACATCTGTCAGGCATGGTGGGATGCACCTGTAATGACAGATACTCAAGAGGCTGAGGCAGAAGCACCTGAACCTAGGAGTTCCAGGTGAGCCTTGGCAACAGAGTAATAACCCCATCTCAAAAAAGAAACAAATAGTAAAATGTATTAAATATATATTTATGATATAATTTGACTCTGTGTTCCCCCCCAAATTTCATCTCGAAATGTAGTCCCCACGTGTCGAGGGAGGGAAATGATTGGATTATGGGGGTGGTTCCCCCGCCGCTGTTCTCATGATAGTGAGTGAATTCTCACGAGATCTCATGGTTTTATAAATGTTTGTTTTTCCTGCACCCTCACATACTTCTCCCTCCTGCCGCCATGAGAAGATGCTTCTTTCTTCCCCTTCTGCCACGACTGAGTTTTCTGAGGCCTCCCCAGACATGTGGAACGGTGAGTCAATTACACCTCTTTCCGTTATAAATTACCCAGTCTTGGATTTTTTTTTTATAGCGGTGTGAAAACAGACTAGTACTATCTATCAATCTATCTATAAAACAAGGCCTATGGAAAAAGGGAATTGGGGCTGACCACGACTCCTAATTATCATGCAAGCACAGTTTGCAGGACTTGTTAAATTACTAATAAATTAGGAAATGGCACTAATTTAGCTTTAATTTTTTTTTTTTTTTTTTTTTTGAGACGGAGTCTCGCTCTGTCACCCAGAGCACAGCACTGCCGGAGTGCAGTGGCATGATCTCAGCTCACTGCAACCTCCGCCTCCCAAGTTCAAGCAATTCTCTGCCTCAGCCTCCCAAGTAGCTGAGACTACAGGTGCGTACCACCACACCTGGCTAATTTTTGTATTTTTAGTAGAGACAGGGTTTCACCATATTGGCCAGGCTGGTCTCAAACTCCTGACCTCATGATCTGCCCATCTTGGCCTCCCCAAGTGCTGGGATTACAGGCATGAGCCACCACGCCCAGCCTTATTTAGCTTTAAAAACACTGGCTAATGTGAACTAACAAGAGGAAGGTGGAGTTGATGGGCACTGGGAATGTCTTACGAGGAGACTTGGCCACACTCGGCTGTATTTGTGAATTGTGCATTTCATTGCCGCTATTTGGGGGGCCACATGCCCATGCACTGGGAGAAAGCAGTGTGAACTGTGACATCCAGTTCACTAGTCCTCAAAACCCAGTCTTCTAGTTTCTCAATACATGAGCTATTGTATCACAAAAGCACGCGCTGTAGCAGAACAGGTGATTACCATTGTTCCTGTTTTGCAAAGAAGGCAACAGGCTCAGAGAAGGCCAGTGCCTCGCCCCAAGACATGCTAGCTCTGACTAGGACGCCATGACCACGCTGTCCCCTGCCCACTACACTCACCCGGCGTGTAGCCCCAAGGCTCATAGTAGGAGGGGAAGACTCCAAGGTGACAGCCACGGACAAACTCCTCATAGTCCACAGGGAGCAGGGGGCTTGTGGAGGAGAGGAACTCCGGGTGAAAAATCACCTGGTAGTGAAAAAGAAGGACTCAGCCCAAGTGCCTTATTTAGCTAAGCCCTGAGATCCCAAGGTGGCCCAGAGAGGGTAAAAAGCTTGTCTAGCATCACACAGCATGTGTTTGGCAGGACCAATGTTCAAACCCAGGTCTGTCTGCCTCAGAAGCCAGGGTTCTTTCTAACCACAGCAATACCTTTGATAAAACTTATAGGGGAATGGAGTGTGTGAGGCCCAGGACCCAACCCCTTCCCTCTGCCGTGCCCAACCCAGCCCTGACCAAATGCCCTCACCTTCACCCTGTCGGCACTGCTATTGAAGAGGCCGATTCGGCGGATGGTGGTCAGGATGGGGTCTGAGGAGTCATCCAGCATATTGTGGGTGCACACAGGGGGGAAAGACTGCCGCTGCAGGAGCCACAAGAAGGGTAAGGGGTCATGGAAGGGACAGAGAACTCCCTACTTCCTCATGAGCCATGCGGACCCTGGGGGAGCCAAGGAGACCACAAATGCACCGGACGTGGGGCAACAAACCCAAGTGATCACCAGGAGTTGTGGATTCCCACTAGTACAACCTGTAAAGGTTTTCTTTCTTTCTTTTCTTTTAAATTATTATTATTTATTTTTGAGGTGGAGTCTCCCTCTGTCGCCCAGGCTGGAATGCAGTGGCACGATCTCGGCTCACTGCAAGCTCCACCTCCCAGGATCATGCCATTCTCCTGCCTCAGCCTCCCGAGTAGCTGGAACTACAGGCGCCTACCACCACGCCCAGTTAATTTTTTGTATTTTTAGTAGAGACGGTGTTTCACTGTGTTAAATCAGGATGGTCTAGATCTCCTGACCTCGTGATCCACCCGCCTTGGCCTCCCAAAGTGCTGGGATTACAGGCGTGAGCCATTGCGTTCAGCCTAATTTTTTTTTTTTTTTAATAGAGATGGGGTTTCACTATGTTGGCCAAGTTGGTCTCGAACTCATGGGCTCAAGCGATGCACCCGTTTTGGCCTCCCGAAGTGCTGGGATTACAGACATGAGCCACCACACCTGGCCTGGAAATGTTTTCCTTCCCTTAACCACCATGAGCTTCAAAGAACTACAATTCCCAGCTGTCTTTGAGGCAAAGCCGTGTTAGCAACTCCCTTACCTCCAAGGACTATGAGGAGTTGCAGCTACCTTGTTCTGTACTCTGAGCTCTATTATTAAAGAAACCCAAAGGAAATATAACTATCCCCAGTCAATGGGCGTGGAGACTGTGCCAATATGGCAGCAAGCTTTGGAGACTGCTGGGAGTTGTAGTTTCCTTATGAAAATTCACCTCCAACCACCAGGCGTGGTGGCTCACGCCTGTAATCCCAGCACTCTGGGAGGCCGAGGCAGGAGGATGACGAGGTCAGGAGATCGAGACCATCCTGGCTAACACGGTGAAACCCCGTCTCTACTAAAAATACAAAAAATTAGCCAGGCGTGGTGGTGGGTGGCTGTAGTCCCAGCTACTCAGGAGGCTGGGGCAGGAGAACGGCATGAATCCGGGAGGCGGAGGTTGAAGTGAGCCAAGATCGCGCCACTGCACTCCAGCCTGGGCGACAGAGTGAGACTCCGTCTGAAAAAAAAAAAAAAAAAAAGAAAATTCACCTCCAACCCTAACAAAGGCCCAAAGAAACCACAATTTCCAAGAGTCTCTGGAGCAAGACAGAGCTAGTGTGATAGGAAGTCCTGAGCACTGCTGGGGTGTATAGTTCTTAGCAATTGTTCCATCATAGCTCATTAAAGATTTTACTTACCACCACTGTACTGAGTCTAGGGGCCCGAGAAACTACAACTCCCAGCAGCCCTATGGCAGAAACATTCATAATGAGGTGGGCTGCTTTAGGGACTATTGGAAATTATAGGTTAGCCAAAAGCAGTTCACGTTTTGTTTCTACAACTTAGCTGTCTGGGTTTCCATTCCCCAGGAAATGGCTCACCAATGTAGACCACAAGTACTGAAGTCCCTGGACCCCAGAGAATGAAAGAACTCTAACTCCCAGAAGCGTCTGGACAAGGGAAAAGTCAATGCCCCAGAAAGCCAGCAGGGGCTGCTGGGAGTTGTAGTTTTTTGGGCCCCTAGACTCAATAGAATGACGGTAAGTTCTCATTTTATAAATGCCAATTCTCTCTGAAGTTAGGAATCTAAAGCAGCTACAATTCCCAGGGGTGTCTGGGGACCAATACACAGCCTCTGGAAATAAGAAACCGCAGCTGCTGAGAGTTTGCAATGTTTTCTGGAGAATGCTGGGTGCTTTTGCTCACCTCCTGACTGCATCCCTAAAGTGGCCCGATAAAACTACCACTCCCAGCAGTTTTAGGGGTAGAGGTGGAGCCGTGTGCAGCAAGGCCCAAGGAGAGCTGAGAGTTGTAATTCTTTTATGGCTGTCTTGACCTTTTCTTTTCTTTCTTTTCCTTCTTTCGTGTGTGTGTGTATGTGTCCGCCTCGCTCTGTTGCCCAGTCTGGAGTGCAGTGGCATAATCATAGCTCACTGCAGCCTTGACCTCCTGAGCTCAAGGCATCCTCTGGCCTCAGCCTCCCAAGTAGCTGGGATAACAGGTGTTCGCCACTATGCCCAGCTAATTTTTGTATTTTTGGTAGAGACAGGGTTTCATCATGTTGCCCAGGCTGGTCTCAAACTCCTGGGCTCAAGCAATCCTCCCACCTCAGCCTCCCAAAGTGCTGGGAATACTGACAGGTGTGAGCTACCAAGCTGGGCCTTGACTTTCTTTTGGGGGTGGGAGGGGGGCTAGTGTGGGATCTGGCTCTGTCCCCCAGGCTGGTGTACAGTGGCACAGTCATGGCTCACTGCAGCCTCAGCCTCCTGGTCTCAAGTGATCTTTCTGCTTTGGCCTCTCAAAGTGCTGAGATTACAGGCATGAGCCACCACACCTGGCCCTTTATTACATTTCTACACTTCCTTTTAAACTTCCCTTTGGGCTGGGAACAGGGACTCACGCTTGTAAACCCAGCACTTTGGGAGGCTGAGGCAGACAGAACACTTGAGGTCAGGAGCTTGAGACTGGCCTGGCCAACATGGTGAAATCTCATTTCTACTAAAAATACATAAATTAGCTGGGTGTGGTGGCATGTGCCTGTAATCCCAGGTACTTGGGAGGCCGAGGCAGGAGTATTGCTTGAACCCAGGAGGCAGAGGTTGCAGTGAGCCGAGATCGTGCCACTGCACTCCAGCCTGGGCGACAGAGCGAGACTCCATCTCAAAATAAATAAATAAATATAATAAAAATAAATAAATAAGCTTCCTTTTGCTCATTGACCCCAGAATCCCAGAGAAACCACACCTCCCAACAACCCTCGTGGCGGAATAAGCCACAGAAAACAGCCCACCCTAAGTGCCTCGCCTCCAGCAATTGAAGTTGCACGAGTCAGCACGTGCCCTTCTGTGGACCTCAGAATAGATCCCTTCATAAAGGGCTGTGGGAGAAAGCAGGACTCCCAGCAATCTCTGGGGTCTGAGCTGGTGTGGCAAGCTGCCTCTGGGGCTGCCAGGAACTGCTATCTCTCTGCACAGAGGTCCAATCCATACCTGCGTTGCAAAGATGGCTCTCTTCATCATAGTGAAGTCTTCCTTATCCAGCATCTTGTTCATGTCGGGAAGGCTCCCACTGCAAGGCAAGCAGGGGCATGCATGTGAGAACGGAGTGATGAGAGGGGTTAGTCAGGGCCTAGGAGGGCACAGGGCTGAGGGTGGGGCACTCACACCAGTAAGGATTCATAAAGCTTCCTCCCGAACTTTTCCTTCACCGTGTTGGCTGTGTCCCTGGAGGAAGCAGAGCAACAGGGTCACACACACACACCAGCTGCCATTTACTGTTAGGCTTCTTTAGTTAGTTTATTTTGAGACGGAGTTTGGCTCTTGTTGCCCAGGCTGGAGTGCAATGGTGTGATCTCAGCTCACCGCAACCTCTGCCTCCAGGGTTCAAGAAATTCGCCTGCCTCAGCCTCCCGAGTAACTGGGATTACAGGCATGAGCCACCGCGCTCGGCTAATTTTGTATTTTTAGTAGAGACAGGGTTTCTCCATGTTGGTCAGGCTGGTCTCAAACTCCCAACCTCAGGTGATCTGCCCACCTCAGCCTCCCAAAGTACTCGGATTAGAGGCTTGAGCCACTGCGCCCAGCAGTTTATTTATTATTATTATTATTATTATTTTTGACAGAGTTACTCTGTCGCCCAGGCTGGAGCGCAGTGGTATGATCTTGGCTCACTGCAACCTCTGCCTCCCAGGTTCAAGCAATTCTCCTGCCTCATCCTCCTGAGTAGCTGAGATTACAGGCACCTGCCACCATGCCCGGCTAATTTTTGTCTTTTTAGTAGAGACGGGGTTTCACCATGTTGGCCAGGCTGGTCTCGAACTCCTGACCTCTGGCTGGTAATTGGCCACCTCGGCCTCCCAAAGTGCTGGAATTACAGGCATGAGCTGCCGCGCCCAGCTACCCTTAGGTTTCTAGGATAGCAAGGAAACTGAGGTGTGAGCAGGGAAGCCGTGCCCTGGGGCCTCCAGGCTGGAGGATGGGGACCCAGGGGGCAGGCCCTGGAAGGCTTAGATCCCACGTGCCTGACATCAGCTGTGTGGTCAGGGACCGGTGGCCTTCCCTCTCTGACTGCAGTGACTCATTTTTCAGAGGAGGATGAAAATAGAATCAACCTCAGAGGTTTGCGATGAGGACCCAATGATGTCATGCCAAAAAGTACACATGGCAAGCCTTCCAGAAATGTCAGCTATTATTAGGACTTGTACTTGTCCTGCAGATGGCAATGCTAAGCCCCATTTTATACAAAAAGAAAGTAAGATTCTGAGAAAGGACCACTTAGGCACACAAGTAAAGCTAGCAGTATCACACGACAGCCCCACGGTCACTCCTCCACTTAAAATCCTCCCATAGCTCTGGCCTCATTTATTTTTCTTTGTCTTTTTTTCTTTTTTCTTTTCTTTTCTTTTTTTTTTTTTTTTTGAGGCAGAGTCTTGCTCTGTCGCCCAGGATAGCGCAATCTCGGCCACTTTCTAGGTTCAAGAAATTCTCCTGCCTCAGCCTCCTGAGTAGCTGCAATTACAAGCGTGCGCCACCACATCTGGCTAATTTTTATATTTTTAGTACCGATGGGATTTCACCACGTTGACCAGGCTGATCTCAAACTCCTGACCTCAAGTGATCTGCCCTCAGCCTCCCAAAGTGCTGGGATTACAGGTGTGAGCCACCACGCCCAGCCTCTTTCTTTCTTTCTTTTTTTTTTTTTGAGACCGAGTCTCACTGTCACCCATGCTGGAGTGCATTGGCGCGATCTTGGCTCACTGCAATCTCTGCCTCCCGGGTTCGAGCGATTCTCCTGCTTAGCCTCTTGAGTAGCCAGGACTACAGATGTGTGTCACCACGCCCCGCTAATTTTTTTTTATTTTTAGTAAAAACGGGGTTTCACCATGTTGGTCAAGCTGGTCTCAAACTCCCGACCTCAGGTGATCCACCCGCCTTGGCCTCCCAAAGTGCCGGGATTACAGGTGTGAGCCACCACGCCCGACTTCTTTATTTTTTTGAGACAGAGTCTCACTCTGTTGCCTAGGCTGGAGTGCAGTGGCGCAATCATGCCTCACTACAGCCTCAACCTCCAGGGCCAAAATGATCCTCCTGCCTCAGCCTCCTGGGTAGCTGGCACTACAGGTGCCCTCCATCTTGCCTCACTTTCTACCCCTTCTCTATGAGACATGTCACTCCAGCCCCACGGGACTCCCCACCGCGTCTCAATCATGCCTCAGGGCCTTCGCATTTGCTGTTCCTCAGATACCCACAGGGCTTGCTCCCTCGTCACCTTTCCTCATCTCTGCCCGATAACACTTTCTCAGTGTGGCCTGTCCTGACAACCCCGTCTCATATTCCAGTTCTGCTTTATTTTTGCCCGAAAGTAAATTCCGTCTACAGGATTTTCTAGAATACAAGCTCCATGAGGAAAGGGATCTTATCTTTCTGGTTCACAGCTGTATTCCCAGGACCTGGAATACATGAGGAGGGCAGGTCACTTGAGGTCAGGAGTTCAAGACCAGCCTAGTCAATGTGGTGAAATCCCATCGGTGCTAAAAATATAAAAATTAGCCAGCACATAGTAGATGCTCAGTGAGTATCTCTGCTAATGAATGAACGGTCTTACAGATGAAGAAACTGAGCTTTGCTGGGAGGCGGAGGTTACAGTGAGCTGAGATTACACCACTGCACTCCAGCCTGGGCAACAGTGAGACTCTGTCTCAAAAAAAAAAAAAAAAAAAAATCAGAGAAAAGAAAAAGAAACTAAGCCAGGCGCAGTGGCTCACCCCTGTAATCCCAGCACTTTGGGATGCCAAGGCGGCTGGATCACCTGAGGTCAGGTGTTCAAGATCAGCCTGGCCAACATGGTGAAACCCCATCTCTACTAAAAATACAAAAAAAGGCTAGGTGTGGTGGCTCACGCCTGGAATCCCAGCACTTTGGGAGGCCGAGGCAGGCGGAACACCTGAGGTCAGGAGTTCAAGACCAGCCTGGCCAACATAGTGAAACCCTGTCTCTAATAAAAATAAAAAGTTAGCCAGGTGTGGTGGCACACCCCTGTAGTTCCAGCTACTCAGAGGCTGAGGCAGGAAAATCGCTCGAACCCGGGAGGCGGAAGTTGCAGTGAGCCGAGATCATGCCATTGCACTCCAGCCTGGGCGACAGAGCAAAACTCCATCTCAAAATAAAAAAAAAAAGAGGGCCGGGTGCGGTGGCTCATGCCTGTAGTCCCAGCACTTTGGGAGGCTGAGGCGGGCAGATCACGAGATCAGGAGTTTGAGACTAGTCTGGCCAATGTGGTGAAACCCCATCTCTACTGAAAATACAAAAATTAGCTGGGCATGGTGGTGTGCACCTGTAGTCCCAGCTACTCGAGAGGCTGAGGCAGATGACTTGCTTGAACCCAGGAGGCGGAGGTTGCAGTGAGCCAAGATCGCGCCACTACACTCCAGCCTGGGTGACAGAGTGAGACTGTCTCAAAAAACAAAACAAAACAAAACAAAAAACAAAAAACTGAGACTCTAGGAGAAACACAGGACCCAAAGCATGCATCTGGGAGTGGGCTGGGCCAGGGGCCGGAGCGAGGGCTGCTAACCAAAGCTGTTTGCGCACAGCTTGGCCTTTGAGGGTTTCCACGTTGAAATTGTTGGTCCGCGCTGGCATGATGAAGAAGGCAACCACTGTCTGCTCGCTGCCGTTCACCTGCACAGAAAGAAAGGAGGGGGAGGCCAGGATCATGTGGGGAAGCCTGGAACCAGCCAGCCTTTCTGCCAAGACCACTGGGATCCTGCCATACCCATTCCTGTCAAGGAGAATTATAGGACAGTCCCCACCTGGACTCTGACCTTCTTTCTGGGTCTCTATACTCCCCTCACGGCCCCCCACCACACTCAGGGGCTTTCCTACCCCCATCTTCCTGGCTTCTTGGGTTTCTGTTCTGTAATTTTTTGTTTTGTTTTGTTTTTGAGACAGCGTCTTTTTCTGTCGCCCAGGCTGGAGTGCAGTATGATCTTGGCTCACTGCAACCTCCGCCTCCCGGGCTCGCGTGATCCTCCCCGTTCACCCTCCCGAGTAGCTGGGACTGCACGTGTGAGCCACCATGCCTGGCTAATTTTTGTATTTTTTGTAGAGATGGGGTTTCACCATGTTGCCCAGGCTGGTCTCCATCTCCTGGGCTCAAGTGATCCTCCCGCCTTGGCCTCCAAAAGTGTTGGGATTACAGGTGTGAGCCACTGTGCCTGGCTGTTCTCCCTAGTTATAAACTGCTTTGCTTGCCCTCCCTGTCCCCTCATAGCCCAGGCCTCACTCTGAGCAGATAGTTGAGCCGAGCCAATGCCTCCAGGAAGACGTCAGCACCCTTGTTGGAGAACTCATAGCGGCCGGCGATAAAGAAGTATAAGGTCTTGTCCAAGTTGAAGTCCAGATGCCTAAAGAACCCACAAGGCACGGTAAAGCCCAAAGCCCTCACCCGCTAGCCCTGGCCTCAAAACTACAAATCCCAGAAGCTATGGGTGGGGGGCAGAGGATGTCTTAGGTAATACAGAGGCATCACGGGGCCTCCTGGGAGTTGTAGTTCTTCTCTTTAGATGGAGATTTCCTTTAATCCTCAGCCCATTGTTCCAGCGCTCAAGAATTAAGGAGGCCGAATACCCAGGTGCCCCCTCCCTCAGACCCAGGAGTCTGGGCCCCCAGCTGCCCCCTCCCCCAGACCTAGATGGTTAGGCTCCCAACGCCCTCCTCTCTTAAGACCTAGGTATATGCCCCACGTACCCATAAAAATGGCCCCGCACAAACTCCTGGATTCGAGCCTTGCTCTGAGCATGGAGGTTCTGGAACTCATGCATGGCAGAAAACTTCTTCACATTCAGCCCATTGGGGGTCACAATATCTGGGATTGGGGGTGAGGGTCCCATGTTTTATTTGTTCATTCAGATCAATGTTGTGGTTGAATGAATAAATGAAGAAAACACCCTTTGCCTTTTGCAATTTTTTTGTTTCAAGAGCGTTCCTATGAGGTCCCCCCTCCCACCTTTTTTGTTTGTTTGTTTGTTTTTGGAGACAGGGTTTCTCTCTGTCGCTCAGGCTGGAGAGCAGTGGCACAATCACAGCTCATTGCATCCCTGACCTCCTGGGCTCAAGCAATCCTCCCTCGTCAGCCTCCCGAGTAGCTGGCACTACAGGCGTGCACTACCACACCCGGCTAATTTATTTATTTTACTTTTGTAGTGATGGGGTCTTGTCATGTTGCCCAAGCTGATCTCAAACTCCTGGCTTCAAGCAGTCTTCCTGCCCTGGCCTTCTAAAGTGCTGGGATTACAGGTGTGAGCCACCATGCCTGGCCAGTTCCCTTGGTGACACACATACCCTGACTCCAAGATGCCTTCTTGCCTAATATTACTTGCTTAGGTTCACAAGCACAAGTATAAGTCTCCTCAGCTACTGCAAATGGCTAACAGGGATCTGATCCACACTGGTGATTCTGGGAAAGTTGTAGTTCTTTTGTTTCCTCTTAGCCCACCCTGAGATGGAAATGATTAAACATCCCCAAAGTCCTGCTTCTCCTAGGATATATCCTCTACTTCCAAACTTCTTACAGGGACCCAATCATTTCTTCTCCTCATAGAAATTAAAGTATATCAACGAAAAACTACAACCCCCATCAGCGCCTAGGGCAAAGTTCTGGAACATATAGAGCTAACCAGTCAAAGGCTTTCTGGGAGTTGTAGTTCTCACCTTATACTCACTGAGAACGGATACTAAGGGCTGGGAAGAATGCCCAGTTCTGACCTAACCTTTCTCAAAAGGGAAGTCCACTGATCTTCCATTCCCTTTCATAAGACCAATCTACATTAGCCAATTACAGAATTTTATCATATCTGAAATTAATATGAAAGAAATTATACCTCCCATTAGCCTCCAGAGTATATAGTCAGAGAGCCTCAAATACAGGTCACCACCCCCACAGCCTTCTGGGAGCTGTAGTTCTCTATTCTTTAGGTAAAAAAATGGTAACCGATGGTCCCCAGCTTAGGACTTAGGATGGTCCAAGTTATGATTTTTCTTTTCGAGACAGAGTTTCGCTCTTGTTGCCCAGGCTGGAGTGCAATGGCGCAATCTTGGCTCACGACAACCTCTGCCTCCTGGGTTCAAGAGATTCTCCTGCCTCAGCCTCCCGAGTAGCTGGGTGGCTGGGATTACAGGCGCCTGCCACCATGCCCACCTAATTTTTGTATTTTTGGCAGAGAGGGGGTCTCACGATGTTGGCCAGGCTGGTCTTGAGCACATGACCACAGGTGATCTGCCCACCTCAGCCTTCCAAAGTGCTGGGATTACAGGTGTAAGCCACCGCGCCCAGCCAAGTTATGATTTTTCAACCTTATGATGGTGTGAAAGTTACATACATCCACATGAGTCCAATTTTGGATTTTGATGAGATATTCAACACTTTTTTTTTTTAAATTTTTTGAGATGGAGTCTCGCTCTGTTGTCCAGGCTGGAGTGCAGTGGTGTGATCTCGGCCCACTGCAACCTCCGCCTCCCGGGTTCAAGTGATTCTCCTGCCTCAGCCTCCCGAGTAGCTGGGATTACAGGCACCCACCACCACGCCCGGCTAATTTTTGTATTTTTAGTAGAGATGGAGTTTCGCCATGTTGGCCAGGCTGGTCTCGATCTCCTGACCTCGTGATCTGCCCGCCTTGGCCTCCCAAAGTGTTGGGATTACAGGTGTGAGCCACTGCGCCCAGCCTATTCAACACTTTATTATAAAATAGGTTTGTATTAAAATTAGCCAGGCGTGGTGGCAGGCGCGTGTAGTCCCAGCTACTTGGGAGGCTGAGGCAGGAGAATGGCATGAACCTGGGAGGCGGAGCTTGCAGTGAGCCAAGATAGTGCCACTGCACTCCAGCCTGGGCGACAGAGCGAGACTCCGTCTCAAAAATAAATAAATAAATAAAAATAAAATAAAATAGATTTGTATTGGATGATTTTGCCCAGTCGTAGGCTAACATAAAGTGTTCTGGGCACATTTAAGGTATACTAGCCTAAGCTATGATGTTCAGTAGGTTAGGTGTATTAAATGCATTTTTTTATTTTTTGAGACAGGGTCTCACTGTGTCACCCAGGCTGTGACAAGGTCTCTCCAGGCCACCCAAATCATGCAATGGCACGATCACAGCTCACTGCACCCTTGACCTCCTAGGCTCGAGCAATCCTCCCACCTCAGCCTCCTGAGTAGCTAGGGATACAGGCACACACCATAATGTCTGGCGAATATTTTAGACAGGGATTCGCCATGTTGCCCAGGCTGGTCTCAAATTCCCGGGCTCAAGTGGTTCTCCTGCCTTGGCCTCTCAAAGTGCTGAGATTACGGTGTGAGCCACCATGCCCAGCCGAAATACGTTTTTGGTTTATGCTATTTCAACTTACAGTGGGCTTCTTGGGCTGAGGAGCAACTGGCTTTGGCATAGACAGCTGCCTACCTCATTCACGTCTGGGGACTTCAGCCCAGCCCCTACCTGGTTTCCTCTTGAGCAAGTGCTGTGCCTCGATGGCGGTGATCTGGGACACAGTAGTGAAGACGTGAGCGCAGTGGGCTGCCGCCCTTTCCATGCAGTAGCGGTGGTAGATCTGCCTCTCCCCTGCTTCCTTGTCCACGTTGAACTGGGTGGGAGGGGACAGCAGTCCGGTTAGAAGGATTGGGGAGAAGACTCTGGAGGTCCAGACACTGGGGTCCCAAGAGAAATTGGTGCTGGGGGCTGGATTCCTGGGTCTGAGGTAGGAGGGGTCTGGGGACTTGGACTCCTGGATCCTGGGAGAAGAGGGGGTGCCATCCCCTTGGGCCCCCCAGAGCTTTGGGTTTTCCTGGCATACTCGCAGTCCCCCATCTGCCACGGTCCCAGCTCACGTTCTCCAGGTTGTTGTAGAAGTCCACGGCACCGGCACACAGGTAGCGCCCCAGCAGCGTGGCATGGGTGGTGAAGATGGTTGCTACAGGCAGTCGCCGGGCACGACACAGGCAGAGTCCAATGCCTGCCAACCACTCATGGAAGTGAGCAACCACATGTGGCTTCTCCTCACTCTGTGCCAGGAACTGTGGGCAACAGGGACAGGGCCACTGTCTCCACGAGTGTTGGGAAGAGAATCGGCAATCCCCAGTAGGGACAAGGACTCGGGGAGAGGTCAATCTGTCACCACTACTGCACAGAGTGGGCAGCGGCCCACTGCAGCAATCCCAACCGGACAGGGACCTGTAAATCCCTGAGGCAGCCCAGGCTGGTCTTGAACTCCTGGGCTCAAGTGACTGCCTCCTCAGGGGTTGACAGGAACTGAGGATTTTTTGGCCAACCATCTAAGTCCTGGCAGGGTTAGATTGGACAGACTGAAGTTTTCATGTTCCCAGGTCCTGGACATAGTTTCCAAAGACCCCTTGTCTCAAGGGTACGCTGTCTGCACCCAACATTGGCAAAGGTACTACAACTCCCAGAATGCCATAGGAGCAGCCAGTTCCTGAATTATTTGTCCCAGGGCATGAGAAATTAAGCTTCTTTTTTTTTTTTTCTTTTTCTTTTTTTTTTTTTTGAGACAGTGTCTCACTCTGTGGCCCAGGCTGGAGTGCCGTGATGCAATCTCAGCTCACTGCAATTCCCGCCTCCCAGGTTCAAGCAATTCTCCTGTCTCAGCCTCCCAAGTAGCTGGGATTTGGAATTACAGGTGCCCACCACCACACCCAGCTAATTTTTTTGTATTTTTAGTAAAGACGAGGTTTGGCCATCTTGAACTCCTGGCCTCAGGTGATCTTCCCCCATCGGCCTCCCAAAGTGCTGGGATTACAGGCATGAGCCACCGTGCCCAGCCTGGAAACGAAGCTTCTTGAGCCTCTTAAAACCTAGAAGGGAGTCAAAACCAGGTCAGGCTGGGGATTCATGAGCATCCAGGGCAGCATCTGAGAGCTGAGTCCAGCAATATCACACTAGAGAACTACAACTCCTAGAATTCCTTGGGCAAGCCCGCCAGCCTCACTTTGAGGCTGATTCCAAGAATCCCTATGCTTGGAAGACTAGAGTAAATGAAGTTGGCATCGAGAGTAGAGCCTGGGCCCTTGGATGTCCATGTCCTCAAAGGCCAGAGCTAATCCTTGGATTAAAGGACCCTATGACTCCCAGAATGCCCAGGGAGAAGCCCATCCTCTGGCCCAGGGGCTGATGGTCATTGTAGTTTCAGGTATGGGTGGAATGTGTCAGACGGGGCCTACCTCACCCAGGAACCAGGTGGTCAGAAAGCCAAAGAGGACAGCGTCGTTGGCCTCGCGGTCGTACCACGGCACCCCGATGTTGCAGGTATCCCAGAGCTCTCCCTTCCAGCGCTCCAGGGCCCAAGCTGAGGCACCCACGTCCAGGAGCACCACCAGAGGGCCTCCCTCGATCAGCCAGCGCCCGAAATACACCTGGGATGGGGTTGGGGAGGCACCATAGGGAGGCTCTGGGCTTCAACCTCATATCTTCACTCATCTGTGGTTCTCCCATTTGCAGGCAGATGTCTAGACTTAAGCCTCAGCTCTCTTATCTTCTGTTTCCATATCTGCTGCTAATTTCTCACCTGCTGCCTTAGCCTTACTTCTCTATTTGCATGATTTATTCCTGCTACACATTTTTTCCATCTCTGTTGCAATATTTTCCGTGCCCCCTGCTTACTTTCTTTCTTTCTTTTTTTTGAGATGGAGTCTCGCTCTGTGGCCCAGGCTGGAGTGCAGTGGTGCGATCTCAGCTCACTGCAACCTCTGCCTCCCGGGTTCAAGCAATTCTCCTGCCTCAGCCTCCCAAGTAGCTGGGATTACAGGCACCCGCTCCCGCACCTGGCTAATTTTTTTTTTTTTTCTTGAGATGGAGTCTGGCTCTGTTGCCCAGGCTGGAGTGCCGTGGCATGATCTCGGCTCACTGCAACCTCTGCCTCCTGGGTTCACACCATTCTCCTGCCTCAGCCTCCCGAGTAGCTGGGACTACAGGGGCCCGCCACCACGCCCGGCTACTTTTTTTTGTATTTTCAGTAGAGACAGGGTTTCACTGTGTTAGCCAGGATGATCTCCATCTCCTGACCTCGTGATCTGCCTGCCTCGGCATCCCAAAGTGCTGGGATTACAGGCGTGAGCCACCGCACCCAGCCTCCTGTTTAATTCCTATAACTGCTACCCTTCTCCCACTCGCTGCCTCCTTTCTCTGCTTATAACCACATATGTCACATGTCCTGTGTCTATGCCCCCACTGCCCTGTCTGGCCACTCTGCAAATCATTTCCCCTACCTGCTGCCTTGTTTCTGTACTTGCTGCCACATTTCTCTTACCAACCATCTGCATCTCCCACTGTCTTTTCTTTCTGATGCTAATTCCTTCCACGGGATGCTTCTTTTTTGTTTTCAGACAGGGTCTCGCTCTGTTGCCCAGGCTGGAGTGCAGTGGTGTGAACATGGTTCACTATAGCCTCAACCTCCCTGGCTCAGTCAATCCTCCCACCTCACCTCCTACAGGCGTGGGCCACCATGCCAGGCTGATTTTTTAATTTTTTGTGGAGATGGGGTCTCACTCTGTTGCCCAGGCTGATCGTGAACTCCTGCGTTCAAGCAGTTTTCCTGCTTAGCCTCCCAAAGTGTTGAGATTAGAAGTGTGAGCCACCTAAAGCAGGCCCTTTTTTATTTCCAGAGACAGGGTCTTGCTCTGTCCTCCAGCCTGGAAGGGAGTGGTGCAATTACGGTTCACTGAAGCTTCGATCTCCCAGGCTCAAGCAATCCTCCCACCGCAGCTTCCCACGTAGCTGGGACCACAGGCACAAGGTATCACATCCCGGCTAATTTTTAACTTTTTTGTAAGGACAGGGTTTCACCATGTTGCCCAGGCTGGTCTCAAACTCCTGGCCTCAGCCTACCAAAGTGCTGGGATTACAGGCGTGAGATACTGCACCCAGCCTGTAATGATTCTCTTACTGTTCATGCTGCCACTTTTCTTCCCCATGATGCCTTGTTTCTGTTCCTTTCATCACATATCTGTCACCTGCGACCTCTTTCCTCTATCCATAGGCCCATTTTGTAGTCCACAGCCTCCTTCCTTCCTTCCTTCCTTCCCTCTCTCCCTCCTTCCCTCCCTCTCTCCTTTTTCTTTCTTTCTTCCATTTTTTTTTGTTCGTTTTTGTTTTTGACAGGGTCTCACTCCGGTTGCCCAGGCTGGAGTGCAGTGGTGCAATCATGGCTCACTGGGCTGGGCGCGGTGGCTCACGCCTGTAATCCTAGCTCTTTGGGGGGCCGAGGCGGGCAGATTGCCTGAGCTCAGGAGTTTGAGACCAGCCTGGGCAACATGGTGAAACCCTGTCTCTACTAAAATACAAAAAATTAGCCGGGCGTGGCAGCATGTGCCTGAGGTCCCAGCTACTTGGGAGGCCGAGGCAGGAGAATTGCTTGAACGCGGGAGGCGGAGGTTGCAGTGAGTCGAGATTGTACCACTGCACTCCAGACTGAGTGACAGAGTGAGATTCTATCTGAAAAAAAAAAAAAAAATTATGGCTCACTACAGCCTCCACATCCCATCCTCCCACCTCAGCCTCCTGAGTAACTGGGATCACGGGCACGCACCATCATGCCTGGCTAATTTTTTGTATTTTTAGTAGAGACAGAGTTTCGCCATGTTGCCCAGGCGGGTCAGGAACTCCTGGGCTCAAGCTATCTTCTCACCTCGGCCTCCCAAAGTGCTGGGATTCCAGGCATGAGCCACCGCCCTCGGCCACGCCACACATTTCTAACATAGCCCATCCTCTGTCCGTGCCCCAGGGCTGCATTTTTCTAGCCACTGCCGTGTTTCTAAGACTTGCTGTCTCACTTCTGCCTCTGCCACATTTCTCCAGTTGGCTGTTTTCCTCCCTGAGACCATGGCTTTGGTTCTGGGCCTGCTGCCACAGCAGTGGAGAAGCAGCCCCGCTCCTCGCCGACATGGCTTTTTGCTGCCTGGAGCCTCGCTCTGAGGTCCCTCCCCCTCCCAGCTGTTGTCTGCCCTTTTGCTGGGGGGGGCTATTCTTAGGCCCCCAGCACGTGGGAAGCAGCTGCCCTCAGGAAGGGACTGGGCTGTTCTGGGTTCCCTTAGGGACACAGTCGGACCTGAATGGATTCCAGACCCCACCCCAAACCAGAGGCTGTGAATGAGTAAAGGAACTACAGTGCCTCTCCATCCCCAGCCTGGACCTGTCTGTCCCTTAGCCCTGCCGCCTGATGGCTTTCTCCTTGGACAACAGCGTGTCTCTTTCCGTCTTCACCCTGGGGCCCTGGAACTCCCCCTCCTCTCTAATCCCTGATCTGCCCATCTCAGACTCTGTCCTGTGGGTCTGTCCACTGACCTCTCCTCTCTTCCCCGATATTCCATGCTTCTCTCTCCTTCTAGGACTGACTTTCTGAAACATCTGGC
Organism: Pan paniscus; assembly: GCF_029289425.2. Lineage (NCBI taxonomy): Eukaryota > Metazoa > Chordata > Mammalia > Primates > Hominidae > Pan > Pan paniscus. The sequence goes on from NC_073269.2 coordinate 55,096,207, forward strand.
GGCCTCTCTTCTGTCCCCAGTCTATTACTCTTGCCTGTGGCTCCATCCACCCTTCTCCCTTGGTCTGCCTGTCCCCCTCACTCTCCAAGCTTGGCTGTTAGTAACAATAATGACGATGATCATAACAATGACAATCACCGCCCACACACTGTGCTACCTTCATGCCAAGAACTCTACTAACCACTTTATCCTTATTAACTGTTTCCTCCTCCCAGCACCGCTAGAAGGTAGATGCTATTAGCATGTCCATTAGCCAAGGACACACAGGCAGCAAGTGGAGGGTGAACTTGAACTTCAGGCTCCAGAATCCTGCTCCTTCCTGACCTCAGGCCCACTTCTCCCCAGCTCTGCCTGGCTGGCTGGCATTCTTTTCTGAGACAGAGTCTCGCTCCGTCGCCCAGGCTGGAGTGCAGTGGCCCAATCGCAGCTCACTGCAACCTCCGCCTCCCGGGTTCAAGCGATTCTCCTGCCTCAGCCTCCCGAGTAGCTGGGATTACAGGCACCCGCCACCACACCCAGCTAATTTTTGTATTTTTGGTAGAGATGGGGTTTCGCCATGTTGACCAGGCTGTCTTTCGATCTTGCTCTCTTTCTCTCTGGGTCTGAGGACCTTGGCCTCTTGGATCTCCGTCTCAGTCTGTCTCATACTTGCCATCTGTCTGTCCATTCGCCCATGTCTGGGATCCACCCACCCACTTCCAGGCCCTGCATCTGTCTGGGTGTCCTATCACGCCTCCTTCCTGTGTCCAAGCCTGCCTCACTCTCTGGCTGGGGCTGTCCACCCTGCACCCTCTCCGTCTGTGGCTCCCACCCCGATGGCAGGCTGTCCACCCGCTTCTGCCCTGGGCTGGGCCATGTCCCACCTTGCAGCCCTTGCTGTTCATGGAATCCAGTGTCCTCTTCAGGGCCGGGGTGGGGGCCTCCAGCAGTTCCACCTGGGTCCTCACGCCCTGCTCCGTGTACGGCCCCACCAGGAAGTAGTTGTCGCCCCATTCGTCCCCTGTCACCTTCGCCTTCGTCTGCAGCACCGTGTAGATGCCACCCACTGTGGGCCCAAGCGTGTGAGGGCAGGCCCCGGCCGAGGTCCATAGTTCTGGGGCCTGGGGTGGGGTGGGCCGGGGATGTAGGGGGCACTCAGGCCCCAGACCTCTAGCTCAGGGGGAAGAGGGGACTGGGAGCCCATAGTTTGGAGTAGGGGTTGGAAGCTTGGATGAGGGGAACAGGAGGGCTGGAGGGCAGTCCTCCTGGGTCTAAGGGAGAAGGGGGCTGGGGTCAGGACCCTGAAGGAGGAGGGGGCTCAGGCTAGACTTCTGGGTCTGAGAGAGAAGGTGCTGGGTGCCGGGACCCCTTGGTCTGAAGGAATTAGGCACTGGGGCTCTAAGGATGGCAGAGCTGAGGACTGACTACCTGGACTCAGGTTCCTGAGTTCCCAGCTCACAGGAGCTGGGTTTAAATCTCAGCCAGGCTCCAAAACCCAGTGAGGGAGACCCCCTCATGGCCAATCCAGCTTCTCACCATTGCCCAAGAGAAGCCTGCATGGTCATTCCCTGCCCCCAGGGACCTTGCTGACCTGCCTCCCAATTTCCTCTCCCTGACTAGGGACACCAGCATGCAGGGCTCTGCCTCTCCCATGACCCCATCCCAGACCCAGGAGCCCCAGCCCCCAGCCTCCTCCCCTCCTGGAGCCCAGGCCCTGGCGATACCCGGCTGGGTGTTCACGGGCCCCCTCTCCTCCTGGGAGACACAGTCCCTTTCTCCTCCAAGACCCAGCAAAGCAACCCCCCAGACCCTGCTCTTTGAGGTGTGAGATTGGCTTGTTCCTGGGGGTTTCAGCCCCAGCCTTCTCCAAGGCCAGAACCTCAGCTTTCTGAAGCCCAAGACACAGAAATGCAGGCTCCTAGCCCCTCCCATCCTAGGGCCCAGCCTCTGACTAACTTAGGACTTCCCAGCCTTCCCCTATTCCAGTACGCATGTGTCCCAGGCCATGGGCTCCTCTACTCCTAGGAACTAATAGCTCAGGCCCTCAGCTCCTTCAAAGCCCAGGCATTCAGGCCCGCAAGCCTCTCTGACCCTAGGATCTAAGGATTACAGTCTCCAGCCCGTCCCATCTTTATTCTTAAGCAGCCAGGTCCTCAGGTCCTCCCACCGTCGCTCAGGCCTCCTATCTCCCAGTCAGCTCTCTCTCAAATCTGGAGTTTTATCCCCTAGACCATGCTGTTAGGGTCATAGGTCTGAAACCCCGGCAGCTTCCCAGGTTTGCACGCAGAAATCCCATCCCCCCATCCCCTTCCCTGTTCAGGACCCAGGTATCTAGTCTCTCGGAAGCCTGCCTCCAGGACCTAGGAGTCTCATTTTAGCGCCCTCTTCCCTAGGACCCAGAACCCGGGCTTCCAGCCTCCTTTCATCTTAAGTCAAACGAACCATCCCTCTCCCACCCACCTCCGGCTTCCCAGCCCCTCCTCAAGGACACAGGAGTCACAGCCTCCTTGCCCAGGTCACAAGGGTTCCCCTAGTAGCCCCGTCCTCCTACAACTCAGAGTTCCGGGCCCCCATCCACTACTGTCCTTCTCGTCAAGGGCCCCGACGCCTGGCGTGCTCACCCTTGTTAGCCACCTCCCAGGCCACTTCGAAGAGCACCGCGTTCTCCAGGTCGAATTCATCCTCCCAGTCCTCCAGTCCTGGCAGTGAGGACATGGACAAAGTGCGGTTTAAAGGCATGGCTGGCGCAGGAAAGGGGGCTCCGGGGATGTCCAGGTAGGGACGCCGGAGGTGTCTAGGGAATGCACCAGGTAGGGTGCGGGGCCGAGTAGCTGGTGCCCGACGGGAAGCTTGCAAGACGCTCGGCTTCCTATTGCAAGACCGCACCCCTGCCCCGAAGCGTTGGGACCTAGGCAGAAGGCGGCCGCAGCGTCACTGAGCCCACTGGCGCCCCTGCAGTGAAACCTCGCAGCCGCCAGGAGGCGGTGGCCGCCCCCCCAGCCAGCGCCATTGGTCCACGCCCGGGGGCGGGGATTTCCGCGTGTCCTCATTGGTGGAACGGGTTGGAGTCGCTGTGTCCCGGCCCCGCCTCGGCCGTGAGACCTCCAGGGGGCGGAGCTTGCCGCTGCGCTTTACGGAAATGATTGGCCTTCAGCTCTGTCAATCGAGCGGGAGGCCTCAAAGTGGGGAGGAGGAGGAGGGTGGGATAAAGAGGAAAGGAGCGTGGAGGACGTGTGGTTACTCAAAGAACAGCTAAGAATTTTGCAATCGGCCTGAGCGGGGCGGTGGTGGGGTTGAGCAAAAGGAGGAGGAGCCAGGAGACATTGGGAATGGACCCAGGAGTTCCGGACACCCGTCTTCCAGCGCAGCCTCGGTGGGAGGGCGGGGCCTAAGGTCCCGCCACGCCCCCACAATATTTACATATTTATGAGGAACCATCGAGATCTTTGAAGAACCAGCTAGCCTAGAGGAGCCAGAACATCTCGCTCCTTGCGCGTTTCCGTTTCCGCTAGGACTCTGGCGGTTGGTGAGCATCATGGCAACCGTTGTAAGTGTGGGTGCATGGAGGGTGAGGAGCGAGCTAGCAGTCTCGAGTTTGAGAGAGGAGGATGCTGGAGGCCCTGACTCCTGGGTCTGAGGGAGGAGGGATCTGGGGGTTCAGACTCCTGGGTCTGAAGGAGGAGGAAGCTCGGCCTCCCAGATCTGGGGGAGAAGGGGACATGGGGGCTGGACTTCTGGATCTGAGGCGGGGAGGGGGCTGGGATCCCAGAATCTCAGGTCTGGCCCCATCATGCTATAGGAACTCCAACTTTCAAAATCCTCTTGGCGCAACGGCCGGTTCCGCAGTCCTTGGCGCCAGTGTGTGATGAGGAGGGTTGTAGGACCTTGCGCTTCGAGCCATTTGGGAGCCTTGGATTGTTAGTGGTGCCAATGGCACTTGAGTTCCAAGCTGGAAGCACAGGCAGGTACCTGTTCAGTGTGTCTGAGAGCGCGAGGGCGCCTAGTGAGCCTTTAGTGGGAAGAAATTGTCGAGGAACAAGAGAGTCTTAGTGGAGAGGACTGAAGGATTAGGGACCCAGAAATCGGGATCTTTTCATGCTACCGTTTTGGCCATTTTCATATTTCCAGTATTTCACACGGGCTACGTCTCAGTGTAAATGCTCAATAAATTATCACTTGAATATTTGAATGAATGAATACATGTGAATGAAGGAGAGGCCAGGAAACTTGGCCTGGCACCTGCTCAATTACCTGAATAAAGAAGTGATTTTGGCCTGGCGTGGTGGCTCATGCCTATAATCCCAGCACTTTGGGAGGCCGAGGCGGGCGGATCACTTCAGGTCAGGAGTTCGTGGCCAACATTGCGAAACCCCGTCTCTATTAAAAATACAAAAATTAGCCAGGTGTGGTGGTGCAGGCCTGTAATCCCAGCTACTCAGAAGGCTGAGGCAGGAGAATCGCTTGAACCTGGGAGGCAGAAGTTGCAGTGAGCCAAGATCGCGCCACTGCTTTCCAGCCTGGGCGACAAAGCGAGACTCTGTCTCCAAAAAAAAAAGGTAATGTGACCTGAACTTAGGGACTGGGCTGGGCTTACAGGTGCCTCAGTTTCCATGATGAGCCCAGTCAAGATGGAGGAAGGGAGGGGGAGAAAGTTGTTGGTAGCTGGGGATGAGGTTTGAGTCTGTTGCTGTCACCAGGGCAAGGAGGAGGAGGGGGTGGATAGGCTAGTAGAAGAGGAAGGCTATGACCAGAACTACCGTGGAGAAAGTATTGGAAGTATGAGGGGACGGTGGGTGCTGAGTTTTGAAATGACCTTGGTTTTCATGGGACCAGCGGGCAGCAAGGTTTTGGAGAGACTTATGATGAAAGAGAAAGTCTTTATAGGAGACAGTCCTTGGTAAGGGGCCTGTTTATGTTGAGAGAGCTACATTTGGGATTCCTGGATTCATGTCTTTTTTGTGGGGCGGGGATGCCTAGTCTTCTGCTTGTAGTCTGGGGGTAATGTTCTATGCTCCTGGGTTCCAGCTTCCTATAGGAGACAGTAGGTGGGAAGGTTCACACAGTGACAGGGAAAGCTTGTGACCATTGATGGCCAGAAAGTCTAAATGATTGGCTCCAGAGGGAGGAGGCTTCCTCTGGGCTGGATAACTGCATGTCCTCTCTGGGGGAAGAAGAGAAGAAAGACCTGTGGGCTGGGCACAGTGGCTCACGCCTGTAATCCCACACTTTGGGAGTCCGAGGTAGAAGGATTGCTTGAGCCCAGGAATTTAAGACTAGCCCTGGCAACATAGCGAAACCCTGTCTCTACAAAAAAATAAGAAAATTAGGCCGGGTGCGGTGGCTCACACCTGTAATCCCAGCACTTTGGGGGGTCGAGGCGGGCAGGTCATGAGGTCAGGAGTTTGAGAGCAGCCTGGCTAATATGGTGAAACCCCGTCTTTATTAAAAATACAAAAAAAATTAGCCGGGCGTGGTGGCACATGCCTGTAGTCCCAACTACTCTGGAGGCTGAGGCAGGAGAATTGCTTGAACCCGGGAGGCGAAGGTTGCAGTGAGCTGAGATCGCGCCACTGCACTCCAGCCTGGGTGACAGAGTAAGGCTGTGTCTCAAAAAAAAAGAAAAGAAAAGAAAAGAGAAGAGAAGAAAATTAGCCAAGTGTGGTGGGACACACCTGTAGTCCCAACTACTTGGGAGACTGAGGTGGGAGGATTGCTTGAGCCTGGGAGGTGGAGGCCACAGCAGTCCAGCCTGGGTGACAAAATGAGATCTTGTCTCAAAAAAAAACACAAACCTGTGGGAAGGAAGGAGACTTGGGGATGGGTGGCCTCCGTTAGCATGCTAGCTTCTTAGGCTTCCTTTTCCTTATTAGAAATTATGAACTATTCCAAAGTGTCAGAAAATAATGTAACAGACATGCAAAGATCCACCATCCAGGATTGTTTTTTTGTTTTTTCTTTTTTTCAAGACAGAGTCTCACTCTGTCTCCCAGGCTGGAGTGCAGTGGTGTGATCTTGGCTCCCTGCAGCCTCTGCCTCTCTCCCATGTTCAAATGATCCTCCTGCCTCAGCCTCCTGAGTAGCTGGGACTACAGGTGCGTGTCACCACGCCCAGCTAATTTTTGTATCTGTGTGTGTGTGTGTGTGTGTGTGTGTGTGAGTGATAGAGTCTTGCTCTGATGCCCAGGCTGGAGTGCAGTGGCGCGATCTCTGCTCGCTACAACCTCCGCCTCCTGGGTTCAAGCAATTCTCCTGCCTCAGCCTCCCAAGTACCTGGGATTACAGGCACCTGCCACCATGCCTGGCTAATTTTTTGTATTTTTAGTGTAGACTGGGTTTCACCATGTTGGCCAGGCTAGTCTCGAACTCCTGACCTCAAGTGATCCACCTGCCTTGACCTCCCAAAATGCTGGGATTACGGGCGTGAGCCACCGTGCCTGACCTAATTTTTGTATTTTTAGTAGAGACAGGGTTTCACCATGTTGGCCAGGCTGGTCTCGAACCCCTGACCTCAAGTGATTTGCCTGCTTCAGCCTCCCAAAGTGCTGGTATTACAGGTGGGAGCCACTACGCCCAGCCTGTTTTTTTTTTTTTCTTAATAGCTTTATTGAGATAGAATTCACGTACTACATAATTCACCCATTTAAAGTATACAGCTCAGTGTTTTCTAGTATATTCACAGAGTTGTGCAGCCATTTCCACAGTCAATTTTAGAACATTGTCATCACCCCAAAAAGAAACCCCATGCCTCTTACCTGTCACCGCTACGCCTTCCATACCTCCCATCTTCAGTTCTAGGCAGCCACTAATCTTTCTCTGTATATGGATTTGCCTATTGTGGCTACTTCATATAGATGGAATCATACCATATGTGTCTTTCGTGTGTGGCTTCTTTCAGTCAGTATAATGTTTTCAAAGTTCATCCACGTTGTAGCATGTATCAGAACTCCATTCCTGGCCGGGCGCAGTGGCTCACGCCTATAACCCCAACGCTTTGGGGTGCCAAGGCAGGTGGATCACCTGAGGTCAGGAGTTCAAGACCAGCCTGGCCAACATGGTGAAACCCCATCTCTACTAAAAAATACAAAAAAAAATTAGCCAGGTGTGGTGGCGGACACCTGTAATCCCAGCTACTTGGGAGGCTGAGGCAGAAGAATCACTTGAACCCAGGAAGCAGAGGTTGTAGTGAGCCAAGATTGCGCCATTGCACTCCAGCCTAGGTGACAGAGTGAGACTCTGTCTCAAAAAAAAAAAAAGTAAAGAAAAAAGAACTCCATTCCTTTTTATGACTGAATAATATTCCTTTGCACAAATAGACCATGTTTTATTTCGCCATTCATCAGCTGATGGACATGTGGGTTGTTTCTATCTTTTGGCTGTTGTGAATAGTGCTGCCATGAACACTCGTGTCCATGTTTTGTGTGGACCTCTGGGGGGGTCCTGAATTGTCCCGGGTGGTGTTTACTCACCTCCCTCCCCCATGTGAGAAGGGGTGGTAGCTGGCTCCTCTCTGTGGAGAACTGTCAACATGGGAAGCCTCGGTATATTCTTGTTGAATGAGCTCAGCACTTTAGAGTATCACTTAGCAAACCACAGACATTGAGTCCCGAGGTGAACAAGAGAGACACAGGCCGTGCCCTTCATGGGACTCATGTCCACTGGAGCAGAGAATATTGATCCATCCATCTCCCTCAGGAATGTGAGATCACACAGGGAGATCGGGCTCCCAGGGAGGCCTTTCATCTGTCTGAATGTCTAGAGGTCCTAGAACTAGCCCGGCAGGGGTGTTGGTCAGAAAGGGCCTCCCCTAGGGGGCAGCACTTGATCTAATTCAGTGAGAGGGCAGGGAGAGCAGTCTGGACTCAGGGGCCAGCATGTGCAAGGCCTGGTGGTTGAGAACTGGGGCCGCCTGGTACAAGGGATGCTGGGAAATTAGCAGGGGCCAGAGCATGTCCAGCTCCATGCCTGCTCCTCATTGGTGTCTGTCCTTATGGAGCTCACAGTTATTAGAAATGGGGAGGACTTGTCTGGGCACGGTGGTTCACACCTGTAATCCCAGCACTTTGGGAGGCCTTGGTGGGCAGATCACTTGAGGTCAGGAGTTCGAGACCAGCCTGGCCAACCCCAGTAGAGATGGGCGAAACCCCATCTCTATTAAAAATACAAAAAAAATTAGCCAAGTGTGGTGGTGTGCGCCTGTAGTCCCAGCTACTCAGGAGGCTGAGGCAGGAGAATCGCTTAAACCCAGGAGGCGGAGGTTGCAATGAGCTGAGATCGGGCCACTGCACTCCAACCTGGGCGACAGAGCAGACTCCGTCTCAAAAAATAAAAATAAAAAAAAGAAATAGGGAGGACTTAGCCGGGCACAGTGGCTCATGCCCATAATCCCAGCACTCTGGGAGGCCAAGGCTGGTGTATCACTTGAGGCCAGGAGTTTGAGACCAGCCTGGCCAACATGGCAAAACCCCATCTCTACTAAAAATACAAAAATTAGCCGGGTGTGTTGATGCGCGCCTGTAATCCCAGCTAGTCAGGAGGCTGAGGCAGAGAATTTCTTGAACCCAGGAGGCGGAGGTTGCAGTGAGCCGAGATTGGGCTACTGCACTCCAGCCTGGGTGACAGAGCGAGACTTCATCTCAAAAAAAAAAGAAACAGGGAGGATTTCATTCATTCACCAAATAACCAAATATGTGCTGGACCCTGAGGACCAAGCTGTCGATGAGACAGACAGTCCTTGTCTTCCTGGGACTCAACCAACCAGCCATTAGGCAGTGACAGGCAAGAGGGGTGGGGGTGACTGGTGCCTGTCCCATCGCCTGCCTGTGAGGGGAAGGAGTGGAAAGGACCATCTCATGGGAGGGACAGAGGAGGGGTTGGTGAAAGCTGGGACCACACTAGTCCTCTGACACATCTTCTTGCACCCCCAGACAGCCACAACCAAAGTCCCGGAGATCCGTGATGTAACAAGGATTGAGCGAATCGGTGAGTGAGTTGGGTCAGGAATAGGACCTAAGCCCTGCCTGCCATGTGCCCTGACAGAGCAAACCTATTGAGGACCCCTAAGATGGAGAGGGAGGTGGCCTGCACATCAACTGTGCCCCCACTACCATTCCCCCACTCGCCCTGTCTAATGGGGGAGGAGGATCCTCAGTTCCAGAGTTGGGTCAGATGATGCACTGGAGACCAGGCTGCTATCCTGGCTATCCTGGTGGGGTTCCCGGGTATGTTTGCCTGGAAGTCATAGATATTTACTGGGTGCTTTACTGGGTTTGGCCTCGTATACCCAGTACACACTGTGGGGTGAGTTTCCTGAGGGCAGGGACAAGGTCTGTGTCATTCCTAGCTGTGTCCCTAGCACAGTACCTAACAGAGCAGATGATCAAGAGATAACCATCGAATGCACGAGTTTGCGTCCTGTGGAACCCTCGCAGTAGCCGCATGAGGTGCATATTGTAACTGTTAGCTGAGGGAACTGATTTTCAGGACAGCTAAATCACTGGCCCCGGCTCACACAGAGCAGGAAGTTGAGACGCAGTGAGGCCAGCAGGGTGCGCTCTCACAAAGAGCTTTACCGGCAGGGAAGTGACCGCATTCATTCATGCAGCAGGCCCGCTGATTCAGGGCATCCGAGAAAGGCAGTAAGGGCTTCTGGCTGTGAAGATGGGTTTTAGAAGCCCAGTGCTGGATTCCTGGAGCTTAGCTCTGCCACTTTCCCACCATGTGGCCAGGGACTAGTTCCTCTCTGTGCCTCAGTTTCCTTATCTGCAAGATGAAGCTAAGATAGTTTACCTCATCAGTTAATGTAAGATTCAGTAAGGTAGTTCATATAAAGCATTTTGGGTCTGTGTGCCAACACTGTTTCATCTATTAAAAGTGCCGGGGCACTGGGTGCAGTGGCTCATGCCTGTAATCCCAGCACTTTGGAAGGCCAAGGTGGGCGGATCACCTGAGGTCAGGACTTTGAGACCAGCCTGGCCAACATGGTGAAACCTCGTCTCTACTAAAAATACAAAAATTTGCTGGGCGTGGTGGCGCGTGCCTGTAATCCCAGCTACTCGGGAGGCTGAGGCAGGAAAATTGCTTGAACGAGGAGGTGGAGGTTGCAGTGAGCCAAGATCATGCCATTGCACTCCAGCCTGGGTGACAAGAGTGAAACTCTGTCTCTCAATAAATAAATAAATAAAAGTGCCGAGACTGGGTGCTGTAGCTCACGCCTGTAATCCCAGCACTTTGGGAGGCCGAGGCGGGTGGATCACCTGAAGTCAGGAGTTTGAGACCAGCCTGACCAACATGGTGAAACCCTGTCTCTACTAAAAATACAAAAATTAGCCAGGCATGGTGGTGCATGCCTATAGTCCCAGCTACTAGGGAGGATGGCTTGAACCTGGGAGGCAGAGGTTGCAGTGAGCCAATATCGTGCCACTGCACTCCAGCTTGGGTGACAGAGTGACTCCATCTCAAAAACAAACAAAAAGTGCCAAGTATGGCCGGGCATGATGGGTCACGCCTGTAATCCTAGCACTTTGAGAGGCGGAGTCAAGAGGACTGCTTGAGTCAGGAGTTCAAGACCAGCCTGAGTCACATAGTGTGATCCTGTTTCTAAAAAAAAAAATCAAAAAATTAGCCAGCAGTGGTGGTCCATGCCTGAGTCCCAGCTACTTGGGAGAACTGCTTGAACCAAGGAGGTTCAGGATGTGGTGAGATGTGACTGCACCATGCACTCCAGCCTGGGCGACAGAGTGAGACGCTCTCTCAAAAAATAAAAATAAAAATTTTTTTTTTTTTTTTTGGAGACGGAGTCTCGCTCTGTCGCCCAGGCTGGAGTGCAGTGGCGCAATCTCAGCTCACTGCAAGCTCTGCCTCCCGGGTTCACGCCACTCTCCTGCCTCAGCCTCCCGAGTAGCTGGGACTACAGGCGCCCGCCACCATGCCCGGCTAATTTTTTGCGTTTTTAGTAGAAACGGGGTTTCCCCGTGTTAGCCAGGATGGTCTCGATCTCCTGACCTCATGATCCGCCCGCCTCGGCCTCCTAAAGTGCTGGAATTACAGGCATGAGCCACCGCGCCTGGCCAAAAAACAATAAAAAATTAAAAAAAAAAAAAAAAAGGATGGAGAGCCAAGCACCACTTGTGAGCTGAGGACCCAGTAGAGACTAGCTGCACCCAGGAGCCTCCCTTGGGGTGCTCACAGTCAAGCACTGGGGTCAGCAAATCTTTATTTTATTTTATTTTATTTTTTGAGACGGAGTCTTATTCTGTCCCCCAGGCTGGAGTGCAGTGGCGCAATCTTGGCTCACTGCAAGCTCCACCTCCCGGGTTCACGCCATTCTCCTGTCAGCCTTCCGAGTAGCTGGGACTACAGGCGCCTGACACCACGCCCGTCTAATTTTTTATATTTTTAGTAGAGACGTGGTTTCACTGTGTTAGCCAGAATGGTCTCTATCTCCTGACCTCGTGATCCGCCTGCCTCGGCCTCCCAAAATGCTGGGATTACAGGCGTGAGCCACCACGCCCGCACCCTAGCAAATCTTTCTTAAAGGGTCAGATGGTAAATCCTTCCTCTGTTGAAACTACTCAACTCTCCTCTTGCAGTGCGAAGGCAGCCACAGACAGTATATAAATGGCAGTGTTCCAATACAAAGATTTTTTGGTTGGTTTTTTGTTTTTGTTTTTTTTTGAGATGGAGTCTCACTGTGTTGCCCAGGCTGGAGTGCAGTGGGGCGATCTCAGTTCACTGCAACCTCCACCTCCCTGGTTTAAGTGACTCTCATGCCTCAGCCTCCCGAGTACCTGAGACTACAGGTGCATGCCACCACGCTAGGCTAATTTTTGTATTTTTTAGTAGAGACGGGGTTTCACCATGTTGGCCAGGCTAGTCTCGAACTCCTGACCTCAGGTGATCTGCTTGCCTCTGCCTCCCGAAGTGCTGGGATTATAAGCGTGAGCCACCGCACCCAGCTCCAATAAAATTTTATTTGCAAAAACAGGTGGCTGGCCTCCAGGCTGAGGTTTGCTCAACCCTCATCTAATGTAAAGCATGGGAATCCCATCTTCCCCTCTCGCTGGCTGTGTGGCTGGGGCATGGGACCTAACCTCTCTGAGCTCCCTCCCCATTCATATCAATAGGTTCTGGGACTGTTGCCATTTTGATACTCAGAAGTGCTTTCAGGGTGATAGCAGCCAGGGCTCTTGTTTCATTTTATTTTGTTTTACTGAGACAGGTCTTGCTCTGTCATCCAGGCTGGAATGCAGTGGCACAATCTTGGCTCACTGCAACCTCCGCCTCCCAGGTTCAAGCAATTCTCCTGCCTCAGCCTCCTGAGAAGCTGGGATTACAGTCGTCTGCCACCATGCCCAGCTAATTTTTGTATTTTTAGTGGAGACAGGGTTTCACCATGTTGGCCAGGCTGGTCTCGAACTCCTGACCTCCAGTGATCCGCCCGCCTCGGCCTCCCAAAGTGCTGGGATTATAGGCAGGAGCCACTGCGCCCGGCCCCAGCCAGGGCTCTTTTTTTGCAGGATCATATGGAATAAACTGAGAACATGTGGGTGCTGTGTAAACCATAAACATGAAGTAATTGTGATCATTAGCCCTTGTGGTTAGTTCTTAGTACAATTATGTGCTTAATGAGGCCTCAGTGACTTTTGTTTAACTAGGATGCATCCTCAGAGCAGCTCCAGTTCATTGAGCATTTACCACATTCAGCCATCTTCCTAGGGAGGTGCCAATTTGGGATATCCTTCCCATGTGCCCCTTCATTCCCCCAACCCCTGCTCCCTACTCCCACCCACCCCTTTGACATAGAAGGAAACCAGGGCTCAGAGGGGTCAGGCCACATGTGCAGCAAGCTGGCTAGTAACTGAGTCTTTGTTCTTTCCCTTCATGTAGGTGCCCACTCCCACATCCGGGGACTGGGGCTGGACGATGCCTTGGAGCCTCGGCAGGTAGAGCAGAGGAGGCTGGGGTGTGAGGGCCTCTCCATGAAGGTCTTGGGTAGTGGGTACCCAGGGCCCTGGGGAGTGTGGGGACTATGTTATGGTCTTCTGGACCTTTGGCTACATACCCATAAACTTCAGCCACATGTGGGTTTTCTTGGTACTAAAGAATTGATTAGGCTAGGTGTGGTGGCTCATGCCTGTAATCTCAGCACTTTGGGAGGCCAAGGTGGGTGGATCACCTGAAGTCAGAGTCAAGACCAGCCTGACCAACATGGTGAAACCCTGTCTCTACTAAAAATAAAAAAATTAGCCGGGCATGATGGTGCATGCCTGTAATCCCAGCTACTCGAGAGCCTAAGGCAGGAGAATTGCTTGAACCTGAGAGGTGGAGGTTGCAGTGAGCCAAGATTGTGCCACTGCCCTCCAGCCTGGGTGACATCTCGGAAAAAAAAAAAAAAGAATTGGGAGTGGGTAGCAATTGCTTTGCCACCTTAAAAAAAGTTAGACTGGGTGCAATGGCTCACACTTGTAATCCCAATACTTTGGGAGGCTGAGATGGGAAGATTGCTTGAGCCTAAGAGCTTGAGGCCAGCCTGGGTAACATAGTGACACCTCCTTTCTACAAAAAATTTTAAAAATTAGCTGGACATGGTGGTGCACATTTGTGGTCCCAGCTACTCAAGAGGCTGAGGTGGAAGGATCTCTTGATCCCTAGAGGTCAAGGCTACAGTGAGCCATGATCGTACCACTGTACTTCAGCCTGGGTGACAGAGCGAGATCTTGTCTCAAAAAAAAAAGGCAGGGAAAGCTTTTTTGGCTTTTCCTAGAAGTCCCAGGTAGTAATGTCTGCTTCCATCTCACTAGCCAGGATGTGGTAGAAATGCCATGGTAGCCCCACAGGAAATCACCTCATGTGCGCCTCCCACCCACAGGCTTCGCAGGGCATGGTGGGTCAGCTGGCAGCACGGCGGGCGGCCGGCGTGGTGCTGGAGATGATCCGGGAAGGGAAGATTGCCGGGCGGGCAGTCCTTATTGCTGGCCAGCCGGGCACGGGGAAGACGGCCATCGCCATGGGTAAGAAACCTCCCAGGGCAGGAACTCTCCTGTTTCCTGCTAAATAACTCCTCCTGTGTAAGTCAGGGTCAGGATGAGCCGCCTTTAACAGATGACCCAAAATGGCAGTGGCTTAAACACTCAGGATTCATTCTCGCCCATGGAAGAATCTAGAGGTAGGCCATTTGGGGCTTATTAAGCAGTTCCAGGAAGTCTTCCATCTTCCTGCCTCACCATCCTCTGCACTTGGTTCCAGTCAAGAGGACGCCATGTTCCAAGAGGGCTGCCAGAGCTCCAGCCTTCCCACTCATAACCCAGGCAGCAGGAAGAAAGGAGTTGCCATGAGGATGAACCCCCTCGAGTTGGCTTCCTTTAAACAGTCATTGGAAATCCTCCATGCTTCTGCTTATATCTCATTATCTCATTGACTAGAATGTAATCATATGATCACACTCTGCTTCAGGGGAGGCTGGCACATTAAATGTTTTTTAAAATTTCATAATTTGGACCATTTTTGCCTTAAGAAAATGAGGATTCTTCTGTTGGGCAAAAGGTTGTTGTAAAAATAAAAAATTAAAAAAAAAAAAACAGGAAAGAAAATGAGGGTTCTGGAACTAAGGAAGAAGGGGAAGGTGGGTATTGAGGAGTCACCCAGCAGTCTTTGTTGCAGTCCGCTAGTGGTTTATGATCTTTTCACTCCCAGCTGTTCCTCTTCTTCCTTGTTGAACTCCTATTTATCCTTCAAAACCCTACTTCAGCATCTCTGCCCCATTGAAGCTTTTCCTAACCCACTGCTCTTCCCACTCACTCCCACCTCTGTGCTGAGGCTGGGGCCAGGCAGGGAGAATCAGAGTAACAGCCAGGTCTTCAGTGAAGATAAAGCAGTGCCTGTTGGGGTGCTCGGACTGGACACTGTGGACCCATAGATGAGTTAGACCAAGGCCTGACTTCAAAGAGCTTCTGGTCTGGAGGAGGTGGTCGTGGACACGATCCCTTCCAAGGCGACATGTGTTACAATGCAGGTAGCATGTGACAGAGGAGGCTCCTGACCTTGGTAGGAAAACGGGACATGTGGTGGCATTTGTTGCTAGAGGCTTCCAGAGAAGCGGATACCTGAGCTAAGCCTAGTAGGATGGCCAGGAGGCTCCTGGGCGGACACTGGGGACAGCATGTCCAGGCCCAGAATGTGGCACACACAGTAACTTCCTTCCCTCCATCCTGTCTGCTTTCCTACTCTTCTTCATTTTTTTTTTTTTTTTTTTTTGAGACAGTTTCACTCTGTCGCTCAGGCTGGAGTGCAGTGGTGTGATCTTCGCTCACTGCAACCTCTGCCTCCTGGGTTCAAGTGATCCTCCTGCCTCAGCCTCCCAAGTAGCTGGGATTACAGATGTGTGCCACCACACCCAACTGATTTTTGTATTTTTAGTAGAAATGGGATTTCACCATGTTGACCAGGCTGGTCCCGAACTCCTGACCTCAGGTGATCCACCCGCCTGCCTCAGCCTCCCAAAGTGCTGGGATTACAGGCGGGAGCCTGTAGACTTTATTTTTTAGGCATGTTGTGACTGTGCCCGGCCTCGCCTTTCCTCTTCTTGTGTCTCCCGCAGGCCTCCTGCAGGCCAAACCCTGTGCTGGGCAGCACTGGGGTAAGGCTAGCCTCACCCTGGCGGGGACGCTTCTTAGTCTAGTGAAAGAGGCAGAGAGGACCCCTGGTGTCCCCAGATGGCATGGGCCGTGCTCGTCCACTCAGCCCTCAGCAGATACTTGCTGAGTTCTGTGATGAGGGCCATTGTGTATCCACAAAGAGGACTAAGAACAGGTCCCACTTGACACTGGGCAGGAGGGTGTGGTGTCAGCCTGTCTGAAAGGGCGTGCCCCACATTGGACCAAACCTTGTGGCCAGGGAACTGGAAGGAAAGGTCTGGCATTCAGAGCCATTGCTGGAGACAGACCTGCTTCCTGCCAGCCACCCCAGGCCACCGGCGGTAGAGCGTCCTGCCCTGTGCCAGTTTCAGGCTGTGCAACCGTGTTACTGCTGAGCACCAGTGCCTGCCTGCCTGCCTGCCCATAGTCGCTCCTAAGCAGGGTGTCATCCCATGCTGGCACGTGTTCTGTTATCATCCCCATTAGACAGAGGGGGAGACTGAGGCTCAGGGAGCAGTTCAGATCGCTCAAGATCCCATGGCGCCACCTGCACTTAAGTGGTGGATCTGGGATGGGAGCCGAGGCAGTCTGCCTTCATCACTTGTAGCTATCGTGTGGGCTCCTTGGCCTTCGTCCCTGGTCCCCTTCGCCCAGCTCTGAGGCTAAACAGCTCATAGAGGCTGGGAGACTGAGGCGTGGCGAGGTTCTAGGGTGTACCCTCTGGGCAATGTGGGATTCTAAGCCAGGCCTGCCGGAGCAACCTGCCCTGCCTGGCTTCTCACTCACTGTCTGCCTCATGGCTGAACCCCGCTCTCCAGTTCCCCCTCCCCAGCGCTCTGCTCAGCTCGGAGCCAAGTCCTTACATGTAGGATGGCACTGAACCCTCTTTCCTGGGGTGGGAGAAAAGCTAGTTTGCCACAGAGCAGGTGTCGGGGACCTGGTGCCAGAGCGGCTTCACCTACTCAGACTGCCTCCTTCCCAGGCATGGCGCAGGCCCTGGGCCCTGACACGCCATTCACAGCCATCGCCGGCAGTGAAATCTTCTCCCTGGAGATGAGCAAGACCGAGGCGCTGACGCAGGCCTTCCGGCGGTCCATCGGCGTTCGCATCAAGTAAGCGGGGGACCCGAGGCGGGTGCCAGACCCCAGAGCCTGGGAGCAACCCCGCACCCTGGGCGGCTCGTCCTTTGTCCCAGAGCTCATGGAAGGTTGTGATTCCCAAGGGCCCAGGTGTCAGGCTGTCTCCTCAGATCTGCTCTCTGGCTAGGGAGGAGACGGAGATCATCGAAGGGGAGGTGGTGGAGATCCAGATTGATCGACCAGCAACAGGGACGGTGAGTCTGTGTGAGTCTGTACCCTGCTGAGGCCACCTCCAGCGCCAGGGTTGGAGAGAGTAGATATCAGGTCTGCACTGAGGTCAGAATCCCATGGAATGTTCTAGCTGCAGACTAGAGCCATGTACATGCCTACAGTAGGAGGTCAGTTAACTTGACAATGGCTTATCCCCTTATGAGGGACATTATGGGCAATAGAAACTGAGGCGGTAAAATAATGAGAGAGATCTGTTAGTGAGTTCCCAACAGACCTCAAAACCCAACAGACTTCAAAACTCGTTCCGTGGCCGAAAGGCATGTCCTGTCCAGCTTACATGATACAGGTGATTTGCTCTCTCTTTTTTTTTTTGTTTTCGAGACAGAGTCTCCCTCTGTCCCCCAGACTGGAATGCAGTGGTGCAATCTCG
This sequence comes from Pan paniscus, assembly GCF_029289425.2. Classification (NCBI taxonomy): domain Eukaryota; kingdom Metazoa; phylum Chordata; class Mammalia; order Primates; family Hominidae; genus Pan; species Pan paniscus. Next base: position 55,113,558 of record NC_073269.2, read on the forward strand.
GCTCACTGCAACCTCTGCCTCCCGGGTTCAAGTGATTCTTCTGCCTCAGCCTTCCGAGTAGCTGAGATTACAGGTGCGTGCGTGCCACCACGCCCGGCTAATTTTTGTATTTTCAGTAGAGACGGGGTTTCACCATGTTGGCCAGGCTGGTCTTGAACTCCTGACCTCGTGATCTGCCCACCTTGGCCTCCCAAAGTGCTGGGATTACAGCCGTGAGCCACCATACCTGGCCTCTTTTTTTTTTTTTTTTTTACAATTTCTGTTTTCTCCTTTTTGCATAGCTGTGTTTTCTGATTTTGTGATCAACAAAAATACTTTTTATTTGGGTATAAAATAGGAATGTCAAAGTGTGACCTTTGGCAATTTTGCGAGACCTCGGGCCTATGTTGTTTTTGATAGACTTTATTTTTTAGGCATGTTGTTTGTTTACTATTTTTATTTTTTATTTTTATTTTATTATACTTTTTTTTTTTTTGAGATGGAGTCTTGCTCTGTTGCCCAGGCTGGAGTGCAGTGGCACAATCTCAGCTCACGGCAAGCTCTGCCTCACAGGTTCACGCCATTCTCCTGCCTCAGCCTCCTGAGTAGCTGGGACTACAGGCACCTGCCACCACGCCCGGCTAATTTTTTGTATTTTTAGTAGAGACGGGGTTTCACTGTGGTCTCGATCTCCTGACCTTGTGATCTGCCCGCCTTGGCCTCCCAAAGTGCTGGGATTACAGGTGTGAGCCGCTGCACCCTGCCTGTTTACTATTTTTATTGAGAGTTTTATTGAGTTTTGGCCAGGCGCAGTGGCTCACACCTGTAATCCCAGCACTTTGGGAGGCTGAGGTGGGCGATCACTTGAGATCAGGAGTTCGAAACGAGCCTGACTAACATGGTGAAACCCTGTCTATACTAAAAATACAAAAAGGCTGGGCGCGGTGGTTCATGCCTATAATCCCAGCACTTTGGGAGGCCGAGGCGGGTGGATCACCTGAGGTCAGGAGTTCAAGACCAGCCTGACCAACATGGTGAAACCCTGTCTCTACTAAAAATACAAAAAATTAGCTGGGAGTGGTGGTGGGTGCCTGTAATCCCAGCTACTTGGGAGGCTAAGGCAGGAGAATCGCTTGAATCTGGGAGGCAGAAGTTGCAGTAAGCCAAGATCACACCATTGCACTCCAGCCTGGGCAACAAGAGCGAAACTCCATCTCAAAAATAAATAAATAATAAAAACACAAAACAATTAGCTGGGTATGGTGGCACACATCTGTAATCCCAGCTACTTGGGAGGCTGAGGCAGGAGAACTACTTGAACCCGGGAGATGGAGGTTGGAGTGAGCCGGGATCACACCACTGCACTCCAGCCTGGGCGACAGAGCAAGACTCTATCTCAAAAAAAAAAAAAAAAAAAAAAAAGAGCTTTATTCACCAGGCGCAGTAGCTCACTCCTGTAATCCCAGCACTTTGGGAGGCCGAGGTAGGCAGATCACAAGGTCAGGAGATCGAGACCATCCTGGCTATCACAGTGAAACCCCATCTCTACTAAAAATACAAAAATTAGCCATGCGTGGTGGCGGGTGCCTGTAGTCCCAGCTACTCGGGAGGCTGAGGCAGGAGAATGGCGTGAACTCGGGAGGCAGAGCTTGCAGTGAGCCGAGATCACGCTACTACACTCCAGCGTGGGCGACAGAGCAAGACTCCGTCTCAAAAAAAAAAAGAACTTTATTGAGTTTTAATTGACATACAGAAAGCTGTACACATTGCAAGTGTCCAGTATGGTCCGTTGGGACATACATGTTCAGCCGCGGAGCCATCACCGCGTCAGGCTGGTGAGCGCACCGTATCTCTTCCCCGGAGAGCTTCCTTGTGTTGTGCCCATTTTGAAGCTGTGGAAGCAGAGGCCAGAGCAGAGCCAGAAGCTTATCAACACTGGGGGCACTGGGGCAACATCAGGGCCCTCTCTGAGCCCCATCCCTGGCTTGTCCCCACTCTCAGGGCTCCAAGGTGGGCAAACTGACCCTCAAGACCACAGAGATGGAGACCATCTACGACCTGGGCACCAAGATGATTGAGTCCCTGACCAAGGACAAGGTCCAGGCCGGGTGAGCAGTCAGGGGCCATGCCAGGCAGCCAGGGGGATGGGCGAGCTTGGGCCCATTCCTTTCCTTACCCTACCCCCCATCCCCCTGTAGGGACGTGATCACCATCGACAAGGCGACGGGCAAGATCTCCAAGCTGGGCCGCTCCTTCACACGCGCCCGCGACTACGACGCTATGGGCTCCCAGGTGCGGCCGGGACTCCCGGGATCCCCTCGCCCCTAGTACTGGGGTGTTTTCATCTCCTCCATCACCCCCTTGACCCATGGGGTCTGGATCTTCCTGTTACCCTGACTGTTTGTCCTGGTACTCCTGGGTCTTCCCTGTAACCCTAGGACAGCAGGGCCCCTCAGCCTGGCACTATAGCTTCGCATGGCCACATGTGGCCTGTGGCTTCTAAGGTCCTCCGGGAGCCCCCGTGACCCTCAGCGCTCTGGAATGTCCCTAGTCCTGACTACCTCCTGGGCCTGGGGTTTCCAGATGACCCCATTTAGCCTCCCAGCTCCATTTCCTGGAGCTCCAGTCTCCCCCAGACAGAGGGCTTTAGGGGCCCCCTTCATGCCCTTCCCTGCCCTGTCTCCTCCGTTCTTCCCCCACCCCCACCCCATAGACCAAGTTCGTGCAGTGCCCAGATGGGGAGCTCCAGAAACGCAAGGAGGTGGTGCACACCGTGTCCCTGCACGAGATCGACGTCATCAACTCTCGCACCCAGGGCTTCCTGGCGCTCTTCTCAGGTGAGGCCCCTCCTGCCCTGCCCTGCCCTGCCCCAGGCCTAGCAGCCTCCCTCGGGCTCCCTCTGTTCCTGAGCTCCGAGTGTGGCCCACTTGCTCCATGCTGTTTCCTGTAACTCCGGCCCGTGGCTGCCTCTGTTCTCCACCTGCAAGTCTGCTTCATCCCCACCCCTGCTGGTGCTGTGATGGGGGTGTGGCCCTGCCCTCTCCCCTCCTGTGTTCTCTGCCTCTGTTCCTCCTCTTTGGGGATGTTTCAGGCTCCTCATCCCTCCTTGCTTTGCTCCCCTTCCTCCATCCCTGGCATCATCCTTCTCTGTCTTAGCCACACTCTGGCCCTGGAACCCGCCTCCTCTCTGGCTTCCCTGATGCAACCTGTGCCTCCCATAGGTGACACAGGGGAGATCAAGTCAGAAGTCCGTGAGCAGATCAATGCCAAGGTGGCTGAGTGGCGCGAGGAGGGCAAGGCGGAGATCATCCCTGGAGTGAGGACCCAGGACATGGCCGGGGCAGGTGGTGGGGTGGAGGTGGGCCGGGGAAGTGGGGACGCGGGTGGTGACTCTCACACACACCCCAATCCAAGGTGCTGTTCATCGACGAGGTCCACATGCTGGACATCGAGAGCTTCTCCTTCCTCAACCGGGCCCTGGAGAGTGACATGGCGCCTGTCCTGATCATGGCCACCAACCGTGGCATCACGCGGTGAGCCGGCTACAGGGGCCTCTGGGGAAAACAGGATGCTCTGGGCAGTGGGTGTGGTCAGAGGGTCAACGGGAGCCTGTGTTGACACCGGGTCAGGGAGGGACGCGTGACTGCAGTGTGTGCTCTTTGCTTACAAAAGGTGGGTGGGAGGCAGCTCTGCTGCCCGAGGAAGCCCAGAGACTGTGTTCTTGCTGCCTTTCTGTCTTGCTGCTCCTTTAGCCCCCAAGGCTGCAGTTTTCAAACTGCGTGCCGAGGCACCCCAGGGTGCTGCAGGAAACTCACAGGAGTGCTGTGGGATGTTTTCTAGTCTTGAGGGAAGCACAGTGACATCTGTTAGACATAACATAAACTACGATTGTTCAGTCACTTCGACCCAGCAACTCCATTAACAGAACTCTTAGCATTGTGTTTGGCCTAAGGATGCCAGGGACAGATTCCCGTGACACAGAGGGTAGCGTGCTCTGCTGAAGCCTGGGAACCTCATCTCCCAGGTGTTGCCAGCACCCTGTGCACGGGGAACTCTTAATGTTGTGTTTGGCCTGAGGATGCCGGGGACAGATTCCTGTGACACAGAGGGTACTGTGCTGTGCTGAAGCCTGGGAACCTCGTCTCCCAGGTGTTGCCAGCACCCTGTGTAGCTGGGATTACGGGCACCTGCCACCATGCCCGCTGGCTGTCTTCTCCACCTCGCCACATTTTGGCCCGCAGGAAGCAGGGGGATGTGGAGGGCAGGCAGCCCCCATAGGCTGTGATCCACAGGCTGCACCCCAACCTTGCACCCCCATTCCATTGCCCGGCACTGCTTGGGCTCAGTGCCGTACCTGGTGGCAAAGAAGGCTGGGTACTGTCAGCTCCAGCCCTGCAGCCTTGGGCCCAGCTGAAACTGGGCGGTTGGGATGGGCATCACAAAAGGGAAGAAGCGGGCACCCTACAGAGGATGCTGGGCCGCTGGGCCTGGCTCTGTGTTTGGCTCTTTTAACTCCTTGGATCCCCAGAAGCAGCTCAGAAGGTAGATATCACCTCGGCCCCGTTTTATAGGGCAGGACAGTGAGGCCCAGTGACTTGCCCAGGTCACAAGTCTAGAAGGTAGCAGGGCCGTAATTTGGTCTCTGGATGGCTGGACACTGGAAGAGACCCCCAGGGCTGACGGTGTTTTCACAGAAACTGCAGGTCAGGGCCTGGGGACTGCCCAGGGGCACCTCCTGTGGGAGGCAGCAGCTACGGGCAGCCCTGATTGTTCGTAGACTCTGTATCTGAGAATCTCGCTTGCTAAGATTTATTTGTAATCCCCAAATAAATATCTGCCCTGCTTTCGGCAACAAATTCAAGTCACCTGACACCCACTTTCCCAGCTGAGTGTGAATGAGGCAACACTGCCTGCTCCCATTAGCGCTCATGCTGTAAATAAGTGTCCTTGTTGTATTCTATTTAGTGCTACGTTTGTCACTTTTGTTCTTTGAGACAAGGTCTTGCTCTGTCGCCCAGGCTGGAGTGCAGAGGCACGATCATGGCACACTGCAGCCTCAGTGCCCACCACACACACACACACACACACACACACACACACACCACCCCTGGGACTCAATCAGTCCTCTGGCCTCAGCCTCTTCATCAGCTGGGACCACGGGCATGCACCACTATGCCTAGCTAATTTCTGTTTTTGTTTTGAGATGGAGTCTAGCTCTGTCACCAGGCTGGAGTGCAGTGGCACGATCTCGGCTCACTGCAACCTCTGCCTTCTGGGTTCAAGCAGTTTTCCTGCCTCAGGCTCCTGAGTAGCTGGGATTATGGGCACCCGCCACCATGCCCAGCTAATTTTGGTATTTTTAGTAGAGACAGGGTTTCACCATATTGGCCAGGCTGGTCTCGAACTCCTGACCTCGTGATCTGCCCACCTCAGCCTCCCAAAGTGTTGAGATTACAGGGGTGAGTCACCGCGTCCAGCCTAATTTTTTTTTTTTTTTTTTTTGTAGAGATGGTGTTTTGCCATGTTGCCCAGGCTGGTCTCAAACTCCTGGGCTCAAGCAATCCACCCGCCTCAGCCTCCCAAAGTGTTGTCACTTTTTTTGTGCCTTTTTTTTTTAAACTTTTTGGGGCCATTTGTTGGTGATATTGCCATTTAAAGTGTCCCCTGTGCACAGTGTTGAAGTGCCGTCTAGTATTCTAAGTGCAAGGAGGCTGTGAAGCCTGACGGAGAAAATGCCGTGTTACAGACGCTTCGCTGAGCCCAAGTTAGAATGCTGTTGACACGAGCTCCATGTTAGAGAATAAACAGTGATGTTACATAACAAACACATGGAAATAGAAACACACATACATGAGGCCAGGCGCGGTAGCTCACACCTGTAATCCCAGCACTTTGGGAGGCCGAGGTGGGTGGATCACGAGGTCAAGAGAATGAGACCATCCCGGCCAACATGGTGAAACCCTGTCTGTATTAAAAATAGAAAAAACTAGCTGGGCGTGGTGGCGTGCGCCTGTAGACCCAGCTACTTGGGAGGCTGAGGCAGGAGGATCGGTTGAACCCGGGAGGCGGAGGTTGCAGTGAGCCGAGATCGCGCCACTGCACTCCAGCCTCGCAACAGAGCGAGACTCTGTCTCAAAAAACAAACCAAAAAGACCGGAAACACACAAATGAAAATACACATAGACCCAGATTATATATATATTGATTGATGAAAATACTGTAAGCCGAGGCTCGAGAGAGCCTAACCCTGTATTCCACTAGGAGCAGTGGCTCAGGATCAGCTAATTGGAGTGTTCACGATGACTTTCTAGAACCTCACTACTGTGAATAAGGGGAACTGACTGTATCCCTGGCACCAGCCCTGGGCTGGCCCCGCTGCAGCAGGGAACAAGACAGGTGCAGTCCCCTCCTTTGTGAAGCTTTGTGTCGAGCACGGGAGTGGGACCTTGATCCAGTAATCCTGGAGGCAGAGATCTAGCTTAAAGCAGCCCAGCTCCGCAGAAAGGTGCCCTTGGGGGACTGACGCAGTTGTGGAAGGCTGCGTCATCAGGGGTGATGTCATCATGTGACAGGAGACACGAGCTAAAGGTTAAGTGGTGTTGGGCCCAGTGAGTGGGTGGTGATGGGAGGTGAGAGTGTTCCCAGCAAAGGGAATGAAGAGGGAACATGCCCCTGACAGCCCCCTCTTTCTGCCTCTTCCTCAGAATCCGGGGCACCAGCTACCAGAGCCCTCACGGCATCCCCATAGACCTGCTGGACCGGCTGCTTATCGTCTCCACCACCCCCTACAGCGAGAAAGACACGAAGCAGATCCTCCGCATCCGGTGCGGGCAGGACCAGGCCGTGCACCTGAGAGGCAGGGCTGGGGTCTACCCTGTTTGACAAATGCTGACACTGAGGTCCAGCGGAGTGGCATGGTGGCTGGGCCTACAAGAGAGAGGGCTGAGCGGGCACCCAGACAGTGGCCTCCGATCCGGGAGCAGGAGCCACGGTGGGAAAGGGAGGCGAGGTACCCGTGACTGGTGTTGGGGCCAGCGCCCTGGGGGTGGTCAGGAGGCCTAGGTTTTAGGTCCAGCCCAGCCCCTGTCTCCGTGGCTCTTCTAGCCTCAGCATTCTATGGTTCTAAGATGCAGGCGCCACATATTCCCAGTGGGGAAGGGCCAGAGGGTTGCTGTGGCCACTTCTGCTGCAGTCAGAGGCTGGGCCCCGGCTGAGCCACCCCTGTCCCCCACTGCTTGCAGGTGCGAGGAAGAAGATGTGGAGATGAGTGAGGACGCCTACACGGTGCTGACCCGCATCGGGCTGGAGACGTCACTGCGCTACGCCATCCAGCTCATCACAGCTGCCAGCTTGGTGTGCCGGAAACGCAAGGTCAGCCGGCCGAATTGGCCAGCAGGGCCAGATGGCGGCAGTGAGTGACACAGTACTTCAGGGGCTTCCAGGGTTCCGATTTCATCCTAGAATGTACATTTTCAGAGGCGGGGAATTTTCATCCCTCAGGTTGGCTTCTGTATCATCCAGCCTGGCCTATAGTAGGTGTCAGTAAATCTCTCTTGACTTAAGTAGATGCTGTTAGGTCCACCTTACAGATAAAGAAACTGAGGAATGAAGAGGCTGGGCCCACAACAAGGAGATGGCCAGGCAGGATTTGAACCCAGGCAATCTGGCCCAGAATGCCCTCCCCTCACATGCCACACTCTGCTGCCTAGAGCATGGAGGTGGCATACGCTGGGGTCTGTGCCTTGAGCCTCACGGAGAGGGGCCCAACTGAGAACTCGCCCTCCCCCTCCAGGGTACAGAAGTGCAGGTGGATGACATAAAGCGGGTCTACTCACTCTTCCTGGACGAGTCCCGCTCCACGCAGTACATGAAGGAGTACCAGGACGCCTTCCTCTTCAATGAACTCAGTAAGAATCCCCACCCCGCACCTGCACTGCCAGAGCCAACCTCAGAGGGAGGAAGAGGGAGCTCGGCCTAGAAGGCTCAGGCCTTGCCACCTGGGCGACACTGACCATGTGGCCTTCCTTCTCCCCACAGAAGGCGAGACCATGGACACCTCCTGAGCTGGATGTCATCCCCCGACCCCACCCTGTTTTCCACCAGAGTTCTGACACTGTGACTTTGTATAAAATGGTTTGGAAGCTGGACCCACCCTATGTATGTGTGGTTGCCCTGAGCCCACAGAAAGACACCTCCAGAGTGCGGATTGAGAAGCCTTTATTGTGGGAGGATCGGGGTGTCAGGGCTCCAGGAGTCGGGATGGACTTGGAAGGCTGCGGGGAGGGTCTTTAGAGGAAGAGGAGGCCTGAGAGTTGGGGGTGGTCACAGGTCAAGGGGTGGTCTTTGGGACCCCCACAGTCAGAGGTGCTGCGGCGGCAGGGTCCACAGCGACAGCTGAGGGCCACAGGGAAGGAGACCACGGGGTCCACGCCACGTGGGCAGCCAGGGAGCCGGATGGACTCGAAGCGCACATCACGGTAGGTGCACACCACCTGAGGCAGGGGCGGCAGGACCGCCTGCAGCACGCGCATCTGGATGCCGTGTGAGTGGGGGAATGAGCATGTGCCTGAGGCCAGCGCCTCAGCTGAGCTCCCAAGCTGACCCCACAGGTCCTGGACTCAGGTGCCCAGGAAGCCCTCTGTTCCTGCCCTCCCACACCCCATTCCCCAACCGCAGGCCAGAGAGGCAGACCACCCTTCCTCCCCCACTGCCTCTGTGGGTCTGGCCCTGAGGTGGCAGCATCCGCCCCTGGCCCCAGGCAGCTCACCATGGTGGGGCAGTAGCCGGCACAGATGGTGGTGTTGACGGTGATGCACACGGGGCAGCCCTCCTTCTCGACAGCCAGGGTGGCATTGATGGGGTGGCACCATGGCCGAAGTGGCTCCCTGGATGCCCATGCCCCACCCATGCTCAGCAGCAGCAACAGCAGCAGCCCCTGGGGCAAGGACACTGCTTCACCCAGGTCTGAGACCGCAGCCCTGAGCCCTGGCCTTCCCATCCCGCGTGGTACACCACCCACAAAGACCCAGAGACCCTTCCTGGCATCTCCTATTCAGGACCCACCACCCCGACACCTGCCTTTCAGAGCCCACCCCACAGCCCAGAGGACCTGAGATACCCCAACATTTCAGATCCCCACCCTCAGGAACTGCCCCACCTGAAGCTTACTGGGGGTCATGCCCCTCCAGAAAGAGGCCTCCTTCCACAGCTCACACGGGTCTGCCCCTTCTCATGCCAGTGATGGCCTGGAAGGAGGTGGAAGGTGCCCAGGGGCCCTGCAGTCTTACCTGGAGCATCTCCATCCTTGGTGCGTCCCCTGCCTCGTGTATCTGGCTTTATACCTCGGGGTTGTGGGGGCGGCAAGGCCACCAGGAGGTGATAGGATGCTGGGGTAACCTGGACACTAATCCCCCCGGGGGCGAGAGGTGCACATGGCCAGGGAGGCGCAGGAGTGGCTCAGCAGAGTGCCCCAGCCCTCTCCCCTCAGTGGTCTAGCGCCAGAGGTGAGGCAGAGACCACGGTGAAGTTACCTCAGAGACTCAGTTGTCGAGTGCTAGGGACTAGTCGAGGCTGGAGGCACAGGGAGTAGGGTGTAGGAAGGCCTGCCTCTGCCTATCGTGGGGTCTTGGGAGCCAGGAGGAGGCCATGACCCGAGAAAGGTGCTGGACTGAAGCCTCAACCCTCCACTTGAGGCTTTCCTGCACCACAGTCCAACCTAACAGGAGGGGCGCTGCTTCGGACTTAGCTTCTGCCCAGTGAGAGAGGGTCTCCCCGTGACTGTGCTGCCAGGGAAGCCACTTGACCCAGATGCCCCCAAGGAGGGATTAAGCCCGAGCCCCACCTCTCCCTTAGGAACCTCCGCCCACCCTACCCTCAAGCCAGGATGCCCAGAGCGTCCCCGGAAATGGGTGTGGTTCAGGTGATTTAACTCATTATTTAATACGCCCGCAGGGTGCGTGTCTTGCCCCCGGGGCCACAGCCTGCAAGGACATTATCTGGACTTAGTCCCCTCTCCGTGATGCCGCAGCTGAGTGGGTGTCTGGGCTAGTCCCGCCCCCACGTTGCCAACAGACGTAATGAGGGCGACTCAGGCTGGGTCCGGAACCCTTCCTAGTGAGCGGAGGTCCCGAGCTCCGCTCGGCAGCGCGGCCCTGGGGGCGGGGCTGGCCCTGTCGGCTCACACCAGCGCCGGCTTCAAGCTGCCATAGCTGGAGTTCTCGGTACTGTAGGCTTTCGGCACGCTGTAGATGCCCCGCAGGGGCTTCCAGTGCGGGCCGCCCCAGGGCGCCTCCAGCGGGCAGAAGCGGTCGAGCCGCCGGAGCGGGTGCAGCAGGAGGCTGTAGGACTCCTGAGCCAGAGACAGGGCTCCCCGGTGCGGCATGGCCGAGGTCACCGGGCTGACGCGCGGCACGCGGACCCGCGGTGGTCGGGGCGGCCGGGAGGAGCGCGGACAGGGCGGCCGCTGCGGGCCGTGGCTGCAGACCTGGGGCGTCTCTTCGAAGCTCCAGTAGGTCAGGGAGTCCTTGCGGGGGTATCCGGACAGCTCCGTCCTGTGGGAGCAGGGCAGGATGGTGAGGATACAGCTGAATCCTTGGGGACGAGTTTCAGACCTCGGGATCTAAGGAGTCTGCACACTCAAACTCCTGCATTTCCAGGCGAGGACCCCTTAGGAAGGACGCGACCGGGCACGCGTTGCCTGCGTTCCTGGGTCCTCGAGGTACTTAACGTCCTGGAAACTGAGCTTTCGCATCCTAGGGAAGTAAAAGGGGACTTTCGCTTCCTTGGGAAGGAGTATCTGGGGGCTCAAGTACCGAAGGAGGCCCTGCCCTCAGATCCGGAATCCCCTGGAGCCGCTGTGCAGGCTTCCTGTCCCTACCGCGGTTCCTGAGAGGTGACACTAAGGACTCCTGGGTGCTTAAAAAAAAAAAGGGAGGGGCTGAGGCCTGAACTTTGGTTCTTGCTGCTACAGAAGTCGAGGCTGAGACCACCGGGTCAGGGAAGGGGAGCCAGCCCAGGGGCTCGGCGTGCACCGGCCACGGCTGGGGCTAGGCAGGAGGCGGTGCCGAGCGAGAGCCCGGCTTACTTGGGATAGAACCGAAAGTCCCGCGCCGAGGTGGTCAGATAGAGCTGGCGGCGGTCCAGGACGCCCCGGTCGGATACTGTGAAAGGCCGGCCAGACAGCTCGGGGTTCTTCGTCCAGGCAATTAGAGCCTGAGCAAGATTGGGGGAGGAGGCATACCCAAGACATAGATTTCATACCCCATCCCAAGCCCTGGGTCCCGAGTTCAGAATCCCTCTCCTTCGGCCTCGACAGCCATAACGGCCACGGCCCTCACACCCCGCCCCAGGGTTAGAGCCCTTCCTGCCACCCACGCCAGGGAACTTCAGCTTCCTTCCTCATACCCGAACCCTTCCCAGCCTCACCTCCCTAAATCCAAGCACCCTCTGCTGTTCAAGGAACTCAAACCCAAGCCCCCAGCCACCAAAAACAACCTCCCTGGTTCCGCTCTCGGTCTTAAACCGTCTTGGTGTGGCCACTGGAGCTGAGCTGCATCTTGGGCAGCAACTCCACGTTACCTCTCCTAACTCCCACCTGACCCCGTCTCAGAATATTCTAGTCTCCTCCCCACCCACAGCCCGCCGTCTAGCTCCGCAGCAGCTTAGGAGCCCTGAAGGTGAGTTTGTAGTCCCTGGTCCTTCTGGCCTGGCCTAATGCCCAGCCCCTCCCCCGGCTCCTCTAACCTCCCGATCCCGCCCCAGACCCTTTAGCCACGCCCCAAAGCCGTGATTCCTTCTGGCCCCGCCCCAGGCTCCCGGAGCTCCGCCCCGTCTCGCCGGCGCCGGCTTCCACCCAGACACCTGGGAAGGACCCCCGCGGTGGTGGTCTGCGAGTTGTGGGGGCTGGGGTCCGAAGTATTCCGGGGCGCGCGGGTCCCCGCTGGGAGAGCCAGTGTACTGCGCCCTCGTCTCGCTGCTCTGGTACTTTGTGGTCAGTGGGAGGCGCCAGCCGCGGTGTCTGAGCTGCGGAAAGGCGACCCACAGACTCACGTGAAGGAGCAGGGCACTCAAATGCAGTCCCCCGCCCTGTCCCCTGCGGACTCCGGCACTCCCCAAACTTTACCTTTTCTCCTAAATCCTTGATCCCCACAGTCCGCGTGGGGTCTGCAGGCTCTGGGGCTCTGGGCTGGGCGCAGGGCCCGCCATGGGTCTTGGGCACGTAGGCCGAGCCAGAGGTTGTCTCCCATCTGCTGAGGACCTCGTCGAAAGCCCAGTTGTGAGAATCCTGCTTTGCAACTTGGGGTAGAGGGTCCGCGACCGTGGACTGGAGAGAAGGCGCCGCACATCAGCTAGAAAGACTCAGGAGTCCCTATCACCCCCCACCCCAAACTCTGACCTCTTCCAGTCGGCCCCCAGCCCTTTCCTCTGCAGTCCCTGGCATTCAGCTTCCCTGGTGCCTCCTCTCTCAGACCCAGAACTCCAGGACCCTCCTCCTTCAGAGAGGAGTCCAGGCTCCCAATCCGCTTTATTTAGCCCCTATCTTTCTGGGTCTCCAGGCCCGGCAGGGCTGCAGTCTAGGGTCCGCCCACTTGCACCGTGGGCGGGGTGAAGGGTATGGGTGGGATAATGCGGTGGGAAAAGTAGCTGCTGGTGAGATGCCAGTTGGGCCTGGATCCAGGTACCTCGGTTGCAGAGATACGACAGCACGCGGGGCCACAGCACGGAGCCAGGGTGCCACTGGCCATGGTTCCACCCCCACTCCGTAGCCAAGCAGGAGCTGGCTTATTGTGGTTGTTGCCCCAGGTGACAGAACCCGCCCACCCAGAACCTAGTCAATCCAGGGCCTGCAGGCACCTGGATGGATGGAATGAGAAAGAGACCCAGAGACAGGGACCCCAAGAGGGGTACAAAGAAACACAAGGAGGGGGAATGGAGACTCAAAGATAGGAGGGTGGAAAGGGAAGGAGAAGTTCAGTATTTCAGAGACCCAGGGGGTGGGGGAGAGAGAAACCCAAAAAGAGGGACAGGGACCTGGAGGTGTCAGAGATCCAGACAGAGAGACAGAGACCCCTGCGCTGCACCTAGCAACTCAGGACATCCATGAGAAACACCCCCCTTTCTTCCAGGGCCCAGATGCTCCCGGCTGCTTCCTCCCTCTACCAGGCCTGCCCACCTCAGGGTAACGATTTCCAGACATCCCCGGGGCTCCCCGACCCTCCCTGCATGCATGTGCTGAAGTAATCAGCACTAGCATTGGCTGTCCTGCCTGCCTTTGATTGGCTTGAAAAGTTCCACCTGGGTAGGCCGGGTGTGGAAACAGGGAGGCACCCACAGAGAAGTGCACTGGACCATAGCGAAAAACATGGGCTTTGATGAGTGAGAAAGAAATACAAGAGAGGAGAGAGACAGGGAGGAAGACACAGACCACGCTGGAAACGGAGCTATTAGTACTCACCCAGAGGCTAGAGCCACCGGAAGTTAGAGACAGAGAGAAAGGCGGCAAAAAAGAGCAAAATCAGAGATGGTAACAAGGAGATGTAGAAACGGAGGCAGCCACACCCCACCCTGCTGAGGGGCCTGGTCTGTACAGATTGGTGGAGGGGGTGCCTATGTCCTTTGCTCAAAGCTGGACCTGAGAGAGAGGGGGGGGAGAGAAAGTGAGAGAGAGAGAGTGTGTGTGTGTGTGTGTGTCTGTGTGTGTGTGTCTGTGTGTTGGCAACACGTGGGGAGATGGGTAATAGGTAAAGGGCTATTGTGAAGTCCTGTGGTCTGTCCCAGACAGAGAGAAAGAGAGAGAGAGAGACAGAGTGTGTGTCTGTCTGTCTGTCTGTCTGTGTGTTGGCAACACGTGGGGAGATGGGTAATAGCTAAAGGGCTATTGTGAAGTCCTGTGGTCTGTCCCAGACAGAGAGAAAGAGAGAGAGAGACAGAGAGAGACAGAGTGTGTGTGTGTGTGTGTGTCTGTCTGTCTGTGTGTTGGCAACACATGTGGGGAGATGGGTAATAGGTGAAGGGCTATTGTGAAGTCCTGTGGACCAGAGAGAGAGAGAGTGAGTGTGTGTGTGTCTGTATGTCTGTGTGTTGGCAACACATGTAGGGAGATGGGTAATAGGGGTAATAGGTGAAGGGCTACTGTGAACTCCTATGGTCTGTCCCTGGCTTGCCTTGTCATTTCTTCACCATATAGAGCTTTTGGTCACCGGGCACGATGACTCACTCCTGTAATCCCAGCACTTTGAGAGGCAGAGGCGGGCAGATAACTTGAGGTTAGGAGTTTGAAACCAGCCTGGCCAACATGGCAAAACCCTGTCTCTATCGAAAAATATAAAAAGTAGCCAGGCATGGTGGCGCACACCTGTAATCCCAACTAAGGCAGGAGAATCACTTGAACTCAGGAGGTGAAGGTGGCAGTGAGCTGAGATCATGCCGCTGCACTCCAGCCTAGGGGACAGAGCAAGACTCCATCTCAAAAAAAAAAAAAAAAAAATAGCTTTTGGTCTAGGCCTCTGCCTCCTCAACCCTCATTATCTCATCCCACGAGCCCATTCTTCAGACAAGGAAACCTGAGGCTGCCTTCTGCAGCCAGGCCCACAATCCCACTTACCCCTCCTCCCTGAATCATGCTTCTGGGGCCCTTCTGTTGGATTTTGCTGACCCTACTCAAGGGCTCTCAATGACGAGTAACTCCCTGATCCTAGTCAGGGGGACGGCAAGTTAGTCAGAACCTCATGTCCCACTCAAACTGGACAATTTTTTTTTTTTTTTTGAGACGGACTTTCCCTCTTTTTGCCCAGACTGGAGTGCAATGGCACAGTCTCCACTCACTGCAACCTCCGCCTCCCGGGTTCAAGCGATTCTCCTGCCTCACCCTCCAGAGTAGCTTGGATTACAGGCCCCCGCCTACACGCCCAGCTAATTTCTTTATGTAATTTTAGTAGAGACGGGGTTTCACCATGTTAAACAGGCTGGTCTTAAACTCCTAACCTCAGGTGATTCGCCTGTCTTGGCCTCTCAAAGTGCTGGGATTACAGGCATGAGCCATCGCACCTGGCCATCAAGCTGGAAAATTTTAAGGTCTGTTTCTTTCCCAATGTAGAGTAAAGCTGCGATGTCATCCCCCGACCCCACACTGTTTTCTACCAGAGTTCTCATACTGTGACTTTGTATAAAATGGTTTGGAAGCTGGACCCACCCTGTGTGTGTGTGGTTGCCCTGAGCCCACAGAAAGACACCTCCAGAGTGCGGATTGAGAAGCCTTTATTGTGGGAGGATCGGGGTGTCCGAGGGCCCCGGGAGTCGGGATGGACTTGGAAGGCTGGGGGGAGGGGCCTTTGAGGAAGAGGAGGCCTGGAAGCGGGGGTCATCACAGGTCAAGGGGTGGTCCTTGGGACCCCCGCAGTCAGTGGTGCTGCGGCGGCAGAGTGCACATTGACAGCTGAGAGCCACGGCGTAGGAGACCACGGGGTTCACGCCGCGCAGGCAGCCAGGGAGCCGGATGGACTCGAAGCGCACATCGCGGTAGTTGCACACCACCTGAGGCAGGGCCGGCAGGACCCCCTGCAGCACGCGGGTCTGGAAGCCGTGTGAGTGGGGGAATGAGCATGTGCCTGGGGCCAGCGCCTCAGCTGAGCTCCCCAGCTGCCCCCACAGGTCTCAGACTCAGGAGTCCAGGAAGCCCTCTGTTCCTGCCCTCCCACACCCCATTCCGCAGCCCCTGACCAGAGAGGCAGACCACCCTTCCTCCCCCACTGCCTCTGTGGGTCTGGCCCTGAGGTGGCAGCACCTGCCCCGGCCCCGGGCAGCTCACCATGGTGGGGCAGTAGCCGGCACAGATGGTGGTGGTGACGGTGATGCACACGGGGCAGCCCTCCTTCTCGACAGCCAGGGTGGCATTGATGGGGCGGCACCGTGGCCGAAGCGGCTCCTTGGATGCCCATGTCCCGCCCATGCTCAGCAGCAGCAACAGCAGCAGCCCCTGGGACAAGGACACTGCTTCACCCGGGTATGAGACCGCAGCCCCGAGCCCTGGCCTTCCCATCCCGCGTGGTACACCACCCACAAAGACCCAGAGACCCTTCCCGGCATCTCCTATTCAGGACCCACCACCCCGACACCTGCCTTTCAGAGCCCACCCCACAGCCCAGAGGACCTGAGATACCCCAACATTTCAGATCCCCACCCTCAGGAACTGCCCCACCTGAAGCTTACTGGGGGTCACGCTCCTCCAGAAAGAGGCCTCCTTCCACAGCTCACGCTGGTCTGCCCCTTCTCATGCCAGTGATGGCCTGGAAGGAGGTGGAAGGTGCCCAGGGGCCCTGCAGTCTTTCCTGGAACATCTCCATCTTTGGTGCCTGGAAATGTGGATCTACCCTACCTTTGACATGTCTCTCTCTTAGCGGGATATCCTCCGCAAGCACTGGGAATGTGGACATGGAAAGTAAATTGAGTCTCCGTGGGGGAGTGAGACAGGGAGTGAGGGGTGTTGGACGCGGCACGGGAACCCGGCCGGAGTCAGCGGACCCAATTGGCTGCTCTCTCTCTCAGATACAGTTCCCCTTCCTCCCTCCAGGGGGCGCCACGGAACACAGGGCCCTCACTGGCCCTGGGGACTGGGTGACGTCGGGGGAGAGCCTCTTGTGATTGGCTCCATCACCCTGCGTAAGGTCAAAGGCAAGAAAGGACAGGCCCGACACGCGGAGCCATTGTGTCTCTGGCCGATTGCGCCGGCCCTCGGGCCCTCAGGGAGGCGAGGGTGCGAGGGCCTCGAGTTCGAGGCCAACCTGGTCCACATTGGTAGGACAAAAAAAAAATTTTTTTTTATCGTTCCCTATATAACAACAAACCATACAGGGAGGACGCCTTGATAGGAAGAAATGACATCTTCCTAAGTGTTTTTAAATTACTTCAATGTATCTTTTTTTGGGGGGTGGGAGACGGAGCCTTGCTCGGTCCTCGGGGGACCTCCCTGCCTCTCAGCCATGGCGGTTGTCACCTGTGGTAAACAGAATGGCGGGAGCAAGTGGGATGTCCCACTACTCGGGCTGAGGCAGGAGAATCACAGGAACCTAGGAGGTGGAACCTCCTCGCCCAGGAGGGGCGCGGCTTCGGACTTAGTTTCTGCCCAATGAGAGAGGGCCTCCCCGTGACTGTGCTGCCAGGTTAGCCACTTGACCCTGGTGCCCCCAACGAGGGATTCAGCCCGAGCCCCACCTCTCCCTTAGGGACCTCCGCCCACTCTACTCTCAAGCCAGGATGCCCGGAGCGGTCCCCGGAAATGCGTGTGCTTCAGGTGATTTAACTGATTATTGAATAGGCCCGCAGGAGGTGTGTCCTGCCCCCGAGGCCGCAGCCTCGGAGGACATTATCTGGACTTAGTCCCTTCCCCGCGATGCCATCAAGCTGGACAATTTTAAGGTCTGTTTCTTTCCCAATGTAGGGTATAGGTTGGCACAGGGAAGAGGGCTAGAAACCTGACTTGAGCTCCCCGCCCAGGGCTGAAGTGTGCAGCATCTTGATCACTTCTCATTCAACCTTGCTTATACTCCCCGTGTGATCGGTAGCTCTTCATCTCAAAACAGAATATTCTAAGCCAACCCCTGCCTGCTCTCACCAAGTAAGATTTCTCATTTGAACCCCAGCTCCCAGATACTTAAAGGCCTTCCGTAGACCATGTCCTCAAGGTCCCCTGGCGATCTGCTTGCATGTTCCAGTTTCTCTCCTCCCCCATGCACATCGTGAAATGTGCCCTCCCACTCCCCAGGATGAGCAAGGTGGTGTCCTCTGTGACTGAGCAGTCAGCAACTTAACACCAAAGGTCACCAATGATCAAATCCATGAGAATTGATCCGAGGAGTTATGTATTAGGGCTATGAAAGAGAAAACACTCAGTAAATAGTGGCTATTATTATTATCATCATCATCATGATTACCCTCAAGTTCCCCCGGGAGAGCTCCTAGTCAACCTTCAAAACCCCACATTGTCGCACCCATCCTACAGAGATTGAGCTCAAATTCAGAGAGTTGTGATTTTGCGATGATTTGATGAGTTCCCCAACTGGGGTCCGTCCGTAGAGCAGCTGGGCCAACCCTGAGGTCTCTCAGCATCCAGCTCTGTTCTTTTTCTGCCTGACCAGTTCCTGGGTATAAGTCTCAGGCCCGGCCAGTCCGGCTGAGGAGTGTGCAGACACAGGCAGTGCCAATTTGAATCCATCGCCAGTCCACACGGCCCTGGGCATCAGCGGTCAATGCCCGCACATAGGACTGCTTGGCCTTGCACTCAGACACCCAGTGCCCCCCGGTCCACACCCCGGCGGCAGCCCCTCCACCTACCCCGGGCCACCTTCTTCAGAGTTATCGGCCTTGAAGCAGGTGACAAAGAAGTGTTGGCGGAGGGAACTGCCGCCAGCTGCAGGCACCTCGCCCAACACCTCCACCTCGAGCACAACCAAGTCCACAGCGGTCCGGGGGTCTGTCACCCAGCCAGTGACTGCATTGCACACGGCCAGCTCACCCTGATGACTCGCCGGTGAAGTATCGCTGACCCCTCGCTGGCTGCGGTTGGCCCGGGTGCCTGCTGACTCCCAAAAGGCCCCAGTCTCCAGCAGGAAGAGCAGAGGGGCCCGGCAGCGGCACCCCTAGACAGGACCACTCGGGGGAAAAGAAGGTCCCACTTTGTAGTAGGAAAAGGGGACAATGTCAAGGGTGGGGGTTAGGACTCCATTGACACACTGGGGAGGAAGAAAATGAGGGGGATGCAGAGGGAGCCTGGGGGAGCGGGAGCATCTCTCAGAGCACATGGAAACAGGGAAAAGGAGGCTGGGATTAGAGAAGAGGATAAACACTTCAGTGGGGACAGAAGTTTGGAACCCCAGGGGAGGCCTGCCTGCCAGGATTATGGGGAAGCCCTTGCTCTAGAAGTTTGGGGGACTCCATGTACAGGACTTGCATCACACCCAACTTGTAGATTAATAATAAATATTCAACAACTACAGGTCAGGCACTATGGCTCACACCTGTAGTCCCAGCACTTTGGGAGGCTGAGGCGGGTGGATGACTTGAGGTCAGGAGTTCGAGAGCAGCCTGGCCAACACTGTGAAATAACATCTCTACTGATAATACCAAAATTAGCTGGGCGTGGTGCTGCGCTCCTGTAATCCCACCACTTTGGGAGGCCGAGGCGGGCGGATCATGCGCTCAGGGGATCGAGACCTTCCTGGCTAACACGGTGAAACCCCGTCTCTACTAAAAATACAAAAACTTATCTGGGCTTGGTCGTGGGCCCCTGTAGTCCAAGCTACTTGGGAGGCTGAGACAGGAGAATGGAGTGAACCTAGGAGGGGGAGCTTGCAGTGAGCAGAGATTGCGCCACTGCACTCCAGCCTCCACGACAGAGCGAGACTCCATCGCAAAAAAAAAAAAAAAAAAAAGAAAGAAAGAAAAGAAAACAGGGTGGAGATGGAGGATGACCTCCAGCTCAGGAGGTGTCCATGGTCTGGCCTTCTGTGGGGAGAAGGAAGGCCACATGATCAGTGTGGCCCAGGTGGCAGGGCCTCAGCCTTCTAAGCCGAGCTCCCTCTTCCTCCCTCTGACGTTGGCACTGGCAGTGCAGGTGGGGCAGAGGGGGGCGCGGCTTGGGGACCTGAATGGGATGAATGGGCTGAGGGGGATGTCATGTCTTCCATCCTCCTTCATCCACTGCCTCTCCCTTCCCCTCCTCCCCCCCTCCCCTCCGTCCATCTGCCTCCCATCCCAGCTAGGACCCATCACCTGGGTAGAAAAGGGGCCTCTGGAAAGGGGGCGGGGCCTTGACTCTCGGGTACCCTGCACTTGAAGAGGAACTCTGGGAAGGGGTTGTTCAGGGATTTGGCCCCTTCCCCATCTGGCTGTATAACCTTCCTGTGCTTTTCTTCCCCTAGCCGGTTGTCCCTCCCTCTCCTGAGATGTCAGGAAAGAGGGGGCCACCTGCGTCCTCCACAGGGGCCCCGAAGCCTGGGGTTCCCAGCCCCAGAGCTCCGAGGTGGAGGAGGTGCTACAGCTCTGGTGACCACTGGTTGTTTCCCAGTCTTCTCCACGCCACCCTTTCCCAGAACCACAGGCTTCCAGAATGTTGTAGGGAAACTGCAAAATCCGCGCCTCCACCAGCCTCTCCCAGCGCCAGGTCAATTTCACACACAGGGAAACTGAAGCCTGCCTCTGAGGGGCAGGGTTTTACCTCCTTTGTGGCAGTTTTGAGGTGAATCAGGGTCTCCCTAGGATTCCAGGTTGTGGACTTTCTCTAAATTGTGGAATGTGGCCAGGCGTGGTGGCTTGAGTCAGGAGCCACAGCAGGAGGATTGCTTGAGCCCAGGAGTTCAAGTGCAGTGGGGAAACATAGGGAGACTTCGTCTTAAAGCAATTTGTTTGGGGCCAGGCGTGGTGTCTCACCCCTATAATCCCAGCACTCTGGGAGGCCAGGGCAGGAGTATCACTGGAGGTTGGGAGTTTGAGACCAGTCTGGCCAATGTCGTGAAACTGCATCTCTACTAAAAATACAAAAATTAGCGGGGCACGGTGGCAGGCGCTTGTAATTCCAGTTACTCAGAAGGCTGAGGCAGGAGAGTCACTTGAACCCAGGAGGCAGGGGCTACAGTGAGCCAGGATTGTGCCACTGTACTCCAGCCTGGCCAGACAGACTCAGACTCTATCTCAAAAAAAAAAAAAAATTGGGCCAGGTGCCGTGGCTCATGCCTGTAATCCCAGCACTTTGGGAGGCCGAGGCAGGCAGATCACAGTGTCAGGAGATCAAGACCATCCTGGCTAACACGGGGAAACCCCGTCTCTACTAAAAAATACAACAAATTAGCCAGGCGTGGTGGCGGGCGCCTGTAGTCCCAGCTACTCCGGAGGCTGAGGCAGGAGAGTGGTGTGAACCCGGGAGGCGGAGCTTGCAGTGAGCCGAGATTGAGCCACTGCAGTCCAGCCTGGGCGACAAGTGAGACTCCCCCTCAAAAAAAAAAAATTGATTGGAACATCCTCCAGGATGGAAGACTCTCGGTTCCTTAGAGTTCTACAGGAAGGATGGCAGAGTGCAGTTGCCCAGAGGTGAAGTCCCATCTCTGCCATTTGTTGGCTGTGTGACCGGGCACAAATCATTACTTTCTCTGATCCTGTATTTTACCATCTGTTGCTATTGAGTAATAGTAGTTGACTATTTTCTATTTTTATTTATTTTTATTTTTATTTATTTATTTATTTTTTGAGACGGAGTCAGGCCCTGTCACCCAGGCTGGAGTGCAGTGGTGCGCTCTTGGCTCACTGCATCTCTGCTTCCTGGGTTCAAGCGATTCTCCTGCCTCAGCCTCCTGAGTAGCTGGGACTACAGGCGCGCACCACCACACCCAGCTAATTTTTGTATTTTTTTGGGTAGAGACAGGGATTCACCATGTTGGCCAGGCTGGTCTCAAAGTCCTGACCTCAGGTGATGCACCCACCTTGGCCTCCCAAAGTGCTGGGATTGCAGGCATGAGCCACTGTGCCTGGCCGAACATTTTTTATTTTTATTTTATTATCATTATTATTATTACTTTTTGAGATGGAGCTTTGTTTTTGTTGCCCAGGCTGAAGCGCAATGGCGGGATCTTGGCTCACTGCAACCTCCGCCTCCTAGGATCAAGAGATTCTCCTGCCTAAGCCTCCCAAGTACCTGGGAGTATAGGCATGCACCACCACGCCCGACGATATTGTGTATTTTTAGTAGAGATGGGGTTTCTCCATGTTGGTCAGGCTGGTCTGGAACCCCTCACCTCAGCTGATCCACCCACCGCAGCCTCCGACAATTACAGGCGTGAGCCACCGCGCCCAGCCGTCCACCCTGTTTTCTACCAGAGTTCTGTACTGTGACTCTGTATAAAATGGTTTGGAAGCTGGACCCACCCTGTGTGTGTGTGGTTGCCCTGAGCCCACAGAAAGACACCTCCAGAGTGCGGATTGAGAAGCCTTTATTGTGGGAGGATCGGGATGTCTGAGGGCTCCAGGAGTCGGGATGGGCTTGGAAGGCTGGGGGGAGGGGCCTTTGAGGAAGAGGAGGCCTGGAAGCGGGGGTCATCACAGGTCAAGGGGTGGTCCTTGGGACCCCCGCAGTCAGTGGTGCTGCGGCGGCAGAGTGCACATTGACAGCTGAGAGCCACGGCGTAGGAGACCACGGGGTTCACGCCGCGCGGGCAGCCAGGGAGCCGGATGGACTCGAAGCGCACATCGCGGTAGTTGCACACCACCTGAGGCAGGGCCGGCAGGACCCCCTGCAGCACGCGGGTCTGGAAGCCGTGTGAGTGGGGGAATGAGCATGTGCCTGGGGCCAGCGCCTCAGCTGAGCTCCCCAGCTGCCCCCACAGGTCTCAGACTCAGGAGTCCCGGAAGCTCTCTGTTCCTGCCCTCCCACACCCCATTCCGCAGCCCCTGACCAGAGAGGGAGACCACCCTTCCTCCCACGCTGCCTCTGTGGGTCTGGCCCTGAGGTGGCAGCACCTGCCCCGGCCCCGGGCAGCTCACCATGGTGGGGCAGTAGCCGGCACAGATGGTGGCGTTGACGGTGATGCACACGGGGCAGCCCTCCTTCTCGACAGCCAGGGTGGCATTGATGGGGCGGCACCGTGGCCGAAGCGGCTCCTTGGATGCCCATGTCCCGCCCATGCTCAGCAGCAGCAACAGCAGCAGCCCCTGGGACAAGGACACTGCTTCACCCGGGTATGAGACCGCAGCCCCGAGCCCTGGCCTTCCCATCCCGCGTGGTACACCACCCACAAAGACCCAGAGACCCTTCCCGGCATCTCCTATTCAGGACCCACCACCCCGACACCTGCCTTTCAGAGCCCACCCCACAGCCCAGAGGACCTGAGATACCCCAACATTTCAGATCCCCACCCTCAGGAACTGCCCCACCTGAAGCTTACTGGGGGACACGCTCCTCCAGAAAGAGGCCTCCTTCCACAGCTCACGCTGGTCTGCCCCTTCTCATGCAAGTGATGGCCTGGAAGGAGGTGAAAGGTGCCCAGGGGCCCTGCAGTCTTTCCTGGAACATCTCCATCTTTGGTGCCTGGAAATGTGGATCTACCCTACCTTTGACATGTCTCTCTCTTAGCGGGATATCTTCCGCAAGCACTGGGAATGTGGACATGGAAAGTAAATTGAGTCTCCGTGGGGGAGTGAGACAGGGAGTGAGGGGTGTTGGACGCGGCACGGGAACCTGGCCGGAGTCAGCGGACCCAATTGGCTGCTCTCTCTCTCAGATACAGTTCCCCTTCCTCCCTCCAGGGGGCGCCACGGAACACAGGGCCCTCACTGGCCCTGGGGACTGGGTGACGTCGGGGGAGAGCCTCTTGTGATTGGCTCCATCACCCTGCGTAAGGTCAAAGGCAAGAAAGGACAGGCCCGACACGCGGAGCCATTGTGTCTCTGGCCGATTGCGCCGGCCCTCGGGCCCTCAGGGAGGCGAGGGTGCGAGGGCCTCGAGTTCGAGGCCAACCTGGTCCACATTGGTAGGACAAAAAAAAAAAATTTTTTTTATCGTTCCCTATATAACAACAAACCATACAGGGAGGACGCCTTGATAGGAAGAAATGACATCTTCCTAAGTGTTTTAAAATTACTTCAATGTATCTTTTTTTGGGGGGTGGGAGACCTCCCTGCCTCTCAGCCATGGCGGTTGTCACCTGTGGTAAACAGAATGGCGGGAGCAAGTGGGATGTCCCACTACTCGGGCTGAGGCAGGAGAATCACAGGAACCTAGGAGGTGGAACCTCCTCGCCCAGGAGGGGCGCGGCTTCCGACTTAGTTTCTGCCCAATGAGAGAGGGCCTCCCCGTGACTGTGCTGCCAGGTTAGCCACTTGACCCTGGTGCCCCCAACGAGGGATTCAGCCCGAGCCCCACCTCTCCCTTAGGGACCTCCGCCCACTCTACTCTCAAGCCAGGATGCCCGGAGCGGTCCCCGGAAATGCGTGTGCTTCAGGTGATTTAACTGATTATTGAATAGGCCCGCAGGAGGTGTGTCCTGCCCCCGAGGCCGCAGCCTCGGAGGACATTATCTGGACTTAGTCCCTTCCCCGCGATGCCATCAAGCTGGACAATTTTAAGGTCTGTTTCTTTCCCAATGTAGGGTATAGGTTGGCACAGGGAAGAGGGCTAGAAACCTGACTTGAGCTCCCCGCCCAGGGCTGAAGTGTGCAGCATCTTGATCACTTCTCATTCAACCTTGCTTATACTCCCCGTGTGATCGGTAGCTCTTCATCTCAAAACAGAATATTCTAAGCCAACCCCTGCCTGCTCTCACCAAGTAAGATTTCTCATTTGAACCCCAGCTCCCAGATACTTAAAGGCCTTCCGTAGACCATGTCCTCAAGGTCCCCTGGCGATCTGCTTGCATGTTCCAGTTTCTCTCCTCCCCCATGCACATCGTGAAATGTGCCCTCCCACTCCCCAGGATGAGCAAGGTGGTGTCCTCTGTGACTGAGCAGTCAGCAACTTAACACCAAAGGTCACCAATGATCAAATCCATGAGAATTGATCCGAGGAGTTATGTATTAGGGCTATGAAAGAGAAAACACTCAGTAAATAGTGGCTATTATTATTATCATCATCATCATGATTACCCTCAAGTTCCCCCGGGAGAGCTCCTAGTCAACCTTCAAAACCCCACATTGTCGCACCCATCCTACAGAGATTGAGCTCAAATTCAGAGAGTTGTGATTTTGCGATGATTTGATGAGTTCCCCAACTGGGGTCCGTCCGTAGAGCAGCTGGGCCAACCCTGAGGTCTCTCAGCATCCAGCTCTGTTCTTTTTCTGCCTGACCAGTTCCTGGGTATAAGTCTCAGGCCCGGCCAGTCCGGCTGAGGAGTGTGCAGACACAGGCAGTGCCAATTTGAATCCATCGCCAGTCCACACGGCCCTGGGCATCAGCGGTCAATGCCCGCACATAGGACTGCTTGGCCTTGCACTCAGACACCCAGTGCCCCCCGGTCCACACCCCGGCGGCAGCCCCTCCACCTACCCCGGGCCACCTTCTTCAGAGTTATCGGCCTTGAAGCAGGTGACAAAGAAGTGTTGGCGGAGGGAACTGCCGCCAGCTGCAGGCACCTCGCCCAACACCTCCACCTCGAGCACAACCAAGTCCACAGCGGTCCGGGGGTCTGTCACCCAGCCAGTGACTGCATTGCACACGGCCAGCTCACCCTGATGACTCGCCGGTGAAGTATCGCTGACCCCTCGCTGGCTGCGGTTGGCCCGGGTGCCTGCTGACTCCCAAAAGGCCCCAGTCTCCAGCAGGAAGAGCAGAGGGGCCCGGCAGCGGCACCCCTAGACAGGACCACTCGGGGGAAAAGAAGGTCCCACTTTGTAGTAGGAAAAGGGGACAATGTCAAGGGTGGGGGTTAGGACTCCATTGACACACTGGGGAGGAAGAAAATGAGGGGGATGCAGAGGGAGCCTGGGGGAGCGGGAGCATCTCTCAGAGCACATGGAAACAGGGAAAAGGAGGCTGGGATTAGAGAAGAGGATAAACACTTCAGTGGGGACAGAAGTTTGGAACCCCAGGGGAGGCCTGCCTGCCAGGATTATGGGGAAGCCCTTGCTCTAGAAGTTTGGGGGACTCCATGTACAGGACTTGCATCACACCCAACTTGTAGATTAATAATAAATATTCAACAACTACAGGTCAGGCACTATGGCTCACACCTGTAGTCCCAGCACTTTGGGAGGCTGAGGCGGGTGGATGACTTGAGGTCAGGAGTTCGAGAGCAGCCTGGCCAACACTGTGAAATAACATCTCTACTGATAATACCAAAATTAGCTGGGCGTGGTGCTGCGCTCCTGTAATCCCACCACTTTGGGAGGCCGAGGCGGGCGGATCATGCGCTCAGGGGATCGAGACCTTCCTGGCTAACACGGTGAAACCCCGTCTCTACTAAAAATACAAAAACTTATCTGGGCTTGGTCGTGGGCCCCTGTAGTCCAAGCTACTTGGGAGGCTGAGACAGGAGAATGGAGTGAACCTAGGAGGGGGAGCTTGCAGTGAGCAGAGATTGCGCCACTGCACTCCAGCCTCCACGACAGAGCGAGACTCCATCGCAAAAAAAAAAAAAAAAAAAAGAAAGAAAGAAAAGAAAACAGGGTGGAGATGGAGGATGACCTCCAGCTCAGGAGGTGTCCATGGTCTGGCCTTCTGTGGGGAGAAGGAAGGCCACATGATCAGTGTGGCCCAGGTGGCAGGGCCTCAGCCTTCTAAGCCGAGCTCCCTCTTCCTCCCTCTGACGTTGGCACTGGCAGTGCAGGTGGGGCAGAGGGGGGCGCGGCTTGGGGACCTGAATGGGATGAATGGGCTGAGGGGGATGTCATGTCTTCCATCCTCCTTCATCCACTGCCTCTCCCTTCCCCTCCTCCCCCCCTCCCCTCCGTCCATCTGCCTCCCATCCCAGCTAGGACCCATCACCTGGGTAGAAAAGGGGCCTCTGGAAAGGGGGCGGGGCCTTGACTCTCGGGTACCCTGCACTTGAAGAGGAACTCTGGGAAGGGGTTGTTCAGGGATTTGGCCCCTTCCCCATCTGGCTGTATAACCTTCCTGTGCTTTTCTTCCCCTAGCCGGTTGTCCCTCCCTCTCCTGAGATGTCAGGAAAGAGGGGGCCACCTGCGTCCTCCACAGGGGCCCCGAAGCCTGGGGTTCCCAGCCCCAGAGCTCCGAGGTGGAGGAGGTGCTACAGCTCTGGTGACCACTGGTTGTTTCCCAGTCTTCTCCACGCCACCCTTTCCCAGAACCACAGGCTTCCAGAATGTTGTAGGGAAACTGCAAAATCCGCGCCTCCACCAGCCTCTCCCAGCGCCAGGTCAATTTCACACACAGGGAAACTGAAGCCTGCCTCTGAGGGGCAGGGTTTTACCTCCTTTGTGGCAGTTTTGAGGTGAATCAGGGTCTCCCTAGGATTCCAGGTTGTGGACTTTCTCTAAATTGTGGAATGTGGCCAGGCGTGGTGGCTTGAGTCAGGAGCCACAGCAGGAGGATTGCTTGAGCCCAGGAGTTCAAGTGCAGTGGGGAAACATAGGGAGACTTCGTCTTAAAGCAATTTGTTTGGGGCCAGGCGTGGTGTCTCACCCCTATAATCCCAGCACTCTGGGAGGCCAGGGCAGGAGTATCACTGGAGGTTGGGAGTTTGAGACCAGTCTGGCCAATGTCGTGAAACTGCATCTCTACTAAAAATACAAAAATTAGCGGGGCACGGTGGCAGGCGCTTGTAATTCCAGTTACTCAGAAGGCTGAGGCAGGAGAGTCACTTGAACCCAGGAGGCAGGGGCTACAGTGAGCCAGGATTGTGCCACTGTACTCCAGCCTGGCCAGACAGACTCAGACTCTATCTCAAAAAAAAAAAAAAATTGGGCCAGGTGCCGTGGCTCATGCCTGTAATCCCAGCACTTTGGGAGGCCGAGGCAGGCAGATCACAGTGTCAGGAGATCAAGACCATCCTGGCTAACACGGGGAAACCCCGTCTCTACTAAAAAATACAACAAATTAGCCAGGCGTGGTGGCGGGCGCCTGTAGTCCCAGCTACTCCGGAGGCTGAGGCAGGAGAGTGGTGTGAACCCGGGAGGCGGAGCTTGCAGTGAGCCGAGATTGAGCCACTGCAGTCCAGCCTGGGCAACAAGTGAGACTCCCCCTCAAAAAAAAAAAATTGATTGGAACATCCTCCAGGATGGAAGACTCTCGGTTCCTTAGAGTTCTACAGGAAGGATGGCAGAGTGCAGTTGCCCAGAGGTGAAGTCCCATCTCTGCCATTTGTTGGCTGTGTGACCGGGCACAAATCATTACTTTCTCTGATCCTGTATTTTACCATCTGTTGCTATTGAGTAATAGTAGTTGACTATTTTCTATTTTTATTTATTTTTATTTTTATTTATTTATTTATTTTTTGAGACGGAGTCAGGCCCTGTCACCCAGGCTGGAGTGCAGTGGTGCGCTCTTGGCTCACTGCATCTCTGCTTCCTGGGTTCAAGCGATTCTCCTGCCTCAGCCTCCTGAGTAGCTGGGACTACAGGCGCGCACCACCACACCCAGCTAATTTTTGTATTTTTTTGGGTAGAGACAGGGATTCACCATGTTGGCCAGGCTGGTCTCAAAGTCCTGACCTCAGGTGATGCACCCACCTTGGCCTCCCAAAGTGCTGGGATTGCAGGCATGAGCCACTGTGCCTGGCCGAACATTTTTTATTTTTATTTTATTATCATTATTATTATTACTTTTTGAGATGGAGCTTTGTTTTTGTTGCCCAGGCTGAAGCGCAATGGCGGGATCTTGGCTCACTGCAACCTCCGCCTCCTAGGATCAAGAGATTCTCCTGCCTAAGCCTCCCAAGTACCTGGGAGTATAGGCATGCACCACCACGCCCGACGATATTGTGTATTTTTAGTAGAGATGGGGTTTCTCCATGTTGGTCAGGCTGGTCTGGAACCCCTCACCTCAGCTGATCCACCCACCGCAGCCTCCGACAATTACAGGCGTGAGCCACCGCGCCCAGCCGTCCACCCTGTTTTCTACCAGAGTTCTGTACTGTGACTCTGTATAAAATGGTTTGGAAGCTGGACCCACCCTGTGTGTGTGTGGTTGCCCTGAGCCCACAGAAAGACACCTCCAGAGTGCGGATTGAGAAGCCTTTATTGTGGGAGGATCGGGATGTCTGAGGGCTCCAGGAGTCGGGATGGGCTTGGAAGGCTGGGGGGAGGGGCCTTTGAGGAAGAGGAGGCCTGGAAGCGGGGGTCATCACAGGTCAAGGGGTGGTCCTTGGGACCCCCGCAGTCAGTGGTGCTGCGGCGGCAGAGTGCACATTGACAGCTGAGAGCCACGGCGTAGGAGACCACGGGGTTCACGCCGCGCGGGCAGCCAGGGAGCCGGATGGACTCGAAGCGCACATCGCGGTAGTTGCACACCACCTGAGGCAGGGCCGGCAGGACCCCCTGCAGCACGCGGGTCTGGAAGCCGTGTGAGTGGGGGAATGAGCATGTGCCTGGGGCCAGCGCCTCAGCTGAGCTCCCCAGCTGCCCCCACAGGTCTCAGACTCAGGAGTCCCGGAAGCTCTCTGTTCCTGCCCTCCCACACCCCATTCCGCAGCCCCTGACCAGAGAGGGAGACCACCCTTCCTCCCACGCTGCCTCTGTGGGTCTGGCCCTGAGGTGGCAGCACCTGCCCCGGCCCCGGGCAGCTCACCATGGTGGGGCAGTAGCCGGCACAGATGGTGGCGTTGACGGTGATGCACACGGGGCAGCCCTCCTTCTCGACAGCCAGGGTGGCATTGATGGGGCGGCACCGTGGCCGAAGCGGCTCCTTGGATGCCCATGTCCCGCCCATGCTCAGCAGCAGCAACAGCAGCAGCCCCTGGGACAAGGACACTGCTTCACCCGGGTATGAGACCGCAGCCCCGAGCCCTGGCCTTCCCATCCCGCGTGGTACACCACCCACAAAGACCCAGAGACCCTTCCCGGCATCTCCTATTCAGGACCCACCACCCCGACACCTGCCTTTCAGAGCCCACCCCACAGCCCAGAGGACCTGAGATACCCCAACATTTCAGATCCCCACCCTCAGGAACTGCCCCACCTGAAGCTTACTGGGGGACACGCTCCTCCAGAAAGAGGCCTCCTTCCACAGCTCACGCTGGTCTGCCCCTTCTCATGCAAGTGATGGCCTGGAAGGAGGTGAAAGGTGCCCAGGGGCCCTGCAGTCTTTCCTGGAACATCTCCATCTTTGGTGCCTGGAAATGTGGATCTACCCTACCTTTGACATGTCTCTCTCTTAGCGGGATATCTTCCGCAAGCACTGGGAATGTGGACATGGAAAGTAAATTGAGTCTCCGTGGGGGAGTGAGACAGGGAGTGAGGGGTGTTGGACGCGGCACGGGAACCTGGCCGGAGTCAGCGGACCCAATTGGCTGCTCTCTCTCTCAGATACAGTTCCCCTTCCTCCCTCCAGGGGGCGCCACGGAACACAGGGCCCTCACTGGCCCTGGGGACTGGGTGACGTCGGGGGAGAGCCTCTTGTGATTGGCTCCATCACCCTGCGTAAGGTCAAAGGCAAGAAAGGACAGGCCCGACACGCGGAGCCATTGTGTCTCTGGCCGATTGCGCCGGCCCTCGGGCCCTCAGGGAGGCGAGGGTGCGAGGGCCTCGAGTTCGAGGCCAACCTGGTCCACATTGGTAGGACAAAAAAAAAAATTTTTTTTTATCGTTCCCTATATAACAACAAACCATACAGGGAGGACGCCTTGATAGGAAGAAATGACATCTTCCTAAGTGTTTTAAAATTACTTCAATGTATCTTTTTTTGGGGGGTGGGAGACCTCCCTGCCTCTCAGCCATGGCGGTTGTCACCTGTGGTAAACAGAATGGCGGGAGCAAGTGGGATGTCCCACTACTCGGGCTGAGGCAGGAGAATCACAGGAACCTAGGAGGTGGAACCTCCTCGCCCAGGAGGGGCGCGGCTTCCGACTTAGTTTCTGCCCAATGAGAGAGGGCCTCCCCGTGACTGTGCTGCCAGGTTAGCCACTTGACCCTGGTGCCCCCAACGAGGGATTCAGCCCGAGCCCCACCTCTCCCTTAGGGACCTCCGCCCACTCTACTCTCAAGCCAGGATGCCCGGAGCGGTCCCCGGAAATGCGTGTGCTTCAGGTGATTTAACTGATTATTGAATAGGCCCGCAGGAGGTGTGTCCTGCCCCCGAGGCCGCAGCCTCGGAGGACATTATCTGGACTTAGTCCCTTCCCCGCGATGCCATCAAGCTGGACAATTTTAAGGTCTGTTTCTTTCCCAATGTAGGGTATAGGTTGGCACAGGGAAGAGGGCTAGAAACCTGACTTGAGCTCCCCGCCCAGGGCTGAAGTGTGCAGCATCTTGATCACTTCTCATTCAACCTTGCTTATACTCCCCGTGTGATCGGTAGCTCTTCATCTCAAAACAGAATATTCTAAGCCAACCCCTGCCTGCTCTCACCAAGTAAGATTTCTCATTTGAACCCCAGCTCCCAGATACTTAAAGGCCTTCCGTAGACCATGTCCTCAAGGTCCCCTGGCGATCTGCTTGCATGTTCCAGTTTCTCTCCTCCCCCATGCACATCGTGAAATGTGCCCTCCCACTCCCCAGGATGAGCAAGGTGGTGTCCTCTGTGACTGAGCAGTCAGCAACTTAACACCAAAGGTCACCAATGATCAAATCCATGAGAATTGATCCGAGGAGTTATGTATTAGGGCTATGAAAGAGAAAACACTCAGTAAATAGTGGCTATTATTATTATCATCATCATCATGATTACCCTCAAGTTCCCCCGGGAGAGCTCCTAGTCAACCTTCAAAACCCCACATTGTCGCACCCATCCTACAGAGATTGAGCTCAAATTCAGAGAGTTGTGATTTTGCGATGATTTGATGAGTTCCCCAACTGGGGTCCGTCCGTAGAGCAGCTGGGCCAACCCTGAGGTCTCTCAGCATCCAGCTCTGTTCTTTTTCTGCCTGACCAGTTCCTGGGTATAAGTCTCAGGCCCGGCCAGTCCGGCTGAGGAGTGTGCAGACACAGGCAGTGCCAATTTGAATCCATCGCCAGTCCACACGGCCCTGGGCATCAGCGGTCAATGCCCGCACATAGGACTGCTTGGCCTTGCACTCAGACACCCAGTGCCCCCCGGTCCACACCCCGGCGGCAGCCCCTCCACCTACCCCTGAGCCACCTTCTTCAGAGTTATCGGCCTTGAAGCAGGTGACAAAGAAGTGTTGGCGGAGGGAACTGCCGCCAGCTGCAGGCACCTCGCCCAACACCTCCACCTCGAGCACAACCAAGTCCACAGCGGTCCGGGGGTCTGTCACCCAGCCAGTGACTGCATTGCACACGGCCAGCTCACCCTGATGACTCGCCGGTGAAGTATCGCTGACCCCTCGCTGGCTGCGGTTGGCCCGGGTGCCTGCTGACTCCCAAAAGGCCCCAGTCTCCAGCAGGAAGAGCAGAGGGGCCCGGCAGCGGCACCCCTAGACAGGACCACTCGGGGGAAAAGAAGGTCCCACTTTGTAGTAGGAAAAGGGGACAATGTCAAGGGTGGGGGTTAGGACTCCATTGACACACTGGGGAGGAAGAAAATGAGGGGGATGCAGAGGGAGCCTGGGGGAGCGGGAGCATCTCTCAGAGCACATGGAAACAGGGAAAAGGAGGCTGGGATTAGAGAAGAGGATAAACACTTCAGTGGGGACAGAAGTTTGGAACCCCAGGGGAGGCCTGCCTGCCAGGATTATGGGGAAGCCCTTGCTCTAGAAGTTTGGGGGACTCCATGTACAGGACTTGCATCACACCCAACTTGTAGATTAATAATAAATATTCAACAACTACAGGTCAGGCACTATGGCTCACACCTGTAGTCCCAGCACTTTGGGAGGCTGAGGCGGGTGGATGACTTGAGGTCAGGAGTTCGAGAGCAGCCTGGCCAACACTGTGAAATAACATCTCTACTGATAATACCAAAATTAGCTGGGCGTGGTGCTGCGCTCCTGTAATCCCACCACTTTGGGAGGCCGAGGCGGGCGGATCATGCGCTCAGGGGATCGAGACCTTCCTGGCTAACACGGTGAAACCCCGTCTCTACTAAAAATACAAAAACTTATCTGGGCTTGGTCGCGGGCCCCTGTAGTCCAAGCTACTTGGGAGGCTGAGACAGGAGAATGGAGTGAACCTAGGAGGGGGAGCTTGCAGTGAGCAGAGATTGCGCCACTGCACTCCAGCCTCCACGACAGAGCGAGACTCCATCGCAAAAAAAAAAAAAAAAAAAGAAAGAAAGAAAAGAAAACAGGGTGGAGATGGAGGATGACCTCCAGCTCAGGAGGTGTCCATGGTCTGGCCTTCTGTGGGGAGAAGGAAGGCCACATGATCAGTGTGGCCCAGGTGGCAGGGCCTCAGCCTTCTAAGCTGAGCTCCCTCTTCCTCCCTCTGACGTTGGCACTGGCAGTGCAGGTGGGGCAGAGGGGGGCGCGGCTTGGGGACCTGAATGGGATGAATGGGCCGAGGGGGATGTCATGTCTTTCATCCTCCTTCATCCACTGCCTCTCCCTTCCCCTCCTCCCCCCCTCCCCTCCGTCCATCTGCCTCCCATCCCAGCTAGGACCCATCACCTGGGTAGAAAAGGGGCCTCTGGAAAGGGGGCGGGGCCTTGACTCTCGGGTACCCTGCACTTGAAGAGGAACTCTGGGAAGGGGTTGTTCAGGGATTTGGCCCCTTCCCCATCTGGCTGTATAACCTTCCTGTGCTTTTCTTCCCCTAGCCGGTTGTCCCTCCCTCTCCTGAGATGTCAGGAAAGAGGGGGCCACCTGCGTCCTCCACAGGGGCCCCGAAGCCTGGGGTTCCCAGCCCCAGAGCTCCGAGGTGGAGGAGGTGCTACAGCTCTGGTGACCACTGGTTGTTTCCCAGTCTTCTCCACGCCACCCTTTCCCAGAACCACAGGCTTCCAGAATGTTGTAGGGAAACTGCAAAATCCGCGCCTCCACCAGCCTCTCCCAGCGCCAGGTCAATTTCACACACAGGGAAACTGAAGCCTGCCTCTGAGGGGCAGGGTTTTACCTCCTTTGTGGCAGTTTTGAGGTGAATCAGGGTCTCCCTAGGATTCCAGGTTGTGGACTTTCTCTAAATTGTGGAATGTGGCCAGGCGTGGTGGCTTGAGTCAGGAGCCACAGCAGGAGGATTGCTTGAGCCCAGGAGTTCAAGTGCAGTGGGGAAACATAGGGAGACTTCGTCTTAAAGCAATTTGTTTGGGGCCAGGCGTGGTGTCTCACCCCTATAATCCCAGCACTCTGGGAGGCCAGGGCAGGAATATCACTGGAGGTTGGGAGTTTGAGACCAGTCTGGCCAATGTCGTGAAACTGCATCTCTACTAAAAATACAAAAATTAGCGGGGCACGGTGGCAGGCGCTTGTAATTCCAGTTACTCAGAAGGCTGAGGCAGGAGAGTCACTTGAACCCCGGAGGCAGGCGCTACAGTGAGCCAGGATTGTGCCACTGTACTCCAGCCTGGCCAGACAGACTCAGACTCTATCTCAAAAAAAAAAAAAAAAAAATTGGGCCAGGTGCCGTGGCTCATGCCTGTAATCCCAGCACTTTGGGAGGCCGAGGCAGGCAGATCATAATGTCAGGAGATCAAGACCATCCTGGCTAACACGGGGAAACCCCGTCTCTACTAAAAAATACAACAAATTAGCCAGGCGTGGTGGCGGGCGCCTGTAGTCCCAGCTACTCCGGACGCTGAGGCAGGAGAGTGGTGTGAACCCGGGAGGCGGAGCTTGCAGTGAGCCGAGATTGAGCCACTGCAGTCCAGCCTGGGCGACAAGTGAGACTCCCCCTCAAAAAAAAAAAAATTGATTGGAACATCCTCCAGGATGGAAGACTCTCGGTTCCTTAGAGTTCTACAGGAAGGATGGCAGAGTGCAGTTGCCCAGAGGTGAAGTCCCATCTCTGCCATTTGTTGGCTGTGTGACCGGGCACAAATCATTACTTTCTCTGATCCTGTATTTTACCATCTGTTGCTATTGAGTAATAGTAGTTGACTATTTTCTATTTTTATTTATTTTTATTTTTATTTATTTATTTATTTTTTGAGACGGAGTCAGGCCCTGTCACCCAGGCTGGAGTGCAGTGGTGCGCTCTTGGCTCACTGCATCTCTGCTTCCTGGGTTCAAGCGATTCTCCTGCCTCAGCCTCCTGAGTAGCTGGGAC
The DNA here is from genome assembly GCF_029289425.2 of Pan paniscus. NCBI lineage: Eukaryota > Metazoa > Chordata > Mammalia > Primates > Hominidae > Pan > Pan paniscus. Next base: position 55,148,283 of record NC_073269.2, read on the forward strand.
TACAGGCGCGCACCACCACACCCAGCTAATTTTTGTATTTTTTTGGGTAGAGACAGGGATTCACCATGTTGGCCAGGCTGGTCTCAAAGTCCTGACCTCAGGTGATGCACCCACCTTGGCCTCCCAAAGTGCTGGGATTGCAGGCATGAGCCACTGTGCCTGGCCGAACATTTTTTATTTTTATATTATTATTATTATTATTATTATTACTTTTTGAGATGGAGCTTTGTTTTTGTTGCCCAGGCTGAAGCGCAATGGCGGGATCTTGGCTCACTGCAACCTCCGCCTCCTAGGATCAAGAGATTCTCCTGCCTAAGCCTCCCAAGTACCTGGGAGTATAGGCATGCACCACCACGCCCGACGATATTGTGTATTTTTAGTAGAGATGGGGTTTCTCCATGTTGGTCAGGCTGGTCTGGAACCCCTCACCTCAGCTGATCCACCCACCGCAGCCTCCGACAATTACAGGCGTGAGCCACCGCGCCCAGCCGTCCACCCTGTTTTCTACCAGAGTTCTGTACTGTGACTCTGTATAAAATGGTTTGGAAGCTGGACCCACCCTGTGTGTGTGTGGTTGCCCTGAGCCCACAGAAAGACACCTCCAGAGTGCGGATTGAGAAGCCTTTATTGTGGGAGGATCGGGATGTCTGAGGGCTCCAGGAGTCGGGATGGGCTTGGAAGGCTGGGGGGAGGGGCCTTTGAGGAAGAGGAGGCCTGGAAGCGGGGGTCATCACAGGTCAAGGGGTGGTCCTTGGGACCCCCGCAGTCAGTGGTGCTGCGGCGGCAGAGTGCACATTGACAGCTGAGAGCCACGGCGTAGGAGACCACGGGGTTCACGCCGCGCGGGCAGCCAGGGAGCCGGATGGACTCGAAGCGCACATCGCGGTAGTTGCACACCACCTGAGGCAGGGCCGGCAGGACCCCCTGCAGCACGCGGGTCTGGAAGCCGTGTGAGTGGGGGAATGAGCATGTGCCTGGGGCCAGCGCCTCAGCTGAGCTCCCCAGCTGCCCCCACAGGTCTCAGACTCAGGAGTCCCGGAAGCTCTCTGTTCCTGCCCTCCCACACCCCATTCCGCAGCCCCTGACCAGAGAGGGAGACCACCCTTCCTCCCACGCTGCCTCTGTGGGTCTGGCCCTGAGGTGGCAGCACCTGCCCCGGCCCCGGGCAGCTCACCATGGTGGGGCAGTAGCCGGCACAGATGGTGGCGTTGACGGTGATGCACACGGGGCAGCCCTCCTTCTCGACAGCCAGGGTGGCATTGATGGGGCGGCACCGTGGCCGAAGCGGCTCCTTGGATGCCCATGTCCCGCCCATGCTCAGCAGCAGCAACAGCAGCAGCCCCTGGGACAAGGACACTGCTTCACCCGGGTATGAGACCGCAGCCCCGAGCCCTGGCCTTCCCATCCCGCGTGGTACACCACCCACAAAGACCCAGAGACCCTTCCCGGCATCTCCTATTCAGGACCCACCACCCCGACACCTGCCTTTCAGAGCCCACCCCACAGCCCAGAGGACCTGAGATACCCCAACATTTCAGATCCCCACCCTCAGGAACTGCCCCACCTGAAGCTTACTGGGGGACACGCTCCTCCAGAAAGAGGCCTCCTTCCACAGCTCACGCTGGTCTGCCCCTTCTCATGCCAGTGATGGCCTGGAAGGAGGTGGAAGGTGCCCAGGGGCCCTGCAGTCTTTCCTGGAACATCTCCATCTTTGGTGCCTGGAAATGTGGATCTACCCTACCTTTGACATGTCTCTCTCTTAGCGGGATATCTTCCGCAAGCACTGGGAATGTGGACATGGAAAGTAAATTGAGTCTCCGTGGGGGAGTGAGACAGGGAGTGAGGGGTGTTGGACGCGGCACGGGAACCTGGCCGGAGTCAGCGGACCCAATTGGCTGCTCTCTCTCTCAGATACAGTTCCCCTTCCTCCCTCCAGGGGGCGCCACGGAACACAGGGCCCTCACTGGCCCTGGGGACTGGGTGACGTCGGGGGAGAGCCTCTTGTGATTGGCTCCATCACCCTGCGTAAGGTCAAAGGCAAGAAAGGACAGGCCCGACACGCGGAGCCATTGTGTCTCTGGCCGATTGCGCCGGCCCTCGGGCCCTCAGGGAGGCGAGGGTGCGAGGGCCTCGAGTTCGAGGCCAACCTGGTCCACATTGGTAGGACAAAAAAAAAAAATTTTTTTTATCGTTCCCTATATAACAACAAACCATACAGGGAGGACGCCTTGATAGGAAGAAATGACATCTTCCTAAGTGTTTTAAAATTACTTCAATGTATCTTTTTTTGGGGGGTGGGAGACCTCCCTGCCTCTCAGCCATGGCGGTTGTCACCTGTGGTAAACAGAATGGCGGGAGCAAGTGGGATGTCCCACTACTCGGGCTGAGGCAGGAGAATCACAGGAACCTAGGAGGTGGAACCTCCTCGCCCAGGAGGGGCGCGGCTTCCGACTTAGTTTCTGCCCAATGAGAGAGGGCCTCCCCGTGACTGTGCTGCCAGGTTAGCCACTTGACCCTGGTGCCCCCAACGAGGGATTCAGCCCGAGCCCCACCTCTCCCTTAGGGACCTCCGCCCACTCTACTCTCAAGCCAGGATGCCCGGAGCGGTCCCCGGAAATGCGTGTGCTTCAGGTGATTTAACTGATTATTGAATAGGCCCGCAGGAGGTGTGTCCTGCCCCCGAGGCCGCAGCCTCGGAGGACATTATCTGGACTTAGTCCCTTCCCCGCGATGCCATCAAGCTGGACAATTTTAAGGTCTGTTTCTTTCCCAATGTAGGGTATAGGTTGGCACAGGGAAGAGGGCTAGAAACCTGACTTGAGCTCCCCGCCCAGGGCTGAAGTGTGCAGCATCTTGATCACTTCTCATTCAACCTTGCTTATACTCCCCGTGTGATCGGTAGCTCTTCATCTCAAAACAGAATATTCTAAGCCAACCCCTGCCTGCTCTCACCAAGTAAGATTTCTCATTTGAACCCCAGCTCCCAGATACTTAAAGGCCTTCCGTAGACCATGTCCTCAAGGTCCCCTGGCGATCTGCTTGCATGTTCCAGTTTCTCTCCTCCCCCATGCACATCGTGAAATGTGCCCTCCCACTCCCCAGGATGAGCAAGGTGGTGTCCTCTGTGACTGAGCAGTCAGCAACTTAACACCAAAGGTCACCAATGATCAAATCCATGAGAATTGATCCGAGGAGTTATGTATTAGGGCTATGAAAGAGAAAACACTCAGTAAATAGTGGCTATTATTATTATCATCATCATCATGATTACCCTCAAGTTCCCCCGGGAGAGCTCCTAGTCAACCTTCAAAACCCCACATTGTCGCACCCATCCTACAGAGATTGAGCTCAAATTCAGAGAGTTGTGATTTTGCGATGATTTGATGAGTTCCCCAACTGGGGTCCGTCCGTAGAGCAGCTGGGCCAACCCTGAGGTCTCTCAGCATCCAGCTCTGTTCTTTTTCTGCCTGACCAGTTCCTGGGTATAAGTCTCAGGCCCGGCCAGTCCAGCTGAGGAGTGTGCAGACACAGGCAGTGCCAATTTGAATCCATCGCCAGTCCACACGGCCCTGGGCATCAGCGGTCAATGCCCGCACATAGGACTGCTTGGCCTTGCACTCAGACACCCAGTGCCCCCCGGTCCACACCCCGGCGGCAGCCCCTCCACCTACCCCGGGCCACCTTCTTCAGAGTTATCGGCCTTGAAGCAGGTGACAAAGAAGTGTTGGCGGAGGGAACTGCCGCCAGCTGCAGGCACCTCGCCCAACACCTCCACCTCGAGCACAACCAAGTCCACAGCGGTCCGGGGGTCTGTCACCCAGCCAGTGACTGCATTGCACACGGCCAGCTCACCCTGATGACTCGCCGGTGAAGTATCGCTGACCCCTCGCTGGCTGCGGTTGGCCCGGGTGCCTGCTGACTCCCAAAAGGCCCCAGTCTCCAGCAGGAAGAGCAGAGGGGCCCGGCAGCGGCACCCCTAGACAGGACCACTCGGGGGAAAAGAAGGTCCCACTTTGTAGTAGGAAAAGGGGACAATGTCAAGGGTGGGGGTTAGGACTCCATTGACACACTGGGGAGGAAGAAAATGAGGGGGATGCAGAGGGAGCCTGGGGGAGCGGGAGCATCTCTCAGAGCACATGGAAACAGGGAAAAGGAGGCTGGGATTAGAGAAGAGGATAAACACTTCAGTGGGGACAGAAGTTTGGAACCCCAGGGGAGGCCTGCCTGCCAGGATTATGGGGAAGCCCTTGCTCTAGAAGTTTGGGGGACTCCATGTACAGGACTTGCATCACACCCAACTTGTAGATTAATAATAAATATTCAACAACTACAGGTCAGGCACTATGGCTCACACCTGTAGTCCCAGCACTTTGGGAGGCTGAGGCGGGTGGATGACTTGAGGTCAGGAGTTCGAGAGCAGCCTGGCCAACACTGTGAAATAACATCTCTACTGATAATACCAAAATTAGCTGGGCGTGGTGCTGCGCTCCTGTAATCCCACCACTTTGGGAGGCCGAGGCGGGCGGATCATGCGCTCAGGGGATCGAGACCTTCCTGGCTAACACGGTGAAACCCCGTCTCTACTAAAAATACAAAAACTTATCTGGGCTTGGTCGCGGGCCCCTGTAGTCCAAGCTACTTGGGAGGCTGAGACAGGAGAATGGAGTGAACCTAGGAGGGGGAGCTTGCAGTGAGCAGAGATTGCGCCACTGCACTCCAGCCTCCACGACAGAGCGAGACTCCATCGCAAAAAAAAAAAAAAAAAAAAGAAAGAAAGAAAAGAAAACAGGGTGGAGATGGAGGATGACCTCCAGCTCAGGAGGTGTCCATGGTCTGGCCTTCTGTGGGGAGAAGGAAGGCCACATGATCAGTGTGGCCCAGGTGGCAGGGCCTCAGCCTTCTAAGCCGAGCTCCCTCTTCCTCCCTCTGACGTTGGCACTGGCAGTGCAGGTGGGGCGGAGGGGGGCGCGGCTTGGGGACCTGAATGGGATGAATGGGCTGAGGGGGATGTCATGTCTTCCATCCTCCTTCATCCACTGCCTCTCCCTTCCCCTCCTCCCCCCCTCCCCTCCGTCCATCTGCCTCCCATCCCAGCTAGGACCCATCACCTGGGTAGAAAAGGGGCCTCTGGAAAGGGGGCGGGGCCTTGACTCTCGGGTACCCTGCACTTGAAGAGGAACTCTGGGAAGGGGTTGTTCAGGGATTTGGCCCCTTCCCCATCTGGCTGTATAACCTTCCTGTGCTTTTCTTCCCCTAGCCGGTTGTCCCTCCCTCTCCTGAGATGTCAGGAAAGAGGGGGCCACCTGCGTCCTCCACAGGGGCCCCGAAGCCTGGGGTTCCCAGCCCCAGAGCTCCGAGGTGGAGGAGGTGCTACAGCTCTGGTGACCACTGGTTGTTTCCCAGTCTTCTCCACGCCACCCTTTCCCAGAACCACAGGCTTCCAGAATGTTGTAGGGAAACTGCAAAATCCGCGCCTCCACCAGCCTCTCCCAGCGCCAGGTCAATTTCACACACAGGGAAACTGAAGCCTGCCTCTGAGGGGCAGGGTTTTACCTCCTTTGTGGCAGTTTTGAGGTGAATCAGGGTCTCCCTAGGATTCCAGGTTGTGGACTTTCTCTAAATTGTGGAATGTGGCCAGGCGTGGTGGCTTGAGTCAGGAGCCACAGCAGGAGGATTGCTTGAGCCCAGGAGTTCAAGTGCAGTGGGGAAACATAGGGAGACTTCGTCTTAAAGCAATTTGTTTGGGGCCAGGCGTGGTGTCTCACCCCTATAATCCCAGCACTCTGGGAGGCCAGGGCAGGAGTATCACTGGAGGTTGGGAGTTTGAGACCAGTCTGGCCAATGTCGTGAAACTGCATCTCTACTAAAAATACAAAAATTAGCGGGGCACGGTGGCAGGCGCTTGTAATTCCAGTTACTCAGAAGGCTGAGGCAGGAGAGTCACTTGAACCCAGGAGGCAGGGGCTACAGTGAGCCAGGATTGTGCCACTGTACTCCAGCCTGGCCAGACAGACTCAGACTCTATCTCAAAAAAAAAAAAAAATTGGGCCAGGTGCCGTGGCTCATGCCTGTAATCCCAGCACTTTGGGAGGCCGAGGCAGGCAGATCATAATGTCAGGAGATCAAGACCATCCTGGCTAACACGGGGAAACCCCGTCTCTACTAAAAAATACAACAAATTAGCCAGGCGTGGTGGCGGGCGCCTGTAGTCCCAGCTACTCCGGACGCTGAGGCAGGAGAGTGGTGTGAACCCGGGAGGCGGAGCTTGCAGTGAGCCGAGATTGAGCCACTGCAGTCCAGCCTGGGCGACAAGTGAGACTCCCCCTCAAAAAAAAAAAAATTGATTGGAACATCCTCCAGGATGGAAGACTCTCGGTTCCTTAGAGTTCTACAGGAAGGATGGCAGAGTGCAGTTGCCCAGAGGTGAAGTCCCATCTCTGCCATTTGTTGGCTGTGTGACCGGGCACAAATCATTACTTTCTCTGATCCTGTATTTTACCATCTGTTGCTATTGAGTAATAGTAGTTGACTATTTTCTATTTTTATTTATTTTTATTTTTATTTATTTATTTATTTTTTGAGACGGAGTCAGGCCCTGTCACCCAGGCTGGAGTGCAGTGGTGCGCTCTTGGCTCACTGCATCTCTGCTTCCTGGGTTCAAGCGATTCTCCTGCCTCAGCCTCCTGAGTAGCTGGGACTACAGGCGCGCACCACCACACCCAGCTAATTTTTGTATTTTTTTAAGTAGAGACAGGGATTCACCATGTTGGCCAGGCTGGTCTCAAAGTCCTGACCTCAGGTGATGCACCCACCTCGGCCTCCCAAAGTGCTGGGATTGCAGGCATGAGCCACTGTGCCCGGCCGAACATTTTTTATTTTTATTTTATTATTATTATTATTTTAAGATGGAACTTTGTTTTTTTGCCCAACCTGAAGTGCAATGGCACGATCTTGGCTCATTGCAACCTTCACCTCCTAGGATCAAGCGATTCTCCTGCCTCAGCCTCCCAAGTAGCTGGCATTATAAGCATGCACCACCACGCCCGAGGATATTTTGTATTTTTACTAGAGATGGGGTTTCTCCATGTTGGTCAGGCTGGTCTGGAACTCCACATCTCCTCTGATCCGCCCACTGTGGCCTCCGACAATGCTGGGATTACAAGTGTGAGCCACCGTGCCCGGCCTTATTTTTATTTTTATTTGTTTTTTGAGACAGAGTCTCACTGTGTTGTCCAGGCGGAAGAGCAGTGGGACGATCTTGGCTCACTGCAATCTCGGCCTCCCGGGTTCAGGCGATTCTCCTGCCTCAGCCTCCCGAGTAGCTGAGATCACAGGCGTGCAGCACCAGGCCTGGCTGATTTGGGTATTATCGGTAGAGATGTTATTTCACAGTGTTGGCCAGGCTGCTCTCGAACTCCTGACCTCAAGTCATCCACCCGCCTCAGCCTCCCAAAGTGCTGGGACTACAGGTGTGAGCCATAGTGCCTAACCTGTAGTTGTTGAGTATTATTAATCTACAACTTGGGTGTGATGCAAGTCCTGTACATGGAGTCCCCCAAACTTCTAGAGCAAGGGCTTCCCCATAATCCTGGCAGGCAGGCCTCCCCTGGGGTTCCAAACTTCTGTCCCCACTGAAGTGTTTATCCTCTTCTCTAATCCCAGCCTCCTTTTCCCTGTTTCCATGTGCTCTGAGAGATGCTCCCGCTCCCCCAGGCTCCCTCTGCATCCCCCTCATTTTCCTCGTCTCCAGTGTGTCAATGGGGTCCTAACCCCGCCCTCGACATTGTCGCCTTTTCCTGCTCCAAATTGGGATCTTGTTTTTCGCTGAGTGGTCCTGTCTAGGGATGCCGCTGCCGGGCCCCCTCTGCTCTTCCTGCTGGAGATTAGGGCCTTTCGGGAGTCAGCAGGCTCCCAGGCCAACCGCAGCCAGCGTGGGGTGAGCAATACCTCACCGGCGAGTCGTCAGGGTGAGGCTGGCCGTCTGTGATGCAGTCACTGGCTGGGTGACAGACCCCCGGACCGCTGTGGACTTGGTTGTGCTCGAGGTGGAGGTGTTGGGCGAGGTGCCTGCAGCTGGCGGCAGTTCCCTCCGCCAACATTTCTTTGTCACCTGCTTCGAGGCCGATAACTCTGAAGAAGGTGGCCCAGGGGTAGGTGGAGGGGCTGCCGCAGGGTGTGGACCGGGGGGCACTGGGTGTCTGAGTGCAAGGCCAAGCAGTCCTATGTGCGGGCATTGACCGCTGATGCCCAGGGCCGTGTGGACTGGCGATGGATTCAAATTGGCACTGCCTGTGTCTGCACACTCCTCAGCCGGACTGGCCGGGCCTGAGACTTATGCCCAGGAACTGATCAGGCAGAAAAAGAATAGAGCTCGATGCTGAGAGACCTCAGTGTTGGCCCAGCTGCTCTAGGGACCCCAGTTGGGGAACTCATCAAATCATCACAAAATCACAACTCTCTGAATTTCAGCTCAATCACTGCAGGATGGGTGCCACCACATGGGGTTTTGAAGGTTGAATAGGAGTTCTCCTGGGGGAACTTGGGGATAATCATGATGATGATGATAATAATAATAGCCACTATTTACTGAGTGTTTACTCTTTCGTAGCCCTAATACATAACTCCTCGGATCAACTCTCATGGATTTGATCATTGGTGACCTTTGGTGTTAAGTTGCTGACTGCTCAGTCACAGAGGACACCACCTTGCTCATCCTGGGGAGTGGGAGGGCACATTTCACGATGTGCATGGGGGAGGAGAGAAACTGGAACATGCAAGCAGATCGCCAGGGGACCTTGAGGACATGGTCTACGGAAGGCCTTTAAGTATCTGGGAGCTGGGGTTCAAATGAGAAATCTTACTTGGTGAGAGCGGGCAGGGGTCGGCTTAGAATATTTTGCTTTGGGATAAAGAGCTACCGATCACACGGGGAGTATAAGCAAGGTTCAATGAGAGGCGATCAGGATGCTGGAGAGTTCAGTCCTGGGCGGGGAGCTCAAGTCAGGTTTCTAGCCCTCTTCCCTGTGCCAACCTATACCCTACATTGGGAAAGAAACAGACCTTAAAATTGTCCAGCTTGATGGCATCGCGGGGAAGGGACTAAGTCCAGATAATGTCCTCCGAGGCTGCGGCCCCGCGGGCAGGACACACCCCCTGCGGGCCTATTCAATAATCAGTTAAATCACCTGAAGCACATGCATTTCCGGGGACCACTCCGGGCATCCTGGCTTGAGGGTAGAGTGGGCGGAGGTCCCTAAGGGAGAGGTGGGGCTCGGGCTGTATCCCTCGTTGGGGGCACCAGGGTCAAGTGGCTAACCTGGCAGCACAGTCACGGGGAGGCCCTCTCTCATTGGGCAGAAGCTAAGTCCGAAGCCGCGCCCCTCCTGGGAGGTTGGACTGTGGTGCAGGAAAGCCTCAAATAGAGGAGGGTTGAGGCTTCAGTCCAGCACTTTGCTCGGGTCACGGCCTCCTCCTGGCTTCCAAGACCCCACCATAGGCAGAGGCAGGCCTTCCTACACCCTACTCCCTGTGCCTCCAGCCTCGACTAGTCCCTAGCACTCGACGACTGAGTCTCTGAGGTCACTTCACCGTGGTCTCCGCCTAACCCTTGGCACTGGACCACTGAGAGGAGAGGGCTGGGGCGCTCCGCTGAGCCACTCCTGCAACCCCCTGGCCTTGTCTACCTCTTGCCCCCCGAAGGGTTAGTGTCGAGCTCACCCCAGCATCCTACAACCTCCTGGTGGCCTTGCCGCCCCCACAACCCCGAGCTTTAAAGCCAGGTACACGAGGCAGGGGACGCACCAAGGATGGAGATGTTCCAGGTAAGACTGCAGGGCCCCTGGGCACCTTCCAGCTCCTTCCAGGCCATCACTGGCATGAGAAGGGGCAGACCAGTGTGAGCTGTGGAAGGAGGCCTCTTTCTGGAGGAGCGTGACCCCCAGTAAGCTTCAGGTGGGGCAGTTCCTGAGGGTGGGGATCTGAAATGTTGGGGTATCTCAGGTCCCTCGGGCTGTGGGGTGGGCTCTGAAAGGCAGGTGTCCGGGTGGTGGTTCCTGAATAGGAGATGCCGGGAAGGGTCTCTGGGTCTTTGTGGTTGGTGTACCACGCGGGATGGGAAGGCCAGGGCTCAGGGCTGTGGTCTCAGACCCGGGTGAAGCAGTGTCCTTGTCCCAGGGGCTGCTGCTGTTGCTGCTGCTGAGCATGGGCGGGACATGGGCAACCAAGGAGCCGCTTCGGCCACGGTGCCGCCCCATCAATGCCACCCTGGCTGTCGAGAAGGAGGGCTGCCCCGTGTGCATCACCGTCAACACCACCATCTGTGCCGGCTACTGCCCCACCATGGTGAGCTGCCCGGGGCCGGGGCAGGTGCTGCCACCTCAGGGCCAGACCCACAGAGGCAGTGGGGGAGGAAGGGTGGTCTGCCTCTCTGGTCAGGGGCTGCGGAATGGGGTGTGGGAGGGCAGGAACAGAGAGCTTCCGGGACTCCTGAGTCTGAGACCTGTGGGGGCAGCTGGGGAGCTCAGCTGAGGCGCTGGCCCCAGGCACATGCTCATTCCCCCACTCACACGGCTTCCAGACCCGCGTGCTGCAGGGGGTCCTGCCGGCCCTGCCTCAGGTGGTGTGCAACTACCGCGATGTGCGCTTCGAGTCCATCCGGCTCCCTGGCTGCCCGCGCGGCGTGAACCCCGTGGTCTCCTACGCCGTGGCTCTCAGCTGTCAATGTGCACTCTGCCGCCGCAGCACCACTGACTGCGGGGGTCCCAAGGACCACCCCTTGACCTGTGATGACCCCCGCTTCCAGGCCTCCTCTTCCTCAAAGGCCCCTCCCCCCAGCCTTCCAAGCCCATCCCGACTCCCGGGGCCCTCAGACACCCCGATCCTCCCACAATAAAGGCTTCTCAATCCGCACTCTGGAGCTGTCTTTCTGTGGGCTCAGGGCAACCACACACACACAGGGTGGGTCCAGCTTCCAAACCATTTTATACAGAGTCACAGTATGAGAACTCTGGTAGAAAACAGGGTGGACGGCTGGGCGCGGTGGCTCACGCCTGTAATTGTCGGAGGCTGCGGTGGGTGGATCAGCTGAGGTGAGGGGTTCCAGACCAGCCTGACCAACATGGAGAAACCCCATCTCTACTAAAAATACAAAATATCGTTGGGCGTGGTGGTGCATGCCTATACTCCCAGGTACTTGGGAGGCTAAGGCAGGAGAATCTCTTGATCCTAGGAGGCGGAGGTTGCAGTGAGCCAAGATCCCGCCATTGCGCTTCAGCCTGGGCAACAAAAACAAAGCTCCATCTCAAAAAGTAATAATAATAATAATAATAATAATAATATAAAAATTGAAAATGTTCAGCCAGGCGCAGTGGCTCATGCCTGCAATCCCAGCACTTTGGGAGGCCGAGGCGGGTGCATCACCTGAGTTCAGGACTTCGAGACCAGCCTGCCCAACATAGTGAAACCCTGTCTCTACTAAAAAAAAAGAAAAATTAGCTGGGTGTGGTGGTGCCCGCCTGTAGTCCCAGCTACTCACGAAGCTGAGGCAGCAGAATCGCTTGAACTCGGGAAGCATAGGTGCAGTGAGCCGAGATCACGCCACTGCACTCCAGCCTGGGTGACAGGGCGAGACTCCGTCTCAAAAATAAATAAATAAATAAAATAAAATAAAAATAAAAATAGAAAATAGTCAACTACTATTACTCAATAGCAACAGATGGTAAAATACAGGCTCAGAGAAATTAATGATTCGTGTCTGGTCACACAGCCAACAAATGGCAGAGATGGGACTTCAACTCTGGGCAACTGCACTCTGCCATCCTTCCTGTAGAACTCTGAGGAACTGAGAGTCTTGCATCTTGGAGGATGTTCCAATCAATTTTTTTTTTTTGAGACGGAGTCTCGCTCTGTTGTTGAGACTGGACTGCAGTGGCGCGATCTCGGCTCACTGCAAGATCCGCCTCCCGGGTTCCTGCCATTCTCCTGCCTCGGCCTCCCAAGTAGCTGAGACTACAGGCGCCCACCAGGACGCCTGGCTAATTTGTTGTATTTTTTAGTAGAGACGGGGTTTCCCGTGTTAGCCAGGATAGTCTTGATCTCCTGACTTTGTGATCCGCCGGTCTCGGCTTCCCAAAGTCCTGGGATTACAGGCATGAACCACTGCGCCAGGCCCAATTTTGTTTGTTTGTTTTGTTTTGTTTTGTTTTGTTGTTTTGGGAAAGGGTGGCATGGAGAAGACTGGGAAACAACCAGTGGTCACCAGAGCTGTAGCACCTCCTTCACCTCTGAGCTCTGGGGCTGGGAACCCCAGGCTTCGGGGGCCACTGTGGAGGACGCAGGTGGCCCCCTCTTTCCTGACATCTCAGGAGAGGGAGCGGCAACCAGTTAGGGGAAGAAAAGAACAGGAAGGTTATACAGCCACATGGGGAAGGGGCCAAATCCCTGAACAACCCCTTCCCAGAGTTCCTCTTCAAGCGCAGGGTACCCAAGAGTCAAGGCCCCGCCCCCTTTCCAGAGGCCCCTTTTCTACTTAGGTGACGGCTCCTGGCTGGGATGGGAGGTAGATGGACCGGGGGGTGGGGGGGGGGGAGGGGAAGGGAGAGGCAGTGGATGAAGGAGAATGGAAAAGATGACATCCCCTTTGGCCCATTCATTCCATTCAGGTCCCCAAGCCCCCACCTGGACTGCCAGTGCCAACCTCAGAGGGTGGAAGAGGGAGCTCGGCTTAGAATGCTGAGGCCCTGCCCCCTGGGCCACACCAATCGTGTGGCATTCCTTCTCCTCTCGGAAGGCCAGACCATGGACACCTCCTGAGCTGGATGTCATCCCCCATCTCCACCCTCTTTTCTTTTTCTTTCTTTTTTTTTTTTTTTTTTTGAGATGGAGTCTCGCTCTGTCGTGCAGGCTGGAGTGCAGTGGCGCGATCTCTGCTCACTGCAACCTCCCGCTCCCAGGTTCACTGCATTCTCCTGCAAGCGCCCGCCACCAAGCCCGGATAACTTTTCGTATTTTTAGTAGAGACGGGGTTTCACCGAGTTATCCAGGATGGTCTCGATCTCCTGACCTCATGATCCGCCTGCCTCGGCCTCCCAAAGTGGTGGGATTACAGGCGTGAGCCACCGCGCCCAGCCGTCCACCCTGTTTTCTACCAGAGTTCTCATACTGTGACTCTGTATAAAATGGTTTGGAAGCTGGACCCACCCTGTGTGTGTGTGGTTGCCCTGAGCCCACAGAAAGACAGCTCCAGAGTGCGGATTGAGAAGCCTTTATTGTGGGAGGATCGGGGTGTCTGAGGGCCCCGGGAGTCGGGATGGGCTTGGAAGGCTGGGGGGAGGGGCCTTTGAGGAAGAGGAGGCCTGGAAGCGGGGGTCATCACAGGTCAAGGGGTGGTCCTTGGGACCCCCGCAGTCAGTGGTGCTGCGGCGGCAGAGTGCACATTGACAGCTGAGAGCCACGGCGTAGGAGACCACGGGGTTCACGCCGCGCGGGCAGCCAGGGAGCCGGATGGACTCGAAGCGCACATCGCGGTAGTTGCATACCACCTGAGGCAGGGCCGGCAGGACCCCCTGCAGCACGCGGGTCTGGAAGCCGTGTGAGTGGGGGAATGAGCATGTGCCTGGGGCCAGCGCCTCAGCTGAGCTCCCCAGCTGCCCCCACAGGTCTCAGACTCAGGAGTCCAGGAAGCCCTCTGTTCCTGCCCTCCCACACCCCATTCCGCAGCCCCTGACCAGAGAGGCAGACCACCCTTCCTCCCCCGCTGCCTCTGTGGGTCTGGCCCTGAGGTGGCAGCACCTGCCCCGGCCCCGGGCAGCTCACCATGGTGGGGCAGTAGCCGGCACAGATGGTGGTGTTGACGGTGATGCACACGGGGCAGCCCTCCTTCTCGACAGCCAGGGTGGCATTGATGGGGCGGCACCGTGGCCGAAGCGGCTCCTTGGATGCCCATGTCCCGCCCATGCTCAGCAGCAGCAACAGCAGCAGCCCCTGGGACAAGGACACTGCTTCACCCGGGTCTGAGACCACAGCCCCGAGCCCTGGCCTTCCCATCCTGCGTGGTACACCACCCACAAAGACCCAGAGACCCTTCCCGGCATCTCCTATTCAGGACCCACCACCCCGACACCTGCCTTTCAGAGCCCACCCCACAGCCCGAGGGACCTGAGATACCCCAACATTTCAGATCCCCACCCTCAGGAACTGCCCCACCTGAAAATTACTGGGGGTCACGCTCCTCCAGAAAGAGGCCTCCATCCACAGCTCACACTGGTCTGCCCCTTCTCATGCCAGTGATTGCCTGGAAGGAGCTGGAAGGTGCCCAGGGGCCCTGCAGTCTTACCTGGAACATCTCCATCCTTGGTGCGTCCCCTGCCTCGTGTACCTGGCTTTAAAGCTCGGGGTTGTGGGGGCGGCAAGGCCACCAGGAGGTTGTAGGATGCTGGGGTGAGCTCGACACTAACCCTTCGGGGGGCAAGAGGTAGACAAGGCCAGGGGGTTGCAGGAGTGGCTCAGCGGAGCGCCCCAGCCCTCTCCTCTCAGTGGTCCAGCGCCAAGGGTGAGGCGGAGACCAAGGTGAAGTGACCTCAGAGACTCAGTCGTCGAGTGCTAGGGACTAGTCGAGGCTGGAGGCACAGGGAGTAGGGTGTAGGAAGGCCTGCCTCTGCCTATGGTGGGGTCTTGGAAGCCAGGAGGAGGCCGTGACCCGAGCAAAGTGCTGGACTGAAGCCTCAACCCTCCTCTATTTGAGGCTTTCCTGCACCACAGTGCAACCTCCCAGGAGGGGCGCGGCTTCGGACTTAGCTTCTGCCCAATGAGAGAGGGCCTCCCCGTGACTGTGCTGCCAGGTTAGCCACTTGACCCTGGTGCCCCCAACGAGGGATTCAGCCCGAGCCCCACCTCTCCCTTAGGGACCCCCGCCCACTCTACCCTCAAGCCAGGATGCCCGGAGCGGTCCCCGGAAATGCGTGTGCTTCAGGTGATTTAACTGATTATTGAATAGGCCCGCAGGAGGTGTGTCCTGCCCCCGAGGCCGCAGCCTCGGAGGACATTATCTGGACTTAGTCCCTTCCCCGCGATGCCATCAAGCTGGACAATTTTAAGGTCTGTTTCTTTCCCAATGTAGGGTATAGGTTGGCACAGGGAAGAGGGCTAGAAACCTGACTTGACCTCCCCGCCCAGGGCTGAAGTGTGCAGCATCTTGATCGCTTCTCATTCAACCTTGCTTATAGTCCCCCTGTGATCGGTAGCTCATTCTCTCAAAACAGAATATTCTAAGCCAACCCCTGCCTGCTCTCACCAAGTAAGATTTCTCATTTGAACCCCAGCTCCCAGATACTTAAAGGCCTTCCGTAGACCATGTCCTCAAGGTCCCCTGGCGATCTGCTTGCATGTTCCAGTTTCTCTCCTCCCCCATGCACATCGTGAAATGTGCCCTCCCACTCCCCAGGATGAGCAAGGTGGTGTCCTCTGTGACTGAGCAGTCAGCAACTTAACACCAAAGGTCACCAATGATCAAATCCATGAGAATTGATCCGAGGAGTTATGTATTAGGGCTACGAAAGAGTAAACACTCAGTAAATAGTGGCTATTATTATCATCATCATCATCATGATTACTCTCAATTTCCCCCTGGAGAACTCCTATTCAACCTTCAAAACCCCATGTGGTGGCACCCATCCTACAGAGATTGAGCTCAAATTCAGAGAGTTTTGATTTTGTGATGATTTGATGAGTTCCCCAACTGGGGTCCATAGAGCAGCTGGGCCAACACTGAGGTCTCTCAGCATCGAGCTCTATTCTTTTTCTGCCTGACCAGTTGCTGGGTATAAGTCTCAGGCCCGGCCAGTCCGGCTGAGGAGTGTGCAGACACAGGCAGTGCCAATTTGAATCCATCGCCAGTCCACACGGCCCTGGGCATCAGCGGTCAATGCCCGCACATAGGACTGCTTGGCCTTGCAGTCAGATACCCAGTGCCCCCCGGTCCACACCCCGGCAGCAGCCCCCTCCACCTACCCCACGGCTACCTTCCTCAGAGTTATCGGCCTCGAAGCGGTGACAAAGAAGTGCTGGCGGAGGGAACTGCCGCCAGCTGCAGGCACCTCGCCCAACACCTCCACCTCGAGCACAACCAAGTCCACAGCGGTCCCGGGATCTGTCACGCAGACACTGACTGCATCACACATGGCCAGCCTCACCCTGATGACTCGCCGGTGAAGCATCGCTCACCTCATGCTGGCTGCGGTTGGCCCAGGCGCCTGCTGACTCCCAAAAGGCCCCAGTCTCCAGCAGGAAGAGCAGAGGGGGCCCGGCAGCGGCACCCCTAGACAGGACCACTCGGGGGAAAAGAAGGTCCCACTTTGTAGTAGGAAAAGGGGACAATGTCAAGGGTGGGGGTTAGGACTCCATTGACACACTGGGGAGGAAGAAAATGAGGGGGATGCAGAGGGAGCCTGGGGGAGCGGGAGCATCTCTCAGAGCACCTCTCAGAGCACATGGAGACAGGGAAAAGGAGGCTGGGATTAGAGAAGAGGATAAACACTTCAGTGGGGACAGAAGTTTGGAACCCCAGGGGAGGCCTGCCTGCCAGGATTATGGGGAAGCCCTTGCTCTAGAAGTTTGGGGGACTCCATATATAGGACTTGCATCACACCCAACTTGTAGATTAATAATAAATATTCAACAACTACAGGTCAGGCATTATGGCCCACACCTGTAGTCCCAGCACTTTGGGAGGCTGAGATGGGTGGATGACTTGAGGCCAGGAGTTGGAGAGCAGCCTGGCCAACACTGTGAAACAACATCTCTACTGATAATACCAAAATTAGCCAGGCCTGGTGCTGCACGCCTGTGATCTCAGCTACTCGGGAGGCTGAGGCAGGAGAATCGCTTGAACCCGGGAGGGCCGAGATTGTAGTGAGCCAAGATCGTGTCACTGCACTTCTGCCTGGACAACACAGTGAGACTCTGTCTCAAAAAAAAAAAAAAATAAGGCCGGGCACGGTGGCTCACACTTGTAATCCCAGCATTGTCGGAGGCTGCAGTGGGCGGATCAGCTGAGGTGAGGAGTTCCAGACCAGGCTGACCAACATAGAGAAACCGCAACTCTACTAAAAATACAAAATATCCTCGGGCATGGTGCTGCATGCTTATAATCCCAGCTACTTGGGAGGCTGAGGCAGGAGAATCGCTTAATCCCAGGAGGCGGAGTTTGAAGTGAGCCAAGATCGCGCCATTGCACTTCAGCTTGGGCAACAAAAACAAAGCTCCATCTTAAAAAAATAATAATAATAATCATAAAATAAAGATAAAAATTATTCGGCCGGGGACAGTGGCTCATGCCTGCAATCCCAGCACTATGGGACGCCGAGGCGGGTGCATCACCTGAGGTCAGGACTTTGAGACTAGCCTGGCCAACATGGTGAAACGCTGTGTCTACTAAAAAAATTACAAAAATTAGCTGGGTGTGGTGGTGCACGCCTGTAGTCCCAGCTACTCGGGAGTCTGAGGCAGGTGAATTGCTTGAACCCGGGAAACATAGGTGCAGTGAGCCAAGAGCGCGCCACTGCACTCCAGACTGGGTGACAGGGCGAGACTCCATCTCAAAAAAAAAAAAAAAAAAGATGAAATAAAAATAAAAATAGAAAATAGTCAACTACAATTACTCAATAGCAACAGAGGGTAAAATACAGGCTCAGAGAAATTAATGCTTTGTGCCTGGTCGCATAGCCAGCAAATGGCAGAGATGGGACTTCACCTCTGGGCAACTGCATTCTGCCATCCTTCCCGTAGAACTCTGAGGAACCGAGAGTCTTGCATCTTGGAGGATGTTCCAACCAATTTTTTTTTTTTTTTTTTTTTTTTTTTTTGAGGTAGAGTCTCACTCTCTCACCCAGACTGGACTGCAATGGCTCGATCTCGGCTCACTGCAAGCTCTGCCTCCCGGGTTCAAGCCATTCTCCTGCCTCAGCCTCCCGAGTAGCTGGGACTGCAGGCGCCTGCCACCACGCCTGGCTAATTTATTGTATTTTTTAGTAGAGACGGAGTTTATTCGTGTTAGCCAGGATGGTATTGATCTGCTGACCTTGTGATCTGCCCACCTCCGCCTCCCAAAGTGCTGGGATTACAGGCATGAGCCACTGCGCCCGGCCCAATTTTTTTTGTTTGTTTTGTTTTGTTGTTGTTTTTTTTTTGAAACAGAGTCTCACTCTGTCTGGCCAGGCTGGAGTACAGTGGCACAATCCCGGCTCACTGTAACGCCTGTCTCCTGGTTTCAAGCCATTCTCCTGCCTCAGCCTTCTGAGTAACTGGAATTACAAGCGCCTGCCACCGTGCCCCGCTAATTTTTGTATTTTTAGTAGAGATGCAGTTTCACGACATTGGCCAGACTGGTCTCAAACTCCCAACCTCCAGTGATACTCCTGCCCTGGCCTCCCAGAGTGCTGGGATTATAGGGGTGAGACACCACGCCTGGCCCCAAACAAATTGCTTTAAGATGAGGTCTCCCTATGTTTCCCCACTGCACTTGAACTCCTGGGCTCAAGCCATCCTCCTGCTGTGGCTCCTGAGTAGCTGGGACTACAGACTCAAGCCACCACGCCTGGCCACATTCCACAATTTAGAGAAAGTCCACAACCTGGAATCCTAGGGAGACCCTGATTCACCTCAAAACTGCCACTAAGGAGGTAAAACCCTGCCCCTCAGAGGCAGGCTTCAGTTTCCCTGTGTGTGAAATTGACCTGGCGCTGGGAGAGGCTGGTGGAGGCGCGGATTTTGCAGTTTCCCAACAACATTCTGGAAGCCTGTGGTCCTGGGAAAGGGTGGCGTGGAGAAGACTGGGAAACAACCAGTGGTCACCAGAGCTGTAGCACCTCCTCCACCTCGGAGCTCTGGGGCTGGGAACCCCAGGCTTCGGGGCCCCTGTGAAGGACGCAGGTGGCCCCCTCTTTCCTGACATCTCAGGAGAGGGAGCGGCAACCGGCTAGGGGAAGAAAAGCACAGGAAGGTTATACAGCCAGATGGGGAAGGGGCCAAATCCCTGAACAACCCCTTCCCAGAGTTCCTCTTCAAGTGCAGGGTACCCGAGAGTCAAGGCCCCGCCCCCTTTTCAGAGGCCCCTTTTCTACTTAGGTGATGTCTCCTGGCTGGGATGGGAGGCAGATGGACGGAGGGGAGGGGGGGAGGAGGGGAAGGGAGAGGCAGTGGATGAAGGAGAATGGAAGAGATGACATCCCCCTCGGCCCCTTCATCCCATTCAGGTCCCCAAGCCGCTCCCCCTCCACACCTGCACTGCCAGTGCCAACGTCAGAGGGAGGAAGAGGGAGCTCGGCTTAGAAGGCTGAGGCCCTGCCCCCTGGGCCACACCGATCATGTGGCCTTCCTTCTCCCCACAGAAGGCCAGACCATGGACACCTCCTGAGCTGGATGTCATCCCCCATCTTCATTCTCTTTTCTTTTTCTTTCTTTCTTTTTTTTTTTTTTTTTTGAGATGGAGTCTCGCTCTGTCGTGCAGGCTGGAGTGCAGTGGTGTGATCTCGGCTCACTGCAAGCTCCCCCTCCCAGGTTCACTCCATTCTCCTGCCTCAGCCTCCCAAGTAGCTTGGACTGCAAGCGCCCGCCACCAAGCTGGGATAAGTTTTCGTATTTTTAGTAGAGATGGGGTTTCACCGTGTTAGCCAGGATGGTCTCGATCTCCTGACCTCATGATCCGCCCGCCTCGGCCTCCCAAAGTGGTGGGATTACAGGCGTGAGCCACCGCGCCCAGCCGTCCACCCTGTTTTCTACCAGAGTTCTGATACTGTGACTTTGTATAAAATGGTTTGGAAGCTGGACCCACCCTGTGTGTGTGTGGTTGCCCTGAGCCCACAGAAAGACACCTCCAGAGTGCGGATTGAGAAGCCTTTATTGTGGGAGGATCGGGGTGTCTGAGGGCCCCGGGAGTCGGGATGGGCTTGGAAGGCTGGGGGGAGGGGCCTTTGAGGAAGAGGAGGCCTGGAAGCGGGGGTCATCACAGGTCAAGGGGTGGTCCTTGGGACCCCCGCAGTCAGTGGTGCTGCGGCGGCAGAGTGCACATTGACAGCTGAGAGCCACGGCGTAGGAGACCACAGGGTTCACGCCGCGCGGGCAGCCAGGGAGCCGGATGGACTCGAAGCGCACATCGCGGTAGTTGCACACCACCTGAGGCAGGGCCGGCAGGACCCCCTGCAGCACGCGGGTCTGGAAGCCGTGTGAGTGGGGGAATGAGCATGTGCCTGGGGCCAGCGCCTCAGCTGAGCTCCCCAGCTGCCCCCACAGGTCTCAGACTCAGGAGTCCAGGAAGCCCTCTGTTCCTGCCCTCCCACACCCCATTCCGCAGCCCCTGACCAGAGAGGCAGACCACCCTTCCTCCCCCACTGCCTCTGTGGGTCTGGCCCTGAGGTGGCAGCACCTGCCCCGGCCCCGGGCAGCTCACCATGGTGGGGCAGTAGCCGGCACAGATGGTGGTGTTGACGATGATGCACACGGGGCAGCCCTCCTTCTCGACAGCCAGGGTGGCATTGATGGGGCGGCACCGTGGCCGAAGCATCTCCCTGGATGCCCATGTCCCGCCCATGCTCAGCAGCAGCAACAGCAGCAGCCCCTGGGACAAGGACACTGCTTCACCCGGGCCTGGTACCACAGCCCTGAGCCCTGGCCTTCCCATCCCGCGTGGTACACCAACCACAAAGACCCAGAGACCCTTCCCGGCATCTCCTATTCAGGAACCACCACCCGGACACCTGCCTTTCAGAGCCCACCCCACAGCCCGAGGGACCTGAGATACCCCAACATTTCAGATCCCCACCCTCAGGAACTGCCCCACCTGAAGCTTACTGGGGGTCACGCTCCTCCAGAAAGAGGCCTCCTTCCACAGCTCACGCTGGTCTGCCCCTTCTCATGCCAGTGATGGCCTGGAAGGAGGTGGAAGGTGCCCAGGGGCCCTGCAGTCTTACCTGGAACATCTCCATCCTTGGTGCGTCCCCTCCCTCGTGTACCTGGCTTTATACCTCTGGTTTGTGGGGGCGTCAAGGCCACCAGGAGGTTGTAGGATGCTGGAGTGAGCTCGACACTAACCCCTCGGGGGGCGAGAGGTAGACAAGGCCAGGGAGGCACAGGAGTGGCTCAGCGGAGCGCCCCAGCCCTCTCCCCTCGGTGGTCTAGCGCCAAGGATGAGGCAGAGACCACGGTGAAGTGACCTCAGAGACTCAGTCGTCGAGTGCTAGGGACTAGTCGAGGCTGGAGGCACAGGGAGTAGGGTGTAGGAAGGCCTGCCTCTGCCTATGGTGGGGTCTTGGGAACCAGGAGGAGGCCGTGACCCGAGAAAGGTGCTAGACTGAAGCCTCAACTCTCCTCTACTTGAGCCATTCCTGCACCACAGTCCAACCTAACAGGAGGGGCGCTGCTTCGGACTTAGCTTCTGCCCAGTGAGAGAGGGTCTCCCCGTGACTGTGCTGCCAGGGAAGCCACTTGACCCAGATGCCCCCCAACGAGGGATTCAGCCCGAGCCCCACCTCTCCCTTAGGAACCTCCGCCCACCCTACCCTCAAGCCAGGATGCCCGGAGCGGTCCCCGGAAATGCGTGTGCTTCAGGTGATTTAACTGATTATTGAATAGGCCCGCAGGAGGTGTGTCCTGCCCGCGGGGCCACAGCCTCCGAGGACATTATCTGGACTTAGTCCCTTCCCGGCGATCCAGCCGCAGCTGAGTGGGCGTGTCTGGGCTAGTCCTGTCCCCACACTGCGGATAGACTTAATGAGTGCGAGCCCACCTAGGTCCGAACACCGCGTAGTGAGCGGCTGTCCAGAGCTCTGCTCCGCCCCCACGCCAGGGGGCGTGTCTGGGGTGGGGCTGGCCGGGCAGGCTCCCACTAGCCCTGGCTTCCAGCGGCCTGAGCGGGAGTTCTCGGTGCTGTAGGCTTTCGGGACGCTGTGTATGCCCGGCAGGGGCTTCCAGTGGGGGCCACCCCAAGTCGCCTCCAGCGGGCGGAAGCGGTCGAGCCGGCGGAGCGGGTGCAGCGAGGAGCTGTAGGTTTCCTGAGCCAGAGACATGGCCCGCCGTGCGGCGCTCGAGGCGGCCTGGAGGAGCAGAGACAGGGCTGCCGCTGCGGGTCGTGACTCCAGAGTTGGGGCCTCTCTTCTAAGCTCCAGTAGGTCAGGGAGTCCTTGCGGGGGTATCCGGACAGCTCCCTCCTGTGGGAGCAGGGCAGGATGGTGAGGATACAGCTGGATCCTTGGGGACGAGGTTCAGACCTCGGGATCTAAGGAGTCTGCACACTCAAACTCCTGCATTTCCAGGCGAGGACCCCTTAGGAAGGACGCGACCGGGCACGCGTTGCCTGCGTTCCTGGGTCCTCGAGTTACTTAACGTCCTGGAAATTGAGCTTTCGCATCCTAGGGAAGGAAACGGGGGCTTTCGCTTCCTTGCGAAGGAGCATCTGGGGGCTCAAGTACCGAAGGAGGCCCTGCCCTCGGATCCAGAATCCCCTCGAGCCGCTGTGCAGGCTTCCTGTCCCTACCGCGGTTCCTGGAGGTGACACTAAGGACTCCTGGGTGCTAAAAGAGGGAGGGGCTGTCTGAACTGTGGTTGTTGCTGCTATAGGAGTCGAGACTGAGACCACCGGTCAGGGAATGGGAGCCAGCCCAGGGGCTCGGCGTGCACCGGCCAAGGCGGGGGCTGTGCAGGAGGCGGTGCCGAGCGAGAGCCCGGCTTACTTGGGATAGAACCGAAAGTCCCGCGCCGAGGTGGTCAGATAGAGCTGGCGGCGGTCCAGGACGCCCCGGTCGGATACTGTGAAAGGTGGGCCAGACAGCGCGGGGTTCTTCGTGCAGGCGATTAGAGCCTGAGCAAGACTGGGAGAGGAGGCATACCCAAGACATAGATTTCATACCCCATCCCAAGTCCTGGGTCCCGAGTTCAGAATCCCTCTCCTTCGGCCTCGACAGCCATGACGGCCACGGCCCTCACACCCCGCCCCAGGGTCAGAGCCCTTCCTGCCACCCACGCCAGGGAACTTCAGCTTCCTTCCTCATACCCGAACCGTTCCCAGCCTCACCTCCCTAAATCCAAGCCCTCCTGCTGGTCAAGGAACTCAAATCCAGGCCCCCAGCCACCACAAAATCCCCCCGGTTCTGCCCCCGGTCTCAAGCCTTCTTGGTGTGGCCACTGGAGCTGAGCTGCATCTTGGGCAACAACTCCAGGTTACCTCTCCTAACTCCCACCCGACCACGTCTCAGAATATTCTAGTCTCCTCCCCACCCACAGCCCGCCGTCTAGCTCCGCAGCAGCTTAGGAGCCCTGAAGGCGAGTTTCCAGCCCCTGGTCCTTCTGGCCTGGCGTGGATGCCCAGCCCTTCCCCCCGCTCCTCTAACCTCCCGATCCCGCCCCAGATCCTTTAGCCACGCCCCAAAGCTGTGATTTCCTTCTGGCCCCGCCCCAGGCTCCCGGAGCTCCGCTGGTCTCGCCAGCGCCGGCTTCCACCCAGCCACCTGGGAAGGCCCCCCGCGGTGGTGGTCCGAGAGTTGTGAGGGGCTGGGGCCCGACGTATTTGGGGGCGCGCGCGTCTGGGCCGGGAGAGCAAGTGTACTGCGCCCTCGTCTCGCTGCTCTGGTACTTTGTGGTCAGTAGGAGGGTTCAGCTGCGGTGTCTGAGCTGCGGAAAGGCAACCCAGAGACTCATGTGAAGGAGCAGGGGACTCAAATGCAGTTCCCCGCAGACTCCGGCACTCCCCAAATCTTACCTTTTCTCCTGAATCCTTGATCCCCACAGTCCGCGTGGGGTCTGCAGGCTCTGGGGCTCTGGGCTGGGCGCAGGGCCCGCCATGGGTCTTGGGCACGTAGGCCGAGCCAGAGGTTGTCTCCCATCTGCTGAGGACCTCGTCGAAAGCCCAGATGCGAGAATCCTGCTTTGCAGTCGGAGGTAGAGGGTCCGCGACCGTGGACTGGAGAGAAGGCGCCGCACATCAGCTAGAAAGACTCAGGAGTCCCTATCACCCCCCACCCCAAACTCTGACCTCTTCCAGTCGGCCCCCAGCCCTTTCCTCTGCAGTCCCTGGCATTCAGCTTCCCTGGCGCCTCCTCTCTCAGACCCAGGACTCCAGGACCCTCCTCCTTCAGAGAGGAGTCCAAGCTCCCAATCCCCTTTTCTCAGCCCCCATCTTTCTGGGTCCCCAGGCCCCGCAGGGCTTCAGCCTAGGGTCTGCCCACCTGCACCGTGGGCGGGGGGAAGGGTACGGGTGGGATAATGCCATGGGTAACGTAGCTGCTGGTGAGATGCCAGTTGGGCCAGGATTCAGGCATCTCGGTTGCAGAGATGAAAGACCACGGGGGGCCACAGTGCACAGCCAGGGTGCCACTGGCCATGGTTCCACCCCCTCCCTGTAGCCAAGCAGGAGCTGGTTTGTTGCTGTTGCCCCAGGTGACAGAACCCGCTCACCCCAATCCAGCCAATGAAAGGCCTGCAGGCACATGGATGGATGGAGTGATTAAGAGACCCAGAGACAGAGAGACAGGGACTCCAAGAGGGGCACAGAGAAACACGGAGTGGGGGATGGAGAGTCAGAAAGAGGCGGACAGAAGGGGATGGAGAAGTTCAGGATTTCAGAGACCCAGGGGGTGGGGGAGACAGAGACACAGAAAGAAGGACAGAGACCTGGGGGTGTCAGAGATACAGACAGAGACCCCTGCACTGCCCCCAGCACCTCAGGACATCCATGAGAAACACCCCCCTTTGCTCCAGGGTCCAGAACCTCCTGGCTGCTTCCTCCCTCTGCCAGGCCTGCCCACCTCGGGGTAACGATTTCCAGATGTCCCCGGGGCTCCCCAACCCTTCCCGCACGTGCTGAAGGAGTCAGCGCTGGTGTCAGCTGTCCTGCCTGCCTTTGATTTGGTTGAAAACTTCCACCTGGGTGGGCTGGGTGGGGAAAGAGAAAGGGATCTAGAGAGAAGTGCACAGGGACATAGCGAAAAAGATGGGCTTTGATGAGTGAGGAATAAATACAACAAGAAAGGGGAGAGACAGGGAGGAAGAAAGAGACCACGATGGAAAGGGAGCTATTAGTACTACCCAGAGGCGAGAGACACTGGAAGTTAGAGACAGAGATGAAGGTGGCAAAAATGACCAAAATCACAGATGGAAAACAAGGAGACGTAGAAACTGAGGCAGCCACGCCCCACCCTGCCCAGGGGCCTGGTCTGTATAGATGCGGGGAGAAGTTGCCTATGTCCTTTGCTCAAAGCTGGACCTGAGAGAGAGAGAGAGAGTTGGTGGGGCGATGGGTAACATGTGAAGGGCTATTGTGAAGGCCTGTGGTCTGTCCCTGGCTTCCCTTGTCACTTCTTCACTATAAACAGCTTTTGATCACCGGGCGCAGTGGCTCATGCCCGTAATCCCAGTACTTTGGGAGGCCGAGGCATGCGGATCACTTGAGGTCAGGAGTTTGAGACCAGCCTGGCCAACATGGCGAAACCCTGTCTCTACCAAAAAATACAAAAAGTAGCCGGGCGTGGTGGCGCACACCTGTAATCCCAACTAAGGCAGAAGAATCACTTCAACCTGGGACGTGAAGGCTGCAGTGAGCTCAGATCACACCACTGCACTCCAGCCTGGGTGACAGAGCGAGACTCCATCTCAAAAAAAAAAAAAAAAAGAGCTTTTGGTCAAGGCCTCTGACTCCTCAACCCCCATTATCTCATCCTACCAGCCCATTCTTCAGACAAGGAAAACTGAGGCTACTTTCTGCAGCCAGGCCCAGGATCCCACTTACCCCTCCTCCCCCATTCAGGCTTCTGGGGCCTTTCTGTTGGATTTTGCTGGCCCTACTCAACAGCTCTCAATGGACAGTGACCCCCTGATCCTAGCCAGGGGGCCGAAGAGTTAGTGAGAAACTCATGCCCCACTCAAGCTGGACAAATTTTTTCTCTTTTTTTTGAAACGGAGTTTCGCTCTTTTTGCCAAGGCTGGAGTGCAATGGCACAGTCTTGGCTTACTGCAACTTCTGCCTCCTGAGTTCAAGCAATTCTCCTACCTCACCCTTCAGAGTAGCTTGGATTACAGGCATCCGCCACCACGACCAGCTAATTTCTTTTTATAATTTTAGTAGAGTTGGGTTTTCACCATGTTGGCCAGGCTAGTCTCGAACTCCTGACCTCAGGTGATTCACCCACCTCGGCCTCCCAAAGTGCTGGGATTACAGGAATGAGCCATCGCACCTGGCCATCAAGCTGGAAAATTTTTTTTTTTTTTTTTTTTTTTTTTTTTTTTTGAGACGGAGTCTTGCTCTTTCGCCCAGGCTGGAGTGCAGTGGCCCGATCTCAGCTCACTGCAAGCTCCGCCTCCTGGGTTCACGCCATTCTCCTGCCTCAGCCTCCCGAGTAGCTGGGACTACAGGCGCCCGCCACCACGCCCGGCTAATTTTTTCTATTTTTAGTAGAGACGGGGTTTCACCGTGTTAGCTAGGATGGTCTCGATCTCCTGACCTCGTGATCCGCCCGCCTCGGCCTCCCAAAGTACTGGGATTACAGGCGTGAGCCATGGAAAATTTTAAGGTCTGTTTCTTTCCCAATGTAGAGTAAAGGTTGGGACAGGGAAGAGGGCTAGAAACCTGACTTCAGCTCCCTGCCGAGGGCTGAACTCTCCAGCATCCTGATCGCTTCTCATTCAACCTTGCTTGTACTCCTCTGTGATCGGTAGCTTATTACCTCCAAACAGAATATTCTAAGTCAACCTTTGCCCCCTCTTACTAAGTAAGATTTCCCATTTGAACCCCATCTCCCAGATACTTAAAGGCCTTCTGTGGGCCACGTTCTCAAGGTCCCCTGGCCATCTGCTTGCCTGTTCTAGTTTCTCTCCTCCTCCACCCACATCGTGAAATGTCCCCTCCCACTCCCCAGCAAGGTGGTGTCCTCTGAGACTGAGTAGTCAGCAACTTAACACCAAGGGCCACCAATGATCAAATCCATGAGAGTTGATCTGAGGAGTTATGTATTAGGGATAAGAAACAGTAAACACTCAGTAAATAGTGGCTATTATTATTATATCATCATCATTATTACCCTCAAGTTGCTCCAGGAGAACTCCTATTCAACCTCCAAAACCCCATGTGGTTTCACCCATCCTGCAGAGATTGAGCTCAAAATCAGAGAATTGTGATTTTGTGATTATTTGATGAGTTCCCAAACTGGGGTCCTTAGATCAGCTGGGCCATCCCTGAGGTCTCTCAGCATCCAGCTCTGTTATTTTCCTGGGCATGGGTCTCAGGCCCGGCCAGTCCGGCTGAGGAGTGTGCAGACGCAGGCAGTGTCAATTCGAATCCATCGCCAGCCCACACGGCCCTGGGCATCAGCGGTCAATGCCCGCACATAGGACTGCTTGGCCTTGCACTCAGATACCCAGTGCCTCCTGTCCACTCCCCGGCAGCCCCCTCCACCTGCCCCCGGGCCACCTTCCTCAGCGTTATCAGCCTTGCAGCGGGTTTCAAAGAAGTACTGGCGGAGGGGACTGCCGCCAGCTGCAGGCACCTCGCCCAACACCTCCACCTCGCGCCCACGCAAGTCCACAGCGGTCCGGCGGTCTGTCACCCAGCCACTGACTGCATCGCACACAGCCAGCTCACCCCGACGACTCGCTGGTGCAGTTTCGCTCACCCCACGCCGGCTGCGGTTGGCCGGGGCACCTGCTGACTCCCGAAAGGCCCCAGCCTCCAGCAGGAAGAGCAGAGGGGGCCCAGCAGGGGCACCCCTAGACAGGACTACTCGGGGGGAGAGAAGGTCCCACTCAGGGGCCAGAAAAGGGGGCAATGTTGAGGGTGGGGGTTGGGACTCAATTGGCACACTGGGGAGGAGGAAAAGGAGGAGGATGGGGAGGGAGCATGAGGGGAGAGGGAGCATCTCTCGGAGCACCTGGAGACAGAAAGAGGGAGGCTGGGATTAGAGAAGGGGGTAAAAACTTCAGTGGGGAAAGAAGTTGGGAACCCCAGGGGAGGCTTGCCTGCCAGGATTGTGGGGAAGCCCTTGTTCTAGAAGTTTGGGGGACCCTATATCTAGGGCTTGCGTAATGCGCAACTTGTAGATTAATAATAAATATTCAACTACTACAGGCCAGGCACTGTGCCCCACACCTCTAATCCCAGCACTCTGGGAGGCTGAGGCGGGTGGATGACTTGAGGTCAGGAGTTCCAGAGCAGCCTGGCCAACATGGTGAAACCTCATCTCTACCAAAAATACCAAAATTAACCGGGCATAGTGCTGCACGCCTGTAATCCCAGCTACTCGGTAGGCTGAGGCAGGAGAATCACTTGAACCCAGGAGGCCGAGGTTGCAGTGAGCAGAGAGTGCACCACTCCCCTGCCGCCTGGGCGACAAGAGTGAGACTCTGTCTCAAAAGTAAAAATAAGGCCAGGCATGGTGGCTCACACCTGTAATCCCAGCACTTTGGGAGGCCGAGATGGGCGGCTCACCTGAGGTGAGGAGTTCCAGACCAGGTTGGTCAACATGGTGAAACCCCTTCTTTACTAAAAATACAGAATTACCCGGGTGTGGTGGCGCATGTCTGTAATCCCAGTTACTTGGGAGGCTGAGGCAGGGCAATCACTTGAACCCAGGAGGTGGAGGTTGTGGTGGGCTGAGATTGAACCATTGCACTCCACCCTGGGCAACAAGAGCGAAACTCCGTCTTAAAAAACAATAATAATAATAAAAATAAAAATAATTCAAGTACTATTACTTAACAGTAACAGATGTTGAAATACAGGCTCAGAGAAGTTAATGATTTGTGCCCGGTCACACAGCCAGCAAATGGCAGAGATGGGACTTCACCTCTGGGCAACTGCACTCTGCCGTCCTTCCTGTGCAGCTCTGAGGAACCGACAGTCTTGCATCTTGGAGGATGTTCCAAACAATTTTTTTTTTTTGAGACAGAATCTCACTCTGTTGGCCAGGCTGGAGTACAGTGGCACAATCCTGGCTCACTGCAATGTCTGCCTCCTGGGTTCAAGTGATTCTCCTGCCTCAGCCTTCTGAGTAGGTGGGATTACAAGCACCTGCCACTGTGCCCAGCTAATTTTTGTATTTTTAATAGAGATGGGGTTTCACCATGTTGGCCAGACTGGTCTTGAACTCCCAACCTCAAGCAATAGTCGTGTCCTGGCCTCCCAAAGTGCTGGGATTACAAGCATAAGCCACCATGCCTGGTCCCAAACAAATTTTTTTTTTTTTTTTTTTTTTTGAGATGGAATCTCCCTCTGTCGCCCAGGCTGGAGTGCAGTGGCACGATCTTGGCTCACTGCAAGCTCCGCCTCCCAAGTTCATGGCATTCTCCTGCCTCAGCCTCCTGAGTAGCTGGGACTACAGACTCAAGCCACCACGCCTGGCCACATTCCACAATTTAGAGAAAGGTCACAACCTGGAATCCTAGGGAGACCCCAGTTCACCTCAAAACTGCCACTAAGGAGGTAAAACGCTGCCCCTCTGAGGCAGGCTTCAGTTTCCCTGTGTGTGAAATTGACCTGGCGCCGGGAGAGGCTGGTGGAGGCGCGGATTTTGCAGTTTCCCTACAACATTCTGGAAGCCTGTGGTTCTGGGAAAGGGTGGCGTGGAGAAGACTGGGGAACAGGCAGTAGTTACCAGACCTGTCAGCACCTCCTCCGCCTCGGAGCTCTGGGGCTGGGAGTCCCCAGGCTTCGGGGGGCCCCTGTGGAGGACACAGGTGGCCCCCTCCTTCCTGACATCTCAGGAGAGGGAGGGGGCAACCACCTAGGGGAAGAAAAGAATAGACAGGTTATAGAGGCAGGTGGGGAAGGGGCCAAATCCCTGAACAACCCCTTCCCAGAGTTCCTCTTCAAGTGCAGGGTACCCAAGAGTCAAGGCCCCGCCCCCTTTCCAGAGGCCCCTTTTCTACCCAGGTGATGGCTCCTGGCTGGGATGGGAAGCAGATGGAGGGAGGGGAGGGGAGAATAGGGGAAGGGAGGGGCAGTGGATGAAGGAGGCTGGAAGAGATTACATCCCCCTCGGCCCATTCATCTCCCAGATGGGGCGGAACTGGCCTGGACACCCGGGTCCCTGAGGGCCCACACTCAAGAAGCCCTGGTTCCCCAAGCTGCTTCCTGGAATGTTCCCTCCTCACAGGACAGGCCAGGGCCCGCCCAAGACTTCTGCACATACCTGGAGTGGCTGCCTGCCCTGGCTCCTCGGTACAGGAAAGGGGAAGGGTGGAGAGTGAAAGGAGCCCAGGCTGACCCAACCAGGACCGCCTTCTCCCTCAGACCGAGTAGTGCAGACCCCACGGCCTCCACCTTCAGACCCAGGAGTTCAGATCCCCAGCGCCCTCCTCCCTCAGACCCAGGAGTAGTCCAGGCCCCCAGCGCCCTCCTCTCTCAGACCCAGAAGTCCAGGCCCCCAGCACCCTTCTCCCTCAGACCCAGGAGGAGTCCAGGCCCAGGCCCCCAGCACCCTTCTCCCTCAGACCCTGGAGTCCAGGTCCCCAGCGCCCTCCTCCTTCAGACCCAGGAGTCCATGCCCCCAGCGCCCTTCTCCCTCAGACCCAGGAATCCAGGCCCCCAGTGCCCTCCTCTCTCAGACCCAGGAGTTCTGGAATTCAGGCCCCTCCTTCTCGGGTACTAAGAAATGCAGACTCCGGGTTCCTCATCCTCCAGATTTGGGTTGGGGGTTCCGGACTCCGAGACCCCTCAGGGGAAACCGGCTGCATATCTGGGACACTTCCCTCTTGCCTCAGTTTCCTCCGCCAAGCCCCGCCCCGGTCGGCCCCGCCCCCGTCCCTCCCCACCCGAGGGCAGGGCGACCAGGACGCCGGAATCCCGAGGGAGGAGGAGTGGAGATCTTACCTGGGGCGCCCTCTTCGGCTCCAGCGGCTGCCCTCCGCCCGGCAGCAGCTCCTCCTCCTGCTCGCTGGCTGCAGGGACGCTCGCTGGCCGGCCGGCTGCTAGCTGCTCACGCTCCGCAGGGCCCGGGTCGGGGGCGGGGGCGGGGCGGCGCCGGGCGGCAGAGGAGGGGCCGGGGGATCCTGCCTTGCACACGCGTGCCGGGACCTTGGAAGCCAGGCCTGGCTCGTTCAACGCGGCCGCCTTGGTCACAGGAGTCCCAGTTTCCAGCTGCCTCCTCCTTTAGACCTAGCAGTCCAGGCCCCCAGCCCCTCCTCCCTTCAGACCCAGGAGTCCAGGCATCCAGCCCCTCCTCCCTCAGACCCAGGACTTGCGACCCCAGCCACCTCTCCCCCCAGCCCCAGGCGCCTGAGTACTAAGCCCACAGTTCCCCCCACCACCTCCCAACCCCGCCCCGTCTCAGACTCAGGAGTCCAGCCCCCAGCCTCCTCCTCCATTAGCCCCAGGAGTCTGGGCCTGAGATTCCTTTGCCGTCTTTTGCCAATTGCGTGTCAATCCCGGGGCAGATTCCCACCCTCTGCTCTCCTCCCCACTTCCCAGGAGCTCCACGCCAGACATTAACCAGCTGGGCTTGGGCAGTGATAAGGCCCCAGGCCCGGGGAGACAGTGGATGTGGGGGCTCCCTCATACTCCTCTCCCCTGGAATTTCCTGGCTGGGGACCGGGGAAGAAGGTCTTGTCCTGAGCTCAGATAAGGGACGTGCAAGGTATCATAGGACCAGAGACAGACAGATGTGTCTTAAGAACAATCAGCTACTTTGAGAAATGGTGCGCGGTGACATGAAGGGAGAGATAGGGAGAAGACATGGAAAAGTGGGGAGAGACCAAAAGAAAGAGGGGGACCGAGACTAGAGAGAGTGGGGGAGGGCAGGAGCCCAGAGAGAAGACAGAGGCCCAGAGAGCGTGAGGGCAGACCCCCCCACCCCCCCGAGAAGGGGACAGAGCCCCTGAGAGACCCTGAGAAAGACAGGGATGGGACCGGAGCCGGAGTGTCTCAGGACAGTTATGAGGGCAGCGGGGCTCCTCACCCCACCACACCTCCACCCTGAGACTCCGCTCCCCTCCGCCTGCGCTATTTTCAGAAGGAAAACTGACACCTGCCTCGAGGGTCATCCCACACCCCCTCAGCCTAAATATAGCATGGCAAGGTGGCAGGAGGGTGTCCCCGGTTAGGGTGTTTCCTGCTCCTCACCATCCCAGCCAAGGCAACACACAAGGCCGCTCCAGTTATTTATTGGCGGGGGGGGGGGGGGGGGGGGAAGGGCCACTTCCCAGGCTTTGGGTGTGCGTTCAGGTCACCTCTCTGGCTTCTCCACCCTTCCCCTGTTCCTAAACAGCCAATACATCCTGCCGCATAGCAGGAGGACTCTAGCTTCTAGCTTCTAGTCCTGGAGGGGATAGTAGGGATGAGGTTTCCAATCTGTCCCCCTATCTCCAGGTCTCTGTTCCCCTCCCTCTGGATTTCTGTCTCCCTCCAACTCTGGGTCTGTCCTTCTCTCTCTGAGTCTCTGTCCCCCTCTCTCTCTGGGTCTCTGTCCCTCTCTCTCTGGGTCTCTGTCCCCCTCTCTCTCTGGGTCTCTGTCTCTCTCTCTGTCTCTGGATCTCTGTCCCCCCTCTCTCTGGGTCTCTGTTCCCCCCCCAGGTCTCTGTCCCCCCTTCTCTCTGGGTCTCTGTCCCCCTCTTTCTAGGTCCCAGTTTTCTTCTCTCTGGATATCTGTCCACCCTCTCTGGGTCCCAGTCTCCTTCTTGCTGAGCCTCTTGCATCCTCTCTCTTGGGGTCACTGTCTGCTTCTCTTTCCCCTCGTGGGGGTCTCTGTTCCCGCTCCCGGCCATCTGCCCTCTTCCCCCTTGCCCTTGGATTTCTCTCTTTTGCTCTGTGCCTCTCCTCCCTCCCGGCCTCAGTTCCTGTCTGTGTCTCCTCTTTAGGTCTCTGTGCTGGAGTCCAACCTGTCTCTTGTCACTGTGAGGTCCGTCTCCATTCTGTCCCTAAATGTGGCTTTCTCTCCATTTCAGAGACAAGTGACTACCTAAAGCTTCTATTAATTTCAACCATTATCAAACTCCTCCCACCATCTGTACCTTCTCTTTAGCTGTATGAAAAGGTGCTCAGATGAAACCAGGGGTTTCCACACTGAATTCCTGAGCTGCATTTTGAGTTGCCAAGAGGAGGCGTGTTCTCTTCCAACCAGTTCCCTTCCCATGCTTCCCACTGGTGTCTCTAAGGAAGATTTATTTGACCCAAAAAAGGGGTGGGTATGGCTAAAAATAACAACAACAGTCTCTAAACCACTGGATAGGTTTTAATAAATTAATCCAAGTAAAGTACTTTGATACCAAAGGAAGCCCTATATGTGTTAGTGATTTCAGCCTTCTTCCTCTAAATGCCCTTTGAGTTCTGAAAGATTTCTGAAAATGTTCGGCCTTGTGACCTTGGGTAACACCTGCTGCTCTGAGCCTCAGTTTCCCCGTCTGTAAGAAACGAGGCTACGGGACTCAGGAGGACCCGTGTGTCCCAACAGGCTGATGGGGACATGTGAAGCAGACAGACAGCCTGCCTGGCCCCTGGGGACAAGCTGTGAGACCTTGGGAAGCCACTCCCCTGCTCTGAGACTCAGGTTTCTCCCCTGGAAAACAGAGTGAGGCCCCCAGCCTGTCTGACAGCCTTCCTGAGCTGCAGGGAGGGTAGGTGACAGGCCTGGTTCAGGATTGTTCTGTGATTCTATGGAATAGACTGTACATCACTCTTGGGTTCAGGGGCACCAACTTTTTCTGGCTTTTTCTTTTCTTTTCTTTTCTTTTTTTTTTTTTTTTTTTGAGACAGAGTCTTGCTCTGCTACCCAGGCTGGAGTGCAGTGGCGCAATCTTGGCTCACTGCAAGCTCCGCCTCCCAGGTTCATGCCATTCTCCTGCCTCAGCCTCCCGAGTAGCTGGGACTACAGGTGCCCGCCACCGCACCCGGCTAATTTTTTTGTATTTTTAGTAGAGACGAGGTTTCACCGTGTTAGCCAGGATGGTCTGGATCTCCTGACCTCGTAATTTGCCCACCTCGGCCTCCCAAAGTGCTGGGGTTACAGGCATGAGCCACCGCGCCCGGCCTTTTCTGCCTTTTTCTATTGTGGTTCTCTTTCCCTGAGACTCTGTTGTTCTGTCTCCAACTCTGGGTGCCTGACGCTGCCCTCTGGGTCTCTGTCCCTCCCTCCCCCACCGGCTCTTTTTGTTTGTTTGTTGAGACGGGGGCTCCCTCTGTTGCCCAGGCTGGAGTGCAGTGGTGCAATCATGGCTCAATGCAGCCTCTACCTCTCAGGGTCAAGGGATCTTTCTGCCTCAGCTTCCTGAGTAGCTGGGATCACAGGCATGTGCCACCACACTCAGCTAATTTTTGTATTTTTTGTAGAGATGGGGTCTCACCATGTTGCCCAGGCTGGTCTTGAACTCCTGGCCTCAATCAATCCCCCTTCCTCGGCCTCCCAGAGTGCTGAGATTACAGGCATGGGCCACTTCGCCCGGCTTCTATGCCCTGCTCTTGGTCTCTGTCTCCCCACTCTGGATTTCTGTTCCTCTCTTCTGCATCTCTGCCATACCCCACCCTCCAGGTCGTTGTCTCCCTCTCCCTGAGTCTCTGTTTCTCTCCCTTTGGGTCTCTGTCTCTCTGGGTTTCCACCTCTTCCTTTTTCTGGGTCTCTTTCTCCATCCTTTTGGCTCTGTCCCTCTATCATGTCTGGACAGAGTACAGTTTTCTTCCCCTCTCCCCCTTCCCTTGTGGCTCTGACCTCCATGTCTGAGCATAAAACTGTAGGGGAGAATGGGAGTGAACAGCACAATGAAGTGGATGTGGGGTAAACAGGAGGAGCATCCACCTCTTACTAATTTACCCAGTCACCTCTGGATGAACACCCAATCCCATGGATACAGAATCCAGTCCCGCCCCCTACAGCGAGCTGGGGAGCCAGCTCGGCACATCTCCCAGAGCCCTCGCCACTGCATGCTCCCAGATACATGATGCTTCCCCACTGCTATTTCCTTTGGGTCCTGGTGCTACCACTAAATGCAAAACAGCCCGATGTGGCCCTATGGAACTCGTTCGCACAGTCCAACTCAACCCAACTTCCTGTAGGACTCACATAGTGACACGACTCAATGGAACTCAATTCAGCATGGCCCTATGAGACTCAAACAGTGGCATGACCCAACCGAACTGGCCTTACAAGGCTCATATGGTTGTACAATTCAACACAACTCAACTCGCTGTGGCCACGAAAAATGTCCAGCCACACACCTCTACACAGTTAAGCCCAACAGAACCCTACAAGATTCATTTGGTCATACAAACTTAACCCAATGTGACCTAGAAAGCTCAAATTCTACCACTGGACTCTTCACATTTCTACATGACTCGCAAGTTCACAGAACCTAAAATAACATGCCCCTGGAAGAATCACAGAGCTACACAATTTCCACCATGTTTCAACAAAACTTAACACCACACACATTCGATCTCAACAATGCCATGGGGGACCATCTAACTTGACCCAACATGGCCCTAGGGGACCCACCAAACCACAGAATCCTACACAATGCAGCTGGACCACACTCTCCCAGACTCACAACCCAACCAAACCCAACACTGACCTAGGAAACTCACAAAATGATATGACCAAACCTATCTCAACACTACCCCAAAAGGCTCCATGAGCTTTGCACAACTCAGAGTAATATGAACCAATTGAGTCTTCATTAACACAACACAACCCATTGCCATTCGCTGCTGCTTCAGGAGGTACCCACGGGAGCTACCAAACCACACAACCCAAGACCCAACAAGACTCAGTGTTTCCCCACTCGTTACGACTTAACCTAGCTCTTCCTAAACCCAATCCCCTCCCCCCAGCCTTGCCCTCCACCCTGCCCTCCCTCCCTCCCTCTAGGGAGGTGTGAGGTCCTGCAGACCTCAACTGTTCCTCACACTTCGGTGACCAGGTGTTTCCCTGGGGGTGCCCAGAGTGGAGGTGGTAGCTCAGGTACCTCCCCGTCCACCAGCCCCCCATTGGCCTTGCCCTCCAGTGGGCCACAAGGCTGCGTGTCCACATGGCTGAACATCCCAGCCTCTTCGCCCTCTGTCTCCCGGTGATAAAAGTAGCTGAAATTGGAGACAATGACGGGCACTGGCAGGGAAATAGTCAGCACGCCCGCAATGGCACACAGAGAGCCCACTATCTTGCCACCCACAGTGACGGGTGCCATGTCTCCATAGCCAACTGTAGTCATGGTGACTACCGCCCACCAGAAGGACTCAGGGATGCTAGTGAAATGGGAGTCCACCCGGTCAACTTCGGCAAAGTAGACGGCGCTGGAAAAGAGGACCACACCGATGAAGAGGAAAAAGATGAGGAGGCCCAGCTCACGCATGGAGGCCCGAAGCGTCTGGCCCAAGATTTGCAGGCCCTTTGAGTGCCGGGACAGCTTGAAGATGCGGAAGACACGCACCAATCGGATGACTCTCAGGATGGCCAGTGACATGGCCTGCTGGCCCACCCCTCGCTGCCGGGCCAGCTCGGTGCCCAGTGCCACAAAGTAGGGAAGGATAGCCACAAAATCGATGAGGTTCATCACGTTCTTGAAGAAGATAGCCTTGCTTGGACAGACCAGGAGGCGTATCAGCAGCTCAAAGGAGAACCAACAAATACACAGCGTCTCCACCACGAAGAACGGGTCATTGAAGGGCAGGCGGGGTGGATTTCCAGGCATTTGGCTGGAGCCATTCAGCCGAGCGGGGAACTGCAAGGAGGAAAGTGTTCAGGGAGGGTCAGGCTGGGGCTAGGACACGGGGACAGCCTTAATCATCATTTAAATACCCAGCTCCTCTTTACACATTGGTCAGTAGCCGCTGCGCCAAGGCCCTCGGTGACCTGGTTATCCCAGACTTCCTCCCAGGATCCCAGGGATCATCCATGGGCCGCTGACTTTCTGGTTGCCTGACCTGGTGGGTGGCTGGAGACGTGGTTCCTGCCCCTTCATGCGTGGGAACTCATGTTTGAGTAGGGTGCAACCTCTTCTCTCTCAAAGTCCCGCCTCCAGTGTTGATTTTCTACATGGGGAGCATCCCTGCCCTGGCCCCACCACCTTGTGCCTAGCTTTTCCTTGCCCTCCACAGTCCCCGCCCAGAGTATAATGCGGCTGGGCGCGGTGGCTCACGTCTGTAATCCCAGCACTTTGGGAAACCGAGGCGGGCGGATCACGAGGTCAGGAAATAGAGACCATCCTGGCCAACACGGTGAAACCCCATCTCTACTAAAAATACAAAAATTAGCCGGGCGTGGTGGCCTGCACCTGTAATCCCAGCTACTTGGGAGGCTAAGGCAGGAGAATCGCTTGAACCCGGGAGGCAGACCTTGCAGTGAGCCGAGATAGCGCCATTGCACTCCAGCCTGGGCGACAGAGCAAGACTCTGTCTCACAGGAAAAAAAAAAAAAAAAGAGACCTTCTCTGCAAGCCGAGCCCTAGGCCCCCTCCTCTGGCCCCTCAACCTGGCTTTCTTTCCATAGATTCCTCCTACTGTCGCCCCTCGGGCTCCAGCACCCTCAGCTGGAGTTATTCAGGGCCTGGCTTTCACCACCCAGCCGCACAGACTCTGGAGTTTTCAGGCTCTCCTTGGCCCCCCTCAGCTGTGATTTTTAAGGTTCCTGTCCTCCTACCCCTTGCATCAAGGGCCCTGCCCTCTGCACGCCGGGTTTCTCACTGACCTCAACCCCACCTTCTGATGGGGCAGGTCCTCCGACCCGGATCCTCAGGCCCCGCCTCCCGCCCACCCTGTCTTCGGCTGGCCCACCCCTCGCAGCCCCTGGCCCCGCCTTATGATTGGCCAGGTCCCCTCTGGACCCCGCCCATCTCCTCCCAAACCCCGCCCGTCTCCACCCACGCCCCGCCTCTCACCGCGCCGGCTGCGGCTACAGCAGCAAGCCCCGTGCCGTCGCGGTCGTCGCGGAAGTCAGGCAGCGTCTCGAGGCAGAAGACGACGATGGAGACGAGGATGACCAGCACGGAGACTACGGCGAGCACGCGCGCGGCCTGAGAGCTCTCGGGAAACTCGAAAAGCAGCCACAGCTGGCGCGCGAAGGCGCGGCGGGGCAGGGGGCGCTCGGGCGGCACCGGGCAGCCCTCGTCCTCGCGCAGGCGTGCCAGGGCCGCCGCGCCCAGCCCGTAGAAGGCCACCTCTTCCAGGAAGACGTCGAGCGGCACGTGCGCCGGCCGCCGCAGCCGCCCGCCCGACTGGTAGTAGTAGAGCACGGCGTCGAAGCTGGGCCGGTGCCGGTCGAAGAAGTACTCGCGGCGCGCGTCGTCGTAGAAGCGGCCGCGGCGCGCTGGGTCCCCTAGCAGAGTGTCCGGGAAGCGGCCCAGCGTGCGCGCCCGCGTCTCGAAGCGCAGCCCGGCCACGTTGAGCACCAGCCGCTCGCAGCAGCCGCACGGTGGCGGGCACCGCGGCTCCATGGCGCGCGCAGCCCCGGCGACCCGCGAACCGACGTGTGGCCCCGACGCCCGGCCCCGGTGCGGCCCCGCCTCGGCCGCCGCCGCCGCCGCCCCAGCCCGGTGTCTGGTGTCCGGTGTCCGCGCGTAAAAATAGCCCGGCAGGGCGGCTAGGGCGCGAGGGAGGGGGCACTGTGACCCCGGCGGGGCGGAGGGCGACAGGGCGACCGCGCGCCCTCTGCCGGGACGCCCGCCCTGCCCTGCCCCGCCGCCGCCGCCGCCTGCGCCTGCTCTGCGCCTTTCCCGTCCCGGGGTCCCCTTTCTCTCCGTCCTTCTGCCGCCGGGATCCTGTCCTGCGTCTCTCCAAGTTTCCGTGTGCGTGTGTTTCGTCAGAATCAGGCTTCAGTTGCAGTCGCCTCTTTTCTCTTTCTTCTTTCTGTCTTTTTTTTTTTTTTTTTTTTTTTTTGGAGACACAGTTTCCCTCTGTCGCCCGGGCTGGAGTGCAGTGGCGCGATCTCGGCTCACTGCAACAACCTCCGCCTCCCGGGATCAAGCGATTCTCGTGCCTCAGCCTCCCTAGTAGCTGGAATTACAGGCGCCACCAAGCCCAGCTAATTTTTTTTCTTTTTTCTTTTTTAGTTGAGAAGGGGTTTCACCATGTTGGCCAGGCAGTTCTGGTACTCCCGACCTCAAGTGATCTGCCCTCCTTGGCCTCCCGAATTGCTGGGGTTACAAGCGTGAGCCACGGCGCCCGGCCTGGAGTCGCCCTGTTTGCACCTTTGTCTCTCACTCTCTTGTGTGTCTGTGTCCGGCTGTCCCCTCTGGGTCTCTGTCTCTTTTGGGATGTATCTCTGAGTATCTCTATGGGTCATTTATTTCTGAGATTCGTCGTTCTGGGGGCCTCTGTATGGGTCCCTCTGCCAGCCTCTACGTCTCGGTCTCCGCCTTTATTTTGACTCTTGGTTTGTCTCCGTTTATCTCTTGTCTCTCTTGGTCTCTTTGTCTCTCCTCTCTAGGTCTCTTTTTGCTCATTATCTCTTAGCCCTCCATGTCTCTGTCTCAGGGTTCCTCGGCCGCTCCCCTTTGGGTCTCCCCTTGGGGTCTCTAGAGGACTTAGGGTCTCCGGAGTCATATCTCTTGATCTCTCCCTGACCATCACTCCATGTGGGTGCTGCCACAGTCCCGGTGGCTGTCCCATCCTAGGGTCACTCTGGCAGCTGCAAACCACTGAGCATGTGCACACACGCCCCATTCTCTCCCCAGAGTTCGCTCCAGAGTCTCCACCTGGATTCTTCGCAAGACTTTCTGAGACCTAGCAGGACCTGAGCTGTGGCTATGACTCTGGCAAAAGGTAGTCTGGTCTTGCCGGAACGGGCGGGGGTTGGGGGTGTGGGCCGGGGAGATGCCACAGGGTCATTTTCAGGAACTGAAGGGCGCAGAGACAAGACGGTGGCCTTCTAGCCACTGGTGTCCGGTGACACTGCATAAAAATAGCTCCATCAGATGGGCTTGGGGGAAGTGGAGGGGTTTGATCACTGAGACTCCCAGGAAAGAAGTCCTGGTCGCCCTCTGCTGGGGGTGTGGAGAGAGGTAGGTACTAAGGGTTCGAATGCCCTGCTAATCCTGGCACTCTTTCTCTTCCTGTCTTCCTTCCTTCCATTCCTTCTCTCTTCCTTTCTTCTTTCTTTCTTTCTTTTTTTTTTTTCTTGAGAGGAGTTTCCCTCTTGTTGTCCAGACTAGAGTGCAGGGACGTGATCTCAGCTCACTGCAACCTCCGCCTGCCAGTTTCAAGCGATTCTCCTGCCTCAGTCTCCTGAGTAGCTGGGATTCCAGGCACCCGTCACCACACCCACCTAATTTTTGTATTTTTAGTAGAGACAGGGTTTCATCATGTTGGCCAGGCTGGTCTCGAACTCCTGACCTCGTGACCGCCTGCCTTGGCCTCCCAAAGTTCTGGGATTACAGACGTGAGCCACTGCACCCGGCCCTTTCTTTCTTTTTCTTTTTCTTGAGACGGAGTCTTGCAGTCGCCCAGGCTAGAGTGCAGTGTTGCGATCTTGGCTCACTGCAACCCCCGCCTCCTGAATTCAAGCAATTCTCCTGCCTTAGCCTCTGGAGTAGCTGGGATTACAGGCGCCCACCACACGCGGCTAATTGTTTGTGAGCGGCAAGCCACCCAGGTGCTGAGGCAAGAGACCGAGGGCACGAGCTGTTCCAGTATAATAAAATATATAAAATAAGAATAGTTATAGTAGATATAGATCATAGATATGATTATATATGAATATCATTAATCATTAGTTTGTAGCAATTACTCTTTATTCCAATATTATAATAATCCTCGCTCTACAATCATAACCTAGGAAAAACCAGGCCATACAGAGATAGGAGCTGAGGGGACATAGTGAGAAGTGACCAGAAGACAAGAGTGCGAGCCTTCTGTTATGCCCGGACAGGGCCACCAGAGGGCTCCTTGGTCTAGCGGTAACGCCAGCGTCTGGGAACACGCCCGTTGCCAAGTGGACCATGGTCTAGCGGTAGCCTCAGTGCCAAGGAAAACCACCCGCTACTTAGCAGACCAGGAAAGGGAGTCTCTCTTTCCCCGGGGGAGTTTAGAGAAGACTCTACTCCTCCACCTCTTGTGGAGGGCCTGACATCAGTCAGGCTCACCCGCAGTTACCCAGAGGCCTAACCGTCTCCCTGTGATGCTGTGCTTCAGTGGTCATGCTCCTAGTCCGCTTTCATGTTCCATCCTGTACACCTGGCTCTGCCTTCTAGATAGCAGTAGCAAATTAGTGAAAGTACTAAAAGTCTCTGATATGCAGAAATAATGGCATAAGCTGTCTCTCTTTCTCCTCTCTCTCTGCCTCGGCTGCCAGGCAGGGAAGGGCCCCCTGTCCAGTGGATACGTGACCCAGGGGACCTTACCTATCCTTGGAGATGTCTCACACTCCTTACCCTGCCTCTTTGTCTTATATCCAATAAATATCAGTGCAGCCAGGCATTCGGGGCCACTACCGGTCTCCGTGTCTTGGTGGTGGT
Source organism: Pan paniscus (assembly GCF_029289425.2). Lineage (NCBI taxonomy): Eukaryota > Metazoa > Chordata > Mammalia > Primates > Hominidae > Pan > Pan paniscus. The sequence goes on from NC_073269.2 coordinate 55,189,683, forward strand.
GGTCCCCCGGGCCCAGCTGTCTTTTCTTTTATCTCTTTGTCTTGTGTCTTTATTTCCACAATCTCTCGTCTCTGCAAACGGAGAAAAACCCACCGACCCTGTGGGGCTGGACCCTACAATTGTTGTATTTTTAGTAGAGACGAGGTTTTGCCATGTTGGCCAGGCTGGTCTTGAACTCCTGACTTCAGGTGATCTGCCCGCCTCGGCCTCCCAAAGTGCTGGGATTACAGGCGTGAGCCACCTCACCCGGCCCTTTTTTTTTCTTTCTTTCTCTCTCTCTTTCTTTCTTTATTTTTTGAGACAGGGTCTCAGTCTGTTGCCCAGGCTGGAGTCTAGTGGCACAATCTTGGCTCACTGCAGCCTCGACTTTCTGGGCTCAAACGATCCTCCCACTTCTTTTTTTTTTTTTTTTTTTTGAGACGGAGTTTCGCTCTTGTCACCCAGGCTGGAGTGCAATGGTGCAATCTCGGTTTACCGCAGCCTCCGCCTCCCAGGTTCAAGTGATTCTCCTGCCTCAGCCTCTCAAGTAGCTGGGATTGCAGGCATGTGTCACCATGCCCAGCTAATTTTGTATTTTTAGTAGAGACAGGGTTTCTCCATGTTGATCAGTCTGGTCTCGAACTCCTGACCTCAGGTGATACGCCCACCTTGGCCTCCCAAAGTGCTGGGATTACAGGCATGAGCCACCCCACCTGGCCCCTCCCACCTCTTCTAAGTAACTGGGACTATAGGCGTGAGCCACCATGCATGGCTATTTTTTGTAATTTTTGTAGAGACAGGGTCTTGCTATGTTGCCCAGGCTGCTCTTCTACTCCTGAGCCCAAGCAATCCACCGTACTAGGCCTCTCCAAGTGCTAGGATTACAGGTGTAAGCCACTGCACCCACCCTGTCTGGGATTCTATGTCCCCTGGACTTCTATGTCCCTCTCTCTAGGTCTCTATCTTCCCTCTCTCTGGGTCTGTGTCCATTTATTTCATGGTCTTTGGCCTTCTCTATCTCTCTCTGTCCACCATCTTTCTAGTCTCTGTCTCCTATTTTCTCCCATTCTCGTTTTTTTTTTTTTTTTTTTGAGTCAGAGTCTCGCTCTTGTTGCCCAGGCTGGAGTGCAGCGGCATGATCTCGGCTCACTGTGCAACCTTCGCCTCCTGAGTTCAAGCGATTCTCCTGCCTCAGCCTCCTGAGTAGCTGGGATTACAGGTGTGCACCACCACACCAGCTAATTTTTTTTTTTTTTTTTTTTTGAGACAGAGTCTCGCTCTGTCGCCCAGGCTGGAGTGCAGTGGCACGATCTCAGCTCACTGCAAGCTCCACCTCCCAGGTTCACGCCATTCTCCTGCCACAGCCTCCCGAGTAGCTGGGACTACAGGCGCCCGCCACTATGCCTGGCTAATTTTTTGTATTTTTAGTAGAGACGGGGTTTCACCGTGTTAGCCAGGATGGTCTCAATCTCCTGACCTCGTGATCCACCCACCTTGGCCTCCCAAAGTGCTGGGATTACAGGCGTGAGCCACCATGCCCAGCCTTTTTTTTTTTTTTTTTTTTTTGAGATGGAGCCTTGCTCTGTCGCCCAGGCTGGAGTGCAGTGGTGTGATCTCGGCTCACTGCAACCTCCACCTCCTGGGTTCCAGTGATTCTCCTGCCTCAGCCTCCTGAGTAGCTGGGATTACAGGTGTGCGCAACCACACCAGGCTAATTTTTGTATTTTTAGTAGAGATGGGGTTTCACCATGTTGGCCAGGCTGGTCTCGAACTTCTGACCTCATGATCCGCCCACCTCGGCCTCCCAAAGTGCTGGGATCACAAGCGTGAGCCACCACACCCAACCTAATTTTTGTATTTTTAGTAGAGATGAGGTTTCACCATGTTGGCTAGGCTGGTCTCGAACTCCTGACCTTAAGTGATCCACTTGACTTGGCCTCCCAAAGTGCTGAGATTATAGGCGTGCACCACCGCACCCAGCCAAGGTGCCATTTTTTTGCTCAAGAAGTTAGAACAAAACTTAAAAGGTGGGTCAGGCACAGTGGCTCACTCCTATAATCCCAGCACTTTGGGAGGCCGAGGTGGCTGGATTGCCTGAGGTCAGAAGTTCAAGACAAACCTAGTAAACATGGTGAAACCCCATTTCTACTAAAAATACAAAAATAAGCTGGGCCGGGTGGCTCACGCCTGTAATCCCAGCTACTCTGGAGGCTGAGGTAGGAGAATCACTTGAACCTGGGAGGTGGAGGTTGCAGTGACCTGAGATGGCACCACTGCACTCCAGCCTAGGCAACAGAGTGAGACTCTGTCTCAAAAACAAAACAAAACAAAAAGCCAGGTGTGGTCATGCACATCAGTAATCCAGCTACTTGGGAGGCTGAGGTGGAAGGATCATTTGAGCCAAGGAAGTCAAAGCTGCAGTGAGCTATGATCACACCACTGCACTCCAGCCTGGGTGACAAAGCAAGACCCTGTCTCAAAAAAATAAAAAATAGAAAATTAAGCCTGATGAGTTAGGGATATTATCTTGGATCACTTGGGTAGGCCCACTAATCATAAGGGTCTTTAAAAGAGGGACATGGCTGGGTGCAGTGGCTCACTCCTGTAATCCCAGCACTTTGGGAGCCCGAGGCAGGTGGATCACCTGAGGCCAGGAGTTCAAGACCAGACCGGCCAACATGGCAAAACCCCATCCCTACTAAAAATAACAAAAATTAGCTGGACATGGTGGTGGGCGCCTGTAATCCCAGCGACTGGGGAGGCTGAGGCAGGAGAATCACTTGAACCCGGAAGGTGGAGGCTGCAGTGCACCGAGATTGAGCCACCGCACTCCAGCCTGGGCAACAGAGTGAGACTCTGTCTCAAAAATAAAAAATAAAAAAAAAAGAGGGATGCAGGAAGGTCTGATTCATGGAAGATGTGAGGATGGACATAGAGGTCAGAGAAGAGAGGATGCCATGGTGCTGGCTTTGAAGTTTGAAGACGGAGGAACAGCCATGAGCCAAGGAATCGGGGCGGCTTCCCGAAGCTTGAAAAGGCAAGGAAACAGACTATCCCCTAGAGCCTCCAGAGGAAACACAGCCCTGTTTTTGACGTCTAACCTCTAGAATTGCATTCTAATAAACTTGTGTTGTTTTAAGCCACTAAGTTCGTGGTAAGTTGTTGTAGCGGCAACAAGAAAATAATACAGTCAGACTGTCCAATTCCTCAGAGTCATTCTCTGAGGTTATGGTAGCATTTGTTTTATTTTATTTTATTTTATTTATTTTTTGAGACAGAGTCTCACTCTGCTGCCCAGGCTGGAGTGCAGTGGTGCGATCTCGGTTCACTGCAACCTCCGCCTCCTGGGTTCAAGCAAGTCTTCTGCTTCAGCCTCCTGAGTAGCTGAGATTACAGGTGTGCGCCACCATGCCCGGCTAATTTTCTTTAAAATTTTTGGTAGAGATAAGGTCTCACTATGTTGTCCAGGCCGATCTTAAATTCCTGGGCTCAAACAATCCTCTGGCCTCAGCCTCCCAAAGCGCTAGGATTACATGTGTGAGCCACTGGCCCTGCTCTGCCTCTTTTTCTTTTCTTTTTTCTTTTTTTTTTTTTTTTTTTTTTGAGATGGAGTCTCATTCTGTCACCCAGTCTGGAGTGCAGTGGCCCAATCTTGGCTCACTGCAACTTCCACCTCCACAGACGCGTGCCACCACGCCCGGCTAAAATTTTTTTTGTATTTTAAGTAGAGATGGGGTTTCACTGTGTTATCCAGGCTGGTCTCAATTTCCTGACCTTGTGATCCACCTGGCTTGGCCTCCCAAAGTGCTGGGATTACAGGCATGAGCCACCGTGCCCGGCCTAATTTTTGGTCTCAATATGTTGGCCAGGCTGGTCTCGAACTCCTGACCTGAGGTAATCCTCCCACATCAGCCTTCCAAAGTGCTGGGATTACAAGTGCGAGCTATTGTGTTGGGCCTATTTTGTTTCATTTTCACTTTGAACTATTTGTAGCCTTACAGAAGAGTTGCAAAGACTGTACAGACATTTAAAAAATATCCATCACCCGGGTTCCCCAAATGTTAGAATGTTGCATTGCTTTGGCAACGTTTGTTAAAGCTCAGACATTGGCCGGAGCAGTGCCTCGCGCCTGTAGTCCTAGCACTTTGGGAGGCTAGAGGGGACGGATCACCTGAGGTCAGGAGTTTGAGACCAGCCTGGCCAACATGGTGAAACCCCGACTCTACTAAAAGTACAAAAATTAGCTGGGCGTGGTGGCGGGTGCCTGTAGTCCCAGCTACTCGGGAGGCTGAGGCAGGAGAATGGCTTGAACCCGGGAGGTGGAAGTTGCAGTGAGCCAAGATCGCGCCACTGCACTCCAGCCTGGGTGAGAGAGCCAGACTCTGTCTCAAAACGAAGACATTGAGGTGGCACAATACTTTTGACAAAATGAAAGAGTTCATTCAGGTTTTCTATATTTCCACTAATGTCTTTTTCCCACGCCAGGCTGCAGTCGGGGTTACTATGTTGCGTTTGGTTGTCATACCTCCTTAGTCTTCTGCAATCTGTGATAGTTTGTTACTTTTTCCTTGTCTTTCATGGTCTGGAAACTAGAAGAATACTAGTCAGTTGTTTTGTAGACTGTCTCTCAATTTGTGTTCCTCTGATCTGTTATCTTGCTTGGATTGAGGTTATACTTTTTGTGGGGTAGGGGTAGAGAGAATGCCACAGAGAGGCATTGCTCTTCTCATTATATCATACTGGGGGGTGTATGATGTCCATATGCCATATCACTGGTGATGTTAACATTTTTTTCTTGAGACAAGGTCTCACTCTGTTGCCCAGGCTGGAGTGCAGTGTTGTAATCATAGTTCACTGCAGCCTTGACCTCCCAGGCTCAAACAGATCCTCCCACTTCAGCCTCCCAAGTAGCTGGGACTACAGACCTGAGCCACCACACCCGAATAATTTAAATCTATCTTTCTTTCTCTTTCTTTTCTTCTATTTCTTTTTGTTGTTGTTGTTGTTTTTGACATAGTTTGGCTCTTGTTGCCCAGGCTGGAGTGCAATGGCGCGATCTTGGCGATTCTCCTGCCTCAGCCTCCTGAGCAGCTGGGATTACAGGTGTGTGCCACCACACCTGGCTGATTTTTGTATTTTTAGTAGAGATAGGGTTTCACTGTGTTGGCCACGCTGGTCTTGAACTCCTGATCTCAGGTGATCCACCCACCTCGGCCTTCCAAAGTGCTGGGATTACAGGCGTAAGCCACCGTGCCTGGCAAGTTTTCATTCTTAAAAAGGGATGTTCTGGACCAGGCGCGGTGGCTCACGCCTGTAATCCCAGCACTTTGGGAGGCCAAGACAGGCGGATCACGAGGTCAGGAGATCAAGACCATCTTGGCTAACACAGTGAAGCCCTGTCTTTACTAAAAATACAAAAAATTAGCCAAGTGTGGTGGCAGGCGCCTGTAGTCCCAGCTACCCGGGAGCCTGTGGCAGGAGAATGACATGAACCTGGGAGGCAGAGCTTGCAGTGAATCGAGATTGCGCCACTGCACTCCAGCCTGGGCGGCAGAGCAAGACTCTGTCTTAAATAAATAAATAAATAAATAAAGAGAGGCAGCCAGGCTCTGTGGCACATGCCTGTAGTCCCAGCTACTTGGAGGCTGAGGCAGGAGGATTGTTTGAGCCCAGGAAGTTCTGGGCTGTGCTGATTAGGTGTCCATACTAAGTTTGGCTTCAATATGGTAACCTCCCATGCGTGGGAGACTACCAGGTTGCCTAGCAGGGGGTGAACTGACCTAGGCTGGAAATGGATCAGGTCAAAACTCCCGTGTTGATCAGGAGTGGGATCATGCCTATGAATAGCCACTGCACATGAGCCTGAGTGACACAGTGAGACCCTGTCTCTGAAAAATCAATCAATAGGAAGCACAGCATAAAAGTTTAGAAAAGTCACAACCTGGCAATGTGGTAGAGAAGGGAAGAGCATTTTTTAGGAGAGAAATAGAAGCAGGCTGTATTGCCTTGCTGGAGAGGTTTGCGTGACTAAAAGGAAGCCAAGTGCTAACAGCCAAGACAATGGGAAAAAGGCCTTGAAGGCATTTCAGGAGTCTTCAAAATAGCCTCCCCCATCACAGGCTCTGAGGCATATAAGGAAAGAGTGGTTTACTGGGCCAGATCCAGGGCCCTGTCTCCTGCTCAGCCTGGGGACACTGCTCCCCTGCATCCCTGCTGTTCGATCACCAGCCGTGACTCACAGGGTCCCAAGTACAGCTTGGGCCACCACTCCAGAGGGTGCAAGCCATAAACTTTGGCAGCTTTCATGTGGGATTAAGCCTGCAGGTGCACAGAATGCAAGAGTGAAGGAAGCTTAGCAGCTCCCACCTGGATTTCAGAGGATGTGTAGGAAAGCCTGGGTGTCCAGGCAGAAGTCGGCTGCATGGTTGGAGTCCCTACAGAGAGCCTCTACTAGGACAGTGCCAAGGGGGAAAGGTGGGGTTGGAGGCCCAACATAGAGTCCCCACCAGGGCGCTGCCTAGTGGAGCTGTGAGAAGGGGACCCCTCCTCTCTAGATCCCAGAGTGACAGGTCTGCCAGCAGATTGCACCCTGAGCCTACAACAGCTGCAGGCACTAAACTCCAACCTGTGTGAGGAGACATTGGGGCTGGACTTTGCTGCCCAAGACTTTGGGAGCCCACTCCTCGCACCAGTGTGCCTTGGATGCAGAACATGGAATCAGGGATTATTTTGGAGCTTTAAAGTTTTTTTTTGTTTTTGTTTTTGTTTTGAGACAGAGTCTTTCTCTGTTGCTCAGGCTGGAGTGCAGTGGTGCAATCTTGGCTCACGGCAACCTTCGCCTCCTGAGTTCAAGCAATTCTTCTGTCTCAGCCTCCTGAGTAGCTGGGATTACAGGCACCTGCCACCACACCTGGCTAATTTTTGTATTTTTAGTAGAGATGGGGTTTCACCATCTTGGCCAGGCTGGTCTTGAACTCCTGACCTCGTGATCCATCCACCTCGGCCTCCCAAAGTGCTGAGATGACAGGTGTGAGCCACTGCGCCAGGCTGGAGCTTTAAAGTTTAATGTCTTCTCTGCTGTGTTTCAGACTTCTGTTAAGCCTATTGTCCCTTTCCTTTGGCAGATTTCTCCCTTTTATTTTATTATTATTATTATTTTATTTTTATTGTTGTTGTTGTTTTGAGACAAAATCTCGCTCTGTTGCCAGGCTGGAGTATAGTGGCACGATCTTGGCTCACCGCAACCTCTGCTTCCTGGGTTCAAGCAATTCTCCTGCCTCAGCCTCCCAAGTAGCTGGGACAACAGGCACGTGCCACCATACCCAGCTAATTTTTGTATTTTTAGTAGAGACAGGGTTTCACCATGTTGGCCAGGATGGCCTCGATCTCTTGACCTCGTGATCTGCCTGCCTCAGCCTCCCAAAGTGCCAGGATTACAGGTGTGAGCCACCGCGCCCAGCCCTTTTCTTTCTTTCTTTTTTTTTTTTTTTTTGAGACAGAGTCTCACTCTGTCGCCCAGGCTGGAGTCTAGTGGCACAATCTTGGCTCACTGCAGCCTCAACTTTCTCGGCTCAAACGATCCTCCCACTTCTTTTTTTTATTTGAGACGGAGTTTCGCTCTTGTCACCCAGGCTGGAGTGCAATGGTGCCATCTTGGCTCACCACAACCTCTGCCTCCCAGGTTCAAGTGATTCTCCTGCCTCAGCCTCTCAAGTAGCTGGGATTATAGGCATGTGCCACCATGCCCAGCTAATTTTGTATTTTTAGTAGAGACGGGGTTTCTCCATGTTGATCAGTCTGGTCTCGAATTATTGACCTCAGGTGATCTGCCCGCCTTGGCCTCCCAAAGTGCTGGGATTACAGGCATGAGCCACTGCACTCGGCCTTTTTCTTGAAACATAAAATTAGTCATTTTAATTTGCAATAATTTCTGTAGTTATTAAACAGGCTATTGAATCCATCCACAAAACTTAAGATACAATATTTAAGAACAGGGCTCTAAATAACAAGTGCCAGCTCTCTGATCTCATGGCCAACAACCTGAGATTCCTGCCATCTGGTCTCAGTTCAGGACCTTTGCACTTACTGTTAAACACCGCCCCCCCGGCCCCACCCCAGATCTCGCTTCTATCTGTCCTTTATTCAAATGTTACCTCTTCAGAGGGGCCTTCCATTATCACCCTTTCTAAAACAGCCTCGCTCTCACTTCCCATCCCTTTATTCTGCTCCATCGTTCTTCATTATGCTGGCCACTATCTCAAATTATCTTTTATTATTTATTTATTTATTTATTTTTGAGACGGAGTCGCTCTGTCGCCCAGGCTGGAGTGCAATGGCACGACCTCGGCTCACTGCAACCTCCGCCTCCCGAGTTCAAGCCATTCTCCCGCCTCAGCCTCCAGAGTAACCGGGCTTACAGGCGCGCACGGCCACGCCCGGCTAATTTTTGTATTTTTAGTAGAGACGGGCTTTCACCATGTTGGTCAGGTTGGTCTCACACTCCTGACCTCAGGTGATCTGCCCGCCTCAGCCTCCCAAAAGTTCTGGGATTACAGGCGTGATCCGCCGCGCCTGGCCTCAAATTATCTTTATTCAGTTAAATGCTTTTATTGTCTCTCCCAGTACAATGTAAGCCCTAGCAGGAGAAGACTTTCCTTTAATCACGTGCTGTACCCCCAAAGCCCAGACAGTGCCTAGCACACACGAGATGCTCGATGAATAGTTATTGATTGAATAGATTAGACATCAACGCAATCAGGCTGTTCACCTAGGGACTCTTTGCTAGGCGGCGGAGAGGTACGTTACAGTTCTCTACGCAAAACGCATGCGCGAAAGATCCGGGAAGTGTGATCGGAAAGGGGCGGAGCATCAGGGAGAGTCTCGCGGACATAGGCGGTTCGGCGCGGAAAGCGGGAGGTGGAGGGGCGGCTTGGGGCAAGCGCGCGCGCGCAGTGCAGACGCCAGCCCCCCGCGGCTGAGGTACTCAAGGTGCCCAAAGGCGGGGTAGTGACCTCGCGCGTGCGCTGTGCCCGCGGCAGCGCCGGGTCCTAGTGTGTGGGTTGTTGTTGGCACCGCGCGGCGCGTGCGCAGTGAGGACGGCGGAGGGATTTGCGGCCGGGACCCACCCCCTGCTCCAGTCGCTATCGGAGGCCGCGCGGGTGGCTGAGCAGCGGCCTGGTGCGCTCGCTTAGCGGGCGACGGAATCAGACGGACGTGGACGCCCCCGGAGTGGAAGCCGAAGCAGGAGTTGTTGTTGCTGAGGGGCTGCCGCAGCCGCCGCGAGCCTCCGGACAGACGCCAGAGCGAGGAGGGCGCTACGCGGTGAGTGAGTGTGACTGAGTGGCCCGACGGGGTGCGGGGCCGCTACCCAGAAGCCCCAGCGGTGGGCCCGGTCCTCTTCCCCGCGGCCAGGCCCCTTTCCCGCGTCCCCGCCACAGGTCCCTTCTGCATCCCTTTCCCGGACCCCGAAATCTCTGGGCACCCACGCCCGCTTCCCACAGCGCCCTCGTGGTTCCCTACCCACAGGCCCTTGCGGTGTGTGGCCTTTTTTCTTTTTCGTTTGTCTATGTTGTCCTGGACCCTTACCCATAATTCCTTTCGCTTTTTGCGGGGTCCAGATCTGTTACCCACAAGCACTTGGTTTTGGGGCTTCGCTCCTTATGTTTCTCTTTCTTTGCTTGGAAACTTCCGATCCCCAGGACCCTGCAAACTGCATCTCGTAATTTGCCCTCCACGGCACGGGACGAGCAGCCACAACTGCTCTGGGCCTCCCTCCTCGGGTCCTTGATTCCCCCAGAAATTCCCAGGGAACCTCTCCGCCCCACAGCTCGTGTCTGAGGACTCTGAGACTTCACTATTCAGGAACCCTTTTCCAGCCGTTGTTTTTGTTTTCTTTACTGGCCTTTCACCTCCACCCCCACCAAGACGTACCCTTTTCTCCGCAACACAGGACTGTTCTCTGCCCTTACAGAGCCTGTTTTAATTCCGAGACTTTTCTCTTGTCTTTCTTATTTTGAGAGTCAAGGAGTAATAGGGGCTTTCTCTGTGCAGACCCGATCTAACCTAAGGCTGTCCTGTTTCTGCTCTCAGACTTGGCAAGATGACCCAGTTCCTGCCGCCCAACCTTCTGGCCCTCTTTGCCCCCCGTGACCCTATTCCATATCTGCCACCCCTGGAGAAACTGCCACATGAAAAACACCACAATCAACCTTATTGTGGCATTGCGCCGTACATTCGAGAGTTTGAGGTGAGTTCACTGAGCAGGCCAGGAATGGTTTGGGTTCTGGGGAGCAACGGGTTGGATTTGGGAGTCCAGCTTCTGGCCATTTTGCCAGCTGCGTGATTTAAGCGAGGGGCTTAACCTTTGTGATCCTCAGTTTCTCTGTTTTAAATGGGGTTGGAGCCGGGTGTCGGGTGTGGTCGAGTGCGTCTGTAGTCTCAGCTACTCAGGAGGCTGAGGTGGGAGGATTGCTTGAGCCCAGGAGTCGGAGGCTGGAGTGCTTTGTGATTGTGCCACTATACTCCGGCCTGGGTGACAGAGCAGGACTTCGTCTCTCAAAAAAAAAATTTTTTTTTTAAGTGGGGTTGTGGCCCGGTACGGTGGCTCACGCCTGTAATCCCAGTACTTTGGGAGACCGAGGCAGGCGGATCACTTGAGGTGAGGAGTTCAAGACCAGCCTGGCCAACATGGTGAAACCACGTCTCTGCTAAAAATAACAAAAATTAGCCGGACATGGTGCCTGTAATTCCAGCTACTTGGGAGGCTGAGGCACGGGAATCACTTGAACCCAGGAGGCGGAGGTTGCAATGAGCCGAGATCGCGCCACTGCACTCCATCCTGAGCAACAGAACAAGACTGTCTCAAAAAAAAAAAAAAAAAAAAAGTGGGGTTGATAGTACACCTTTTGTAGAATTTTTGTGAAAATTCGGTGAGTAGTGGTTGAGGATTCATGCCTAACCCACACCATTTATCAGCTCTGACTTTGGGCAAATGTTGTATCCTCTTAATGCATTGGTTTCTTTATCTTTAGCAAGGGGATAGTGGTAGCACCCTCATAATGTTGGTGGAGAATTAAATGGCAAAGTGTATGTCGGGGGCTTGGCACCAAGCAGTCAGCACATGTCAGCCTTTGTTACTCTGTTTACTACTTTTATTGTTAATAAGATGATGTTCATAAAGGCTTAGCACCCAGTATTGAGTATTGGAGGGCTTAAAACTGCAGATGGGGATCTTAGCTCTGCACCTTTGGGATAAATAGGAATGAATGACTTAGGCTCCTGGACCTCTGTGTTTTTATTTGTGAAATGGGATGACAAGGGTCATCTCTTAGGTGCATCAGAGCACACCTGAGAAAAGCTGGCACACAGTCGGAAGTTACAAGAAGAACGTTCTAGCATTGGGTAGGTAAGGGCAGCTGGAGGCGAGGGAGTTGCAGAGCAGAATTTCGTAGATAACAGAAAGGTATGTCTTCAGTGGGATTTGCCACCCTTGGTGAACCCGCACTTGAGAGATGTTACTGGCCAATTAACTTAATGGGCACAGGCGGGTGGTAGGTGCCCTTTGATGATGCAGGTCATGTGCCAGTTACCATTTATTTATTTATGAGACAGTTTTGCTCTGTTGCCCAGGCTGAAGTGCAGTGGCGTGATTTTAGCTAACTGCAGCCTCCGGTTCAAGCAGTTCTCCTGCCTCAGCCTCTCAAGTAGCTGGGATTACAGGCATGCACCACCACGCCTGGCTAATTTTGTATTTTTAGTAGAGATGGGGTTTCACCATGTAGGCCAGGCTGGTTTCGAACCCCTAACCTCAGGTGATCCACCCCCCTTGGCCTCCCAGAGTGCTGGGATTACAGGTGTGAGCCACCATGCCTGGGAGCCAGGTACTTTTTTTTTTTTTTTTGAGATGGAGTCTCACTCTGTTGCCTAGGCTGGAGTGCAGTGGCGTGATCTCGGCTCACTGCAAGCTCCGCCTCCCGGGTTCACGCCATTCTCCTGCCTCAGCCTCCCAAGTAGCTGGGACTACAGGTGCCCGCCACCACGCCTGGCTAATTTTTTGTATTTTTAGAGATGGGGTTTCACTGTGTTAGCCAGGATGGTCTTGATATCCTGACCTTGTGATCTGCCCACTTTGGCCTTCCAAAGTGCTGGGATTACAGACGTGAGCCACCGCACCCGACCTTTTTTTTTTTTTTTTTTTTTGAGATGGAGTATCGCTCTGTTGCCCAGGCTGGAGTGCAGTGGCGTGATCTAGGCTCACTGCAACCTCCACCTCCCGGGTTCAAAGGATTCTCCTGCCTCAGCCTCCTGAGTAGCTGGGATTACAGGCACGCGCTACCATGCCTGGCTAATTTTTGTATTTTTTGTAAAGACGGGGTTTCACCATGTTGGTCAGGATGGTCTCAAACTCCTGACCTTGTGATCTGTCTGCCTTGGCCTCCCAAAGTGCTGGGATTACAGGCATGAGCCACTGCACCCTACCAGCCAGTTCCTATTTAATGTGTGGTTGATGAGACCTTTAAGAGCTGCCTTGGCCCTCAGAGGGTGTGCAGTTGTGGGCTTCGGAGCCCTGTTCTGTCAGCTCATGTTGCTTCAGGCCTGGTCATCCTCACTGGCACTCATAAGCAGGGCCCTGCCATCACTCCACTCCCATCACATCCTCTGGCACTTTGTTCAATGTGAGTGATACTTGGAGCTGTGAGAAGCAATGTGTTTCCTAAATATGGAAGACAGGGTGTTTCCTAAATACTATAAAGCTAGATGTCACCTGTACCAGTGCTTTTCAAACTGTCTTTGGTGAAGGACAGATACTGTTTCCAATCTGTTTGCTTTTGATAAATATGATAGAATTACTTTTTAAAGAAAGATCTACAGTCAGGAGTTCAAGACCAGCCAGGCCAACATGGTGAAACCCTGTCTCTACTAAAAATGCAAAAACTAGCCAACATGCTGTCGTGTGCCTGTAATCCCAGGTACTCACTCAGGAGGCTTAGGCAGGAGAACCGCTTGAACGATTCTAGTCAGTTGCTGGGTTCCTTTTAGAGAGACGGGCACAGGGGAGAAAGCAGGGCTTAGAATCGCTTGAACCTGGGAAGTGGAGGTTGCAGTGAGCCCAGATCGCGCCACTGCACGCCAGCCTGGGCAACAGACCACGACTTCGTCTCAGAAAAAAAAAAGACCTGCAGAATAAAAGACCAAATTTGTATTAAGAGTCAGTGGACATCAAATTGTGAAATTACTGTAGAAGTTCCTGAACACTTAGTCCTGGTTTCTGTACTTATCTGTACTTATCACAGTCCAGCAACAGTTTAGATAGTACTGGTCCATGGACCATGCTTAGTTTTTGAGACAGGATTTTTTTTTTGAGACGGAATCTCGCTCTGTTGTGCAGGCTGGAGTGCAGTGGCGCGATCTCGGCTCACTGCAACCTCCGCCTCCTGGGTTCATGCCATTCTCCTGCCTCAGCCTCCCGAGTAGCTGGGACTACAGGCGCCCACCACCACGCCCGGCTAATTTTTTGTATTTTTAGTAGAGGCGGGGTTTCACCATGTTAGTCAGGATGGTCTCGGATCTCCTGACCTCATGATCCGCCTGCCTCGGCCTCCCAAAGTGCTGGGATTACAGGTGTGCGCACTGCGCCCGGCCTTTACACCTGGCTAATTTTTAAATTTTTTGTGGAGATGGTGTTTCACTGTGTTGTCCCAGGCTGGTCTGAAACCCCTAGGCTCAAGCATTCTCCCTGTGTCATCATCCCAAAGTGCTGCGATTACAAGTGGAAGCCACTGTGCGTGGCTGCAGACCTTGCTTTGATCTGTGCCACTCCCCTCCCTCCACTGTGTCAGGGGAAGTGTGCGTGGATGTTTATTTTTGTAGGGGGTGGGGGTGGGAGGGTTAACCTGTTTATTTCCTTGGTGAGTGTCCCTTGCCATTTCCCCTAGTCCTTCCCACCCTGTCATCTCTCTTCTTGTTCCCAGGACCCTCGAGATGCCCCTCCTCCAACTCGTGCCGAAACCCGAGAGGAGCGCATGGAGAGGAAAGTATGTCATTTTTGCTTCCTGACCCCCTGTTGTACCACTGTCTCCAGATGATCCTTGACACTAGGGCACTTCTATCTGCATTCACTTCTCCACCTCCCCTTTCTCCTGACAGAGACGGGAAAAGATTGAGCGGCGACAGCAAGAAGTGGAGACAGAGCTTAAAATGTGTAAGTCTCTCATCTACCGTTTGGCTTTCTCCTCTCCCAAACCCTCTATATTCTTCCCAGGTCATACCCAGGACCCTGCTGTCTCCCTAAGGCCTGTGTTGTGGGGAGCAGGGTTGTTAGTTCATTTGTTTAGCCCCTGCCACTTCACAAGCACTGTTTTTGGTTTAGGCTTTTCAGCAGCAGAACATAGGGTAAAAGTTGGCAGGAAGGGAGACCCCTGGTACCTTGGGCTCCTCCTGCATGGGAGGACAGTTAAGGGGCTCCCACAACCCAGCTGGGTGTCACAGGCTGAAGTGGTGGGTTGTGGGATAGTGGTCCGTCCTGGCTCTAACCTTAGGTCTCCAACCCTTGGGCTGAGGATGTTCCATCCCCTCCACATAGAGGAGGAATTGGAGTACAAGACAGGTGTGTTGTTGCCATTAACCAAACTCATAAGAGGGTCAGATGTCAACCTCCAGTGGCTCTTTATTCTGAAAGTGAAAACTGTACAGTCACACGCAGCATAGCAATGTTTCACTCAGCAGGGGACCGTGGATGTGATGGTGATCCTGCAAGATTATATCATATTTTGCCAGGCACTGTGGCTCACGCTGTAATCCCAGTACTTTGGGAGGCCGAGGCAGGCGGATCATGAGGTCAGGAGTTCGAGACCAGCCTGGCCAACGTGGTGAAATCTTGTCTCTACTAAAAGTACAAAAATTAGCTGGGCGTGGTGGCGAGTGTCTGTAATCCCAGCTACTCGGGAGACTGAGGCAGGAGAATCTCCTGAACCCAGAAGGCGGAGGTTGCAGTGAGCTGGGATCGCGTCGGCTCACTGCAACCCAGCCTGGGCAACAAGCAAAAATCTGTCTTAAAAAAAAAAAAAGATTATACCATCTATTTACTGTACCCTTTCTATGCTTTGATAATGTTTAGATGCACAAATACTTACTATTGTGTTAGGATTGCTGTAGTATTTGGTGTAGTAACACGCTTGGTCTCGGAGCAGTGGGACGCACCCTCTAGCCCAGGAGTGTTAGGTATGCTGTCTAGGCTCGTGGAAGTGCCATCTCATGTTGGCATATGGACATCATCATCAAACGACGCACTTCTCAGAACATGACTCTAGTGAGAAGACAGGTTTTCCTCCTATACCTGTGAACTTTGATGAATCCCTTTCCTCCAAATCCTGGAGTGCAGGATTTCCTCACGGTGCTTATGCAGAAGCGTGACAGAGACATCTGGCGGTGCGCTCTTTGGACATTGGCTGTCGGAACGCTGTCTTGATGTCCTGCCTCAGAGGCATCTCAGACTCAGTGTCCAAACCACAGGGGTTTTCCCTCGCCACCAACCTGGTTTCCTTTGGGTGTTTTCTCTGGGACATAGACATTCAGCTGTGCCGGTCATGACCTCATTTTTTGCCATGCAGTTTGTTTCTAACACCTTTTCTAACCTTTTGCTCAGCCTCTCACCAAGACCTATTTGTGTTATTTTCTAAATGTCACAAATCTGACCCTTGTTTTCATGTCCGTCATCACCACCCAGGTCACCTCTTGCCTAGACAACACAGTCACAGTCTTAACTAGTTTACCTATGTCTTTTTGTTTGTTTGTTTGTTTTTTGGAGGCAGCTTCGCTCTGTCGCCAGGCTGGAGTGCAGTGGTGCAATCTTGGCTCACTGCACCCTCCGCCTCCCAGGTTCAAGTGATTCTCCTGCTTCAGCCTCCCAAGTAGCTGGGACTACAGGCGTGCGTCACCATGCCCAGCTAATTTTTGTATTTTTAGTA
Source organism: Pan paniscus (assembly GCF_029289425.2). Lineage (NCBI taxonomy): Eukaryota > Metazoa > Chordata > Mammalia > Primates > Hominidae > Pan > Pan paniscus. The sequence goes on from NC_073269.2 coordinate 55,205,627, forward strand.
GAGGCGGGGTTTCAGCATGTTGACCAGGATCGTCTAGATCTCTTGACCTTGTGATCTGCCCACCTTGGCCTCCCAAAGTGCTGGGATTATAGGCATGAGCCACCGTGCCTGGTCACCCCCCTCCTTTTTTTTCTGAGACGGAGTCACGCTCTGTCAATCAGGCTGGAGTGCAGTGGTACTATCTCAGCTCACTGCAACTTCCGCCTCCTGGGTTCAAGTGATTCTCCTGCCTCAGCCTTCTGAGCAGCTGGGACTACAGGCGTGCGCCACCATGCCCAGCTAATTTTTGTAATTTTAGTAGAGATGGGGTTTCACCATGTTGGCCAGGCTGGCCTCGAACTCCTGACCTCAGGTGATCCACCTGCTTCAGCCTCCCAAAGTGCTGGGATTACAGGCATGAGCCACCACAGCCGGCCTAGTTTATCTATATCTTAACCAACCAAAATCCACTGTGGGTCTTCTTTTTTTTCTTTTTTGGAAAAACTTTAAAACTGAGATGGGGTCTCACTATGTTGCCCAGGCTGGTCTTGAATTCCTGGACTCAAGTGATCCTCTTGCCTCAGCCTCCCTCAGTGCTGGATTACAGGTGTCAGCCATTGTGCTCAGCCTCTTTTTTTGTTGTTGTGTTTTGTTTTGTTCTTAGGGACAGGGTCGTGCTGTGTTGCCCAGGCTTTACTGCCGTGGTGCAGTCATAGCTCACTGCAACCTTGAATTCCTGGCCTCAGGTGATCTGCCTGCCTCGGCCCCCCAGAGTGTTGGGATTTCAGGTGTGAGCCACCATGCCCAGCCAAAAGTGTTTTTCGTTTTTTGTTTTTTGTTTTTTAGATGGAGTTTTGCTGTTAGTGCCCAGGCAGGAGTGTAGTGGTACGATCTAGGGTCACTGCAACCTCTGCCTCCCCGGTTCACGCGATTTCCCTGCCTCCTGAGTAGCTGGGATTACAGGCATGCACCACCATGCCTGGCTAATTTTGTGTTTTTAGAGACAGGGTTTCTCCATGTTGGTCAGGCTGTTCTCGAACTCCCGACCTCAGGTGATCTGCCCGCCTCGGCCTCCCAAAGTGCTGGGATTACAGGCGTGAGCCACCACACCCGGCCAGAAATGCTTTTTAAAAACGGTTCCACCCGGGCGTGGTAGCTCACGCCTGTAATCCTTCGAGGCAGGTGGGTCACCTGAGGTCGGGAGTTCGAGACCAGCCTGGCCAACATGGTGAAACCCTGTTTCTGCTAAGAATACAAAAATTAGCCCGGCATGGTGGTGTGTACCTGTAATCCCAGCTACTCAGGAGGCTGAGGCAGGAGAATCATTTGAACCTGGGAGGCGGAGGTTGCAGTGAGCCGAGATCACGCCATTGCACTCCAGCCTGGGTGACAGAACAAGATTCCATCTCAAAAAAAAAAAAAAAAAAACAGTTCCAGGCCGGGCACGGAGGCTCACGCCTGTTGTCCAGCACTTTGGGAGGCCGAGGCAGGCAGATCACATGAGGTCAGGAGTTCAAGACCAGCCTGGCCAACATGGTGAAACCCCATCTCTACTAAAAATACCAAAAAAAACAAAAAAACAAAACAAAACCTAGCCAGGCATTGTAGTGGGCTCCTGTAATCCCAGCTACTCGGGAGGCTGAGGCTGGAGAATTGCTTGAACCCGGGAGGCGGAGTTTGCAGTGAGCAGAGATAGCGCCATTACACTCCAGCCCGGGCAATAAGAGCAAGACTCCTTCTCAAAAAACAAACAAATAAGTTCCAATTGGTCGAACAAAAAAGTTCCAATTGAGGAATTTGAACACTGGATCATAGATGAGGTTAAGCAATTAGTAAATGTTAACTCTAAGATGTAATAGTGGCACTGTGGTTATGATGTTTAAAAGCCTTTGTTAGAGACCAAAATGGTGTGCTATGTGGAATTTCATTTAAAATAATCCAGCCGATTGCGGTGGTTTCACGCCTGTAATCCCAGCACTCTGGGAGGCTGAGGTGGGAGGATTACTTGAGTGATCCAGGTTCGAGTGGTGAATATGGTGAAACCCTGTCTCAACTGAAAATATAAAAATTATCTGGGTGTGGTAGCAGGGGCCTCTAATTGCAACTACTTGGGAAGCTGAGGCAGGAGAATCACTTGAACTCAGGAGGCAGAGGTTGGGGTGAGCTGAGGTCATGCCACTGCACTCCAGCCTGGGTGACAGAGCAAGACTCCGTCTCAAAAAAATCCAGTGGGCTGTGGGAGGATAGGGATGAAACAAGTCCGTCCACATGTTGATAATGGAAGCGGGCTCACGGGAGTTCATTATACTGCTCTACTTCCATTAAATGCTTGAACTTCTCCATAATAGAAAAGAAATAAAAGAATGGATCAAGTTCAGTAGGGTTTCTGTGCCCTTGAGAGCCTCCACTCATAGCTATAGAAGCTTGCTGTGCCTTGTCACAATGAACAGCTCCCGTCAAGGGGACGGTGCCTCCTTGCTGAGCGCTTGTACTTGGTGTTACTGACTTTCTCACAGCTTCCAAGTGCAGCAGGGGTTGCTACTCCCGTTTTTAAGATAAAGAAATGGAGGCTTGTTGAGGCAAGCACGCTTCCAAAGAGTGAGAGTTCCAAGATGGGACCTCGAGTACCTCAAAGCCTAATTCCCAACTCCACGACCCACTTCCATTGAGTCTCTGCTCTGGGCTGCTACTTAGATGAGCCCTCAACCAGTGATGTCCTGAGGGAGAGCTGCCGTCAGGGCGCTGCACGCATACGCTGGCTGTGGGGCGCTGCCCGGCATTGGGTCTGTGCTACCTTCTTTGAGCTTTTGTTCTCTATCTTCAGGACTTGGGGGTACCATTGCTTTGCTGCATTTGCTTTTTACCTTTAGTCACATTTGTGGACCCCCAACCCCAGGTAAGCAAGTGCTCCAGGGAACTCACACAGTGTGCTGGGGTGGTTTCCCTCTGGCTGCCCTTCAGGAAGCTCAGCTGTGGTTTGGCCTTCGTCCACTCCCCAGCCCTGCAGCATTCATTGGTCCCACTGTCGTGCTCCACAGTAACTGTTAGAACGCCTGCTGTCTGGCGTTGCCGGGTGTGTTTCCTTGCTGCTGTGACAGCTTTCAGCTCTTCATTAAATGTTAGCATCTTGTGAGGCTTTTTCTAACCTGCCTTGTAAAGTCACCCGTTTCTATTCTCTGTCGTCATCTGATGTGATCATAGGATCTCCTTATTTACCTCTTTCATTAGCATATGAACCCCATGAGGGTAGACACCTTTTTTTTTTTTTTTTTTTTGAGACAGTCTCACTCTGTTGCACAGGATAGACTGTAGTGGCACGATCTCGGTTTACTGCAACCTTCATCGCCTCCCTGGTTCAAGCGATTCTCTTGTCTTAGCCTCCTGAGTAGCTGGACCACACCCAGCTAATTTTTTGTGTATTTTTAGTAGGGATGAGGTTTCGCTGTGTTGATCAGGCTGGTCTTGAACTCCTGGTCACAAGTGATCCGCCTGCCTTGGCCTCCCAAAGTGCTGGCATTACAGCTGTGAGCCACCGCGCCCAGCACCTTTTTTTTGTCTTGTTTACTGCGAAATCCCCAACAACTATAGCATTTCCAGGCACATAGTAGATGCTTAAGAATTACCTATTTACAAGAGCACAAACATCGGCGAATAAGAAGAATTACCTATTGAATGAATGAGAGTTAGCTGGTGCAAAAAAAAAAAAAAAAAGCCAGTGCAGATTGAGAGACCTGGCCATAGAAAATTACAACGCTCAGGGATAAAGTATGGCAAGGAACGTTTTTTTTTGTTTTTTGTTTTTGTTTTTGTTTTTTTCGCTTTATTGCCCAGGCTGGAGTTTAGTGGTATGATCTCGGCTCACTGCAATCTCCACCTCCCAGATTCAAGCAATTCTCCTGCGTCAGCCTCCCGAGTAGCTGGGACTATAGGCGCACACCACCATGCCCTGGTAATTTTGTATTTTTAGTAGAGACGGGGTTTCGCCATGTTGGCCAGGCTGGTCTCAAACACCTGACCTCAGGTGATCCGTCCGCCTTAGCCTCCCAAATTGCTGGGATTACAGGTGTGAGCCAGTGTGCCCAGCCTGGCAAGGAACTTGAGGAGTGGGTGGAGAGAACGCTGAGATGGAGTTGTTTTCAGACGTTTCCATTTGTCCCAGATAGCGATTCCCTTAAATTGTGGCTTAGGCTTCTGTTTTTTATAATATTCTTAGGCCAGGTGCGGTGGCTCACGCCTGTAATGCCAGCACTTTGGGAGGCCGAGGCAGGCAGATCACCTGAGGTCAGGAGTTTGAAACCAGCCTGGCCAACATAGTGAAACCCCGTCTCTACTAAAAATACAAAAGATTAGCTGGGTGTGGTGGTGTGTGTTTGTAATCCCAGCTACTTGGGAGGCTGAGGCAGGAGAATCGCTTGAACCCGGGAGGCGGAGGTTGCAGTAAGCCGAGATCTCGCCATCCATTGCACTGACCTTGGGCAACAAGAGTGACACTCCGTCTCAAAAAAGTACATTCCTTAAAGTCATCTTGACCTTAGTTTATACTTGTAGTTAAATTCTCTCATAAGAAACAAATCTGGCGGGACGCGGTGGTTCATGCCTGTAATCCCAGCACTTTGGGAGGCCGAATCACCTGAGGTCAGGAGTTCGAGACCAGCCTGGCCAACATGGCGAAACCCCATCTCTACTAAAAATACAAAAATTAACTGGATGTGGTGGTGCACGCCTGTAATCCCAGCTGCTTGAGAAGCTGAGGCAGGAGAATTGCTTGAACCTCGGAGGCAGAGGTTGCAGTGAGACGAGATTGCGCCATTGCACTTTAAGCCTGGGCAACAGAGCAAGACTCTGTTTAAAAAAAAAAAAAAAAAGCTGAGACTTTATTTCTCTAGCTTCTGGCAACACCCACACTGTCTTCCTGAAAAGGTAGCACCCGAGGGTTCGGGGAAGGAGCCTGGTAGTTCAAGTGCCCGGGGTGAGAGGTGAAGTCTGCCTTGGCCCTTCGCCACTTTAACACCTCCCTTTTTCTGTGTCTCGAGTTTGTTCTGTTTTACTTCCATTTGCAAAATAGTAATAAATAAATATCAGTGTCCAGCACTGTGTCTGGGCCATAGTACGTGTTCAGTAAATTATATGTCTAATGTTCCATTATTGGAACGCTAAGCATGTGGGAGTTATTTATATCCTACTGCTCGGGTCATTACCAGGGTCTGATTTTTCACACGTGTCTGCAATTCAAAAAATTGCAACCTCTGGCATAAATGGGTTAATGTTATTCCTTTTCTCATGTTCTCCCAGAATGTGACAGGGCTTCCGAGGGAAACACTATACCATGGAAGAACCGGCAGAGTGTCCTTAAGGCCCCAGCAGGAGTCAGGGTCATTATGTGCTGGAGCCACCATATTTGGTGAAAAGGACTTATTCCCAGGCCTGACCCAGCAGGATCACCTATGAAATTGGTTTCTTAGGAGATTCCTGGCTCTTTTCTTTGGAGATTGTTATTCCTTAGTAGCCAGGTAGAACAGTTTGCCTCACAGTAGTGAGGCTGGAGTGAGAATCTGATCTGACGCTAGTCAGTTCCTGGGTTCCTTTTTAGAGAGACAGGGCACAGACAGGAAAGCAGAGCTTACTTAGTGTTTGCTTTCCTGGCTCTCATTCGTAGCCTTGGGGCAGCTTGGTCTCAGGTTTTCCTGTGGGCTGTAGTTGCAGTCTGTGTCCAGTAGGTGGCAGTGTGGCCCTGCCTACAGGAGGGAGTTCAGAACCTGGGGGCATCAGCTGCATCTCCAGGGAGGCCCAGTTGGGCTATTACTGTTTGGATCACCTTGCATCTGGGAGCGATAGGGCCCTTAGGGTTTATGTAGGTCTGAAATGGCAGTTGGGCCTGCCCACATCCTGTCAGCTTGAAGTCAGCCTTACCTCCTCCCCTCAGCAGCCTGGATTATCTCTCAGCCACTCTGATAAAGCCCACTGTGCCTCAGAGAAACAGGTTCAGAGAGGGGCGTGCCTGAGGTTGCCAGGTCACCACCCATGTTCCTCCAGTTAGGGGCCTCTCCCAATGCCACCGTTTTCTTCTTGGCCTCTGCCCATCGTATTTGTTTTGCTACCTGAGACCATGGACACCTTCAACTTATAAAATTCCTTTCTTCCTGCACAGGGGACCCTCACAATGATCCCAATGCTCAGGGGGATGCCTTCAAGACTCTCTTCGTGGCGAGAGTGGTAAGTCCCCAGCTCCTAGCTCCTGGAACCCCACGCTGCTGAGAGCCTGGGTCTGGCACAAAGGTCAAATAGGCTAGGTACAGGGGAATGTTCCAGGGGCTGTGGGACAGCTCTGTTCTCCCATTTAACGTCATACCCATCTCCTTGTAGAATTATGACACAACAGAATCCAAGCTCCGGAGAGAGTTTGAGGTGTACGGACCTATCAAAAGAGTAAGTGGAGTGGGTCAGGGTGTTTGAATTGGGGGTGCATGGAGGAGGGGCTGTATCCTGAGAGGGAGGGAGAGAGGTCCCAGCCCTGAGCATGGCTCACACCATTTCAGGGCCTGGGTTTATGCATCCTGACTGTATCTCCATGCAGCAGACCTTGGGCAGCAGAAGTAAAATGAGAAGTAATGACTGCTGGTGGTTGGTTGAGAGCAGGGGTTGGCAAACTACAGACTTAAAGTTTTCCTGCTGCTCAGCCAGGCAGGTCTGTTTGTTTACACATTGTCTTTGGCTGCTACTGTTGTAAGGCAGGGTTGGATTGTTGCAACAGAGTATACGGCTGTCAAAGCTGGAAATACCTACTCTCTGGGTCTTGGCAGAATACCTATGCTGAGTCCCGTTTTAGAGGAAGGCTTTGTTTTACCAATCTTCTTTTAAGTCACTGAAGTGCTCTGTGTCTGATTTCCTTTATCTAACATGGGAGACGCATGCCTTCACTGGGCAGTAGTGAGGGCTTGAGGCCATCCTACACACAAACTGATGGTAGCCATGTCTCTTCTCCCTGCTCCGTTTCTGATACATCTTTTAAAAATATTTATACATGTCAGGCCGGGTGCAATGGCTCACACCTGTAATCTCAGCTCTTAAGGAGGCAGAGGCGGGAGGATAGCTTAAACCCAGGAGTTCGAGACCTGCCTGGGCAATATAGCAAGACCCCGTTCTCCACACAAAGGAAAAAAAAAGTATTGTTGGGCCAGGCACGGTGGCTCACGCCTGTAATCCCAGCACTTTGGGAGGCCGAGGTGGGCGGATAACCTGAGGTCAGGAGTTCGAGACCAGTCTGACCAACATGGTGAAACCTGGTCTGTACTAAAAAAAAAAAAATACAAAAATTAGCTGGGCATGATAGCGGGCGCCTGTAATCCCAGCTACTGAGGAGGCAGAGGCAGGAGAATTGCTTGAACCCAGGAGGCGGAGGTTGCAGTGAGCCGAGATCACACCACTGTACTCCAGCCTGGGCAACAGAGTGGGACTCCATCTAAAAAAAAAAAAAAAAAAAAAAAAGTATTGTAGGCTGGGCGTGGTAGCTCACGCCTGCAATCCCACATGTTGGGAGGGCGAGGCAGGCAGATCACCTGAGGTCAGGAGGCAAGACCAGCCTGGCCAACATGGCGAAACCCCGTCTCTACAAAAATACAAAAAATTAGCCGAGTGTGGTGTCTTGTGCCTGTGTGTGTGTGTGTATGTGCATGTGTATATATGTGTACACACACACACACACACACGTTCTGCCTTGCACAGCCCAGTGACAACCTTGGCCCCACCCTTGTCCCTCTGATCCATTCAAGTCAGGAATCTTGGTTGTGTTTTGGAGGCTGTGGGGTCCCAGGTTCATCCATGATACAGGTTGGTCGCCAACTGGTAGTGATGTGAATGGCGAACTAGCCATCCTTTAGGGACCAGCTCAAATGCTGTTACCTCCCAGAAATCTTCCCTGGTTCATTCTGGCCACCTCTGTCTCAACAGCCCTGCCTTGCCCGTTGTTCTCCCTGACATGGTCCCCAAGGGGTCTTTCTGACATCCAGAGCTGACCCCATCTCTGCTGACAGCATCCCATGGGTCCCTAGCATGTTAGGACAGGTCCAGCTGCGACCATCTGGCCTTCCAGGGCTCTTCCCCAAGCTGTGTGGCCTCATGGACCTCCACCCCACCCCATCTCCTCCCTTCTCTTGCTGCCATCCTCGGGATGGGACGCATCCCTCATCGTGCCACGTTCTCTCAAGCCTCCCTGGCTGTGCACGTGTCTTTTCTTTTTCCCTTAGAACTTCCCTGTCCCTGGCCAGGCACAGTGGCTCACGCCCGTAATCCCAGCACTTTGGGAGGCCGAGAAGGGCAGATCATGAGGTCAGGATTTCAAGACCAGCCTGGCCAACGTGGTGAAACCCCATCTCTACTAAAGATACAAAAAATTACCCAGGTGTGGTGGTGCACGCCTGTAATCCCAGCTACTTGGGAGGCTGAGGCAGGAGAATCGCTTGAACCCGGGAGGTACAGGTTGCAGTGAGCTGAGATTGAGCCATTGCACTCTAGCCTGGGCAACGAGCAAGACTCTGTCTCCAAAAAAAAAAGAATTCCCCTGTCCCATTGGCATTCACAACTCCCTCCTGTTTCCCCAATTCCATTTGTGTCCTCCTGACTCCACGTAGACCACCCACATTGGCCCTTCCTTGCTCAACACCCTTCCCAGCTCCTCAGTGACTACACTTCTCGGCCTGGCATTGGGGCGCTTGATGACCCCGGGCCTGCCCACCTTTGTGGCCTCATCTCCTGGGACTCTCTGTCATCAGTACATGAGCCAGCCCTGCCGAAGTGCATCCCCAGCCTCCTGCCCTCCTGCCCCCGGGCCCTTGGACCTCTGGAGTTACTGCTATTCCACCTGACAGGCTGACACCTCACTGTCTTCCTTCATCTCTCTTCTTTCTTTAGGTCTTAGCTTAAGTGTCATTTTCTCCAGGAAGCCGCCTCTGTGTCCTCTGCTCCTGCCATTAGAACATAAGTCACTCAGAGCTCTTGAAGGACAGAGAGGGTCTGAGGCCTCATCCGGCCCAGGGCCTGGTGCGCAGGCTGTTGTGGGGTTGGTGGGGCGGAGCCGCCCTGTGGCAGGACTCACCCCTGTCCCCATGTGCCCCACAGATACACATGGTCTACAGTAAGCGGTCAGGAAAGCCCCGTGGCTATGCCTTCATCGAGTACGAACACGAGCGAGACATGCACTGTGAGTACCTCCCGCCGAGCCCTGCCCTCTGACCTGCTCTCACTTCTCTGCTGCCCCAGCCCCTCCCAGTCTGTCCCCTCCCCCACCCTGCCACACCTGACATTAGCGATGTCTCTTCTCCTCCTCCCTCTGTTTCTGATGTATCTTTTTTTTTTTTATATACGTGTTTTTTAAAAAACAAAAACCAAATCCCCCACAACGTGTGTGTGTGTGTGTGTGAACCTGGGGAGGTAAGTGTCACACGTTGAACCTCAGGGGCAAAGAGGGAACTGGGTGGGGGGCTGGGGCCAGCTGGAGGTGGGGGGAGGGGTCGGATTTTGGGGGAACCTCCCCCATTCCCCCCACTGAAGTTGGGGGTGGCCAGGTTGCAATGAGGACTGGCCTTTGAACCTGCCCTCTCTTCCCCCCAGTAGAACTGGGGCTGGGCCACCCGACCCTCCGCTTCCCCAACCCTGGCCCCCCACCCTGTTCCTCAGCGGGCAGTGGGGTGATAGGCATGTTGAGCGCCTGCCCCTACAGTTCCAAAGCCCCCTTTGAGGCTGCCGCGGCGTCCACATGGGCAGGGATGGGTGGGGGAGGGTGGGCAGGGCTGCGGCGTGTCCAGGGGCCGCCGTATTAATTGACTGTTCTTATTGTCACTGCAGCCACCACGCAGCTGGCTTGCAGCTGATGCTTACGCTCCCCTTACAACACCTCAGTGTATGGTTGGTATAAGGGTTTGTATCATGGGTAAGATCACTCAGCACCGCACACCAGCCCAGCTTAGCCAGGCAGCTCAGGAGCAGCGAGGCGCCCCTCCTCCCGCCCCAGTCGCCCCCGCAGCCTCCCCGCACCCATGGCCCTTTCCTTGTTTGGGTGCCCTTTGTCCCTCCTGCCCCGATCCGTATGCTCTCTGAGAATCTTGCTGATCCCAGGAGGGGAAGGATGAACCTGGTGGGAAAGGTGGCGGCCTCTCCGCTTGGGTTCCACCCAGCCTCTGATGACCTGGCTTCGTGATGTCAGCGGCGAGGTGGCAGGAACACCGAGGGCAGGGCTCCAGGCCAGGGCTCCACTGGAGCCCTTCAGCCTTCCCTCCCTGCCCCCGTGCTTTCTATGGGGCTGCTACTGTGCTGGCCCTGGAGAGTCTTTTTGGCTGCTAGTTTTGGGGTGCTCTGCCCCCTTTCTGTCTTCCTTACTGTGGTTGAGGCCTCCCAAGGGGGCTGGCTGTGGTGTCCAGCAGCTCTCCAGAGGTGGTCAGGAGCTCCCTAAAGTGCATGGAATTGGGGCTTGGGATGTGGGAGGGACCAAGGGGTAGGCTGCTAGCAGCTGAAGGTGTCGTAGGTTTTTACTAAAGAACCTTCCACTGTCTAGAGACTTGAGAGAGGGAAAGAGAGAGAGAGGCCTAGACGAACACAATCACATGTTTTCTTTGCTGTTCCTCCCGGGATGGGCCTGTTTTGGGGTTTGGGACTCTGAACCCGAGCGGGGTTCCTTCGCTTGACTTTGATCCTGGTCCTTAAATGCCTTTCCCCACTCCCCTCCTGTGGGTTCAGGGGCCGAGCGGCCCCTCCTCAGAGCACGGGCAGCACCGTCTCCTGGACCCCTGTGTGCCAGCCTCTGCAGACGCAGCTGGTGGGAGGGAGCATGGATTTGGAGGTGGAGAAGTCACTCCTGGTCCTCGGAGGGGGTGGGCTGTGTGCCTAGTTCAGTGTGACTTGGGGATTGGTGAGGGCGGACAAGTTTTTGAGGCCTCCCTAGCCTTCTTTGTAAATTCACACGAGATAGTCCAGGGCTTTCCAGCGCCCAGCTTGGATGATAGTCCTCGTCTCCCCCACTCTAAGGCCTCCTTGAGATTTCTTTGGGGTCCACCACGTCCTCTGCCTGTCTCCAGGTGGTACAGGAGATGTGGTTCCTCTCCCTCTCCTGGCTCCCTAGAACCCCCCACTTCCCCTCCCTGTAGCTTTAGCTGACCCCATGGTGGTGGGTGTGGGGTCTGTGCGCGTGCTCAGGTAAGCTTGGGGGCTCCAGGTAAGCGGTCCCGTGTCCCCCCCCCGGGAAGCCCGCCTCCTCGCCAGGCCCCCAGGAGTTGCCGAGCCCCCCCCATCCCGCTCGGTTTGGACACCCGCAAGGCCGGCATCGGTAAATGGCACCTTTTTCTCTTCCTCTGGTTGTTATTTGGGGGGGAGCGGGCTGGGGCGGGGCAGGGTATTACGGTTGGTTGAGGACAGCCCCCTAGGCCAGGGCTGGGTGGGGGAACGGGGACTTTTTGGCCTTCATGACAGCCCCACGTTGATCACAGGCCAGGGCCTCAGGCTTGCCTTCTGCTACGCGCTGCCCGAGAGCAGCAGTGAGCCTCTCCCCCGTCTCCCCTCTACGACTCCCCTTTCCTGGCAGGCTCAGGCTGGGGTGCGCTCCCAGCGCGTGTTGAGCCGGGGGTGTGGAGGGCGAGATGGGGCAGGGCTGGGGGGAGGCAGAGTCAGTCGTCTCAGGTAAGGCAGGGATTTTCAGTAGCACCGCACGGCTCCCCATGCTTCCTCCACTGCCCCTCTCCCCTGCTGCAGGGGCCCCGCCAGGCCCCCTGGGAGTGTATAACCCGCCTCTCTGCTCCCTGCCATTTCCTGTAGATTTCTCCCACCCCCTTCTGGTTCATTTTCTGTTCTGATGTCTGTTCCCCCCACACTCACCTCCCTCCAAAAAAAACAAAAACAGAAAAAACCGGTGTGGTCTGGGGTGCGGAGCGTCCCAGCTGGGCCTCCTGCCCCGGCTTGGTGTCTCAGGGTGCATGCTTGGGGTTGTGGAGGAGCCCCCTCCCCCACAGCAGAGTCCAGCGTGGAGTTAACCTTCAGTTTCTTTGCAGCGATTTTGGCCGCCCTGGCGGGAGGGGGCTGTTCCATCATGTGGGAGAGGAAGGGCCGGGGAGCCTAGGGGGTGGCGGGTGAGGGTGGACGTCTCCCCCGACCAGGAGTGGTTGGGGCGCTGAGAGGAAGCAGACACTGAGATGGAGCAGGCCCTTCACCGGTTTGGGAGAGGGTTGGTCTGGCTGTCAGTTGCCTGGCTGTCTGTTGGGCGTGTGCGTGTGCGTGATAATGGGGACACGGGGCAGGGATTCTGTAGAGCTGGGCCTGTCCTGACTAGAGGACCCTCTGGGGACTCCTCCCCTCCCCCTCCCCACATCTGTTACAGCCGCTTACAAACACGCAGATGGCAAGAAGATTGATGGCAGGAGGGTCCTTGTGGACGTGGAGAGGGGCCGAACCGTGAAGGGCTGGAGGCCCCGGCGGCTAGGTGAGCACATCCTGCCTTCGACGGGCTCTCGGGGGCCCTGGGCCTGGTGGCCTTGTTCTCCCTTCTCTGCTGCTTTCTGCTTCTCTGTCTCCTGCCGGCCCACCTCTCCCATCGCGTCCTCATCTCCGGCTTCTCTCTCTTGTGGCCATCACATTTCTGACAGCTGCCTGCCTCCTCGTTCTGGGTTACTGTGAGGAGCAGCGGCACCAGCCTGGAGAGGCCTGAGCCCACATGCTGGCATCCGCCCTTGTTAGCTGGGGGTCCCCTTTTCCTGCCTCATTGTACTCCTCTTAGTGGAAATAACCCTGAGTTCACTGAGCTCAGTGTACTGGGCGCCCAGCTTGGCAGTGACGCATGCTGGGGTTGTAAATGTCACTCGCTCATCTGCTTCTGCTGCTTGCTGTTGGTCTTGTTCACTCTTTTACTGATTCAGCAAGTACCTATTTGATCACCAGCCGTGTGCCGGGCTTCTAGTTGAGCAACACAGAGGCAGCCTCTGCCCTCTGAGCCTCCTGCATTCCGTCTCCTCATTGTCATTTGCTGTCTCAGGCAAGGTCAGTTTGGCTGCAAGTATCAGAAATAAACTTGAGCTTCCTGAAACATAAAGGGCCCTGTTGATGTAGAATCATGGGCATCCTTTGGAGTTTGGAGGTATGTGATGTCCGTGGACCTGAGAACCTGGTAGCTGACGCTGTTAAGAGCTGGGGCAACCAGGCCAGGCGTGGTGGCTCGCCTATAATCCCAGCACTTTGGGAGGCCGAGGCGGGTGGATCATGAGGTCAGGAGTTCGAGACCAGCCTGGCCAAGATGTTGAAACCGCATCTCTACTAAAAATACAAAAATTAACTGGGCGTGGTGGCGGGTGCCTGTAATCCCATCTACTCGGGAGGCTGAGGCAGAGAATTGCTTAAACCTGGGAGGCAGAGGTTGCAGTGAGCCAAGATAGAGTCACTGCATTCCATCCAGCCTGGGTGCCAGAGCAAGACTCTGTCTCAAAAAAAAACAAAAAACAAAAAAACGGGCGACCCACCTGTGATGTGTGACAGCCCACAGCTTGCTTCTGCCTCGTTTGCCTCCATGCAGCTGGGTCGGTCCCATGCCTCTTTGCACTGGCCCAGCACAGCATGCCACAGGCCCCAGCTTTACACTCAGTCCTGGATGAGTCTCTTGTTTCGGGGTGGGCACATTTGATTGACTCAGTGTTGGGCCTGGGGTCCTGTTGCTCAGGCATGCTTATTGAGGACTGAATCCTGCAAAGCTGAGTGACAGTTGTCAGAGAAGATGATGGTCTCTGGGCAGACACCCAGGCAGTAGTAGCCACTTGGGGCTCCTGTCCTGCCTCCCAGCCCTGTGTCCTGGCTCTGGACTCGCCTGTGCTAGGGAGACCACGCTCTCAGCTGCTGAGCCTCGGAGCTTACCAGGCATGTTCTTACCTTACTCTGGTCTCTCTGGGGTGGAGTGGGTTCTTATAGCTCTGCTGTTTCCTGTTGGGGCGGGAAAATTCTATTATCTCAGTCTTTCCAGAATTTCAGAATCTTCTAGTTCAATTGCCATTCAAACTTTTTGTTGGTGTTAGCCAATAACATCTTGACTCGGTGCACCCGCAGAAATACTGTAACCTAAAGTTTGAGGAAACAGTTTTTTCTATGTAGTAAGTATATAGTTGTATTCTGCTGTTTTGTTTCTTAAGATGTTGGTTGCAACCCATCAGATTGATGATGTGACTCATTTCTGGGTCATGACCTGAATATAGGCTAGTCTAGCTGCCCTGTGCTTGTGACATGGCAGGTGCCTGGTCCGCTGCCTGCTTCTGTAAGAATGTCTCCCTGCAGCCTCTTTTCTATACAGAACTCAGCCCTGCCTCACGGAAGCTTTTCCAGGCAGTGCGAGATAGAGGAGTGCTTGAGAAGGCAGGTTTTGCAGCAGACGGCAGTGACAGCCCAGTTCTGCACCTTCTTTGCTGAGTCACTGTGGGCCAGTGACTTGATCTGAGATTGTTTCCCCATCAGAACCATGAGGTTATTATCTGTGCCTTGGGGCTGTTCATCTATCTATTCACTTGACACACACACATCCACCTTTCTGTACCAGCTGCAGCGCCACCTGCTGGTACCGTGAGCAAGAGCTGGGCACGCCCACGGTTCCGGTGCCCTGCAGTCTGGTGGGAGAGGCAGGTAGGGGTCGACTCAGGTAGCAAACCTGAAACTCCGGGGGAAGGAAGCGTTTCTGCAACTGTGAGTACATAGGACTGTGAGGAGAGACTTCCCGAGAAAGGATGTTCGGGCTAGCGTTAAGGGTGAGCGTGAGTTCACCAGAGAAGGAAGGGGAGACCAGTCCAGGGCAAGGAGAATGCACAGACACTGGCAGGAAGGTGAGCGTGGGGACACCGGGAAAGGCCTGGGACACGCAGCCAAGAGCCCCGGCTCAGACGCTAGCAGGGCCCGCTCTTGCTGCCTCTACCACCAGTTGACAAGGAGTTTGGACCTTAGGCTGGGGGACGCCAGCAAAGGCTTCTAAGCAGATCACATTTTTGGGTGGAAAGATCATTGGCTTCGGGTTTGTGTGAGGGCGAGGATGATTGGAAGGGAGGGTTTTGAGGAGGCTGTGAAGTGCGCTATGGTTAAGATGATGCGCTTTGGGGCCAGACATGGGTTCCAGTAACGGCTGTTGCCTAGCGAACGCTTTGTGTGAGTTAATTAGAGAAGACGTGGCTGTCTTGTGATGGGAGTGTGCGGGATGAACTGCACAGGGGGACCCGGCCCTGTGAACACTAAGCCAGGGGCTGCCTTCCTGCCCTTTGCTCTTGGAGTCGGCTCATTTCTGCTCCTCCGGGCCCTGTCCCTGCCCAGATTCACCCTCTGTCCGTCTGCCCTGCCCCAGGAGGAGGCCTCGGTGGTACCAGGAGAGGAGGGGCTGATGTGAACATCCGGCATTCAGGCCGCGATGACACCTCCCGCTACGATGAGAGGTAAGATTGGGCGACCGGTGTCCTGGGGTGGGGGGCGGTCACGGGGGGAGCCCAGCCACACAGGTCTGCCCACCTCATCCAGGCCCGGCCCCTCCCCGCTTCCGCACAGGGACCGGGACCGGGACCGTGAGCGGGAGCGCAGAGAGCGGAGCCGGGAGCGAGACAAGGAGCGAGAACGGCGACGCTCCCGCTCTCGGGACCGGCGGAGGCGCTCACGGAGTCGCGACAAGGAGGAGCGGAGGCGCTCCAGGGAGCGGAGCAAGGACAAGGACCGGGACCGGAAGCGGCGAAGCAGCCGGAGTCGGGAGCGGGCCCGGCGGGAGCGGGAGCGCAAGGAGGAGCTGCGTGGCGGCGGTGGCGACATGGCGGAGCCCTCCGAGGCGGGTGACGCGCCCCCTGATGATGGGCCTCCAGGGGAGCTCGGGCCTGACGGCCCTGACGGTCCAGAGGAAAAGGGCCGGGATCGTGACCGGGAGCGACGGCGGAGCCACCGGAGTGAGCGCGAGCGGCGCCGGGACCGGGATCGTGACCGTGACCGTGACCGCGAGCACAAACGGGGGGAGCGGGGCAGTGAGCGGGGCAGGGATGAGGCCCGAGGTGGGGGCGGTGGCCAGGACAACGGGCTGGAGGGTCTGGGCAACGACAGCCGAGACATGTACATGGAGTCTGAGGGCGGCGACGGCTACCTGGCTCCGGAGAATGGGTATTTGATGGAGGCTGCGCCGGAGTGAAGAGGTCCTCTCCATCTGCTGTGTTTGGACACGTTCCTGCCCAGCCCCTTGCTGTCATCCCCTCCCCCAACCTTGGCCACTTGAGTTTGTCCTCCAAGGGTAGGTGTCTCATTTGTTCTGGCTCCTTGGATTTAAAAATAAAATTAATTTCCTGTTGATAGTGGGCACCTCGGTTTCTTCCTCACTGCTCTGTTTTCCCCAGAAGGTTGTTCCTGACTTGATAGCCCTGCTTGGTTTGGTTTCCAGGGTGTACTTAAAACTTGAGCGTTAGGACATGAGGCTGGCTCTGCCCAGTAGCCAGAGCTGTTGAAAGTGGGGTGAGGCGGCCTCTCGGGCTCCTTGTCTCCCTTGTGTTTTTCACCCTTTTTTCTTTTTCATCTCTGCCACACATTCCTCAGGGCTGACCATACCCCTGTCTTGGTGGGGGGCTGGGAATTAGGAGGGGGCTTGATTACTCAGGGGAAGCCGCAGTTTTGAATATGCAAGGGAAGCTACCATCTGCAAGGGAGAGCGGCACACAGGGTGAGGAAAGGCAGAATACACTGGGCACGGGTGAGACGGGGCAGAGCAGGAAGGGTGGACCCACATCATAATAAGTAGTGACAGAGGAGCAACGAGCAGAAACACAGAAGAGGTTCCACCAGCAATTGAGATTTCGAGCAGATTCCTGGACAAAAGATTAAAGACATTGGTGGTGAGAACACTTCAGTCTGATGAGTGCAGGGAAGGAAGCCCGTCAGCCTTGCAGAACCCTAGAGGGCCAAGGCTGCAGCTCCAGGAGAGCAAGGGTGGGAGGCCAGAGGGAGAGCGGGGTACAGAACAGTTGGCCTCCCTGTTGGCACTCAGGATGCCTGGGAGCTGGGCCGGGGGTGCCTAGGCAAACCTGCTTGTGTTCAGACCTGCTTGTGTCTTGTAGAAGCGTCTCAGCCTGAAGGCAAACTTGGCCTGATAACTCAGAGGGTCTGTGACTGACACGCAGGATTTCAGTCTGCTTTTTAATGGCTTCAGTTTAACCAACGGAGGATACCCAGACATTTGAGGAAAAACAGACCACAAGATAAATAGAAAAACTGACCCTGGAAGAAATGACTTAGGAATAAAAGGACTTCATACCTCTAGTTACTATATTTCATAGATATCCCAGATACTGCAACTATAAGACTTCTAGTATTGGCTACAAGAAGCCCATTTTGGACTAACATGGCACAGACTGGTTACATAAAGGCTGGACAATAGGCAAAAACTTAGAAAAGGCGCCAGAAAGTGGCCAGCTTTGATGAGGCTTGAGGGGGTGTGATCCGTTAAGAGAACACACAGGTGTGTTTCGCACTTACCCTTGCCTTTTCCTTGAGGATGTTGTGCCATTTAGCATGAGGAAGTCAGGCGGGACTGACTTCCACTGGGCCAAGTTCACAGAGGTTCAGCCAGGCAGCTGGGACTTGACGAAACAGGAGAGGAGGGCACTGACCTCCCAGATCTATGTGCACCCTCCCTTAGAGGCATCTGCCAACTCAAGCTGCTCACTGTCTGCAAGACCCCCCCAAGAAACTCATCAGAATGCAGTAACTGGGAGGCTAAGGAACTGGTGGCCTGGAGACTGCAGCAGCCATGCTGTTCTAGGGGAGACAGGTTGGGGTTCAAGGCCCACCATGGATTGGCCCTGCTTGAGATGGCCAGGGTGCCTCAATGTCAGAGTAACACCATAACAGAAGAAATCAGACTAAGAGGCTGGGCATGGTGGCTCATGCTTGTAATCCCAGCACTTCGGGAAGCAGAGGTGGGTGGATTACTTGAGGTCAGGAGTTCAAGACTAGCCTGGCCAACATGGCAAAACCCTGTCTCTACCAAAAACACAAAAATTACCCTGAGGCCAGGTGCGGTGGCTCATGCCTGTAATCCCAGCTCTTTGGGAGGCTGAGGCGGGCAGACCACCTGAGGTCAGGAGTTTGAGACCATCCTGGCCAACATGGCAAAACCCAATCTCTACTAAAAAATACAAAACATTAGCCAGGCATGGTAGTGAGCACCTGTAATCCCAGGTACTCGGGAGGCTGAGGCAGAATTGCTTGAACCTGGGAGGTGGAGGTTGCAGTGAGCCGAGATGGCGCCATTGCACTCCAGCCCGGGCAACAGAGTGAGACTCCATCTCAAAAAGAATAAATAATCAATCAGGCTAAGAAAGCCTAAAACCAGACTTTTTCAGGATTTAGGCAGTCTGCTAGTCAGAAGAAAACTCTGGAAGAAGATAACGTTCCGAGTCTCCACATGTACTATTTTTAGTACCCATTACTCAGCATCTACTCAATAGTTACCAGCCTTGCTAGAAAGGACTTAATTTGCTGAAAACCAAGAGGGAAACAAAATAGACAATAGAAAGAGACCCAGGCAGGGGTGATTCAGATGTTGGAGTTATAACTATGATATATTCACAAAATAAGGAAAAGATGGAGAATGTTGAGATATCAGGAATCTAACTACTTGAGAGGCAGAGGTAGGAGGATTCTTTAAGCCAAGGAGTTTGAGATTCAGTGAGCTATGATCACACCACTGCACTCCAGCCTGGGTGACAGGAAGACCCTGCCTCAAAAAAAAAAAAAAAAAATCTGAAATCTAACAAAAAGTTAAATGGCAATTCTAGAACTAGAAAACACAAGTGAAATTAAGAATTAAGTAGGTGGTGGCCAGGCCTGGTGGCTCTGTAAACTCAACACTTTGGGAAGCCAAGGTGGGAGGATCACTTGAGCCCAGGAGATGGAGACCAGCCTGGGCAACATCGCAAAAGCCTGGTCTCTACAAAAAATACAAAAATCAGCCAAACGTGGTGGCGGGCACCTATGGTCCCAGATAGGAGGCTGAGGTGGAAGGATTACCTGAGCCCAGGGAGGTAAAGGCTGCAGTGAGCCATGATTGCACAACTGCTCTTCAGCCTGGGCAACAAAGTGAGACCCTGTAACAACAACAACAACAACAACAACAAAACACACACACACACACTAAAGAATTTAGTAGACAGCCGGGCGCGATGGCTAACACCTGTAATCCCAGCACTTTGAGAGCCCAAGGCAGGTGGATAACCTGAGATCAGGAGTTCAAGACCAGCCTGGCCAATATGGTGAAACACTGTCTCTACTAAAAATACAAAAGTTAGCCGGGTGTGGTGGCGGGCGCCTGTAGTCCCAGCTACTCGGGAGGCTGAGGCAGGAGAATTGCTTGAACCTGGGAGGCGGAGGTTGCAATGAGCCGAGATTGTGCCACTGCACTCCAGCCTGGGGGACAGAGCGAGACTGTCTCAAAAAAAAAAAAAAAAAAGAATTTAGTAGTTGATGAGACACTAGATAATGTGGAGTCTTCCTTATCAATGCTTGAAATGCTAGGAAAGATTGACTTGAACAAACCTTTTTTTTTTTTTGAGACGGAGTTTCGCTCCTG
Source organism: Pan paniscus (assembly GCF_029289425.2). Lineage (NCBI taxonomy): Eukaryota > Metazoa > Chordata > Mammalia > Primates > Hominidae > Pan > Pan paniscus. Next base: position 55,225,194 of record NC_073269.2, read on the forward strand.
TCACCCAGGCTGGAGTGCAATGGGCGATCTTGGCTCACTTCAACCTCCACCTCCTGGGTTCAAGTGATTCTCCTGCTTCAGCTTCCTGAGTAACTGGGAATGTGCCACCACGTCTGGCTAATTTTTGTGTTTTTAGTAGAGACGGGGTTTCACCATGTTAGCCAGGCTGGTCTCGAGCTCCTGACTTCAGGTGATCCTCCCACCTCAGCCTCCCAAAGTGCTGGGATTACAGGCATGAGCCACCACGCCCAGCTTCAAACTTTCTTGAAAGAGACGTCTCACGACCTCTTTAGGAATAACTGAAGCCATACTTCACTAAAATGAAGGATTTACAAGAAGAAACTGGATCTAATTCAGGAGATCAGTGGAAGGAAGTTCCAGGATGGCAGTTTCTAGAAAGCAATTTGGTTCAGAGTCGGGTAAGAGGACTGAAGTTTCCCAGAAGCTTAGGGAAAAGATGGTAAGAGCAGAAAATCAATCTGTAATCTATTACATCTAAATTGATAAATCAAGGGCCGGGTGCAGTGACTGACACCTATAATCTTAGCACTTTGGGAGGCCGAAGCGGGCAGATCACTCAGGGTCAGGAGTTCAAGACCAGCTTGGCCAACATGGAGAAACCCCGTCACTACTAAAAATATACAAATTAGCCGGGTGTGGTGGGGGGCACCTGTAATCCCAGCCACTCAGGAGACAGGGGCAGGAGAATCGCTTGAACCCGGGAGGCGGAGGTTGCAGCGAGCTGAGATTGTGCCACTGCACTCCAGCCTAGGCAACAGTCCACTTCATCTCAAAAAAATTAAAAAGTAGCCGTGTGTGGTGGCTCACACCTGTAATCCCTGCACTTTGGGAGGCCGAGGCAGGTGGATCACGAGGTCAGGAGTTTAAGACCAGCCTGGTCAATATGGTGAAACCCCGTCTCTACTAAAAATACAAAAAATTAGCTGGGCTTGGTGGTGCACGCCTGTAGTCCCAGCTGCTTGGGAGGCTGAGGCAGAAGAATCGCTTGAACCGGGGAGGCAGAGGTTGCAGTGAGTGGAGATTGCAGCCACTGCACTCCAGCCTGGATGACAGACAGAGACTCCACCTCAAATAAATAGATAGATGACAGATATATATATATATATATATACATACACACACACATATATATGTATATATAGAGAGAGAAATAGCATGTTACTTAGACACAGAAGCAGCTCTCAGACTAAACATCTGTAAGTTCCCTCTCACAGTGAGTAGAGTTAGGAGAGGTAGAGGCTGGTGCTTTTCACTATTATTAGCCTGTCTGTGTTATTTGATTTTGTTTTTAATCCCATAAAGACATTACTTTTTGCTAAAGAGAGAGCTACAGTGAAGGAGACAGCCAGACAAACCTGCTCTAGTCCTCCCACTTGGAACAAGCACTTTTCTGGACTCCATATCGCCACCCAGCAGAACCAGAAGAGCAGCCAACTTTCTCCAAAGTCTTGTCCACATCTCCTCGGCCTCTCTAGAGCATGATACCACTGACCACTTCCTTTTTTTATTTTTTATTTATTTATTTAATTTTCCAAGATGGAGTTTCGCTCTTATTGCCCAGGCTGGAGTGTAATGGCATGATCTCGGCTCACTACAACCTCCACCTCCTGGGTTCAAGCTATTCTCCTGCCTCAGCCTCCCAAATAGCTGGGATTACAGGCACCCGCCACCACGCCCAGCTAATTTTTTGTATTTTTAGTAGAGATGGGGTTTCATCAAGTTGGCCAGGCTGGTCTCAAACTCCTGACCTCAGGTGATCCGCCCGCCTCAGCCTCCCAAAATGCTTACAGGCGTGACCACCACACCTGGCCTCACTTTTTTTTTTTTTTTTTTTGTTTGAGACAGAGTTTCGCTCTTTTTCCCAAAGCTGGAATGCAATGGCACGATCTCGGCTCACCGCAACCTCCACCTCTTGGGTTCAAGCAGTTCTCCTGCCTCAGCCTCCCCAGTAGTTGGGATTACAGGCATGCACCACCATGCCTGGCTACTTTTGTATTTTTAGTAAAGACAGGGTTTCTCCATGTGGTCAGGCTGGTCTCCTGACCTCAGGCGATCCACCCGCCTCGGTCCCCCAAAGTGCTGGGATTCCAGGCGTAAGCCACCATGCCCAGCCACACTTCTTTTTAAAAACACTCTCAGCCAGACACAGCGGTTCGTGCCTGTGAACTCAGCACTTTGGGAGGCCGAGGCAGGGGGATTGTTTGAGCCCAGGAGTTCAAGACCAGCCTGAGCAACAAAGACCCCTCCATCTAAAACAAACAAAAAAAGAAGATAAAATTTAAAAACCCCTCTTCTCATGGTTTCTCCCACCTGGGTTTCTGCCTACATTTCAGGCCATTCTCTGCTGTCCTCCTGACTTTTAAGTGTTAGAGAGGTCTGGGGACCAGTTCTAGGCCGTCTTAATATTCGCTTGCCCCTGACATTCTTATCCACTCCGGTGGTTTTATTTACCACCTATGCCCCAATATTCAAACATGCCTGCAGACCAGGTTGCTCTTTTGAGCCCTAGACCTAGATCGATAGTTTCTCCCCATGGATTCTGCATAGGCTCCTCAAATTCAAAATATCCAGTATCGCCCAGGCAAGGTGGCTCGCGCCTGTAATCCCAGCACTTTGGGAGGCTGAGGCAGGTGGATCACTTGAGGTCAGGAGTTCGAGACCAGCCTGGCCATCATGGTGAAACCCCATCTCTACGAAAAATACAAAAATTTGGCAGGTGTGGAGGTGCACACCTGTACTCTCAGCTACTCAGGAGGCTGAGGCAGGAGAATTGCTTGCACCCGGGAGGCAGAGGTTGCAATGAGCCGAGATCACGCCACTGCACTCGAGACTGGGCAACAGAGGGAAGACTGTGTCTCAAAAACAAAATATCCAGTATCCCTCTTTCAGTGTAGACCATCTTAAAAATGGCACCAAAGCACCTTAATACTGTCTTCTCCTGCACCTCCCAATCCCCTTATATAGCCAAGCACCAAGGCTTGTCTAGACATTTCCCACATCTGCCCACCCATCTTCTGTGCTTTGGCCCTGGTGCTAGCTGCCACCTGGATGGCTGTGGTAGCCTCCTAAGTTGCCCCGCTGCTTCTCCTATTGTTCTTGTCCAAACCAGTCTCCACAGTGGCTACAGTGATTTTTTTTTTTCAATAGATACGAGGTCTCACTATATTGCCCATGCTGGTCTTGAACTCCTGGGCTCAAGTAGTCTTGCTGCAGCCTCCCAAAGCGCTAGGATTACAGGTGTGAGCCACCGTGCCCGGCCCCAGTGATCTTAAAATACAAATTTGAGGCCCAACCTGGGCGACAGAGCGAGGCTCCGTCTCAAAAAAAAAAATAATAATAATAATATAATAATACAAATTTGAGTGTCATATTTTACTCTTAGGAGTTTGCATGAAGCCCCAAATCCTCAAGGCGCATATGCCAACGCAGCCCAGGCATAAACTATCCTGCCGACCTTTTCACCTCATCATCAACCAATCCTAACTCTGCTTCCAGCCACGTGGGCTCTTTCTGCCTGGTGGGGGTGACCCAAGCTCCACCTCTTGTTCATCTTACCTCCCAGGAGTGTATGTCAATGTCCCTCCTCTAGGATTTCCTTCGTTTTCTAGATCATCACCTCCCCACTCTCAGCTCTCATCACAGCCGTGGTTGGTCGTCTACCTCCCCTATAGACTGGAAGCTTCGTTCGGGCCGTGGGCTTGGCTGTCCTGCTCACCACGGTGTCCATGCCTTGGGCTCAGATGTTTCACAAGAGTTTGTTGAATGAATGTGGGGAAAGGATGGACAGGGGATAGACGGGTGTGGAGGGCAGGCAGACACGGATCCTGAAAGGTACACACAGACCGAACCTGCAGTGGGAGGGGTCGCCAACAGGACCGACTGGCCGGGGCGGAGGGCAGGGCCGCGGCTGGCGCGCGGCAGGTGGTCGGAGCAGTCGGGGGAGGGAGAGCTGGGCGCTCTCCAGGCTGCGCCTCCGCAGGGGGCGCCCGTGGCCCGGGGCGTGGCCTCGCGCAGCCCCGCCCTCCTCGCCGGCGCCAGGGCAGGCGGGCGGCTGGCAGCTGTGGCGCCGACATGGCTGCGCTGGTGGAGCCGCTGGGGCTGGAGCGGGGTAAGCGCGCGCCAGGGGGCCCTGCCCACCCGGGCCGCGGCCTACATACCCAGCCCCCGGTCCCCGCCCTTCCCGGGTCAGGCCAGTGCGGGTGGGCCAGCGGACCCGGCGGGGGTGGGCGGGGCGGGCGCCGGGGCCGGGCGGTCGCTAGGTGTGGGAGGCTCCCTGGGCGCGGGCCGGGGCGCTGGGCGCCCGCCTTACACCCCGGCCTGTGGAGGGGTCCCGGGGCCGCAGGGCCGCTGGCGGCAGTCTCTCCTGCGCCACCCTGGACTCTGCGGGGTGTCCGACTAGGCTTCGGCCGTCCTCCCCGGACTGTGCGCTCGGCCTCACTCCGCCGCTCTCCTTGCTTCTCTGCGTCTCGGGGTCTCTGACACTCGGGGTTTCTGCGCCCCGCCCCCGCCCCCGCCCCGCAGACGTGTCCCGGGCGGTTGAGCTCCTCGAGCGACTACAGCGCAGCGGGGAGCTGCCGCCGCAGAAGCTGCAGGCCCTCCAGCGAGTTCTGCAGAGCCGCTTCTGCTCCGCTATCCGAGAGGTGAGGGGCGCGCGGCGCAGGGGCGCGAGCTGGTGGCCGTCGTCCTCCTCCTCCTCCTCCTGCTTGTCCCGAGCCCGGAGACTACGCCTCCCGGCAGCTCCCGAGGCGGCCCGCCTTGGGGTGCCAATGCTTCAGCTCAGGGGTTCTTCGGGAGTTGTAGTTTTCTCGGGCTTCTGTTGCGGGGGCGGGGCGGATCCTTGCGTGGTAGCGGGAGAGGGTCTAGAGGCCTGAACTCCTGCGTCTAGGGCTGGAGGAGCTGGCGACTCCCTGATGCCGCTGCCTCCTCACCCAGGTGTATGAGCAGCTTTATGACACGCTGGACATCACCGGCAGCGCCGAGATCCGAGCCCATGCCACAGCCAAGGTGGGCCCCGCACCCCATTGCTCCTGGTGTCTATTTAACTGCCTAGTCGAACTCAGTATCTCCTTCATGCCAGTCATTTCTGTTTCCTCCCTCATGATTTTTGCTAAATCTACGTGCCACCTTACTATTAGTAAATAATCGCACATTTTTAACTTAAATGTCATACTAAGGCGTCTTTAGCAACTGCAAATGGAAACAGTATGGCATGGTTGGCTAGAAGATAACCTTCAACATCTGTACAGTGCAAACCCGGAAAGTCATGGCGCTCAGACCTCTCACTGCACAATAGTTAGATGCTGCTACCTCTTGCTGCTGTCCGGAGGCTCAGATCTCCCTCCAGGCCTGGCTTTCCTCTGTTTAAAAGTAAGATTGAGGCCAGGCACGGTGGCTCACGCCTGTAATCCCAACACTTTGGGATGCCGAGGCAGGTGGATCAGTTGAGGTCAGGAGTTCGAGACCAGCCTGGCCAACATGGTGAAACCCCGTCTCCACAGAAATACAAAAAAAAAAAAAAAGAAAAAGCCGAGCATGGTGGCGAGTGCCTGTAATCCCAGCTGGATTACAACTCCGGAGGCTGAGACAGGAGAATCGCTTGAACCCAGGAGGCCGAGGTTGCAGTGAGCGGAGATCATGCCATTGCACTCCAGCCTGGGCAACAGAGTGAGACTTCATCTCAAAAAAAAAAAAAAAAAAAAAAAAAGTAAGATTGGCAAGTATGGGGTATTCAAGACACACACCAAATGGACACTTTCTCTTGCAAGTGAACAGAAAGAGACGCACAGTCATTACAGGGGGATCGTGCATTGTGCCATGACAAGTGTCCCATGCTTGGGGATAGTAACCCAGGCTAAATCGCTGTCCTCGGTCCACATCCCCCACCCCAGCTTTCATGCCCACCTGGAAGGGGCCCTCATCTTCAGTCACTTTCTCTCTCCCAGGCCACAGTGGCTGCCTTCACAGCCAGCGAGGGCCACGCACATCCCAGGGTAGTGGAGCTACCCAAGACGGATGAGGGCCTAGGCTTCAACATCATGGGTGGCAAAGAGCAAAACTCGCCCATCTACATCTCCCGGGTCATCCCAGGGGGTGTGGCTGACCGCCATGGAGGCCTCAAGCGTGGGGATCAACTGTTGTCGGTGAACGGTGTGGTGAGTGGAGGGCTGAGGCAGGACTGGGGGACACAGTCTGTCTAACGTAGCATAGCCCCTGCTTTTGACATTCACTCAACACACACTGAGTGCTGTCTGTATGGCTAGCCCTGTGCTGGGCAATGTTACAGACTCTTGAGAGATGTTGGCCTCAGCTCCCTACACTCAACCTTCTCTCTCTGGGGAGGGCAGTAGGCCCCGGCTGAAATAGTCCTAATCCAGAGACATAATAATGAAGAAGTGCAAAGTATTGTGACAGCCCAGATGTGGCACCAGGCCAGCGTAGATACAGGAAGGTTTTGCAGAGTAAGGAACATTTGGGTTGGGTGTTAAAGGATGAGTAGGAGTTCTCCAGGCAAACAAGGTACAGGGTGTTCCTGCTGAGGGTACTGTAGATAAGGATACTGACTTGGCATACCTCTGAGCTGAAAAGAAAGGGCTTAGTTCTGATGGAGGTCTGGGGCATGCAGGTAATTAAAATCACTGTGGTTAGGCTGGGTGCGGTGGATCACACCTGTAATCCCAGTACTTTGGGAGGCTGAGGCACGTGGATCACTTGAGGTCAGGAGTTCAAGACCAGCCTGGCCAACATGGTGAAACCCCATCTCTACTAAAAATACAAAAATTAGCCAGGTGTGGTGGCAGGCACCTGTAATCCCAGCTACTTGGGAGGGTGAGGCAGGAGAATCACTTGAACCTGGGAGGCAGAGGTTGCAGTGAGCTGAGATAGCACCACTGCACTCCAGCGTGGGTGACAGAGTGAGACTCCCTCTCAAAAAACAAACAAACAAACAAAACTCACTGTGGTTAGAGTTGAGGGAAGCATAACTGGAGAGATGGCTGGGGTCAGCCATACAGGACCTGAGTGCCAGCCTGAGAAGCTGGGACTTTGTCCCATGGGTGCTGGGGAGCTATGGGAGGGGTGAGCCAGGGATAAACTCAGCTTGCAGGTGCAGAAGGACCACTCTGGGACTCTATGTGAGATGAACTGAGGGGAGAGATTAGAAGCCAGGCCAGGGAGGAGGCTGGGGTAAGAGTCCAGAGAAAAGAGGACGAGGCCTGAGCTGGCCCAGGGCTGTGGGGACAAAAAAGAGGGAGTCAAGGCAGGCGGACATTAGTGGGCTGTGGGCAGGGAGGCCACAAAGATGGGTCTGGACGTTTGGCCAGGGACTGAGGGAACACGGGGCTGTCCCTGACATGGGAATCCTGGGAGGTTTTGGAGGAGGACACTGAACCAGGAGTTAATGACTCCCACGAGGAGGACAGGAGGCATTGACATCTCAGGGCTGGCACCAGGCTCACTAGCAGTGGGTCCCATCTCCCAGTGGGGGCTGGACGAGGGCAGCGGGCCCCAGGCTCAGCTGTCTGTGTTGGGCCCTGCAGAGCGTTGAGGGTGAGCAGCATGAGAAGGCGGTGGAGCTACTGAAGGCGGCCCAGGGCTCGGTGAAGCTGGTTGTCCGTTACACGCCGCGAGTGCTGGAGGAGATGGAGGCCCGGTTCGAGAAGATGCGCTCTGCCCGCCGGCGCCAACAGCATCAGAGCTACTCGTGAGCCCCTGGGTCACCACACCCCTGGGGCCTCCACGGGCTCCCTTTAACCCCAGGCTCCCAAACCAGGCCAATGCTTCCTGGATCTTCCAGCCCTGGCCCCTCCTCTGGGATCCTGACCCTTGACCCTTGGCCCAGGCTCTCACCCCAGGCTAGTTTGGCCAAATCCCCTGGGGAGCCCTTAGCTTCCTTCCATCCCAAGATACGGAACCTACTGTGGCTGGGATCCCTCAGCCCACTTACCTGGGCCCTTGCCTCTGCAACCCCAGTCCTGCCCCTCTTGTCTACCCGGAGCCTCCCTGATCCCGGGTCCCTTCTCCACCCCCCTTGCAGGTCCTTGGAGTCTCGAGGTTGAAACCACAGATCTGGACGTTCACGTGCACTCTCTTCCTGTACAGTATTTATTGTTCCTGGCACTTTATTTAAAGATATTTGACCCTCACTGAGTGTCTGTGTGTCTGTCCTGCATCCCTGGGTTGGTGTCTTGAGATGTGGAGGGAATGCGAGGAGCTGAGGTCAGGCCAAGCCCTTGAGAAACCTTTTCCAGAGTCTGAGAACAGAGGTTAAGACCTCTCCCTAGGTCTGAAGGCGGAGACAGGCCGGCTTCCAAGAGACTAGTCCGAGGGCGGAGGGCGGAGGCAGGGACCCAGTCTGGGTCTGAGTGCTGGGGCAGAACTGAGGAGAACGCCGCCTACCCTTAAGAGCGTCTGAGGGCGAAGGCCAAGTCCCTTCCTCCAGAGTCCTGAAACGCAGCCGGAGCCAGTGGGCGGCCTCTGTGTGGGCGGGGCGGAGCGAACCATTAGCCTCGTCCGCCGGGGGAACCCTGCAGGCCGCACTACTGTCTGCGTGGGAGTCGCGGGTGGGGGTGCCGCGTGCAGTTCCCGAGGCGGGCGCAGGGGTGCAGAATGAGGTGCCCTCGCCCACTGGGCGCTCACTCCACCTTCCAAACACAGCGCGTCTTTCCGGAAGCTGCCCCCGCCTTGAAATCCAACCTTTAGCCTCATCCCGCTGCCCGCCCAGCCCTCGTGTCCCGTGCGGCGCGAGGGCTAGTGCGCGCCACTGCCGGGAGCCGGGGTCGCGACTCGCGTTCCACGCCGCGCGCTACTCGCTCCAGGTGACATCATCCCCCTGCCGGGCTCCGCCTCCCGCCCCAGCCGCCTCACGCCGCGTGCCTATTGGTCGACGCGCCTTATGCCCCGCCTCTCGCTTTCCGCCCGCGCGACCCCTCCCGGCCGGTGTGGAGGTGGGGTCTAGTCGCCGGCCGGCGCCGACGCTCTCTCCCATTGGCCGCTCTTCGCCGTCTGTCAGTCTCCTGTTAAAGGGGCCACGACCGCCCGGGAGCCGTGGGGGGGGAGGGGGAGGGAGGAGGAATTTTTTTGGGGGGAAGGTGGGATTTGGGGGGCGCTGGTGGGCACCCCTGGATCTGGCGGCTGCGGCCTCGCGGGGGGAGGCTGATCGGTGACAGGGGCAGGGGGCTATTTTGGGGGTAGAAGGCAGTGAGAGCGTGAGGGGGAGGGGGGTCCCCAGCGCCCAAGCCGGAGCCAGAGACGCGGAGCCCGCGCGAGCGTCGGAGACAGGGCTCCAGGGCTCCGAAGCGACAGAGCCGGGCCCCGGCCGCTGCCAGGGGCCCCGCCCGGCCCCCCCACTCCACCCCACGTCCCTCCTGCAGCCCAGCTCCGCCCGCAGCCGCCGCGGACCAGGCAGGTAAGAGCCCGGCCCGGCCCTCCTGGCAGCGCCCTCCCTGGGGACCCCTTGGCGAGCCTCCCCCGCCTCCCCGAGATCCCGGATTCCCTTCCTCATCCCAGGGGACCCCCGAGCCCAGATTTCACACCCCAACCCCGGGGACTCAGGCGTGCCCCTCCCGGCGCCCAGAGTCCCCGACCGAACCCTAGAATCCCGGGCGCACCGCCGCCTCGCGCCTCCTCCAGGGCCCAGGAGCTTGGATTTCCCGGTCCGGCCCCGGGACCCCTCCTAGAGCCTAGATCCCCCTTCCTGACCCTGTCCTGGGAGCTCCAGACACCCGCCGCGGCGGTGCCAGACTCCCCAGACGCGTCCGCATCGTCCCCGCTTCGCGCACTCCGTCTCCCGTCGCCAGCCTCGGGCTTGCACAGCCGGCTGCGTCCCACGGTCCAGGCAGGCTCGGCGGCCGCCCTGGACACAGGCCCGCTCTGGAGCTGTCCATGGTCAGCGCGCTCGGCAGCCTCGCCTCCCCCCACCTCCTGCCGCCGCCACCAGGGAGGGGGCGCAGGCGGCGCGGGGATCCCCCCGCCGCGCCTTTGACCCGGGAATACCCGGGCCCTCCCCGACCAGGGCGCCCCAGCCTCTGGGTTCTGCCTGCCAGGCTCGTGGCCCCGTCCTCGGCACCCCAGGTTCCTGGGACTCCAGCTGCTCCCTGAGGATCCAGGGCTTCTGAATTTTCTTGTTCTGGTCGCCGTGGGGACCATGGCACCCGGGGATGCAGCTCCCACCCCGTTCGGGAAGCCTGTCCGTGTCTACACCTCTGCTGGCCCCAGGTGGTAGCCCTCACCCCGTCAGCACCTAGGAATCCTGTTCCCCAGCGTTTGCTCTGCTTAGAACCCCGTTCAACAGCCGCTGTGCCCTGCAGACACACAGACTTAGCCTCCTGGCACCCAGCATCTGCTCCCCGAGGGACTCAGGCGCCATGACTCCCTTCCTTTGGGGGACCCGGAATGTGATTCTCAATGCAGTTCTCTGACTTCTGTTCACACTCCCACTTGGGGACCTAAATGTCTTGGTCCCAGTCTCCTATCCCCTCAGGGACCCAGGAGTTCAGACCCCAGCTTCCGTACTGCCCACCAGCTTTTACCGAGGCTGTCTGCCTCAACTCTCTCTCCAAACAAGACCTCAGGCTCTCACCTTCCAATCCCCCATCATTTACCTCCACAAGGATTCAGGAGTCCAGGCTCCCAGCTCTGTCCACTGCCCTCCCCAGCAGGTATCTAGTTTCTCAGGTCTCACTTTTAGGAAGCAGGTCTTCACAGCCTCATCACTCTGCCCCATCAACTTCACATCTCCTGTGGCCCTACCAAACCCCTGTCTCATCCTCATGTCACCCCAGGTGGCGGGCTTCAGGACTCTCTACTCTTTCCCCTAAGACGCAGCTTGCTGAGATGTTTCTAGCACTCCATTGCCCCCTGAGGCTCAGATGAGTTCCCCTTCTCCAAGTACACTCTCCCAGGCCAATGAGCCAAACACACATCACCTCCTCCAGATGTATTCTGTGGCCTGGGCTCATAAGGAGATCTAGAAGCTACCTGCTGCCATACAAATTTCTTTCTTTCTTTCTTTCTTTTTATTTATTTATTTATTTATTTATTTATTTATTTATTTATTTTGAGACAAGGTCTCTGTTGCCCGGGCTGGAGTGGACTGGCACAATCACAGCTCACTGCAGCCTCCACCTCCTGGGCTCAGGTGATCTTCCCACCTTAGCCTCCTGAGTAGCTGGGACCACAGGCACTCACCACCAGGCCTGGCTAATTAAAAAAAAATTTTTTTGGCCAGGCGCGGTGGCTCATGCCGGTAATCCCAGCACTTTGGGAGGCTGAAGCGGGCGGATCACCTGAGGTCAGGATTTTGAGACCAGCCTGGCCAACATGGAGAAACCCTGTCTCTGCTAAAAATACAAAATTAGCCAGGCGTGGTGGCACATGCCTGTAATCCCAGCTACTCAGGAGGCTGAGGCAGCAGAGTCGTTTGAACCCTGGAGGCGGAGGTTGCATTGAGCTGAGATCGCGCCACTGCACTCCAGCCTGAACGACGAGCGAAACTCCGTCTCAAAAAAAAATTTTTATTTATTTATTTATTTATTTATTTATTTATTTATTTATTTATTTATTGTAGAGATGGGGGTTTCGCCATGTTGCCCAGACTGGTCTGAAACTCCTAGGCTCAAGCGATCCTTCTCTGTCGGCTCCCAAAAGTGCTGGGATTACAGGCATGGCCATCGTGCCTGGCCGGGCCACATTTCTTGTCGCACATGTGTTCTTGCATTGCTCCATGTTCTAGATTCCTTCTAAACACCAGAACACTCCCAGCTGATGTCTGTTCTGTGTTCCATTTTCATTTCAGGCATGGTCTGAGTTCTAGGCCAGATGCCAATTTTTTTTTTTTTTTTTTTTTTGAGACGGAGTTTCACTCTTGTTGCCCAGGCTGGAGTGCAATGCTGCGATCTTGGCTCACCACAACCTCTGCCTCCCGCGTTCAAGCGATTCTCCTGCCTCAGCCTCCTGAGTAGCTGGGATTACAGGCGCCTACCACCATGCCCGGCTAATTTTTTGTATTTTTAGTAGAGATGGGGGTTTCTCCATGTTGGTCAGATTAGTCTCGAGTTCCCGACCTCAGGTGATCACCCACCTCAGCCTCCCAAAGTGCTGGGATTATAGGCGTGAGCCACTGTGCACAGCCTTTGTTTTTTTCATATATTTAGATAAGACCCCTGAGCCAGATTCTGATCCCACCGTATCCTCAGACATGTTCCAAAGTTCTAACAACAAGTCCTTCCTTCTTTGCTAAATGTTCATTTCAAGTGTGTTCCAGGTTTCAGCCACATTGTTCTAGATTCCATTCTCTTCCCAGGAACAATCTAACTTCTAAGATGTGTGCGTTCCAAGTATGTGCTCTAGGCTTCCTAATTCGTGCCATTGATTCTAGAATGCCCTTCCCTGTTTCCCTGTTTTAGGTTCTAAGGAAGTTCTATCTAATTGCACATTCTTTTTTGTTGTTGTTGTTTAGTTGTTGTTTTTTTTTTTTTTTTTTTTGGCGGGGGATGGAGTCTCACTCTGTCCCCCAGGCTGGAGTGCAGTGGCGCGATCTCGGCTCACTGCAAGCTCCGCCTTCCGGGTTCACACCATTTTCCTGCCTCAGCCTCTCGAGTAGCTGGGACAACAGGCGCCCACCACCACGCCCGGCTAATTTTTTGTAGAGACAGGGTATCACCGTGTTAGCCAGGATGGTCTCTATCTGTTAACCTCGTGATCCACCTGCCTCTGCCTCCCAAAGTGTTGGGATTACAGGCAGGAGCCACCACGCCCGGCCTGTTGTTTAGTTTTTATGTTATTTTTGAGACGGAGTCTCACTCTGTCACCCAGGCTGGAGTGCAGTGGTATGATCTCCGCTCACTGCAACCTCTGCCTCCCGGGTTCAAGCAATTCTCCTGCCTCAGCCTCCCAAATAGCTGGGACTACAGGCACATGCCACCACGCCTGGCTAATTTTTTTTGTATTTTTAATAGAGACAGGGTTTTGCCATGTTGGCCAGGCTGGTCTCGAACTCCTGACCTCAAGTGATCCCCCTCCTGCCTCCCAAAGTGCTGGGATTACAGGTGTGAGCCACCACGCCCGGCCTGTTATCGTTGTTTAGACATTGGATCTCATTATGTTACTGAGGCGATCCTCTCACCTTGGCCTTCCAAAGTGCTGGAATTACAAGCATGAGCCACTGTGCCTGGCCCTAATTTCACATTCTTTTTTTTTTTGAGATCGAGTCTCACTCTGTTGCCCAGGCCAGAGTGCAGTGACGCAATCCCGGCTCACTGCAACCTCCGCCTCCCGTGTTCAAGCAAATTCTCCTGCCTCAGCCCCTTGAGGAGCTGGGATTACAGGTGTGTACCACCATGCCTGGCTAATTTTTGTGTTTTTAGTAGAGATGGGGTTTCACCATGTTGGCTAGGCTGGTCTCGAAATCCTGACCTCAAATGATCCCCTGGGCTCAGCCTCCCAAAATGCTGGGATTACAGGCGTGAACCACCACACCCGGCCTCATGTTCTTAAATGTAAAAGATTCCCAGTGAAGTGTTCTACATAATGTTTTCCTTCCCCCGGTTCTAGGTTCTAGGCCCATTCATTTTCTGTCATTATTTCCCCAGTGCAGCCTTAGTTTAGAACTTGTCCCCTGGTGGATCGTGGGTTTTCTCCTCCATCTGCCACTTTGGCATTCTAAGCTTGTTCTAGGCTCTCTCTTCTTCTGGAGCCTTCAGCCTAGAAATGTCCTTATATCCAGAACAGCCCCCCTCCTTTGCCAGCCTCAGTCTTTATTCCAGGAAATGCTCAATTCTCAACATGCATCCTTTTGATCCCTCCCCCTCCCCGCCCTATAGACACTTGTAAGTTCCAAGCAAACTCTTAGACACATGATAAAACCAAGGATGTGACTCCTGCTATATTCTTCTTTAAAAATGTAATTAAATTTTTAAAAATCTATTTATTTATTTATTTTGAGACCAGGTTATGAGACTGGTTAATTTTTGTATTTTTTTGTAGAGACAGGGTTTCACCATGTTTCCCAGGCTGGTCTCAAACCCCTGGGCTCGAGTGATCCTCCCACCTTGGCCTCCCATAGTGCTGGGATTACAGGCATGAGCCACTGCGCCTGGCCCCCTGCTATATTCTGTGTTATACCTTCATCCCTAGCAGGCTCTGAGTTCTAGATTTTATCTGCTGACATGTGTTGCATTAGGTATATTAATGGGTGTCATTATGTATGTGGGGTTCTGGGGTGACCTGGACACTAAGTTATTGGGTTGCTCTTGGCTGGTTCTAGATTATAGGCTTCAGAACTTAGTTCTAGATTACTCTACTTAGGCCTATGAGCGGTTCTTACCCCAAGCCATTGAAAGCGTGGAAGCGTAAGTCTATTCCCCACCCTGTACTGTGTGTAGTAACCTTCTAGGTTCTATGTCCAGCCTTGCTGTGTTTTTTATTTCCTTCTCGGTCAATTTAAGGCTCTGGAACAGCCTCCCCAAAACATCTGCGTTGCATCGTCAGAGTGGGTTGCTGGTTTTAGATATCATGTTGGGGCTGGGCGCGGTGGCTCATGCCTATAATCTCAGCACTTTGGGAGGCCGAGGCGGGTGGATCACGAGGTCAGGAGATTGAGCTCATCCTGGCTAACATGGTGAAACCCGTCTCTACTAAACATACAAAAAATAATTAGCCGGGCGTGGCGGCACGAGCCTGTAGTCGCAGTTACTTGGGAAGCTGAGGCAGGAGAATCGCTTGAACCCGGGAGGCAGAGGTTGCAGTGAGCCGAGATCGCGCCAGCGCACTCCAGCCTGGGCGATAGAGTGAGACTCCGTCTCAAAAAAAAAAATAGAGATCATGTTGGTTTTTTGCCTATGGCTGGCTTGCCCTCTTAGAATCGTTTTCCTGAATCTTTCCTCTGAGTGCTGGGATTCGCCTGCCTAGATTCTCAGATGCACCACTTCAAACACCCAAGGGGACAGGAACCCAGCTGCCTCCTCTCCCAGGGCCCACGGCCCTCAGGCCCTCCTCTCCTCACAGAAGTCCAAGGCCCCATTCCCAGGCTGTGGACACAGTCCGCATATTGGGCGGGGCTGGGAATTATCCACGCTCAGAACCGGTTATGCGTTGCCCGCAGGGAGAGAAGGAAAAGAAGGAACTGAGTGAAAGTCCCTCCTGCTTTCGGCCGGGCCAGCTGGACCCGTCGGACCTGATGTGTGTGGAGGGAGCGGTTCAGGGGGCCTGGCTTCATCTCCGCCCTGCCCCTGGCTCTAGGGACCCAAGTCCAGGCTTCCCGCCCCAGAAACCCCGCCCCTTCCTTGTCCCCCGCCCTTGGGTATAGCTTCAAGAGGGCTGGGGCTGGGGTTGGTGGGAGCGTCCCAGAACTCCTGGGTCCTGGAGGAGGAGCTGTGCACCCAGGGGCCTGGGGGAGGAGGAGCCTGAAGCCTGGGACTTCTGGGTCTGAGCGAGGAAGCTGAGAGCCCAGACTGTTGTCTCTTAGGGGAGGAGAGGGGTGCGGTCTCCGACTCCTGGGAATGGGGAGGTGGGGGCTGGAGGCGCAGGCTCCTGGGGTCTGAGAGACGAAACGGACTGGGTCTTAGACTCCTGTGACCTGAGGGAGGCGGGAGCTAGTTCTTGGACTTCTGGGTCGTGAAGAGGGTGAAGAAGTGACAAGCATGGTCCTGGCCATACTGGTATATTTTTTGTTTTTGTTTTTGTTTTTTGTTTTTTGAGACTGGGTCTCTCTATATCGCCAAGCTGGAGTGCAGTGGCACGATCTTGGCTCACCGCAACCTCTGCCTCCCGGGTTCAAGCGATTCTCCTGCCTCAGCCTCCCGAGTAGCTGGGACTACAGGTGCGTGCCACCACGCAAGCTAATTTTTGTATTTTTAGTAGAGATGGGGTTTCACCATGTTGGCCAGGCTGGGCTCAATCTCTTGACCTCGTGATCCGCCAGCCTCAGCCTCCCAAAGTGCTGGGATTACATGAGTGGGCCACCTTGCCCGGCCGTTACTGTGTTGTTGTTTTTTTTTTTTTTGAAATGGAATCTCAGACTGTTGCCCAGGCTGGAGTTCAGTGGTGCTATCTCGGCTCACTCTAACCTCCACCTCCCGGGTTCAAGCGATTCTTGTGCCTCAGCCTCCCCAGTGGCTGGGACTACAGGCGCATGCCACCATGCCCGGCTAATTTTTTTTTGTATTTTTAGTAGAGACGGGGGTCACCATGTTGCACAGCCTGGTCTTGAACTCCTGACCTCAAGTGATCTGCCCATCTCGGCCTCCCAAAGTGCTGGGATTACAGGCATGAGCCACTGCGCCCAGTCCTGGCCTTGCTTTTTTTTTTTTTTTCTTTTCCCAAATGGAGTAGGTCTTTAGATTCTTAGGGAGCCGGGGTCCAGATTTCTGGGAAATTGACGGAGGCAGGAGTTGGGCTGGCTAGTAGGTGAGACCAACCCTGTGACATTATACAGGTAACCACATCCTAGTGACCTAATCCTGGGTCCCTTGGCCCTGTGGCCTTCTTAAGGCATGGTTCTGGTCTGGGCCTCAGTTTTCCTACCCATGCAGTGGGTTGAGGGGGATTCTCAGTAGAGCCAGAATAGGTAGACACTGATTTTCTCCACATTCACTCATATGATACCAGGGTCGGCCAGCTTTGGTTCCTTTGAGTGGGCTAGGCTTAGGTTTGCTGCCAGTGTCTGTTGGAGTCTGACCTCAGTTTTCCCAAATCCTCTCACCCAGGTAGCCAGGACTGTTTTCCTAAGAGCAATGGCACAGGCACAGTGGCATACTTTGGGATGCTGAGGCAGGAGGATCCCTTGAGTCCAGGAGTGAGACCTCATCTCCACAAAAAAAAAAAAAAAAAAAAAAGGTCAGGCGCGGTGGCTCATGTCTGTAATCCCAGCACTTTGGGAGGCCAAGGCAGGCAGATCACGAGGTCAGGAATTCAAGACCAGCCTAGCCAACATGGTGAAACCCTGTCTCTACTAAAAATACAAAAATTAGCTGGGCATGGTGGCGGGTTCCTGTAATCCCAGCTACTCGGGAGGCTGAGGGAGGAGAATTGCTTGAACCTGGACCCGGGAGGTGGAGGCTGCAGTGAGCCGAGATCGCATCACTGCACTCCAGCCTCGGTGACAGATCACTCCAGCTAAAAAAAAAAAAAAAAAAAAAAAGATAGAAAGTAGGGAAAGGAAAAGAAAAGAAAAGAAAAGAAAAAAATTAGCCAGGTATGCTGGTGTGTGCCTGTAGTCGCAGCTACTCAGGAGGCTGAGTTGGGAGGACTGCTCGAGTCTGGGTCGTTCAGGCTGCAGTGGGCCGTGATCGCGCCACTGAACTCCAGCCTGGGTGACAGAGTGAGACCCTGTTAAAAAAAAAAAAAAAGAATAGGCCTCAGTTTCCCCTGGCAGCACCTGGTGGCCAATCTTTGGTTTGCCCGGTGGAGTGACAGGGTGGCGGTGCCTGTTTCCCAGTGTCATGATCACAGTGCCTGGGCCTCAGTTTCTTCTGCGCAGTGCTTGGTTTGCCCCCAACTATTTCCCCTACGTGGTATCCGAGTGCCTGTGCCTCAGTTTCTCTGTTGTGCCTTGACAAGGCCGGTCTGTTCCTTGCCCTCCCCGCCCCGCAGGCCCGCACCGCCGCCATGATGTGCGAGGTGATGCCCACCATCAGCGAGGATGGCCGGCGGGGCTCGGCGCTGGGCCCGGACGAGGCGGGCGGGGAGCTGGAGCGCCTCATGGTCACGATGCTCACGGAGCGCGAGCGCCTGCTGGAGACGCTGCGCGAGGCACAGGACGGGTTGGCTACAGCGCAGCTGCGGCTGCGCGAGCTCGGCCACGAGAAGGACTCGCTGCAGCGCCAGCTCAGCATCGCGCTGCCCCAGGTCTGGGCGGGACAGGGGCGGGGCCTGAGGGGGCGGGGCCTCGGGGGGAAGAAGGCGGTCCGGAAGGGGCCGGGCTTGGCGCCTGGAAGGGAGGAGTCTGGGCGAGGCTTGCCGTTAATGGGCGGGGCCTGAGTGGCAAGGGACAGCGGGACTTAGCAGGGAGGGCGGGACCTTCAAACTTCCAGTCCCAGTGAATGAAGGAGACAGGGAAAGGATTGAGCCGAATGTCCCGATCCTGCCAATGTCTGGACAGGAGTTTGCAGCTCTGACGAAGGAGCTGAACTTATGTCGGGAGCAGCTGCTGGAGAGGGAGGAAGAGATTGCAGAGCTGAAGGCGGAACGGAACAACACGCGGGTGAGGGGTGTTGAGGGCGGGGCCTAAGTGGGGGCGGGGCCTCGTGGTGTTGAAGTGGGGGGCGGGGCCTCTCAGTGTTGCAGCGTGACCTATTTTTTTTCCCCATCTCGCCTTTCTGTCTTCTCCTCTTCCCTGCTCCCACTTCCTGGCTGGTCTCCCACTCTGGTGCCACTCCTTCCTCCCTGTCTCCATAACTTTTCTCTTTTCTGTACCACCGCTTCCTTGACCCCGACCTCCTCTCTTTTCCTGACCTGTCTCGGTGCTCCTTTATATGGCTCCATCTTTTCCTCCATGTGTCCGCCCTACCTGTCACCCTTTTTCTCAAATCTGCCCCTTTTCCCTTGCCTCTTTTCCTTGACCCCATGCCGTGTGCTTGCAGCTGCTCCTGGAACACCTGGAGTGCCTGGTGTCCAGGCACGAGAGGTCACTGCGCATGACCGTGGTGAAGCGCCAGGCCCAGTCCCCGGGTGGGGTCTCCTCGGAGGTAGAAGTGCTCAAAGCTCTAAAGTCTCTCTTCGAGCACCACAAGGCCCTGGATGAGAAGGTATGAGAATTAGAAGAGCAGGGGTGGAGAATGTAAACCCATAGTTGACTGGGGCTGTTCTGAGTGGGAGAGATTCTGGCCGTGATTGGTTGGGGATGTTCTGAGTTGGAAGAATGTTGACTGTGATTGATTGGGACAGGATACATAGACTGGGACCTGACTGCTTGATAGCAGAAAAATAAACCAGGATGGGGGCTACCAGTGGATGGGGCAGATTGGATAGCTGGTTGCGGCTGCATACCCGTTATGGAGACAGGAGCCCCAAAGCTGCCCATCGGATCCGTCCCAGGGGTGTTCTGGACCAGGGGCAACTGTCCTAAACTGGATCTGGTCTCCAGCTGACTGTTGCCCTGCCCCGATCCCCAGGTCCGGGAGCGGCTGCGGATGGCGCTGGAGCGCGTGGCAGTGCTCGAGGAGGAGCTGGAACTGAGCAATCAGGAGGTGTGGGTGTGGCCAAGACAGAGAATTTGAATCCAAGGGGAGGGGCTAAGGGGCTGCCCATGGGGCGGAGCCGGTTGGGTGGGTTCCAGAGAGAATCTATTGGGGCAGGACTAGGGCAGACAAGCTATGGGGTTGGACTATGGAGAGAAACCGGTGGGGTTCCTAAGTGGGCACGCATTGCGCAGGGCTACGGGGAGAATCTCCCAGTGAGAATGAGATTAAGGATAGAACCAGGGGCTGGGGCTCAGGCTGGGACTAAGGAGGAAGTGACTGAATGGGGAAAAGCGGGGCAAAAGCGGAAACTTTGTCCAGGAGGCTAAGGGGAAGAGTAAGGGTAGACGCCCTCCGTGGTGGCAGCTAAGGAGGGATATAAGGAGGGAGGGAGCCTAAGGGTAAACCGTGGGGTAGGCATGGCCCCAGCACGACCGGAGGCATCTCATATGGGGCCGCCTATCCCCTTAGAGGGCCAATGCCAGTGAGAACTAGAGCTGGGGGTTCAGGGAGCCCCTGTGCTCTGATTCCCCTTTCACACTTCCAGACTCTGAACCTTCGAGAACAGCTGTCTAGGCGGCGGTCAGGGCTGGAAGAGCCGGGCAAGGATGGGGATGGGCAGGTGAGACATGGAAGTCCCCTCTCCGTGAGCTCCATTCAACTCCCTGACTTTGTGATAGTGTTTGTAACGTTTGGTATCATCCTCACTGGCCCTAAGACGGCTGCACCTGTAAGAGTGTCACAGAGCTTGGACCTCTGATTCAGGTCACCTAGCGAACTTCTCTGACCTCCTTCACTGACCCCCGTGGACTCTGACCAGCATGATCCTTATTGATCTTTGATCTACTTTCAGCTGATTGACTTTCTCCTTGGATTTCCTCTGTGTCTCCGGAGACACTCTGGGATCTTGTCCCTTCCTTCCCTCACTCCAGACTCTTGCCAATGGCCTGGGTCCTGGCGGGGATTCCAACCGGCGCACAGCAGAGCTGGAGGAGGCCCTGGAGCGGCAGCGCGCCGAGGTGTGCCAGCTGCGGGAGCGCCTGGCGGTGCTGTGCCGTCAGATGAGCCAGCTGGAGGAGGAGTTGGGCACCGCGCACCGTGAGCTGGGCAAGGCAGAGGAAGCCAACTCCAAGCTGCAGCGCGACCTCAAGGAGGTGAGGCCCCCAGGGAGGCGGGCTGCCCTGGGTCCCTCGCCTTCCCGTAGAGCTCTCCCTCGCGCATTGCTCATGAATGGCGGAACCTCGATTCAGTCCACAGGTTGGGTGACTCCTCTTTGAGATTCAGTTTTCCCACCTGTGAAAGGAAATGTATGATTCTCATCAGAGGGTGAGCCTGTGGCACAGAGTAGGCGCTCCATAACTGCTCGTAATTACTTTGTTACCTAACTTTGGGTCCTTCTCTGGTGCCTCTAAATGGATTTTTTTTTTTCTTTTGTGAGGCAGAGTCTGGCTGTGTCGCCCAGGCTGGAGTGCAGTGGTGTGATCTTGGCTTACTGCCACCTCTGCCTCCCGGGTTCAAGAGATTCTCCTGCCTCAGCCTCCCAAGTAGCTAGAACTACAGGCACCTGCCACCATGCACCGCTAATTTTTTTTTTTTTTTTTGTATTTTTAGTAGAGATGGGGTTTCACTATGTTGGCCAGGCTAGTCTTGAACTCTTGATCCGCCCACCTCGGCCTCCCAAAGTGTTGGGATTACAGTAGTGAGCCACCGCACCCAGCCTCTTTTTTTTTTTTTTTTTTTTTTTTTTTTTGAGATGGAGTCTAGCTGTGTCGCCCAGGCTGGAGTGCAGTGTCGGGATCTCGGCTCACTGCAACCTCTGCCTCCCAGGTTCAAGCGATTCTCCTGCCTCAGCCTCCCTAGTAGCTGGGACTACAGGTGTGCACCACCACACCTGGCTAATTTTTTTTTTTTTTTTTTTTTTGTATCTTCAGTAGAAATGGGGTTTCACCATATTGGCCAGGCTGGTCTCGAACTCCTGACCTCAAGTGATCAGCTCGCCTCGGCCCAAAGTGCTGGGATTACAGGTGTGAGCCACTGCGTCCAGCCTCTAAATGGAATGTTTTGTGGGTATTTCACCCCTTTCTGGCTTAGGCCGCTTTATCCTAATCCCAGTGACCCCAGGGAGCTGCTGGGAAATGTGGACCTGGATTCTTGAAGGCAGTGGATGAGAAAGAAGAGTGAGCACTAGGACTAGCCTGGGCAACATAGCGAGACCCCGTCACTACTTAAAAAAAAAATTAGCCGGGCGTGGTGGTGGGTGCCTTTAGTCCCAGCCACTAGAGAGGCTGAGGCATGCCAGGTGCGGTGGTTCACGCCTGTAATCCCAGCACTTTGGGAGGCCGAGGCGGGCGGATCACGAGGTCAGGAGATCGAGACCATCCTGGCTAACTCAGTGAAACCCCGTCTCCACTAAAAATACAAAAATTTAGCCGGGCGTGATGTCAGGCGCCCGTAGTCCCAGCTACTCGGGAGGCTGAGGCAGGAGAATGGCGTGAACCCGGGAGGCGGAGCTTGCAGTGAGCCGAGATAGTGCCACTGCACTCCAGCCCGGGCAACAGAGCGAGACTCCGTCTCGAAAAAAAAAAAAAAAAAAAAAAAAGTTGAGGCATAAGAATCACTTGAGCTTGGGAGGTGGAAGTTGCAGTAAGCCGAGATCCGTACCACTGCACTCCAGCCAGAGTGCTGGTTGCTCACGCCTGTAATCCCAGCACTTTGGGAGACCAAGGCAGGCAGATCACCTGAGGTCAGGAGTTCAAGACTAGCCTGGCCAACATCGTGAAACCCCCGTCTCTACTGAAAATACAAAAGTTAGCCAGGCATGGCAGCGGGTGCCTGTAATCCCAGCTACTTGAGAGGTTGAGGCAGGAGAATCGTTTGAACCCAGGAGGTGGAGGTTGCAGTGAGCCGAGATCGCACCACTGCACTCTAGCCTGGGTGACAGAGCAAGACTCTCTCTCAAAAAAAAAAAAAAAAAAAGAAAGAAAGAAAGAGAGAGAGAGAACCTTCATCTGGGATTTTAAGCCTGGATAGCCGCAGGGGCTATTGGGAAATGTAGCCCCACCACGTGGGCTACCAGATGAGGGTCCATCTCCCATAAGAACTTGAAGCACTTCTTTTGGGGTTCTAAGCCTCTGGTACCCTGGTAGCTCTTGAGAGGTGTTGCCTTCTAGGTAGAAGGGATCCTTATTTCCCATGAGACCCCAGGACACTTGCTGTTTGATTCTAAGTCTGCTCTATGCCAGAAATTAGTGAGAAATCCAAGGCCTGGGTTTTGAGGAGAGGGCTGGAGTGGAGACTTCACATCCCACAGGCCTCAGATCCTCTGCACCTGGAGGATCTGAGCCTGTAGTGTCCTATAAGCTCATGGGAGGTGTAGCATCACCATTTTAACTCGCAGGTAGGTGGCAGGGACTTAAGATGGGCTAGTCCTGGGAGCTCTTAGAGGGTGTGACACCACCATTCTGACTCCCATGTCAGGGCACTTTGTTTCCCAGGGAACAAGGGGGTGCCCCGTCCTCTCCCCCAGGGGCTCGCGGTCCACGGGGCCCTTTGCTACCTCCGCAGGCGCTGGCGCAGCGGGAAGATATGGAGGAGCGGATTACAACACTGGAGAAGCGCTACCTGAGCGCCCAGCGGGAGGCCACGTCTCTGCACGACGCCAACGACAAACTGGAGAACGAGTTAGCTAGCAAGGAGTCGCTGTATCGGCAGGTGGGGGCGCGGCCGGGAGGGGAGATGGGGGCGGTGCCGGGGCCCAAGTGACCCAGCCCGTCCCCTCCCCCTGCCTCTCCCTCCCCCAGAGTGAAGAGAAGAGCCGTCAGCTGGCCGAGTGGTTGGACGACGCCAAGCAGAAGCTGCAGCAGACGCTGCAGAAAGCGGAGACCTTGCCCGAGATAGAGGCGCAGCTGGCGCAGCGCGTGGCGGCGCTCAACAAGGTGCGGGGAGGACTCGGGTCGGGGCCTTGCGTGGGGAAGGGGTGGGGCCTAGAGGAGGCGGGGCCGTGAATCTGGAGGGGTAGGAGCGAGGTCAGAACCCCGGATTTGGGGGAAAGGGTGGGGCCTAGGGGCTGGGAAAGGGACAGGACTTGGAATGGGGAGGGCCTGGAGGTTTGCGCGGGGGACGGATGGGAGCGGGGTTCTCTAGCCTAGACTGAAAGGACCGGTGGCCTGGAACCTGAGAGGGAAGGAACAGGTCCTGAAAAAGTGGACTAGGCGCAGGGGCGGGGCCTGACTCAAAGGTGCAGGGGAGGAGCCTGGCGCTCAGCCTTGGAGGAGGTGGGGCTGGGAGCCTGACTGATCATGGAAGGCTAAGTCACACGCCATGGGTTCCATCTCCTAGGCCGAGGAACGTCATGGGAATTTTGAGGAGCGGCTTCGGCAGCTGGAGGCCCAGCTGGAAGAGAAGAATCAAGAGCTGCAGCGGGTGAGGGGGCGGAAGACTGCACAGAGAGTGGGGCTTCGAGGCTGGGGCGGAGCTTAATAAGGAGGCTGGGCTGGGCCCGGGGGCGGGGCTTAGAGGAAGGGCCGTGGTCTGGGCAGGGTGGGCTTAACACACCCGCCCCGCTCTGCTTTGCGCAGGCCCGGCAGCGGGAGAAGATGAACGATGACCACAATAAGCGGCTGTCCGAGACAGTGGACAAGCTGCTGAGCGAGTCCAACGAGCGCTTACAGCTTCACCTCAAGGAGCGCATGGGGGCGCTGGAGGAGAAGGTGCGCCCCCCATACAGGACTGCGGGACGCGGAATTCCGGGACTACCTCTTGCTGGAATCCTGGGGCCCCAGGCCTTTCCCTCAGATCTGTTATCGGAGGCCTCCCTAAACCCCGGCATCCTGAGTTGGGCAGCCTTCTCTGCTCTATTGCCCAGACCGCTTTTTCACCTATTCTAGACGTTCCAAGAGCCGAATTCTGGGGCACCCATGCCTCGAGTCCTTGACTTTTCCCAAAGCCTCCAACCCCATGGGTCTCCAAACCCTGAACCCTCTGAGATTGCACAGGACGTCGCATCCCGGGGCTTCTCTCCCCAGAAACATCGTTGCCCCTGCTCCCCCGAAACTCACCACTTGTGTCCATCTCATTCCTCCTGGGTCCCCTCAGGCCTGTCTGTGTGCACTGGGAGCTGCCTGCAGCCCCACGGGCGTGGCCCCTCAGGCCTCACTCCCTCACTTCACCTCTGTCTCCACAGAACTCTCTGAGCGAGGAGATAGCCAACATGAAGAAGCTTCAGGATGAGTTGCTGCTAAACAAGGTAGGGGGCCCTGAGGGGACAGGAGGAGGATGTTGGGGCAGTGGTTGCTGAGGCTAGGGTCTGCAAGTCTGGCAGGGGCTGTTCCTCCTGGGCGGAGCAGATTCTAACCCGACACCTCCAACACCGGCCCCCAGGAGCAGCTCTTGGCCGAAATGGAGCGGATGCAGATGGAGATCGACCAGCTGCGGGGGAGGCCACCATCCTCCTACTCCAGGTGACAGCAGCCCTTCTGCCCTGCCCCCACCATGGAGCCCCGTTGGCCAAGCGCCAAGCTCCTCCCTTCTGATCCCCACTTCCTGTCCTCCTGAGACTTCTGACCCCTCTGTTTTTGTTTTTTGTTTGTTTGTTTGTTTGTTTTGAGACAGAGTCTCACTCTGTCGCCCAGGCTGGAATGCAGTGGCACGATTCCGGCTCACTGCAACCTCCACCTCCTGAGTTCAAGCGATTCTCGTGCCTCAGCCTCCCGAGTAGCTGGGACTACAGGCGTGCACCACCACAGCCGGCTAATTTTTGTAGTTTTAGTAGACACGGGTTTTTGCCATGTTGGCCAGGCTGGTCTGGAACCCCAGGCCTCAAGTGATCCTCCCCCCTCGGCCTCCCAAAGTGCTGGGATTACAGGTGTGAGCCACTGTGCTCAGCCCACTCTGGTTTTTTACCCTGACTTTATTTATTTGTTTTTTCTTTCTTTTGAGACAGAGTCTCACTCTGCTGCCCGGGCTAGAGTGCAGTGGCATGATCTCAGCTCACTGCAACCTCCGCCTCCCCGGTTCAAGTGATTCTCCTGCCTCAGCCTCTAGAGTGGCAGGGATTACAGGAGCCCACCACCACATGCAGCTAATTTTTTTATTTTTAGTAGAGACAGGGCTTCACTAGGTTGGCCTGGTCTCGAACTCCTGACCTCAAGTTATCTGCCCACCTCAGCCTCCCAAAGTGCTGGGATTACAGGCTTGAGCCACCAGGCCTGGCCCCTTGACCTTGACTTCAGGACCCTTGGCCCTAGGTCTGTCTCTGTGACCCTTACCTCTGTGCTCTTTTCCTGACCCCTTGGTCTCTGACTGCTTTCCTCATGCCCACAGGTCTCTCCCTGGCAGTGCCCTGGAGCTCCGTTACTCTCAGGCACCCACTTTACCTTCTGGTGCCCACCTGGATCCCTATGTGGCTGGCAGTGGTCGGGCAGGCAAGAGGGGCCGCTGGTCAGGGGTCAAGGAGGAGCCCTCCAAGGTCAGCAGCTGCCTCTGGGTCCTGGACTGAGCAGGGCTTGGGCGGGCAGCTGTAGGAAGTGGAACTAAATCTGTGGGGCTCCGGGAGGAAGCTGGCTTGAGAGGCAGGATCTCTTGGACTCACCCACTCACCCTTTCTTCTCTCCTTCCCTGCAACCCTCTTGCCTGGATGTCTCCTCCTGTGGATGTCCTGCCACCTGGTGAGAACCTGAGAGTAATGATGGGACAGGGAGGGGTGTGTAGAATCCCAGAGTAGGTGGGGTTAGGTGAGGAACAGGAGCCAGCTGAGTCATGGGAATCAGGGGCGGGGGTGGAGTCATGGGTGTGGGTGTGGCTTGGAGAGGATTTGGGGAGGGATCAAGAACAGGGACCTGTCAAGAGAGGAAGTTGGAGGCCGGGCAGGGTGGCCCATGCCTGTAATCCCAACACTTGCTGGCGCCGAGGCAGGCAGATCACTTGAGGTCAGGAGTTCGACAGCAGCCTTGCCAAAATGGCATTGCTACTAAAAATGCAAAAATTAGCCGGGCGTGGTAGCAGGCGCCTGTAATCCCAGCTACTCAGGAGACTGAGGCAGAAGAATCGTTCGAACCTGGGAAGCGTAACCCGAGATTGCGCCACTGCACTCCAGCCTGGGCGACAGAATGAGACTCTGTCTCAAGAAAAAATAAATAAAATAAAAAAAATAAAGCTGGGCTGGGAAAAGCATCAGTGAGGTCGGGCAAGTCAGGATCATGAGCCAAGACCCAGTGCCAACCTCGGCCCCCAGCCACCTAATGTCCCTCTGTCCCCACACAGGGATAGGATTGGGAGCGGTCTGCCCCTGCGGGCTCCATACCACCCCCATTCCCTGGGGAACTGGACGGCTCCGATGAGGAGGAGGCAGAGGGGATGTTTGGGGCTGAGCTGCTGTCCCCCAGTGGGCAGGCTGACGTGCAGACGCTGGCCATCATGCTTCAGGAACAGCTGGAGGCCATCAACAAGGAGATCAAGTGAGCCCTGGCCCCGCCCTGGCCTGCCCTGCCCTGCCGGAGCTGACTCCACAGCCCTTCTGGCTCTGGAGGCCTGAAAGCCTGAGTCCGTCTCCTCTTACACCATCCACAAGGAATTCTTCCAGCCCAACACTCACTCCGCTGTCCAGGCATCCCCTAGGATACACTCAGAAGTCTTCTATGTGCTACCTACACATATACCCCCCAGCCAGTACTCACCATTCCCCAACACACCAAAGCCTGCATCCCCAAATAGCCCAGTTCCTCTTGATGCATCAAGAATCTTCCATTACGCCATCGATTTTGTGGTTTCACATAACCAGTGCCCAGAGTCTCCCACTACCCTAGGAATCTCAAGACAACACAAGGTTCCCAACCTCAAACACCAAGAATCTCATCCTAACACGCTAATCAAAAACTTCAACTCCAGGCTGGGCACAGTGGCTCACGCCTGTAATCCCAGCACTTTGGGAGGCTGAGGCCAGCGGATCATGAGGTCAGGAGATAGAGACCATCCTGGCTAACATGGTGAAACCCTGTCTCTACTAAAAATGCAAAAAATTAGCCAGGCATGGTGGCAGGCGCCCGTAGTCCCAGCTACTCAGGAGGCTGAGGCAGGAGAATGGCATGAACCCAGGAGGCGGAGCTTGCAGTGAGCCGAGATAGTGCCATGCACTCCAGCCTGGGCTACAGAGCGAGACTCCATGTCAAAAAAAAAAAAAAAAAAAAAAAAGTCCCCAACTTATTAAGAAGCCCCCAGTGATGTAAAGTCTACCCTGATTCACCAGCAATGGCCATATTCAGCAATTCTCTTATAATGTACTCCCCATGAGCCTTCGGCAAATATACCATGACCACCACCTTCCATACCAAATGACTCCATGCCCTTCCCAGATCCTAGATTGGCCTGAGTCCCTGATCTCACAATGCTCCTATTATGACCTTGCTCTTACAGGCCACCTTGAACTTGACCTTTTGTCCATAGTAATCCCTTCATGATTTTCCAAACCCCTTGACTATCATCAGGGCCACCCTGATACAAACCCCGATCACCTTGATAGCCCTAATCCTGCAATGACTTCCTGAGACTCTCAGGACCCCTTGACTCTCCTTGAGCCTGGAAGGCCTTCAGAAACCCACCAAAGTCCTCTGACGTCATTGCACCGTCCCCAGAATTCCCATTGCCCCACCAGGCCTTTCTGGCCCATTGTGCTCCCAGATTCCCTCTCCAGCTGTCTGCTGCGGCCCCTCACCCAGTTTCCCCTATTTCCCTCCTCAGGCTGATCCAAGAGGAGAAGGAGACAACAGAACAGAGGGCAGAGGAGCTGGAGAGCCGGGTGTCCAGCTCTGGCTTGGACTCGTTGGGCCGCTACCGCAGCAGCTGCTCCCTGCCCCCCTCCCTCACCACCTCTACCCTTGCCAGCCCCTCCCCTCCCAGCTCTGGCCACTCAACACCCCGCCTGGCACCCCCTAGCCCTGCCCGTGAGGGCACCGACAAGGCTGTGAGTGCTCTGAAGTCTCCCCAGCCTAGTAGGGGGATGGGGAGAGGTCAGAAGCAGGGCTCCCCAGTGTACAGCAACAATAACCCCTCACACCAGTGGTTTTCCAAAGCAACCTCAGCTTTCCCTAAAGGTTCAAACTCAAAGGGCAAAGGGGAGGCTGAGTCACTGGGATCTTGAACCCTAACTTTCACTTTAGTCAGATCTGGTCTACTTTTATTTCTCATGCGTCAAGTTTCTGCATAGGATTTTAAAAAGTTTCTGGCTGGGTGCGGTGGCTCCCGCCTGTAATCCCAGCACTTCGGGAGGCCAAGGTGGGCAGATCACTTGAGGTCAGGAGTTCGAGACCCACCTGGCCAACATGGTGAAACCCCCACCTCTACTAAAAATACAAAAATTAGCCTGGCCTGGTGGCACGTGCCTGTAATTCCAGTTACTCGGGAGGCTGATGCAGGAGAATCAATTGAACCCAAGAGGCAGAGTTTGCAGTGAGTTGAAATTGTGCCACTGCACTCCAACCTGGGAGACAGAGTGAAACTGTGTCTCAAAAAAAAAAAAAAGTTTCTGTGACAACATGCATTGGAGAACTACAAATTAGATCCTCAGAATTGACCTTTGAGGGAGGCAAAGAGATATTGGCCCTATTTTACTCCCTTAAATTCAGCTTTCCTGCTTCCAGAACCTGTAACTCATTAGCTTTCTTTGAGGCCTGACCAACATGGTGAAACCCCATCTCTACTAAAAATACAAAATTATCCATGTATGGTGGTGTGGGCCTGTAGTCCCAGCTTCTTGGGAGGCTGAGGCTAAAGAATCGCTTAAACCCGGGAGGCAGAGGTTGCAGTGAGCTGAGATCGTGCCACTGCACTCCAGCCTGGCGACAGAGCTAGACTCTGTCTCAAAAAAAAAAAAAAAATTACCCGGGCATGGTGGCGCATGCCTTTAATCTCAGCTACTTGGGAGGCTGAGGCAGGAGAATCTCTTGAACCTGGGAGGCAGAGGTTGCAGTGAGCCGAGATTGTGCCATTGCACTCCAGCCTGGGCCACAAGAGTGAAACTCCATCTCAAAAAAAAAAAAAAAAGTTTCTGCAACTCACCCTGACTTGAGCTAGACTACCTTCGTATACTGTGTTCTAAACCAGGGTCACCGCACACACCCCTTAGTAGACATCTCAGTTAATAAGGAGCCCCCGACATGACTCTTTGAACTCAATCCAGCATCTATGCCCTCTGTCCTCAGAATCATGTCTCTAAGGAGGAAGCTGGAGCTCCACGAGGGGAGGGGCCAGCCATCCCAGGAGACACCCCACCACCCACTCCCCGCTCTGCCCGTCTTGAGAGAATGACCCAGGCCTTGGCACTGCAGGCGGGGTCCCTGGAAGATGGGGGACCCCCACGGGGAAGGTCAGCAGGGACAAGGGATAGGGACAGGGAGAAGCTGGCTTGGGAAGATGAGAAGGGGGTGGACAAGGACTTGGGAGGAGAGGGGGCATCTCAGCAAGCATATGCTCTCATTCTCTCCTGTTTTCCCAGTGAGGGCACCCCAGATTCTCTGCACAAAGCCCCCAAGAAGAAGAGCATCAAGTCATCCATAGGCCGTCTCTTTGGCAAGAAAGAGAAGGGACGAATGGGACCCCCAGGCCGGGACAGCTCTTCTCTGGGTGAGTACCTCACTCTAACCCTTCCCTCCTTTGTTCCTTCCTCCCTTCCTCCCTCCCTTTCTTTCTTCTTTGTATGTTCATTTGACATCCATTCATGTCTTCATTCATTTGGTGATTTATTTAGAATTTGGAAGGAACACAGCTTGCCAAGGTAGGCGGGAGGAGGAGGGAAAAGGAAAGGGCACTCTGGGGCCTGCTTGGGTGACTGGGTAGGTAAAGGAATTTATTTCCTTTACTTATTTTTTTGTTGTTTTTTGGTTTTTGTTGTTGTTGTTTTGAGATGGAGTTTCACTCTGTCACCCAGGCTGGAGTGCAGTGGCACGATCTTGGCTCACTGGAACCTCCACCTCCTGGGTTCAAGCGATTCTCCTGCCTCGGCCGCTTGAGCAGCTGGGACTATAGGCACCCGCCACTATGCCTGGCTAATTTTTTTGTATTTTTAGTAGAGATAGGGTTTCCCCATGTTGGCCAGGCTGGTCTTGAACTCCTGACCTCAGATGATCCACCCACCTCGGCCTCCCAAAGTGCTGGGATTACAGACTCATTTACCTTTTTTTTTTTTTTTGGAGACGGAGTCTTGCTCTGTCGCCCAGGCTGGAGTGCAGTGGTGCTATCTCGGCTCACTGCAAGCTCCGCCTCCCAGGTTCACGCCATTCTCCTGCCTCAGCCTCCCCAGTAGCTGGGACTACAGGCGCCCACCACCACGCCCGGCTAACTTTTTGTATTTTCAGTAGAGACGGGGTTTCACCGTGTTAGCCAGGATGGTCTTGATCTCCTGACCTTGTGATCTGCCTGCCTCAGCCTCCCAAAGTGCTGGGATTACAGGTGTGAGCCACCGTGCCCAGCCACCTATTTTTTAAACAGAGGAAGAGGGTGGGGCATCCTCAAAGCAGGGCACCTTCCTGTGGTGTGCTGGAGCCCGCTGGCACTGGCTCAGGAGATCCGCTATTTCAGGAATTGGCTGACATCACACTGGTAGCTTGAAATTGGCCATGGTGGGATTATTTACACCATGGAAATGGGCAAATGCTACAAATCAGGGATTCCCTTCTGCCTCCCCAAGGAGCCGGTTGTTAGGCATTTACCAGCATACAACTGCCACCTTACCAAGGGCATCCCAGTGCATCCAGCCGTATTTTGGGGATGACTCCAATTCATGGGTGCTTGTCTGCCTTTATCACTTCCTCGATGTGCCCTCACTCACTACTCCCTCAGGGCCTCTGCCTTTCCGGCATTTTCCTCATCACCTCCAGCATGAAAGATTCTGCCTCCCCCTTGAGATTTTCCAAATTTCGACCCCTCCCTGCCTCCAGCTGGAACACCCTCAGATGAGACACTGGCCACTGACCCTCTGGGGCTAGCCAAGCTGACAGGCCCAGGAGACAAGGACCGAAGGAACAAGAGGAAGTGAGTGTGTGTGAGTGTGAGCGTGTGTGTGTGTATGTGAATGTGTGTGAGAGTGTGTGAGGGTGTGTGTGAGTGCGTGTATGTGTGTATGAGTGTGTGTGAGGGTATGTGTGTGAGGGTGTGTGTGTGAGGGTGTGTGTGTGAGTGTGTGTGTGCAGCGGTGGTGGTGGTGAACAGAAATGGGAATTCAATGCTGGGAGGAGGTGTCCGTGATCCTGAACTTGCTTGCCTGGAAACCCAGGAGCTCCTAGAGTTTTTATTTTTTCTTTCTTTTTTTTAAAATTTTTTTTGTATTTTTTACATTTATATTATATTTTTTGTTTCTTTTGTTTTTCTTATTTTGTTCTCTCTTTTGATAGGGGTTGGGGGGAGAGGATTTACAGATTCACATGTATTTTTTGACCTTCTGCCGTGTTTTGTACATTCATAAAAGGTGCGTGTGCGTGTGTGCATGTGTGTGTGTGTGTGTGTGTGCTGATGGGGGCCATCCACAGAGCAGGGGGTCTCCACCCCTGACAGCTTCTATCCTGGCCCCTTCACCCTTACAGGCATGAACTCCTGGAGGAGGCCTGCCGCCAGGGCCTACCTTTTGCTGCCTGGGACGGGCCCACCGTGGTGTCCTGGCTGGAGGTACTGGGGCCCAGAAATGCCCTGACTGTTGGTCCCCAACCCCTCTGACAGCCCCACTGGTAGGGGCTGCCTGGTCCTCCTGGCGCACCCTGCTTCTAGCCCAGAGGTGGGGGTGGCCATGGGCCTGGCAGGTGAGGACCCAGGAGGGCTCGGGCTTCCTGTTCACCTAAACAGTTTCTTTCTCCTTCTCCTTCTGCCCCTGCCACTCTGGCCTTGCCCACCTGGGTCATGGTGTCCTGTCGTTCTCTCTACTCTCTCTTTCTGGATTCTCTGTCTCTATTTTTCGGCACCATTCCCATCTCTGACCACGCTTTTGTCATTCCCCATATTTCTCCTCATGTCTTCGATCGCCCTGCCGATGTCTCCCTGTCTCCGGCTTCCTGTCTCTCCCCACCCTCTATTTCTCTCTCTCTATTTCTTTCTTTCTTTCTCTCTCTCTCCCTCTCCCTCTTCCCCACCCCCCGCCACCCCCCCCCCCGTTTCTCTCCCTATTTGTCTCCCTCGGACTCTCCCTCATCTCGTCCACGTCTCTTTTCCTTGTCCTGTTTCTTCTCCTTGCGAACTTTCCCACGTCTCTGTTTCGCTCCCCACCCCCCTTGCCTTTCCCCACCTCCCTGTTCCCCCATCTCTCCGGTTTTCTCCTCCTCTGCCCCTCTGTCCCCTCTGTCCGTCCGCTGCAGCTGTGGGTGGGCATGCCTGCCTGGTATGTTGCCGCCTGCCGGGCCAATGTCAAGAGCGGTGCCATCATGGCCAACCTGTCAGACACGGAGATCCAGCGCGAGATCGGCATCAGCAACCCGCTGCACCGACTCAAGCTACGCCTCGCCATCCAGGAGATGGTCTCGCTCACCTCGCCCTCAGCCCCCGCCTCCTCCCGCACTGTGAGTGTCCGGCGGCCAATTCCAGCCTTCGCTTCCTCAGAGCCCCGCCTCTTGCCCTCAGTCTAGCCAATCCTGGGCCTGCTCACTCCCCTGTCCCACGACCCTGCTTCTCATTGGCTTTTACCCCCCTCAGCCTCCCCTCCACTCCTAACTTGGCTTGTGGTCCGTCCCTGTGGTACTCCAGGAGGGGTCCAGGCCACCTCCTTCCCTGACTCTCTCCCTCTCCTCGGCATTTGCTGTCCCACTCAAATGTCACCACCTCTAAGAAGTTTTCCTTAACTTGTCAGCTAAACGAGTTTCCCCATCATTCCGGCATATCAGCACCTTCTAATTTTCCCCATAGCATTTATTGCCTTCTAATTATCTTTTCTTTCCTTTTTTTTTTTTTTTTTTTTTTTTGGAGACAGAGTTTCGCTCTTGTTGTCCAGGCTGGAGTGCAATGGCGCAATCTCCGCTCACTGCAACCCCTGCCTCCAGGGTTCAAGCCATTCTCCTGTCTCAGCCTCCTGAGTAGCTGGGATTACAGGCGCCCGCCACTACGCCCAGTTAATTTTTGTATTTTTAGTAGAGACAGGGTTTTGACATGTTGGCCAGACTGGTCTTGAACTCCCGACCTCAGGTGATCCGCCCTCCTCGGCCTCCCAAAGTGTTGAGATTACAGGCGTGAGCCCCTACGCCTGGCCCTCGTTCCAACTTTTGATTACGAGACATTTCAAACATACAGAAAATCATGTGTACCCAGTTCAGCGATTCTCAAACTTTTGCTGTACTTGCTCTGTTGTGTGTGTGGGGTGTGGGGGGGGGAGTGGGGAGTACAGGTTGAGTGTCCCTTACTTGAAATACGTGGGACCAGAAGTGTTTAGAATTTCTGATTTTAAAAAGTTTTTTTTGAATATTTGCATATAAATGAAATATCTTGGGGATGGGAGCCAAGCCTAAACATGAAATTCATTTATGTTTCATATGCATCTCATACACATGCCTAAAAAGAATTTTATACAATATTTTATTTTTTATTTTTATTTTATTTTTTTGAGATGGAGTCTTGCTTTGTCGCCAAGGCTGGAGTGCAATGGTGCAACCTCGGCTCACTGCAACCTCTGCCTCCTGGGTTCAAGCAATTCCAATCCTCTGCCTCAACCTTCCGAGTAGCTGGGATTATAGGCGCCCACCACCACGCCCTGCTAATTTTTGTATTCTTAGTAGAGATGGGGTTTCACCATCTTGGCCAGGCTGGTCTTGAACTCCTGACCTCGTGATCCACCTGCCTCAGCCTCCCAAAGTGCTGGGATTACAGGCGTGAGCCACCGTGCCCAGCCTACAATATTTTAAATAGCTTTGTGCATGAAACAAATTTTGACTGCATTTTGATTGTGACTTGTCACATGAGGTCAGGTGGGGGATTTTCCTCTTGTGGCTTCGTGTCAGCACGTAAGTTTAGGGCCAAGCACTGTGGCTCACACCTGTAATTCCAGCATTTTGGGAGGCTTTGGATGGCCGATCTCTTGAACCCGGGAGTTCGAGACCAGCCTGGGCAACATGGCAAAACCCCGTCTCTACTAAAAATACAAAAATTAGTCAGGTGTGGTGGCGCATACCTGTAGTCCCAGCTACTCAGGAGGCTGAGGTGGGAGGATCCTTTGAGCCCAGGAGGTCGAGGCTGCAGTGAGCTGTGATTGTCCCACTGTACTGCAGCCTGGGTGACAGAGAAAGAGTGCATCCAAAAAAAAAAAAAAACGTTTAGAATTTTGGAGCATTTTGGATTTTGGATTTTCAGGTTGGGGATGCTCAGAGACCTGTACTTGAATGTAATTTGAGAAAGTCATAACATCTTGGCCCCCAAAATTACTTTAGTGGGTCTTTTTCTTCCTTGTAAACACCACATCCTTTATCACACCTAAGGGCATTCACATTGTTGTTAATTTCTTTTTCTTTTCTTTTCTTTCTTTTTTTTTTTTTTTGAGATGGAGTTTCACTCTGTCGCCCAGGCTGGAGTGCAGTGGTGCGATCTTGGCTCACTGCAACCTCCGTCTCCCTGGTTCAAGTGATTCTCCTGCCTCAGCCTCCTGAGTAGCTGGGATTAAAGGCACACGCCACCATGCCCAGCTAATTTTTGTATTTTTAGTAGAGATAGGGTTTCACCAACGTTGGCCAGGCTGGTCTTGAACTCCTGACCTCAGGTGATCCACCCGCCTCTGCCTCCCGAAGTGCTAGACCACTCTCAGCCTAATTTTTGTATTTTTAGTAGAGACGGGGTTTCTCCAGGTTGGCCAGGCTAGTCTTCAATCTCCAAAAGTGATGTGCCCGCCTCAGCCTCCCAAAGTGCTGGCACTACAGGTGTGAGCCACCACGCCTGGCCACAGTTGTTAATTTCATTTACTATTCACTCTGTATTCAAATTTCCCCAACATACTTAAAATATGTTCATTGTTTCTCCCCCACTAGGATGAAAAGTGTCTGTCGTGTCCCTTGCCATATCCCACACCCTATGACGGTGACTGGTGCCTGACACTCACCAGAAGTACATAAATGTTTTTATCCTTGTATGGATTCCTAACTCGTGAGGTTGTTGGGAGCAGAAGCTCAATAAATGTGAACCCCCCCATACTCCCTAAACATTTGCACCATGGCTGTGTCTGCCCCCCACTTCTGAATCCTCATTCTGTACCTCTGTGTGAGGTCAGCGAGGTGACGTCATTTGCACAGGGCCACACAGCAAAATGCATGGCAGGGTCCCAATTCCAACCTGAATTTGTTCAACTCCAAAGTCACATTGCCTGGTACATGGCAGGTGCCCTATAATAAGAATCATTCCTTTTCTCTGTTACTGCTTGCCCCAGAAAGCAGGAGGGACATAAACGTGTGGCCCAGGGCCTTCAGGAGGACACCCTCCTTCCTCTCCCCCACGCGAAGCCCTCTCCCACCATCCATTAACACTCCCTGCCCCTCAGTCCACAGGAAACGTGTGGATGACACACGAGGAGATGGAGTCCCTTACGGCCACGACCAAGCCCGTGAGTGCCCCCTGCCGGCCGCCTTGGGGGTGGCACTAACCTTCTTTGGGGGTGGGCGGGGACCGAGTCTGTGGCCATCCCTAAGTCCGCTCCTTGCGTCCTCCTCTGCCTGCCCCTTAACTCACCCCTTCTCTCCCCTCTTCCTACTAACGGGTCAGGAGACCAAGGAGATCAGCTGGGAGCAGGTAGGGGGCGCGGGGCGGGGCGCGAGCGCATGAACAGGCTGTGCACGACGCATGGATGCCCCTCCTCCGAGCCCTGCCCCTGCCTTCACCAGAACATGCCATCATCCCCATGGGGGGGCGCTGCGCCAAGCTTGGCTCTGGACTGTTCCATTATGGCTTGGCGGTGGGGAGGGTAGAGGGGATGCGATGTGGAAGCCCAGACTGTTGCATAGTCAGCCTTATGCATGGACCATTTCATCATCGTGGGTTGTGGGGGCTCTAAGGGGCTTCAATTCTGTAGCTCAGGAGAGACTGAGCAGCCGGTGTCCCTATAGTGGAGGGGGCGGGGGCTACAGTGGACTGCTCAGTGTACCAGGGCCAAGGAGGACACACTGGCTGTGGTGGTGGTGAGGTAGCCAGGCTGAATGAGAAGTTGGGGAGGAGGAGCTACACTTTGTTCTCAAGAAACAAGAGGCGGCCGGGCGCAGTGGCTCAAGCCTGTAATTCCAGCACTTTAGGAGGCTGAGGTGGGCAGATCACCTGAGGTCAGGAGTTTGAGACCAGTCTGGCCAACATGGTGAAACCCTGTGTCTACTAAAAATACAAAAATTAGCCGGGTGCAGTGGCTAGCGTATGTAATCCCAGCTACTTGGGAGGCTGAGGCAGGAGAATTGCTTGAACCCAGGAGGTAGAGGTTGCACTGAGCCGAGATTGCACCATTGTACTCCAGCCTGGGTGATAGAGCCAGATTCCATCTCATAAAAACCAAACAAATAAACTAACAAAAAAACCCAAGAGGCATGAACTCACTGTCCACGGAGGAATTATGTTTGACTGTGGTCATAGATCACATATTTCCAGCCAGGGGGAGGCGTGGATTTTGTGCTGATGCTGAAAGGAGTGAGGGACTTGGGACTCATCTGGAATACTGTCCTGGGCCAGATATAACATTAGACAAGTATTTTCAGGACATTGCAAGAGTGATGGCCCTTTCTTAGTGGGAGAGCTGCCTTGAAAGAGTCCATTGTCCTGACTTGGGGGTTTAGTGACGTTGGACTGCAGTGAGACAGAGTTAAAGCAGTGCTTCCCCAAATTTAATGTGTAGTGGGGTGGCACGCACCTGTAGTCTCAGCTACTTGGAAGACCGAGGCAGGAGGATCGCTTGAGCCCACGAAGCTGAGGTCAACCTGGGCAACATAGTAAGACCCTGTCTCTAAAAAATAAACAAATACAGCCAGGCGCGGTGGCTCATGCCTGTAATCCCAGCACTTTGGGAGGCTGAGGTGGGCGGATCCCTTGAGGTCAGGAGTTCGAGACCAGCCTGGCCAACATGGTGAAACGCCGTCTCTACTAAAAAAATACAAAAATTAGCCGGGTGTGGTGGCGCGTAATCCCAGCTACTCGAAGGCTGAGGCAAGAGAATTGCTTGAACCTGGGACGGGGAGGTTGCAGTGAGACGAGATCGTGCCACCGTGCTCCAGCCTGGGTGACATAGCAGACTCTTTCAGAAAGAGAGAGAGAGAGAAAGAGAGAGAAAGAGAGAAAGAAAGAAATTTAAAAATAAATATAATGTATATTTCGAATCACCTGAGGGTCTTGTGAAAATGCAGATACCGACTTCAGTAGGTCTGGAATAAGGTCTGAGATTCTGCAATTCCAGCAAGTCCACAGGTGATGGTGACGCTCTAGGTCTCAGGACAACTGTTTGAGTAGCCAAGAGTATATGCTGTCATGAAGGGCTAGGAGACAACTCTGGATTGGTCCATTATCCTGAGCAGAGATTGGTCATTGTCCTACCATGGGGTGGGAAAAAACCTTGGATTGGGAGGTTGGACTGTACCCCTCTCATGCACAGTGGGAAGGGGCCAGAGGGCCTGACTCTTCCCTCACCTGCCCATGGCCCCAGATCCTGGCATATGGCGACATGAACCACGAGTGGGTGGGGAACGACTGGCTGCCCAGCCTGGGGCTGCCCCAATACCGCAGCTACTTCATGGAGTCGCTGGTGGACGCTCGAATGTTAGATCACCTTAACAAGAAGGAGCTCCGGGGCCAACTCAAGATGGTGGACAGCTTTCACAGGTGGGGGCTGCCTGGCCAGTGGGGACAGTCCAAAGGGAAGCCCCACCCCAGAGAGTCTTTGGCCAATAGGATTGGCCATGGGAGATTCCCAGGCTTATCTTGGCCCTTTTAGCCTGAGTTCTCAGGAAATCCTGACTCTGTGCTCCTTTCACCAATGAGATGGTCCACAGGAAAAGTTCAGATCCTGAAATGGCTTGGCTAGTTAACCCTGGACCCCTTCCAGGCTGGCCAGTAGGAAGTGCCTATTATTGAAAATGCCTCACCTCCTGAGGGGGTCAACAGTCAATAGAACTTATCAGCTCCCCACCCTTTCCAAGAAGAGCGCAGCCAGTGGGGAGGGACCCGTAGGAGCAGCAGTCTAGGGGACTGGAAAGCTCATCCGTGACTCCACTTCCCCTGCTGCTCAGGGTGAGTCTACATTATGGGATTATGTGCCTGAAACGGCTCAACTATGACCGGAAGGACCTGGAGCGGAGGCGGGAAGAAAGTCAGACCCAGATCCGAGGTGAGTAGAGCGTAAGGGTCCCTTTGGGAGCCAGGTGGAGGGCGTGGAGCTGGATGGGGAGGAGAGGGGGTAGGGGGAGACCGGAGAAGCAGATTGGCACCATAACCGAGGGGTGGAGCCAGCGTGGGGGGCGTGGCCCGAAGAGACCAAATGGAGGTGGAGGTATGGGCTAAACTGAACTCTCCAGGCCACGGGAGGGGCACGGCTGAGGGTCCCTTCCGTCCCCAGACGTGATGGTGTGGTCCAATGAGCGGGTCATGGGTTGGGTGTCCGGGCTGGGCCTGAAGGAATTTGCCACGAACCTCACGGAGAGCGGGGTACACGGGGCACTGCTCGCCCTGGACGAGACCTTCGACTACTCCGACCTGGCCTTGCTCCTGCAGATCCCCACGCAGAATGCACAGGTGAGCTGCCGCTGGGCCCGGAGCATGCTGGGCGTCCCCACCTCGCAGACTGCACGCTCCAACCGCCCCCTCCACCTCCTCTTT
This sequence comes from Pan paniscus, assembly GCF_029289425.2. Lineage (NCBI taxonomy): Eukaryota > Metazoa > Chordata > Mammalia > Primates > Hominidae > Pan > Pan paniscus. The sequence continues at coordinate 55,264,172 of NC_073269.2, forward strand.
CCAGGCCCGGCAGCTTCTGGAGAAGGAATTCAGCAACCTTATCTCCTTAGGCACAGACAGGCGGCTGGACGAGGTGGGCGCGGCAACAGCTCAGAGGGGTCTGCTCCCAGCGGCTCCTCGAGAGGCGGAGCTGAGGGGGCGGGGCCTGACTAGTAATGGTCACGGTTGGAGGCGGGGCCAGGAGAGGGGCGGGGTTAAGGGAGAGGTGAGACCCGGAGAGGGGTGGAGTCAAAGGAAGCGGCGGAGTCAGACAAGGCAGGAGTCCCTCACCGGCTGTCCGGCTCCTATACCTAGGACAGCGCCAAGTCTTTCAGCCGCTCCCCATCCTGGCGGAAGATGTTCCGGGAGAAGGACCTCCGAGGCGTAACTCCCGACTCAGCTGAGATGTTGCCCCCCAACTTTCGTTCGGCTGCAGCGGGAGCCCTGGGCTCTCCGGGGCTCCCTCTCCGCAAGCTGCAGCCAGAAGGTGGGGGGCTCCCAAATGCGACAGCCCTTCCTCGCTTCCCTAGGGTGGGGCATGGACCACCTCAGTAGTCCAGGTTCTGGAATGGCCTAGTCCTTTCTCGCCCACCCCTGAGGAATGGACTGCTCCGACGTTCCGGACTCCCCCGTCAGGATGAAATGGATAAATCCCACTCCCCCTTCCCAGGGCGGGAGTGAACTCGCCCAATGCGAGTTTCAGTCCTTGGCTGCGGGGAAGGGAGGGAAACCCATGGCCCGGCGATCGTTGTGACATCGGGAAGGGAAGTCCAAAGGGAGGAATCCTGGAGAGGAACAGGGAGGAGGGTGCTCCAGGCTGAACCGCTGCTCGCTCTCCCTCCAGGCCAGACTTCTGGGAGTTCCCGGGCAGACGGCGTTTCGGTCCGGACCTATTCCTGCTAGTGCAGGCCTCCAGGTGAGGACCGTGCTGGGCGACCTTGGGGGTGCGGGGCGGCACGGTGGATCTTCACTGCTCCACGCGCTGCCCGGCGTCATGCAGGTGACCTCACTCGGACGGAAGAATCTTCCCGAGGCTGGGCTGTTCCCTCTCCTGCCCGGACTGTGGCCTCGCCGGGGAGAGCGGGCGGGGGAGCTCGCGCCGAGGACTGGACCATCTGTACAGACCAGCGGGAGTGCGCGCGCCCGCCTCGCACAGGGCCGGGGCCTGGACCAAACCACATGAACTGGACTGAGAGGGGGAAGAAGCGGGGAGGAAGAAATCCCGCCCCAAACGTCCGCTTTCCTTTTCTCTACTTTGTAATTTATTGATCAGTTTCTGTTGGGAGACGGGTGTCCTTTACCCGCGGGAAGGGGGCGGGGCTTCCCTCCCGGGCCGCATGCGGGGAGAGGCTGCTCCCTCCCCTTTTTCCTGCCCAGTCGCGGGGCCCAAGTCTTCCTTCTTCGTCCGAAAGGAGGGGAGGGGGGACTCGCTGCTACAAGCCTCGCCCCCTGTGCCACTCAGCTCCGCCCCGCCGCGTCCGGTCGCCGGTCCCCCGGGTCATCTGCGGGCGGGGTCCCCTCTCCCTCCCCCGTGTCTCGTGTCCCCGGGGCCTCACCGCCCCCCGTGCTGTGGCCGTGTCCGTGCCCCGGGGGTAGGGGGCGCAGAATGGCGCTTCCCCTTCTCCTCTGGCTCCGGGGTTTGCATGGGAGAATCCTCTTTCCACGATGCCGCTGGGCGACGTGGCGTGGGGGCAGGGGGACGGTGAGGGAGCCCTCGCCCCCGACTCTCGGTCGGCCTCCCCGCCCCAGGCGTCACTCAGTGATCACGGGTAAAGAGAACTGTTTCAAAAAGCTTCCTTGTTGACTGATTTTTTTTGGGGGGTGGGGGCTGTTCAACCAACCACCTCGAGCCAGGAGTCCAGGCCCCTCATCCCTCAAGTCTAGGTCCAGGTCTCTAGACCCTACCCGCATTCCCCGATGCCCTGAGATTCCCAGACCCCACGTCTGACAATGAGGTTACGGGGAGCACGTTTATTCGGAGAAATAAATACAGCTCGTGGAAAGGGGTTGGAAGGCAGGGGGAGGTACACCTGCGTCGCAGTCGAGCGGCTGGGTCAGGGTTCCGGCGTTTCCAGCATGTCTGCCAGGGCCCTGGAGACGAGAACGCCAGAAGTTAGACAGCTGGTGTTCAAAGCCCACCCCAGGACTCTTAGAGATCATTAACCTGCCCGTTTCATGGACGGGGAAATGGAGTCCCAGAGTCATCTGATAACTCATAGCGAGACAAGCACTTCTCTAAACGGGGCTTTTACACGCTCCCCTTTTACACACTTACTGATAAAGGGACGAGGAGAAATAGTCAACGTAGCTTCCTGTGGGACAGCAGAGAAAAGAGGCTTGAGGGCTACTGCACGAGCAAAATTAGGCAGCCACTCAGTATAGCGTGCGAGATTAGTGCTAGCTCCCCCTCCTTTTCCCTAATTCCTTCTTCCAACTGAATCCCTTCTACCGGACCCCTTTTTCGTTCTGGGTGATTCCGTTCTCCAGTAGCCCCGCCCCTTCGATTCCTACTTGAGTTGGTCTCGCCCATTAGGCTCTAAGCCCGCATCTCAACCCTCCACTCATTTCTGTCCCTTGGCTTCAGCAACTCCACCTGGTGTTCCTCGAGCCAGGCCCCGGCCCACGTGCTCAGAGCCTTGGCCACGCCTCCCCTCTTAGCCCCGCCCCACCAGCCTTCCGGGCCAGGCTCCGCCCCCACCAGGATTCACCACGCTGGGCCTGGCACCTTCCTCAGGTTTTTCCAGGGCCCCGCCCATGCTCACCTGGAGCGCAGACCGTTTCGCAGACCAGCGGGCAGAGATAGCAGAACTGACAGTGCTGGAGGCGGGGACGGGGAGAGAGAGTGAGCGTGGGGCGTGGCCGGGGGCGGAGTTAGGATGGGGCCGGGACCAGACCCGGACCAGAGGCTAGGTCTAGGTTAAGGTTGGAGTCAGGATCGCTTGTGGAGTCAAGGTTGCATCAGGGGTAAGGGGTTGGGTCAGAGGCCAGGATTTAGGGCTGGGGGTCCTCAGAGGGTCCCGGTGCATCCTGAGGCCCAGTGGAGCCTTGAGTGTGAGGTGAGGTCTCACCTGGCACTGGTCGCAGTGCTCACCCATGTTCTCCTCATCACAGTGACAGCTCTCACATTCAGTGCATCGCTGGGGACCGGGGGAGCCTGGTTAGATGGAAACTCTAACGCCACTTGGGAGGTACCCGCCCCTGGCCCACCCCTGCACCCTGGACGCTTCCCCAGACTCTACCCTCTTTATCTCTAACACTGAGCTCTGTATCTGCCCCCCAAACCAGCCTCCCCTCCCCTCCCCTGCCCCTGTTTTCCTTCCTTTCCCTTTTTTTCCTTTTTTTTTTTTTTTTTGAGGCGGAGTCTCTCTCTGTCGCCCAGGCTGGAGTGCAGTGGCGAAACCTCAGCTCACTGCAACCTCCGTCTCCCGGGTTCAAGCGATTCTCCTGCCTCGGCCTCCTGAGTAGCTGGGATTACAGGTGCGTGCCACCACGCCCGGCTAATTTTTTGTATTTTTTAGTAGAGATGGGGTTTCACCGTGTTAGCCAGGATGGTCTCGATCTCCTGACCTCGTGTTCCGCCCACCCTGGCCTCTTAAAGTGCTGGGATTACAGGCGTGAGCCACCACACCCGGCCCTGCCCCTGGTTTTCTATCTCAGGGCGACCCCATGTCTCCCTGTCAGGGTGGGCTCAGATGCTCTCTCCACCCGCTCTCTGCCTATTCTCCCCCTAGCCTATCAGCCCCTGTGCCATCCCTCCTTCCCCCGACTCTCTTTGCCACAGACCCCTGTCTCTGTCCCCACACCCCAAGATGCAGCTTGGGTCTTGTCCTCTCCTTCGTGGACCACTGCCCCAGCCTCCCAGCCTCCCAGCCTTCAGTCTGTCCTCACCTCACATGCCTGCAGAAGGATCTCTTTTCTTTCAGAACTGACCCTGGCCTGCCCTTGCTCTGAGCCCCCCCACAGCACCACCCCAGGGCCCCTGGGACAGATTCTGGGGACACCTTGGTGGGTGGATCTGGGCTGGGGACATACATTGCAGAAGGAGCAGTAGCCACACAGGGACCCTGGCTGGTAGTTCCCATACTCCTGAGCATCCTGTGGACCTGCGGGGACAGGAGGGCAGCAGTGACCCAGGCTGACTCGGTTCCTTCCCACCCACACCAGCCCAGGCCACTTACCTGTGTCCTCACCGCTTTCCTCCTCGCTGGAGGCACCTCCAGCCTCCTCTCTCCTGTCCAGTGGGTTGGGGATGATGGTGAAGCGGGGCTCATCTTCCTCCAGCCCCTCCTCCTCCTCCTCTTCCTCCTCGCTGTGGTCTGGGCTCAGTGGGGCCCCAACCTCAGCCCTCTCTTCCCTCCTCTCCTCGTCTTCTTCCTCCTCCTCCTCCTCCTTGTCTTCCTCTTCTTCCTCCTCCTGGTTCAGGCTGAGGCCATGACCTTCCTCCTCATCCTCCTCATCTTCCTGGTCCCGGCTGCCATGATGGGTGCCTTTCTCTCCCTGCTCTGAACTTTCATCGTCTTCCTCATGGGAGCCGGGGTCCTCTTCCTTCTCCTTTTCCTCCTCAGAATCATCCTTCCTCAAATGGCTTCTATCCTTGACCACTGTGTGTCCTGGGGGGTGATGGCTCATCTCTTTGATGGACCCTCTTTGACCATGGCCAGTTTCTTCATCTTGGTGGCTTTGCCTGTGGCTGGGGGCCTGGTGGCCAAGCTCAGCAGAGACCTCCTCATCTTCCTCCCTGGGGACTCTGTGGTGGTGATGGTGAGGGACTTCTGTTTTATACTCATCTTGGAAGTCCTCTTCATCACTCTTGTGGCCTCGAGGTTGGTGGCTTGCAACATAGTGGCTGAACTGGACTGTGATCTCCTCTTCTTCCTCTTCCTCATCTACAAGGCCATGGTGGACATGTTGGGGACCCTGGTGCCAACGTTCAGTGGACACATCCTCATCTTTTTCCTCGTCTCTGTGGCCTTGGTGCCTGTGGTCAGGGACATGATGGTGGTGTTCACCTGAGACAGCCTCAACCTCTTCCTTTCTGTGGTCTTGGTGCCTGTGGGCCTGGTGTCCATACTCAGTGGAGACATCATCATCATCATCTTCTTCTTTGTGGCCTCGGTGCCTGTGGCTGGGGCTGTGATGGTGGTGTTCATCGGAGACATCCTCATCCTCTTCCTTTCTGCGACCTCCGTGCCTGTGGGCCTGGTGTCCATAGTCAGTGGAGACATCATCATCATCGTCATCTTCTTCATGGCTTCGGTGCCTGTGGCTGGGGTCGCGATGATGGTGTCCATCTGAGACATCTTCATCCTCTTCAATCCCGTGGCCTTGGTGCCTGTGAGCCTGGTGTCTATATTCAATGGAGACATCATCATCATCATCATCATCATCATCATCGTCATCATCATTGTCATCTTCTTCATGGCCTTGGTGCCTGTGGCTGGGGCCATGATGATGGTGTCCATCTGAGACATCCTCATCCTCTTCACTCCCATGGCCTCGGTGCCTGTGGGCCTGGTGTCCATACTCAGTGGAGACCTCCTCTTCCTCCTCCTCCTCCTCCTCTTGTCCTTCATCATCTTCCCCATCATGGCCTCGGTGTCCATGCCTGAGGATATGATGGTGATGCTCACCGGACACAACCTCATCCTCATCCTCGTCTTGATGGCTGTGGCTCCTGTGGCTGGGGAGGTGGTGCCTGTGCTCAGCTGAGTCTTCCGTGTCTTCACTCCCATGGCCTCTGTGCCCACGGGCCTGCCCACCATGCTCTGCAAAAACCTCCTCACCTGAGACATCCTCATCTCTGACTTTGTGGTCTTGGGACCTGTGGCCTGGGAGTAGGTGCCCATATTCCTTGGAGACATCTTCATCCTCCTTTTCACGGTCTGGGTGGCTCCAGAAATGACGCCCATTCTCTGTGGAAACATCCTTATTCTCATCTGGATGGTCTCTAGGGCTGCGGAGGTGGTGGCGAAGCTCTGCTGATGCCTCCTCGGAGAGCCCGGCGACTCCAGTGTTGTTGTTCCAGTTTCTGAAGCCCAGCCCATCCCCTCTGAGCTGCTGGGTCATGGCCGGGGGGAGGAGCAGGCTGGCCACCCCAGCCCAGAGGACAGAAGTGTGCAGCCATGGCCTATGGTGGCCCATGGGGACGGACAGGCAGCACTGGCTCCAGCTGCCTCTGCGGCAATGTGGACAAATGTTGGGGTCTTTGTCCCTTTGGGGTTGGTCTCTTTTTTTCTCTGTGTCTCTCCTTTGTCCTTTCGGTCTCTGTCCACCTTCCTCTGGTCCTTGCTGCCTGGCTCTGGACACCCCTCTGAGGCTGTCTCCGGAGCCCCCTGACCCCCCTCTGGGGCCCTCCCTCCCCATTCCCCAGCCAATAGGGTCTTTCCCCTCCCCTCTCTCCAGCTAAATTTACTCTCAGCCCTGAGTTATTCTGGGTCAGTCCCCGCCTGCCTGCCTCCTGCTCCTCCTCCTCCCAGCTGGGGAGGGGACCAGTGAGGGGTCTCTCCCTGGCCAGGAGATGGGGGCCAAGGGACTTGACTTTGAACTACCAACAAGCTCACGTTTGGCAGCTGCAAAGACAAAGGCTAGACTTTTAGCAGGTTTTTGGGGGAGCCTGGGGCACCTGGGGGAGGCAGAAGAGACTTATCAGAGGGGAGAGACCCCTGGGACGGAAGGACTGGGGGTTCCATTGCGGGGTGTTTCCAGCTGGAATGGTACATGCTGGTGAGAGAGTGATGTCAGTATTGAGGCCCTAGAATGGGGGGAAAGGAACATGGCCCCCAACACACGTGCCCATGACCTCCTGTCCCTGGAACTCAGATCTGGGGGCAGGGACTGGGCTAGGCCAGGGCTATAAATACAGCTGGGAGGGGTAGGGGGACTCAGGTTACGGAGGCCACAGCTGTCACCATCACAGAGGGCTGGCAGGAGACAAGTGGCCTTGCCCGTCTCTGTGTGTCAGTATTTCCTACTCCTCACCCTTCATGACTGCCCCCACTAGGGTCTCCGTTCCTGTTCACGGGTCCTCCTCTCTCTTCAATTCTGTCATCTGCTCTCTCAGGGTCCCTGTCCCTCCTCCATGGGATTGCCTCTCCCTCTCACTCTGGGCTTCTGTCCCACTCTTATCTTAGTGTCTGTCCTCCCCCAAGTCTGTGTCCCTCTCTCTCCCCTAAATCTCTGGCCCCTCCTTTCTGAGTTCCTGCCCTTCCCCCAATTCTTTGGTTTTTGCATCCCCCTCTGCCCCTTGCCTCAGTCAAGGTGTCTCCTCCCCATCTCTGGCATCCACCTCTCTGGGTCTCTGTCCCCACTCTCTCTCAGAGTCTCTGTCCCCCTCTGTCTCAGAGTCTCTGTCCACCTCTCCCTGGGTCTCTGTCCCCCCCTCTCTGGGTCTCTGTCCCCCTCTCTCTGGGTCTCTGTCCTCCTCTCTCTCTGGGTCTCTGTCCCCCTCTCTCTGGGTCTCTGTCCCCCCCCCCCCGGGTCTCTGTCCCCCCCCCCCGGGTCTCTGTCCCCCCCCTCTGGGTCTCTGTCCCCCTCTCTCTGGGTCTCTGTCCTCCTCTCCCTGGGTCTCTGTCCCCCTCTCTCTGTGGGTCTCTGTCCCCCTCTCTCTCTGGGTCTCTGTCCCACTCTCTCTGGGTCTCTGTCCCACTCTCTCTGGGTCTCTGTCCCCTCTCCCTGGGTCTCTGTCCCCCTCTCTCTGTGGGTCTCTGTCCCCCTCTCTCTCTGTCTATCCTTGGGTCCCTGCTGCCCCACCTTCTGATTCTCTGTCCCCTAAGTCTTTGTCTCCCCCTCTTTGGGTTAAATTGTCCCCTCCCTGTCTGGCATCCTCCTTTCTGAGTCTGTTCCTTCTCCGCCACTGGCCCCCAACTCCTTCTGTTCCCATCTCGCGCTTGCCCTTGGAGTCTCCCCTGTGTGTCTCTCGCCCCCCGGCCCGGGCCTCTGCACCCCCCAGGTCGCTGTCCCTCTGTCCCCTTATCGCGGCCTGGGACCCGCCCTCTCCCCGCCTCCCGCTTTGGCGTCTCCAAGACTCCCCGCCCCCCAGACCTCGCCCCGCCCCAGGCTAGGCTGGAAAGTGGAGGATCCGGTTTGCTCTGGGCGGGTCTGGAAGCAGAGCCGGCGGAGGGAGCGCCGGGGCCCTGGGCTGCAGGAGGTTGCGGCGGCCGCGGCAGCATGGTGGTGCCGGAGAAGGAGCAGGTGAGCGCCGGACCAGGGTCTGCGGGAGCGCGGAGCTGGGGACCTCGCCTCCAGGCTCCCAGAGAGGAGGGCGCTGGACACCCAGATTCCTGGGTCAGACGGAGGAGGGGGATGGGAGGGTCCGGGTTCCAGGGTCCAGGGCATGGGGGTCGAGACTCCTGAGTCTGGAGCGGGAGGGCGCTGGGGGCCCGGACTCCTGTGTCCGTGGGGAGCGCACGGGGTGGGTGGCTCTGTGTCCCATAGGACAGAACTGGGTGCCCTCTCACCCCACTTCCACCCCTACACTTGTTCCTGTCTCCAGAGCTGGATCCCCAAGATCTTCAAGAAGAAGACCTGCACGACGTTCATAGTTGACTCCACAGATCCGGGGTGAGGAGTTCGCCCCTGGACTGACCCCAGAGGGTCTGCGGCCCGCTGACCCCGCCCGCGGATGGCCACGCCCCAGCCCTGCTCCTTCCCCATTCCCGGACTCGGGGACCTTCCCAAGGGCGTTCCCTGCCGACGCTCTCCCTCTAGGAGCGTTTGGGTCTGTGTAGACACCCCTCATTCCCCATTCGCCATTCTCCCGCTCAGGGTCAGTGTAGACGCTCCAGGGCTCGGTTCTGCTTCTTTCCTCCCCGATGTCTCTTCTATGTGCTTCTGTCTCTTCGTGTCACTTTCTGTGTCTCTGTCTTTCCCTTTTGGGTATTTCTGTTTCATTAATTAATTAATTCATTCATTCATTCATTCATCCATCCATCCATGCAAGAAACCCTCACTCAGCGCTCCCAAGGTCCCTTTAGCCTAATTCAACGGCCCTGCCAGGGTTCCAGTTTCCCTTGGGACACGTGCTGTGTGGCTTCGGGCAAATCATTTCACCTCTCTGGGTCCCGTTTCTCATCTGGGCATCAAAAGAGGCTTGATCTCCTGGGGTTATTATGAGAATTGAACAAGTTAACGCTTGTGATATTCCTGGCACAGCGCCCAGCACAGGACGCTGGGAAATATCTGCAGCTCCAACTGGGAGGTGGCAATTATTACCGCGGGCGGGCCCTGTCTTGGTGGCCGGGGACACCAATTGAGCTAGATAGGGTGTGTGCGTCTGCGAGGAGCTCCCGCCCTTCAGTGACGGCCTCTCAAGCGGATCCAGGCTTTCTAGTTTTTTTTCGTTTTTTTTTTTTTTTGAGACCGTGTCTCGCTCTGTCCCCCAGGCTGGAGTGCAGTGGCGCATCTCGGCTCACTGCAAGCTCCGCCTCCCGGGTTCACGCCGTTTTCCTGCCTCAGCCTCCCGAGTAGCTGGGACTACAGGCGCCCGCCACCATGCCCGGCTAATTTTTTGTATTTTAGTAGAGACGGGGTTTCACCGTGTTGGCCAGGATGATCTCGATCTCCTGACCTTGTGATCCGCCCGCCTCGGCCCCTCAAAGTACTGGGATTACAGGCGTGAGCCATCGCGCCGGGCCAATTTTTTGTATTTTTTTTTTTAGTAGAGACGGGGTTGCACCGTGTTAGCCAGATGGTCTCGATCTCCTGACCTCATGATCCGCCCGCCTCGGCCTCCCAAAGCGCTAGGATTACAGGTGTGAGCCACCGCACCTGGCCCAGGCTTTCTAGTTTTTTTGTTTGTTTGTTTTTTTGAGACAGAGTCTGGCTCTGTCGCCTAGGCTGGAGTGCAGTGTTGCGATATCAGCTCACTGCAACATCCACCTCCTGGGTTCAAGCAGTTCTCATGCCTCAGCCTCCCTAGTAGCTGGGATTACAGGTGCCTACCACCACGCCCAGCTAATTTTTTGTATTTTAGTAGAGACGGGATTTCACCCTGTTGCCCAGGTTGGTCTTGAACTCTTGACCTCAGGCAATGCACCTGCCTTGGCTTTCCAAAGTACTGGGATTACAGGCGTGAGCCACCGCGCCCAGCCCTCTAGTTGTTTTTCAAGACAGTTTTTGGGGTGCGGGAAGTATCCACATTCCTACTTCAGTGTGTATTTTGTTATGACTATATATTAGTGCAGTATGGCTTGTAAATGATGGATAAATAAACAGATATGCGCTTGTTGGACGTGAGTGCTCAAAACCTTTTTACTGATAGGTCAGTGTGGTCAAGACAATTTAGGAAACTCTGGTCTGGCCTGAGGAGGAAGAAACGCAGAGGATAATTATAGTAAGGCAAGGGGTTGCAGCTCCCAAAGACGAGCCACTGGGCTCTGTGAGAGCTGGGAGGAGGTGTCTGCTTAAGACTGGGAGGGGACACAAAATGTCACTAATGGTTTCTGGAGGGAGGAAGAGTGGCTAGTGAGGTGACATTTGAAAGTGAGCTGGAGAGAGGCCCATGGAAAGCGATTTGGAGCCGGGCATGGTGGCTCACGCCTGTCATCCCAACAATTTGGGAGGCCGAGGCGGGTGGATCACCTAAGTCAGGAGTTCGAGACCAGCTTGGCTAACATGGTGCAACCCTATCTCTACTAAAAATACAAAAATTAACTGGGCGTATTGGCGCATGCCTGTAATTCCAGCTACTCAGGAGGCAGGAGAATCACTTAAACCTGGGAGACGGAGGCTACTATGAGCAGAGATCACGTCACTGCACTCCAGCCTGGGTGAGAGAGCAAGACTCCATCTCAAAAAAAAAAAAAGAAAGAAAGAAAGAAAGAAAAAAGTGATTTGAACAGCATGTGCAAAGTCCTTGCTAAGGACCATATGGTTTGGCTTGAATATGAATCAAAGTTCAGGGTGCAGGGAGCACTGTCATGAGAGAAGAGGCTGCAGAGGAGGGCAGGGCCAGAGCTTGCAGGGTGTCAGAGGCCACCCTAAGGGGCTGGGATCTTGTCCTTGGGAGCTGGGGCATCACCGCAGCAGTGGGGTTGGCTCTGGGTGTGGAAAAACTTTCTGGGGCTGGGAGAGGATGAACAGGAGCTCGGGAGGAGGCTGTAGAGAGCGTCTGAGCGGGAGGGGTGGTGGCCTGAGCCAGGTCAGGGCTTTCGGGACACAGAGAGGAGGGGATGGGGCAAAGACTTAGGGGGCAGGAAGGCAGAGCTTGGGGCTTGATGAGGGTGATGAGGGAGAGAGGGGGTGCCACCATCGGTGGATGGCTCCCGGACGTATGGTCTGCTGACTGGGACACAGTGGGGCTGTCCCTGAGATGGAGAGCTCAGGAGGGCAAGCAGGTTTGGGAAATGTCGCTGAGTACGATGTGGGAATCTGTGCATATGAGCGGCCTAGGGGGACCGAGGGGCATGTGGGGACTGAGATTGGGAAAGGTCTGGACTAATGTCCAGAATCTGAGAGGTCCGAGTTGTAGCTGGTAATTGAAACTGGAAGTAGGTAAGACGTCACAGGGAAAACAACGTGTAAAGTCAGGGGAGTTGCAAACTGGCAATTCTATAGCCAATTGTGTGCGTGTGTGTGTGTGTGTGTGTGTTTAGAAGAGCATTTAAAAATATCTGTCTTCTGTCTCTCTCTTTTTTTTTTTTTTTTTTTTGAGACAGGGTCTTGCTCTGTTGTCCAGGCTGGAGTGGCACGATCATGGTTCACTGCAGCCTTGACCTGCTGGGCTCAAGCGATCCTCCCACATGAGCCTCCGGAGTAGCTGGGACCACAGGCATGCACCACCATGCCTGGCTAATTTTAAAATTTTTTGTAGAAACCGGGTCTCCCTTTGATACCAGACCAGGCTGGTATCCAACTCCTGGACTCAAGTGAGCCTCCCACCTCACTCTGCCTGCCAAAGTGCTGGAATTACAGGCGAGAGCCACCATACCCGGCTACCTCTTTTTTTTTTTTTTTTTTTTTTTGAGACGGAGTCTCGCTCTATCGCCCAGGCTGGAGTGCAGTAGTGCGATCTCGGCTCACTTCAACCTCTGCCTCCTGGGTTCAAGCGATTCTCCTGCCTCAGCCCCCCGAGTAGCTGGGATTACAGGCACCCACCATCACGCCTGGCTAATTTTTGTACTTTTAGTAGAGACAAGGTTTCACCATGTTGGCCAGGCTGATCTCGAACTCCTGACCTCAAGTGATCTGCCCACCTGGGCCTCCCAACGTGCTGGGATTACAGGCGTGAGCCACTGCGCCTGGCCCTGGCTACTTCTTTCTGTTGAGTTACTTGACTGGCCTCTGCACACATTGGGTTTGAGAATCATGTAGGGAAGGCTTGCACTGGGAACACCTACACTCAAGGGAGGTGAAAAGCAAGAGAAAGCCACAAATAAGTCAGGCATGAAGCAGCCGGGGCGGGGAGGAAGGCCAGAGGGGCAGGGGTATCCTGCCAAGGAGAGGTTTTCCAGAATGAGAGCCTTTCAGCTGTGGCCAGGGCCACTTGTGATACAGTCAGATGAAACCTGAATAAGGGCTGTTGTATATGGAGCCAGGCAGGAAACTGATGATTTTTATCAAGAACAATTTCAGGCCAGGCACAGTGACTCACAGCTGTAATCCCAGCACTTTGAGAGGCCGAGGTAGGCTGATCACTTGAGGTCAGGAGTTTGAGAGCAGCCTGGCCAATGTGGTAAAACCCCATCTCTACTAAAAATACAAAAACTAGCCAGGTACTGTGGCACATGCCTGTAATCCCAGCTACTCAGGATGCTGAGGCACGAGAGTCGCTTGAGCCCAGGTGGCAGAGGTTGCAGTGAGCTGAGATCGTACCACTGCATTCTAGCCTGGGAGACAGAGCGAGACTCCATCTCAAAACAAAACAAAACAAACAAACAAACAAAAAAACAATTTATTTCAGTTTCTGTGGCTCCACCGAGGAAAGAGTGTAGGAGGCAAGCTGTGTGGAAGGAATGGCTCCTAGCACTGAATGTCAGAATTTTCCACGATTTTGGAAACGTTCTATGTCTACATCCAATATGGCAGTCCTGGCCACAGGGGGCTACTGGGCACTTGGAATATGGCCATTGTACCTGAGAAACTGAATTTTTTTTTGAGGTGGAGTCTCGCTCTGTCGCCCAGGCTGGAGTGCAGTGGTGCGATCTTGGCTCACTGCAACCTCCGCCTCCCGGGTTCATGCCATTCTCCTGCCTCAGCCTCCCGAGTAGCTGGGACTACAGGCACCCGCCACCATGCCAAGCTGATTTTTGTATTTTTAGTAGAAACAGGGTTTCACCATGTTGGCCAGGCTGGTCTCAAAGTCCTGACCTCAGGTGATCCGCCCGCCTTGGCCTCCCTAAGTTCTGGGATTACAGGCATGAACCACTGCGCTTGACCTGAATTTTTTATTTGATTTAATTTTAACTTATTAGAACAGAAAGAGCTCCATGGCTACAAAGAACCCCATGCAGCTATCACATTGGACAGTACAAGCTCCAGACTATTCCCTGAAGAGCTTTTATTTTATTATTATTATTTTTTTTTTTTTTTTGAGGCAGAGTCTCATTCTGTTGCCCAGGCTGGAGTGCAGTGGCACAATCTCTGCTCATCACAACCTCCGTCTCCCGGGTTCAAGCGATTCTCCTGCCTCAGCCTCCTGAGTAGCTGGGACTACAGGCGCGTACCACCATGCCCGGCTAATTTTTGTATTTTTAGTAGAGATGAGGTTTCACTATGTTGGCCAGGCTGGTCTCGAACTCCTGACCTCATGATCCGCCCGCCTTGGCCTCCCAAAGTGCTGGGATTACAGGCATGAGCCACCAGGCCCGGCCTTATTTCTTATTTTTAGTGGCATGGTCTTGCTCTGTTGCCTAGCCTGGACTGCAGTGGTGTGATCATGGCTTATTGCAGTCTTGAACTCCTGAGCTCAAGTGATCCTCCTGCTACAGCCTCCTGAGTAGCTGGAACCACAGGCGTGCACCACCACACCTGGCTAATTAAAACATTTTTTTTTTGTAGGGATGGGGTCTCGCTCTATTGCCCAGGCTGTTCTCAAACTCCTGGGATCAAGCAGTCCTTCTGCCTTGACCTCCCAAAGTGCTGGGATTGTGCCCAGCCGTCCTTGAAGTTTTGCTCAGAAGAGCAAACTTCCTGGGAAGTAGCTGCAGGTGTTGGAAGTAGCTGCAGGGGAACTAGGGGATTCAAGGATGGAGCTGAAATGGGTGAACGGACAAAGTCGGTAAACTGAGGCATGCCAGGGCCCTGGAGGTAGACTCAGGAAGGAAGAAGACACTTTATTGTAGTTCTCACTGTGCCAGGACCTGGCCTAAGTGTGTTTGGTTCATCCCATGTGTGGATCAGTTAGCCGTTCTTTTAGTGTCTTTACGGCTTTTGCCAAATCCTTGTAGCACCTCTGCTATCCCTTCTGTAAAATTGCTCTTAAATCTGCTCACTAGGTTTGTGTAAATACAGGTCTCCCCTGATATCTGAACTCCTGGAATCTGGAACAAAGAATTTAGATACATTTTTCTCCTTCTTTCTTCCTTTCTCTTTCTTTTCTTTTCTTTCTCTCTCTCTTTCTTTCTTTCTCTCTTTCTCTTTCTCTCTCTCTCTTTCCCTCCCTCCCTCCCTCCCTCCCTTCCTTCCTTCCTTTCCTTCCTCCCTCTCTGTCTCTCTCCCTCCCTCCTTCCTTTCTTTCTTTAGTTTTTTTTTTTTTTTTTTTTTTTTTGAGGTGGAGTTTCGCTCTTGTCTTCCAGGCCGGAGTGCAATAGTGTGATGGCTCACTGCAACTTCTGCCTCCTGGGTTCAACCAATTCTCCTGCCTCAGCCTTCTGAGTAGCTGGGATTACAGGCACCCACCACCACGACCAGCTAATTTTTGTATTTTTTTTAATACAGACAGTGTTTACCCATGTTGGCCAGTCTGGTCTCAAACTCTTGACCTCAGATGATCCACCCGCCTCAGCCTCCCAAAGTGCTGGGATTACAGGCATGAGCCACTGCGCCCGGCCTCTTTCTTGCTTGCTTGCTTGCTTTTCTTTCCTTTTCTTTTTTTTGACCAGGGTCTCACTCTGTTGCCCAGGTTGGAGTGCAGTGGCGTGGTCACAGCTCTCTGCATCACTGCAGCCTTGATCTCCCAGGCTGAAGTGATCCTCCTGCCTCAGCCTCCTAAGCACATGCTGCCACACCTGGCTAATTTTATTTTATTTTATTTATTTATTTAGTTTTAGAGACAGGGTCTGACTATATTGCACAGCTGGTCTCGAACTCCTGGGTTCAGGTGATCCTCTGGCCCCAGCCTCCCAAAGTGCTAGGATTACAGGCATGAGCCATCATACCCGACCCTACATTTTCAAATGAATTTCTCATTCTCCAAACCCCTGTTACTTACTCAGGTGCCAATCACCTTTAGAAAGCAAGAGAGACTTGTGCATTTCTTTAGGTGGGGGAAAGTTTTATATGTGGAAACTTTCCAAATGGAAACCTGTTCCATTTGGCACAGAGAGGAAGAAACAAGCCACACAGAAGCCAAAGACAATGAAAAGCAAACAAAGGTGTTTCCCTACTCGCTAGATGGCTGTTGCCAGCTCCATTTTTTGAGCCCGAGGCCTGCTTTTCTTGTTCAAAAGAGTAGCAAAGGGTTAGGCATTCAAAAATATTCTAGCACCCGGCTGAGCCTCTCTCCTTGACAGTCGTCAGGAGAACTGAAAAAGGAATGACTTTCTCACTGCGTTATTCAAGGTTATTTTAAGCTCCGTGTGAAGTTCGTGTCGCGTTGCCTCTGGCTGGGACTGGTATGCGAGCCTCATTTCAGGAAACACTGCGTTCTTTCCCTGGCTCCTCATAGCTCCGTGGAGTAGGCTGCGCTATTATTGTCTTTTCATTAGAGGAGGAAATTTAGGCTCAGAGAGGTGAAGCCGCTCGCCCAAAGTCACACAGCCGCGTCAGCCCCTAGCATGCGGGCTCTCCCTGAGTTACCCGCTGGATGTTCTTTCTCGTGTTGAACGTCATGTGTTTGGATGGGGGCACAGGGCACGGCAAGGATACCCCCAGTGGCCCTCTGCCTTTCCACTTGAGGCTCCTCAGGTGACAGTGACCTGCTTCTTCCTGCTCAGGCTTTCTGGACTCACTGGCTTCCTTCCCGTGGGGAAAGGGGACCGTCCTCGGCTCCAGTCTCTCCCCGAGGCCGTCAGAGCCAGGGCCAGGGGCAGCGTGGACTCTGCCTGCCTCTGCGGGTGTGGACTCAGTGTCGACAGCCCCCTCTACAGGAGCATGAACACGCTGACAGGGTGCTGGGGTCGGGGGGCAGCCCTGGGTTCACGCTCCGCCCTCGCACCCCCAGAGGGACCTTGTGCCAGTGTGGGCGCCCCCGGACCGCCCACCCCGCAGTGGCCATGGAGGATGCCTTCGGGGCAGCCGTGGTGACCGTGTGGGACAGCGATGCACACACCACGGAGAAGCCCACCGATGCCTACGGAGAGCTGGACTTCACGGGGGCCGGCCGCAAGCACAGCAATGTGAGGCGGGCCTGTGTGGGCGGGGCCCGGGCACCAGGGGGCTGCATGCTCGGGGCTCCAGAGGGGAGCCGGGACGCCCGCCCTGAACGCTGGCCCCCTCCGCCCATCCGTGTCTTGGCTCTCTTTGTCCCCTCCGCCCCACCCATCTTCTCTCTGAGGAGGTCCCGTTCTCTCTGCGTCTCTTTGTCTCTGTCTCCCTCTGTCTCCGTGTCCCTCTCTCTCTGGGTCTCTGTCCCCCTCTCTCTCTGGGTCTCTGTCCCCATCTCTCCGGGTCTCTGTTTCCCCTTTTCTCTGGGTCTCTGTCCCCGTCTCTCTGGGTCTCTGTTTCCCCTTTTCTCTGGGTCACTGTCCTCATCTCTTTGGGTCTCTGTTTCCCCTTTTCTCTGTGTCTCTGTCCCCGTCTCTCTGGGTCTCTGTCTTCCTCTCTCTGGGTCTGTTTCCCTCTCTCTCTGGGTCTCTGTCCCCATCTCTCCGGGTCTCTGTTTCCCCTTTTCTCTGGGTCTCTGTCCCCGTCTCTCCGGGTCTCTGTTTCCCCTTTTCTCTGGGTCTCTGTCCCCATCTCTCTGGGTCTCTGTTTCCCCTTTTCTCTGGGTCACTGTCCTCATCTCTTTGGGTCTCTGTTTCCCCTTTTCTCTGTGTCTCTGTCCCCGTCTCTCTGGGTCTCTGTCTTCCTCTCTCTGGGTCTGTTTCCCCCTCTCTCTGGGTCTCTGTCCCCATCTCTCTGGGTCTCTGTCTCCCTCTGTCTCTGGGTCCCTGTCCCCCTCTCTCTGGGTCTCTGTCTCCGTCTCTCTGGGTCTCTGTCCCCCTCTCTCTGGGTCTCTGTCTCTGTCTCTCTGGGTCTCTGTCTCTCTGGGCCTCTGTCCCTGTTTCTCTGGGTCTCCGTCCCCGTCTCTCCGGGTCTCTGTTTCCCCTTTTCTCTGGGTCTCTGTCCTTGTCTCTCTGGGTCTCTGTCCCCGTCTCTCTGGGTCCCTGTCCCTGTTTCTCCGGGTCTCTGTCCCCGTCTCTCGGGGTCTCTGTTTCCCCTTTACTCTGGGTTTCTGTCCCCATCTCTCTGGGTCTCTGTCCCTGTTTCTCCGAGTCTCTGTCCCTATCTCTCCGGGTCTCTGTTTCCCCTTTTCTCTGGGTCTCTGTCCCCGTCTCTCTGGGTCTCTGTCCCTGTCTCTCTGGGTCTCTGTCTCTGTCTCTCTGGGTCTCTGTCCATCTTTCTCTGGGTCTCTGTCCCCGTCTCTCCGGGTCTCTGTTTCCCCTTTTCTCTGGGTCTCTGTCCCCGTCTCTCTGGGTCTCTGTCCCTGTCTCTCTGGGTCTCTGTCTCTGTCTCTCTGGGTCTCTGTCCCTGTTTCTCCGGGTCTCTGTCCCCATCTCTCCGGGTCTCTGTTTTCCCTTTTCTCTGGGTCTCTGTCCCCATCTCTCTGGGTCTCTGTTTCCCCTTTTCTCTGGGTCTCTGTCCTCATCTCTTTGGGTCTCTGTTTCCCCTTTTCTCTGTGTCTCTGTCCCCGTCTCTCTGGGTCTCTGTCTTCCTCTCTCTGGGTCTGTTTCCCCCTCTCTCTGGGTCTCTGTCCCCATCCCTCTGGGTCTCTGTCCATCTCTCTGGGTCTCTGTCCCTCTCTCTCTGGGTCTCTGTCCCATCTCTCTGGGTCTCTGTCCCCATCTCTCTGGGTCTCTGTCCCCCTCCCTGTGTCCCCCGCTCCCATGTGTCCACAGTTCCTCCGGCTCTCTGACCGAACGGATCCAGCTACAGTTTATAGTCTGGTCACACGCACATGGGGCTTCCGTGCCCCGAACCTGGTGGTGTCAGTGCTGGGGGGATCGGGGGGCCCCGTCCTCCAGACCTGGCTGCAGGACCTGCTGCGTCGTGGGCTGGTGCGGGCTGCCCAGAGCACAGGTGACCGAGGGTGGGGGGGGGCTGTCTCCTGGGCCTCGGCCTGCCTGCCATCTCCCCCACGACTGTGGGTGGCCTCCCCCGCCGCCCAGTGTGTGTGTGTGTCTCTGTCTTATTCTTTGTTTCTCTCCCCCTGCCTCTGCATGTTCCTCGGCGTCTGTGTAGGAGCCTGGATTGTCACTGGGGGTCTGCACACGGGCATCGGCCGGCATGTTGGTGTGGCTGTACGGGACCATCAGATGGCCAGCACTGGGGGCACCAAGGTGGTGGCCATGGGTGTGGCCCCCTGGGGTGTGGTCCGGAATAGAGACACCCTCATCAACCCCAAGGTGTGACTCAGGGACTTGGAAAAGGGGGCTGGAGGCCTGGACTCCTGAAGCCTGAGGAAGGAGGGGCCGGGGGCCCGGACTCCTGGATCTGAGGGAGGAGGGGCTGGGGTCTGGACTCCTGGGTCTGAGGGAGGAGGAGGGGCTCGTGTTTGTCCTTCTGGCCCTGATGAGGAGACGCCCTGGTCTGGCCATTTTTCCCCTAGGGCTCGTTCCCTGCGAGGTACCGGTGGCGCAGTGACCCGGAGGACGGGGTCCAGTTTCCCCTGGACTATAACTACTCGGCCTTCTTCCTGGTGGACGACGGCACACACGGCTGCCTGGGGGGCGAGAACCGCTTCCGCTTGCGCCTGGAGTCCTACATCTCACAGCAGAAGACGGGCGTGGGAGGTGAGTGGTCGAACCCATGACCCACAACCCACGACGCACAACCTGCAACCCCAGCGCTCAGGATCCCAGTAGTTTGGTCTGGTCGAGATTTGGGGAATTACCTATGGTTAAGTGTCTTTCCCCGTCATTATTCATGGTTTTAAAAACTTCTGTCTGAGAGTGAGTTAGCTCACATCAGTAATCCCAACACTTTGGGAGGCCAAGGTAGGAGGATTGCTTGAGGCCAGTAATTCAAGACCAGCCTGGGTAACAGAGCAAGACCTTGTCTCTACCAATAATAATAATAATAATAATAATAATAATAATAATAATAATAAAGAATAAAAAATAAATTAGCCAGGTGTGGTGTCGTGTGCCTGTAATCCCAGCTACTTGGGAGGCTAAGGTGAGAGAACTGCTTGAACCCGGAAGGTGGAGGTTGCAGTGAGCCGAGATCAAGCCACTGCACTCCAGCCTGGGCGACAAAGCAATACTCCATCTCAAACAAACAGACTTTATTTTGAAATTTCTCATACATACAGAAAAATGCACGAAGGTGGACAGCTTGATGCATTTTTTTCTTTTTTTGAGACGGAGTTTTGCCCTGTTGCCCAGGCTGGAGTGCAGTGGCGTGATCTCGGCTCACTGCAGCCTCTGCCTCCTGGGTTCAAGCAATTCTCCTGCCTCAGCCTCCCGAGTAGCTGGGATTACAGATGTCCGCCACCACACCAGGTAATTTTTGTATTTTTAGTAGAGACGGGGTTTCACCATGTTGGCCAGGCTGATCTTGAGCTCCTGACTTCAGGTGATCCACCCACCTTGGCCTCCCAAAGTGCTGTGATTACAGGCGTGAGCCATCGCACCTGGCCTACACATTTTTCATGACCATCCTTTTAGGTTCAAACTTCTCTATCTTGCTTATTCTCCTAATTGCTGCATGATCTCCCGTAGTAAAGATGTACCCTCTGCTTTTTCTTTTTTGAGACTGGGCCTCTCTGTCACCCAGGCTGTGTGCAATGGCACGATCATGGCTCACTGCAGTCTCAACCTCCCCAGGCTCAGGTGATCCTCCCACCTCAGCCTCCTGAATAACTGGGACAATAGGCACATGCCACCACACTGAGCTAATTTTTGTATTCTTTGTAGAGAGGAGGTCTCCCTATGTTGCCTAGGCCGGTCTTGAACTCCTAGGCTAAAGTGGTCCATCAACCTTGGCCTCCCAAAGTACTAGGATTACAGGCGTGAGCCACCGTGCTTGTCCCCATCTGTTATTTAAAAATTTCCCCAATCTAAGGCCAGGTGCGGTGGCTCACACCTGTAATCCCAGCACTTTGGGAGGCTGAGGCAGGAAGATCACCTGAGGTCAGGGGTTCAAGCCCAGCCTGGCCAACATGGTGAAACCCCATCTCTGCTAAAAATACAAACAATTAGCAGGGCATGGTGCCGTGTGTCTGTTATCCCAGCTACTCGGGAGGCTGAGGCAGGAGAATCACTTGAACCTGGGAGGCGGAGGTTGCAGTGAGCCAAGATCATGCCACTGCACTCCAGCCTGGGTGACAGAGCGAGACTTCCTCTTAAAAAAAAAAAAATTCCCCAATCTAATCTTTCATGGGATTACAGTTTAAAAAATAAATAAATAAAAATTTCCCAGTTGATGGATATCTAAGGTTTAGTAATGTTTGACACTACAAATGATGCTGAATAAAATGTCTTTTTTTTTTTTTTTTTTTTTGAGATAGGGTCTCACTCTGTCACCCAGGCTGGAGTGCAGTGGTGTGATCTTGGCTCACTGCAACCTCCACCTCCTGGGCTCAAGGGATCCTTCCACCTCAGCCTCCTGAGTAGCCAGAACCACAGATGCACATCACCACACCACGCCCAGCTAATTTTTTGTATTTTTGGTAGAAGCAGTGTTTTGCCGTGTTGCCCAGGCTGGTCTCGAACTCCTGAGCTCAAGCGATCCACCTACCTTGGCCTCCCAAAGTGCTGGGATTACAGGCGTAAGCCATCGCGCCCAGCAACAAAATGTAAAAAGCGACTTTTATATAGTGTCTATTGCTGTAAAAAGTCCTATCATTTTTATGGGGTTAGATATAGCTTTTGTCTCTTTCATAACCCCTTGGCTGCCTGTCTTAGAAAGGCTCATCCCACTCCAAGACAAATATTCTCCTAAGTCATCTTTTAATATCTCATAGTTTTATATTTAAACCTTTAATCCATCTGGAAATGATTTTTACATATTTTGAGGTCAGGAGTCTGTATTTCTGTTCATCCAAATGAGAAGCTATGTTTTCTTTATGACCATTTAATAAATAAACCATCCTTTCCTAGCTGAATAGAAATTCTTGTGGTTGTGTATTCAGATCCTTTATCTGTTGAAATCTGTTTTTTGGTTTTTTTGTTTTGTGTTTTTTTTTTTTTTTTTTTTTTTCATTTCTCTACTTTTATATTCCTGGGGCCAAACTATGCTTTGATTACAGCAGTTTAAAGACGTTTTAAGGCTAAGTGTGGTGGCTCACGCCTGTAATCCAGCCCTTTGGGAGGCCCAGGCGGGTGGATCACTTGAACTCAGGAATTCAAGACCAGCCTGGTAACATAGTGAAACCCCATCTCTACAAAAAAAATTTAAAAAAATTGCCAGGCATGGTGGCACATGCCTGTGGTCCCAGCTATTGGGGAGGCTGAGGTGGGAGGATCACTTGAGTTCAGGAAGTCAAGGCTGCAGTGAGCCGAGAAGGTATCTCTGCACTCCAGCCTGGGTGACAGAGTGAGACCTGTCTCAAACATAAAAGTAAATAAGTAAATCAATCAATCAATCAATCAATCAATCAATAAAGATGTTTTAATATATGTTAGTGAAAGCTCCTTCTCACTGTCCTTTCTGAAAAATTTCTTGGCTCTTCTCTGACACTTATTTTTCCATATGAAGTTTAAAATTATTCTATTCTATTCAAAATAGGATAAACACCTCCAAACTTCCCCTCAACCCCCCTCTTTCTCCAGCCTGTATTGAATTTATGTGTTAATTTGTGACAAGTTGACTTACTGTTAGTTTTTCCATTTATTAGACCTGTCCTTAAATAAGATTTGTAAGATTCCTCATAAATATCCTGTACCTTTCTGGATGAATTAATTCCCAGGTATCTCATAATTTTCTTTCTTTCTTTTTTTCTTTTTCTTTTTCTTTTCTTTCTTTTTTTTTTTTTTTTTTTTTTGAGACAGGGTCTCTCTCTATTGCCCAAGCTGGAGTGCAGTGGTGTAATCACAGCTTACTGCAACCTCTGCCTCCTGGGCTTAAGTGATTCTCCCACCTCAGCCTCCTGAGTATGTGGGACCACAGGCATGTGGCACAATGCTCAGCTAATTTTTTTTTTTTTTTTTGAGACGGAGTCTCACTCTGTCACCAAGGCTGGAGTGCAGTGGCGCAATCTTGGCTCACTGCAACCTCCGCCTCCCGGGTTCAAGCGATTCTCCTGCCTCAGACTCCTGAGTAGCTGGGATTACAGGCACGCGCCATCACACCCGGCTAATTTTTGTATTTTTAGTAGACGGGGTTTCACCGTGTTAGCCAGGATGGTCTTGATCTCCTGACCTTGTGATCTGCCTGCTTTGGCCTCCCGAAGTGCTGGGATTACAGGTGTGAGCCACCGCGCCCGGCCTAATGTTTGTATTTTTAGTAGAGATGAGGTTTCACCTTGTTGGCTAGGCTGTTTTTGAACTTCTGACCTCAAGTGATTCGCCCGCCTCAGCCTCCCAAAGTGCTAGGATTACAGATGTGAGCCACTGCACCTGGCTCCGGCTAATTTTTAAAGTTTTTTGTAGAGACAGGGTTTTGCCATGCAGCCCAGGCGGCCTCAAACTCGTGGTCTAAAGTGGTCCACCTGCCTCAGCCTCCCAAAGTGCTGGGATTACGGTCGTGAGCCACTGCGCCCAGCCAGCCAATATCTTATAATTTTATCAAAACATGAACAAGATACATTACTAGGTTTGAGGAAAGTTTTTGATTTTTGTGTATTTTTCTTGTATCAATCCTCTTACCAAATTTTCTTATTGATCTTTATTTTTATTTTTGGTGGAGTTTTCCAATTTTCTGGGAATACAAGTCATGTTTTCTTCAAATAGGTACTTTTGTCCCTTCCAGCTTTACAAAAAACCAAAAACCAAAAAATCAATTTTCCCTTCAGTGATTTCATTTTTTTGCATTATTGAGTTAGCTCAAAACTCCAGGATGAATACAGTGTTAGTGGTAATGTGGTCTAGTTTCTAATTTATTTATTTATTTTTTTGAGACGGAGTCCCGCTCTGTGCTCAGGCTGGAGTGCAGTGGCGTGATCCCAGCTCACTGCAACTTCTGCCTCCTAGGTTCAAGCGTTTTTCCTGCCTCAGCCTCCCGAGTAGCTGGGACTATAGGCACGAGCCACCACTCCCAGCTAATTTTTGTATTTTTGGTAGAGACGGGGTTTCACCATGTTGGCCAGGCTGGTCTTGAACTCTTGACCTCAGGTGATCCACCCGCCTCGGCCTCCCAAAGTGCTGGGATTACAGGCATGAGCCACCGCACCTGGCCTAGTTTCTAATTTTAATGGAAGTAGAGTTGATATAGTGCTATCTTTATGGTGCAATTGGATTTTGGTAAATATCTATATTGTGGTTAGATAGCCCTTTCTATTCCCATTTCCTTTACTTTCTATTTGAACTTTCACTCCCTCTGGCTCCTGGATGGTTAATCAATGACAGGATTGACTCATACAAGAAACACCTGCCTCATTCAGGGACTCAGGAGTCTAGGTCCTCAGCCCCCTCCTCCCTGGGGAAGTTAAGCATTACTGTCTTCAAAATCTAGCTCCCTCCTGAAGTGTCCAAAGACATGACAATTCTGGCCGGGCACACTGGCTCACAGCTGTAATCCCAGCACTTTGGGAGGCCAAGGTGGGAGGATCCCTTGAGTCCAGGAATTCGAGACCAGCCTGGGCAAGATGGCAAGACCCCCGTCTCTACCAAAAATTAAAAAGTTAGCTGGGCACGGTGGTGTGTGCCTGTGGTCCCAGCTACTTAGAAGGCTAAAGTAGGAGGATCAAGATGTAGTGAGGTGTGATCATGCCCCTGCACTCTATCCTGGGCGATAGAGTGACACCCTGTTTCAGAAATTAGGCTGATGTGGTGGCTCATGCCTATAATCCCAGCACTTTGGGAGTCCAAGTTGGGAGGATTGCTTGAGGCCAGGAGTTCGAGACCACCCTGGCCAACATAGCAAGACCCCCATTTCTAAAATAAATACATAATTAAGTAAAAAAAGAAATGACAATTCCAGTGAGCCTCTGAACAGAAGATTAGGACAAGGCTGATGTTTGCCCCAGGGACTCCTGGGAAATGCGGTTTTCTCCTATCTCCAGCAAAGGCTGATGGGAGGTAATCAAGCCCCCTTCTCTTCTTGCCTCAGGGACTGGAATTGACATCCCTGTCCTGCTCCTCCTGATTGATGGTGATGAGAAGATGTTGACGGTATAGGGGCCCGGATGCCCGGGTCTAAGGGGGAAGGAGGGTTGGGGGCCAGGACTCCTGGGTCCTGAGTCTTAGGGAGGGTCTGGGGGTCTGACTCCGGGTAGGGTGAATATCCTGCCTTTTCTGACGTGATGAATAAAGAATGCCTTTATCCTGTAGCGAATAGAGAACGCCACCCAGGCTCAGCTCCCGTGTCTCCTCGTGGCTGGCTCAGGGGGAGCTGCGGACTGCCTGGCGGAGACCCTGGAAGACACTCTGGCCCCAGGGAGTGGGGGAGCCAGGCAAGGCGAAGCCCGAGATCGAATCAGGCGTTTCTTTCCCAAAGGGGACCTTGAGGTCCTGCAGGCCCAGGTATGACACTGGGGGCCCAACTCTGGATCCTGAGATGGGAGGGAACTGGGGACTTGGGCTCCTGGGTCTGAGGGAGGAGGGGCTGGGGGCCTGGACTTCCAGGTTCCGGGAGAAGAGGGTGCTGGGCATATAGACTATTAGGTCCTGGAGGGGAATGGCCTCCTCCATCCCTTTGGACAGGACCCAACAGGAGTTGGGGATGGAGGCGGGCTAGGGATGCAGAACTGGCTATTCCACAGGTGGAGAGGATTATGACCCGGAAGGAGCTCCTGACAGTCTATTCTTCTGAGGATGGGTCTGAGGAATTCGAGACCATAGTTTTGAAGGCCCTTGTGAAGGGTAAAAGTTGTACCCTCCAGACTTCCCCCTCTCTCAGTTCAACCTTAGACACCTTTCCTGGCCTGAGCACTTCATCCACCCTCTCTAATCCAAGGCCCATGCCCCCTTTACCCCTCTTAATATTTTTCCCCTTTGGGGCTTTGCATGGTGCTATTTGGGCAGTTTTCCCAGATGCTTTCATTATGTTCCAGCATCTGCTTTCCTCTGTTGGATCCATCCATCCATTCTTTCATCTTTCCATCCATCCACATGTACAGATCGATCTTTCCATCTCTTTACCTACCATCCTTCCAGTCATCCCTCATTCTTCCATCCATCCATCTTCTCACCTGTCCATCCACACATCCACTGACAATTCCTGAGAATTCCATCCACTTATTCCTCCATCCATCCATCTTCTCACCTGTCCATCCACACATCCACTGACAATTCCTGAGAATTCCATCCACTCATTCCTCCATCCATCCATCTTCTCACCTGTCCATCTACACATCCACTGACAATTCCTGAGAATTCCATCCGCTCATTCCTCCATCCATCCGTCTTCTCACCTATCCATCCACACATCCACTGAAAATTCCATCCACTCATTCTTCCATCCATCCATCTTCTCACCTGTCCATCCACACATCCACTGACAATTCCATTCACTTATTGTTCCATCCATCCATCTTCTCACCTGTCCATCCATGCATCCACTGACAATTCCTGAGAATGCCATCTGCTCATTCTTCTATCCATCCATCTTCTCACCTGTCCATCCACACATCCACTGACAATTCCTGAGAATTCCATCCACTCATTCCTCCATCCGTCTTCTCACCTGTCCATCCACACGTCCACTGACAATTCCATTCACTCATTCTTCCATCCATCCATCTTCTCACCTGTTCATCTACACATCCACTGACAATTCCTGAGAAGTCCATCCACTCATTCCTCCAGCCATCCATCTTCTCACCTGTCCATCTACACATCCACTGACAATTCCATTCACTCATTCCTCCATCCACCCATCTTCCATCCATTTACCCATCTACCCATCCATCTTTTCATTCATCCATCCAACTGTTCTTCCATCTATCCATCCACCCACCCATTCTTCCTTCCCTACATGCTTCCAATATACATGAAGCACTCTGGCTAGACATGAACCAAAGCACTGTCTCCCAGTGAGGAAGTCCAGATATTTCACTAGAAATGGCAGCTTGGAGGACGGAATGATGAAAACCAAGGCGGGGGAGCATAATGCACACCTGGAAGAGGCTGGGGAGGGTCTTATTTATTTATTCACTTATTGAGACAGGGTCTTGCTCTGTAGGCCAAGCTGGAGTATAGTGGTGTGATCACGGCTTAGTGCAGCCTCAACCTCCCAGGCTCAAGTGATCCTCCCACCCCAGCCTTCCAAGTAGCTGGGAACACACCCACCCACCACTACACCTGGTAAATTAAACAAAAAAAAATTTTTTTTTTTTTTGTACAGACGAGGTCTTGCTCTGTTGCCCATGCTGGTCGTGAACTCCTGGCCTCAACTGATCCTCCTGCCTCAGTCTCCCAAAGTGCTGGGATTACAGGCATGAGCCACCATGCCAGCCTCCTTTATTTAGTCAACAAATACAATCCTAGGCTCCAGAGACTAAAGCCAACCCATTTCCTGCTCTCAAAGACCCCAGATCCCACTACGATTGTTTGGATACAACCTTAGGTAAAATTTAAGACAGAAGCACAGGCAAGAATCACTGTCGTTAGAAGGAAAACTTCAAGGAAAAGTTGTGTGTGTGTGTGTGTGTGTGTGTGTATTTTGAGACAGAGTCTTGCTCTGTCGCCCAGGCTGGAGTGCAGTGGTGCGAGTTTGGCTCACTGCAACCTCCGCCTCCCGGGTTCAAGCGATTCTCCTGCCTCACCCTCCTGAGTAGCCGGGATTACAGGCACGTGCCATCATGCCCGGCTGATTTTTGTATTTTTAGTAGAGACGGGGTTTTACCATGTTGGTCAGGCTGGCCTCGAACTCCTGACCTCATGATCCATCCACCTCGGCCTCCCAAAGTGCTGGGATTACAGGTGTGAGCCACTGCACCTGGCCAGAGAAGTTGGCATTTAAACCGGACCTTGGCCAGGCACAGTGGCTCACACGTGTAACTTCAGCACTTTGGGAGGCTGAGGAGGGAAGATCGCTTGAGCCCAGGAGTTTGAGACCAGCCTGGGCAGCATGGTGAAATGCCACCTCTATAAAAAATACAAATAATAAGTTGGGGATGGTGGCGCATACCTGTAATCCCAGCTACTTGGGTGGCTGAGGCAGGGGAATCGCTCAAACCTAGGAGGCAGATTGTACCACTGCACTCCAGCCTGGGTGATAGGGCAAGACTCTGTCTCAAAAAAAAAAAGAAACCTAAATAAATAAATCAAATAAACTGGACCTTGATAAGTCAGTAGAATTTGGATTTAGTAAGCTAACGAGTGGGACAGATAAGTATTCAGGAAGATTCCCAGGGCTCTGTGTGGGGAGGGTCATTTTTGGTGTCAGAAGAACTTTTTTCTTTTTTTTTGAGATAAGGCCTCGCTCTGTTGCTCAGGCTGGAGTGCAGTGGTGTGATCTTGGCCCACTACAGTCTTGACCTCCTGGGCTCAAGAGATCCTCTCACCTCAGCCCCACAAGTAGCTGGGAACACAGGCATGTGCCATCATGCCTGGCTTTTTTTTTTTTTTTTTTTTTTTTTTTGAGACGGAGTTTCGCTCTTGTTGTCCAGGCTGGAGTGCAATAGTGCCATCTCAGCTCACTGCAACCTCCGCCTCCCGGGCTCAAGTGATTCTCCTGCCTCAGCCTCCCAAGTAGCTGGGATTACAGGCATGCGCCACCACACCTGGCTAATTTTGTAGTTTTATGTAGTTTTAGTAGAGATGGGGTTTCTCCATATTGGTCAGGCTGGTCTCGAACTCCCGACCTCGGGTGATCCACCCGCCTCGGCCTCCCAACGTGCTGGGATTACAGGCGTGAGCCATTGTGCTTAGGCCAGAAGAATTTTACGGGGGAAATACACACTAAGATAGAAACTCCCCAGATACACGGTGGCAATATATACAGCATTCTGCCTCAGCTCCCCACCCATGTTTGTGGTGTGGTATATATTTTAATTATTTCTTTCTTTTTCTTTTTTTTTTTTTTTTTTTGAGACAGAGTCTCGCTCTGTCGCCCAGGCTGGAGTGCAGTGGCGCGATCTCGGCTCGCTGAAAGCTCTGCCTCCTGGGTTCACGCCATTCTCCTGCCTCAACCTCCCGAGTAGCTGGGCTCTCTATTTTTAGTAGAGACGGAGTTTCACCGTGTTAGCCAGGATGGTCTCGATCTCCTGACCTTGTGATCCACCCGCCTCGGCCTCCCAAAGTGCTGGGATTACAGGCGTGAGCCATGGCGCCCGGCCTCTTTTTTTTTTTTTTTAAAGAGTCTTTGTCTGTCGCCCAGGCTGGAGTGCAATGGCGCCATCTCAGCTCACTGCAACCTCCTCCTCCCAGGTTTAAGTGATTCTCCTGCCTCAGCCTCCTGAGTAGCTGGGATTACAGGTGCCCACAACCGCACCCGACTAATTTTTGTATTTTTAGTACAGACAGGGTTTCGCCATGTTGGCCAGGCTGGTTTTGAACTCCTGACCTCAGGTGATCCACCCGCCTCGGCCTCCCAAAGTACTTGGATTACAGGTGTGAGCCACCGCGCCCGGCCTTAATTCATTTTTAGGTATTTTTTGAGACAGTCTCACTCTGTTGTCCAGGCTGGAGTGCAGTGGGACAATCATAGCTCACTGCAGCCTTGACCTCCTGGGCTCAAGTGATTCTCTCGCATCAGCCTCTGAGTAGCTGTGCGCCACCATACCAGGCTAATTTATTTTTAAGTTTTTTGTAGGGATAGGGTCTCCCTATGTTGCCTGGGCTGGTCTTGAACTCTTGGGCTGAAGAGATCCTCCTGCCTTGACCTCCCAAAGTGCTAGGTATAGTACAGGCTGTGGTAGGGTAGAAAGAGCAAGTTACTTTTGCTTTGGAATCAGACAAAACTGAATTTAAATACCAGCTTGGGCCGGGTGCAGTGGCTCACGCCTATAATCCCAACATTTTGGGAGGCTGAGGTAGGATCACTTGAGGTCAGGAGTTCGAGATCAGCCTGGCCACCATGGCGAAACCCTGTCTCTATTAAAAATACGAAAATTAGCTGGCGTGGTGGCGGGTGCCTGTAATCCCAACTAGTTGGGAGGCTGAGGCAGGAGAATCGCTTGAACCCAGGAGGTGGAGGTTGCCGTGAGCCAAGATCGTGCTGCTGCACTCCAGCCTGGGCGACAGAGCGAGACTCTGTCTCAAAAACAAACAATCAAAAAGAAACAAACCAGCTTGGCCCTTTCTTGCTGTGTGGTCTTGAGAAAGCAGCTTCCCCTCTCTGAGCCCCAGTTTCTCTCTGTGGAAAGTGGAGATAATATCTTACAGGAGTGTTATAAGCCTCCATGGCAAGGTATGAGTTGTGCCCGGTCCCAGTGGGGGCCCAATAAGAGGGATCTCCTCTTAATATGATTCCATTTCCTCTGGGGGTACATCCTTCAATATAAGGTAATTCTCAGTGGGCAAATCTGATTCACTCTGCGGAAGTTAACTCAGCAGTCTCCTGGGAGAAAATACGGCAGCTCTGCAAGATGTGGTTTGAGGGGGGGGTGGTGTAAGCCCAGCAGGAGTGGAAGTGATCACAGTCCACTGGGGGAACTGGAGATGGCTGATAGGCTTGGGGATAGCAGAGTTGAATGGATGGAATTTCAGCAAGAAAGAAGGGCAAGGTCATGAATGCGTCTTTTTTTTTTTTTTTTTTTTTTTGAGACAGTGTCTTGCTCTGTCGCCCAGGCTGGAGTGCAGTGGTGTGATCTCGGCTCACTGCAACCCCCGGGTTCAAGCGATTGTCCTGCCTCAGCCTCCCGAGAAGCTGGGACTACAGGCACCTGCCACCATGCCTGGCTAATGTTTGTATTTTTAGTAGAGATGGGGTTTCACCATGTTGGCCAGGATGGTCTCGACCTTCTGACCTCGTGATCTGCCTGCCTCGGCCTCCCAAAGTGCTGGGATTACAGGTGTGAGCCACCGCCCCTGGCCCATGAATCCTTCCTAAGAGTCTAGCATAGGCAGGCCCAGTGCTGGGCAGTTGGTGTACTCTTTTGCCCTTCATCTCCCTTCCCTGCCTGCAAGGATTATCACCCCATTTTGCAGATGAAGAGACTGAGGCTCAGAGAGAGGAAAAATGGCTTGCCCAGGGTCATCCAGCTAGTAGCAGGGGTCAGGCTTTTCATGTGAGTCTGTATAATTCTCAAGCCCATTGCAAGGGGCATGTTTGGAGAGAGGTCAGAGGCTCGCAGGGTTGGTATGTATCATTGGCATGAAGGGAGTGTTGGAGACAAGGCCAGTGAGGCAGGTAGGGCCAAACCACCCAGGACCTCAAATGCCAGGCAGAGGGGCTAAGGCTGTCCTTGAGAGGCAGCAGAGGACCAGGGTCAGTTATGTGGATAAAAAACTCTCTGGCCAAGCGTGAAGGCTCATGCCTATTATCACAGCACCTTGGAAGACTAAGGAGGGAGGTTCGCTTGAGCCCAGGAGTTTGAGACCAGCCTGGGCAGCATAGTGAGACCCCACGTCTATAAAAAATTAGCTGGGTATGGTACTGTGTGCCTGTAGTCCCAGCTACTCGGGAGGCTGAGGCAGGAGGATCGCTTGAGCCTGGGAGGTCTCAAAGCTGAAGTGAGCTGTGATGGTGCCACTGCACTCCAGACTGGGTGACAGACGAAGACCCTGTCTCAAAAAACAAAAACAGACTCTCTGGGAGTGGGTGGGGGCAGAGTGGAGAGGAGAGAAGAGACTGCAGTGATGGTGTTTGGGGGTGCCGAAGCTTGAGCTATAGCTGGGGCCAGGAGGACAGTCGGGGAGGCTCAGCAGAGAGTCAGGAGGCTGGACGTGGGACATGAAGCTTGGGGGCTGATGGCCTGTGAGATGGGAGGAGCAGGAAGGGACAAGGACAGTACCTGCGGGTCTGCCTTATTGACTGGGTGGACAGAGGGGCCATTCCTGAGATGAGGACATAGGGAAGATGGGTTTGAGGGCTAGATGCTGAGTTGAGTATGGAACACGGTGAGTATGAAGGGACAAGGTGGGGCCGGGGTCGAGTGCCCAGGTGACAAATGGTGCCAGATTAAGGCGGAATATAAAGCAAGGTATTATTATTATTATTTATTTATTTATTTATTTATTTGAGATGGAGTCTTGCTCTGTCGTCCAGGCTGGAGTGCAGTGGCACGATCTTGGCTCACTACAAGCTCCACCTCCCAGGTTCATGCCATCCTCCTGCCTCAGCCTCCTGAGTAGCTGGCACTACAGGCGCCCGCCACCATGCCCGGCTAATTTTTTGTATATTTAGTAGAGATGGGGTTTCACTGTGTTAACCAGGGTGGTCTCGATCTCTTGACCTCATGATCCACCCATCTCGGCCTCCCAAAGTGCTGGGATTACAGGTGTGAGCCACTGTGCCCGGCCTATTATTATTATTTTTGCAACAGAGTTTCGCTCTGTTGCCCAGGCTGGAGTGCAATGGCGTGATCTTGGCTCACTGCAACCTCCACCTCCCGGGTTCAAGCGATTTTCCTGCCTCAGCCTCCCGAGTAGCTGGGATTACAGGCATGAGCCACCACGCCCAGCTAATTTTGTATTTTTAGCAGAGACGAGGTTTCTCCATGTTGGTCAGGCTGGTCTCGAACTCCTGACCTCAGGTGATTCGCCCACCTCGGCCTCCCAAAGTGTTGGGATTACAGGCATGAGCCACCGCATCCAGCCTATTATTATTATTTGAGACGGAGTCTCCCTTTCTCACCCAGGCTGGAATGCAGTGACGTGATCTCGACTCACTGCAACCTCCACCTCCCGGGTTCAAGCGATTCTCCTGCTCAGCCTCCCAAGTAGCTGGGACTACAGACGCGTGCCACCATGCCCAGCTAATTTTTTGTATTTTAGTAGAGATGGGGTTTCACCGTGTTACCCAGGCTGGTCTCGAACTCCTGAGCTCAGGCGATCCGCCCATCTTGGCCTCCCAAAGTACTGGGATTACAGGCGTGAGCCACGGCGCCCGGCCTGTAAAGCAAGATATTATAAACAATTTTGTTTCCTTCTTTTGAAACTGTGGGGAAAGTAGGAGAGCTTCATAGAATCGTAGAAAATCGTGGAAAAGTCCGCTCTGAATGGACGTCTGGGTTTTGAAAGAGCACAGAAAGCCATGAGGTCCTAGACATGTTAC
This sequence comes from Pan paniscus, assembly GCF_029289425.2. Taxonomy (NCBI): domain Eukaryota; kingdom Metazoa; phylum Chordata; class Mammalia; order Primates; family Hominidae; genus Pan; species Pan paniscus. The sequence goes on from NC_073269.2 coordinate 55,296,710, forward strand.
TGCCTTTCTGGGCCTCTGTTTCCTCAAGCACAGCCTTGGAGGTTACACTGGCCAAGCTGCAGTGTCGCCACAGCGTGGAACTTCTTCCCACAGTTACTGTAATTGATTACAGTGCTATGAAGGGGGTGCCACTATTTCCCATTTAATAGATGAGGAAACCGAGGCTCCCAAGGTTCAGTGGCTTGCCTGAAGTCACTCAGTTGGTACTGGTGGACCGGGGACTGGAACCCACGTCTGCCTGCCCCAGAGCCCATTGCTCACCTCCACTACATGAGATTATCTCTTTCTGTGGTACCAGTTTTTGGAGCAACCAAAATGAGATGAATTTGTTTTGGAGATAGATATGGAGCAAGTAGAGGCAGAAGGAAACCTAACTCCATGTCACGACAAATGTCCTTCAGGACTTTTCATGCCCCTGTTGACTGCACATGTTTGGATCCACTAAATAGCTGGATCAAATTTTTAAGGGTTTCTTGTTCTCTCTTGCTGTTTCAGTGACCTCCAGGGTCTCTCGGAGTCCCTCTCGTGTTCTCATTTTCTGCTGTTGTCACCTCTTTCCCCTCACAATATACCCCAAGTTTCAGAAATCAGAGTGACTCACGTTTGTCATCATCTGCTGTGTGTGTGTGTGTATGTGTGTGTGTGTGTTTTGCACCCGGGCCTTTGCTTCTGCTGTGCCTGCTGCTTTGAACGCCCTCTTCCCACCTTAGAGATACACCTCCCAGTCCTGCTGGTCTTTCAAAGTGCTACGTCAACACCCATTCTCTGGGAGCTCTCTTGGGCCACTCTGT